>NC_045763.1:178234339-179445172 GCF_008692025.1 Phocoena sinus | reverse complement strand
CAAGAGGATATTATTTTGGGGTGTGCGAGGAGAGGAGATTCAGAGCACTGCCTAAACAAGCTTCAGAGACAGTCAAAAGCCATGGCTATCAGCGTGGACCACAGAGACAGGCATGAAATGCTAAGTCTGCTGCTGTAGCCACCAAGAATCCTGTGTGCAAGCACAGGTCACTATCCACATGTCCCCTCCCAAGAGTCTGTGCAGCCTGCCACTGCCAGGGTCCCAGGAGGCAGGGACAACTTCCGTGGTAGAACACACAGTGTACCCTAGGCTGTTGCAATGTCACGCAGGCCTCGGCCCCCTCAGGCTCACGCCGCATTCCATACCCCACCCTCCCCCACTCTGAGCGAGCCATAGCCTCCAAATCAGCCATTCCTTTAACCCCCTCCTGCCTGGGTGAAGAACAGACACCAGAGAGGGACCTACATATAGAGGCTGGGCCAAATCCAAAGCTGAACCCCAGGGATTGTACAAACAAAGAAGAGAAAGGGAAATATCTCCATGCAGCGTCAGGAGGAGCAGATTAAATCTCTACAATCAACTTGATGTACCTGCATCTGCGGAACACCTGAAGAGACAACAAATCATCCCAAAATTGAGGCAGTGGACTTTGGGAAGAACTACAGACTTGGGGTTTGCTGTATGCAACAGACTAGTTTCTGATTTTTATCTTATTTTAGATTTTAGCATTAGTTATCATTGGTGGATTTGGTTTGGTTGCTCTCTTTTTTGTAATTACTTTTTTATTTTAATAATATACTTTATAAATTTTTTATTTTAATAACTTTGTTATATATTATTTTTTTTTTTTTTGCGCTATGCGGGCCTCTCACTGCTGTGGCCTCTCCCGTTGCGGAGCACAGGCTCCGGACGCGCAGGCTCAGCAGCCATGGCTCACGGGCCAGCCACTCCGCGGCACGCGGGATCCTCCCGGACCGGGGCACGAACCCGCGTCCCCTGCATCGGCAGGCGGACTCTCAACCACTGCGCCACCAGGGAAGCCCTGTTATATATTATTTTATGTTAATTTTCCATTCTTTCTTATTTTTCTCCCTTTTCTTCTGAGTCGTGTGGCTGACAGGGTCTTAGTCCTCCAGCCAAGTGTCAGGTCTGAGTCTCTGAGGTGGGAGATCTGAGGTCAGGACACTGGACCACCAGAGACCTCCTGGCTCCACATAATATCAATTGGCGAGAGCTCTCCAAGAGATCTCTGTCTCAACGCTAAGACCCAGCTCTACTCGATGACCAGCAAGCTCCAGTGCTGGACACGCCATGACAAACAATAAGCAAGACAGGAACACAACCCCACCCATTAGCAGTGAGGCTGCCTAAAATCATAATAAGTTCACAGACACCCCAAAACACACCACCAGATGTGGTCCTGCCCACCAGAAAGACAAGATCCAGGCTCATCCATCAGAACACAGCCACCATTTCCCTCCACCAGGAAGGCTACACAATGCACTGAAACAACCTTAGCCACTGAGGGCAGACACCAGAAACAATGGGAACTACAAACATGCAGCCTGCGAAAGGAGACCCCAAACACAGTAAGTTAACCAAACTGACAAGACAGAGAAATATGCAGCAGATGAAGGAGCAAGGTAAAAACCCACCAGACCAAACAAATGAAGAGGAAACAGGCAGTCTACCTGAATAAGAATTCAGAGCAATGATAGTAAAGATGAGGAAAAACCTTGGAAATAGAATGGAGAAAATACAAGAAGTGCTTAACAAGGACCTTGAAGAACTAAAGAGCAAACAAACAATGATAAACAACACAATAAATTAAATTAAAAATTCTCTAGAAGGAATCAATGGCAGAATAACTGAGGCAAAAGAATGGATAAGTTACCTGGAATATAAAATAGTGGTAATAACTACTGCAGAGCAGAAAAAAGAATGAAAAGGATTGATGACAGTCTCAGAGAAATCTGGGACAACATTAAACGCATCAACATTCATATTATAGGGGTCCCAGAAGAAGAAGTGAAAAAAAAACATATTAAGAAATATTTGAAGAGATTAGAGTTGAAAACTTCCCTAATATGGGTAAAGAAATAATCAATCAAGTCCAGGAAGTGCAGAGAGTCCCATACAGGATAAATCCAAGTAGAAACACACCAAGACACATATAATCGAAACTATCAAAAGTTATATACAAAGAAAAAAATATAAAAAGCAGCAAGGGAAAACCAAAACACAAGATAAAAGGGAATCCCCATAAGATTAACAGCTGATATTTCAACAGAAACTCTGCAAGCCAGAAGGGAATGGCAGGACATATTTAAAGTGATGAAAGGGAAAAACCTACAACCAAGATTACTCTACCCAGGAAGGATCTCACTGAGATCCAATGGAGAAATTAGAAAACTTTACAGACAAGCAAAAGCTAAGAGAATTTGGCACCATGAAACCAGCGTTACAACAAATGTTAAAGGAACTTCTCTAGGTAGGAAACACAAGAGAAGGAAAAGATCTGCAATAATAAACACAAAACAATTAAGAAAATGGTAATAGGAACATACATAGTGATAATTACCTTAAATGTAGATGGATTAAATGCTCCAACCAAAAGACATAGACTGGCTGAATGGATACAAAAACAAGACCCATATATATGCTGTCTACAAGAGGCCCACTTCAGACCTAGGGACACGTAAAGACTGAAACTGAGGGGATGGAAAAATCTTTTCCATGCAAATGGAAATCAAAAGAAAGCTGGAGTAGCGATACTCATATCAGACAAAATAGACTTTAAAATAAAGACTATTACAAGAGACAAAGAAGGACACTACATCATGACTAAGGATCAATCCAAGAAGAAGATATAACAATTGTAAATACCCAACATAAGAGCACCTCAATATCTAAGGCCAATATTAAGAGACATAAAGGAAGAAATCAGCAGTAAACAATAATATTGGGGTGCTTTAACACCTCACATACATCAATGGACGATCATCCAGACAGAAAATGAGTAAGGAAACACAGGCCTTAAATGACACATTACACCAGATGGACTTAATTGATACTTATAGAGCATTCCATCTGAAAGCAGCAGAATATACATTCTTTTCAAGTGCACATGGAACATTATCCAGGGTAGACCACATGCTGGGCCATAAAGCAAGCCTCAGTAAGTTTAAGAAAACTAAAACCATATCAAGCATCTTTTCCAACCATAATGCTATGAAACTCAAAGTCAACTGCAAGAAAAAAAACTGCCCAAAACACAAACACATGGAGAGTAAACAATATGGAGAGTAAACAATATGGAGAGTAAACAATATGGAGAGTAAACAACTAAACAAACAATGGATCACTGAAGAAATGAAACAGGAAATCAAAAAATACCTAGACACAATTGAAAACAAATGCATGATAATCCAAAACCTCTGGAATGCAGCAAAAGCAGTTTTAAAAGGGAAGTTAGCAAGAAAATCTTACCTAAGGAAACAATGAAAATCCCAAATAAACAACCTAACCTTAAACCTAAAGCAACTAGAGGAAGAACAATACCCAAAGTTAGTAGAAGGAAAGAAATCATAAAGATCAGAGCAAAAATAAATGAAATAGAGATGAAGAAAACAATAGAAAAGATCAATGAAAATAAAAGTTGGTTCTTTGAAAAGATAAAACTGATAAACCTTTATCCAGATTCAACAAGGAAAAAGGGAGAGGGCTCAATTCAGTAAAATTAGAAATGAAAAAGGAGAAGTTACAATGGACACCACAGAAATACAAAGGATCATAGAGACTACTACAAACAGATATATGTCAAAAAAATTGACAACCTAGAAGTGGACAAATTCTTAGAAAGGTACAATCTCCCAACACTGAACCAGGAAGAAATAGAAAATATGAACAGACCAATCACAAGTACTTAAATTGAAACTGTGATTTAAAAACTCCCAACAAACAAAAGTCCAGGACCAAATGGCTTCACAGACAAATTCTATAAAACATTTAGAGAAGAGTTAACACCTATCCTTCTGAAACTATTCCAAAAAGTTTCAGAGGAAGGAGCACTCCCAAACACATTCTATGGGGCTACCATCACCCTGATACCAAAAAAAAAACAAAAGGAAAGAAAAAAGAAAATTAAAGGCCAATATCACTGATAAACATAGACACAAAAATCCTCAACAAAATACATTAAAAAGCTCATATACCATAAACAAGTGGGGATTATCCCAGGATACAAAGATTTTTCAATATCTGCAAATCAATGTGATACACCACAGTAACAGATTGAAGAATAAAAACTATATGACCATATCAATAGATGTAGAAAAATCTTTTGACAAAATTCAACCCATTTATGATAAAAATTCTCCAGAATGTGGGCATCAAGGGAATATACCTCAACATAATAAAGGCCATATGTTAGAAACTTACAGGTAACATCATACTCAATGGTGAAAAGCTGAAAGCTTTCCCTCTAAGATCAGGAACAAGACAAGGATGTCCACTCTCATCACTTACATTCAACATAGTTTTGGAAGCCTAGCCATGGAAATCAGAGAAGAGAAAGAAATAAAAGGAATCCAAATTGGGAAAGAAGAAATAAAACTGCCACTGGTTGCAGAAGGCATGATACTATACATAGAAAATGCTAAAGATGCTACCATAAAACTACTAGAGCTCAACAATAAATTTGGTAAAGTTGCAGGATAAAATATTGATACACAGAAATTTGTTGCACTTCTACACACTAACAACAAAGATCAGAAAGAGAAATTAAGGAAACAATCCCATTTATCATTGCAACAAAAAGAATAAAATACCTAAGAATAAACCTACCTAAGGAGGCCAAAGACCTGTACTCTGAAAACTGTAAGATGTTGATGAAAGAAATCAAAGATGACACAGATGGAAAAATATACCATGATATTGGATTGGAAGAATAAAAACTGTCAAAATGAATATAGTACCCAAGGTAATCTACATATTTAATGCAATCCCTATCAAATTACCAATGTCACTTTTTACAGATCTAGAACAAAAATCTTAAAATTTGTAAGAAAACATGAAAGAACCTGAATAGCCAAAGCAATCTTGAGAAAGAAAAGTGGAGCTGGAGGAATCAGTCTCCTTGACTCCAGACTATAATATAAAACTACAGTAATCAAAACACTATTGTACTGGCATGAAAACAGACTTATGTATGAATGAAACAGGATAGAAAGCCCAGAAATGAACTTACACACCTATGGTCAATTAATTTATGACAAAGGAGGCAAAAATAAACAATGGAGAAAAGACTGTCTCTTCAATAAGTGGTGTTGGGATAATTGGACAGCTACAGGTAAAAGAATTAAATTAGAACATTCTCTAACACCATACACAAAAATAAACTCAAAATGGATTAAAGTCCAAAGTGTTAGACAAGATATATAAAACTCTTAGAGGAAAACATAGGCAGAACACACTTTTACATAAATTGCAACAGTATCCTTTTGGATCCACTTCCTTAGAGTAATAAAAATAAAAACAAAAATAATCTGGGCTTCCCTGGTGACGCAGTGGTTGAGAGTCCACCTGCCAGTACAGGGGACATGGGTTCATGCCCCGGTCCGGGAAGATCCCACATGCCATGGAGCGGCTGGGCTCGTGAGCCATGGCTGCTGAGCCTGCGCGTCCAGAGCCTGTGCTCCGCAATGGGAGAGGCCACAACAGTGAGACGCCCGCGTACCACAAAAACAAACAAAAAAACCCAAAAATAATCAAATGGGACCTAATTAAACTTAAAAGCTTTTGCACAGCAAAGAAAACCATAAACAAAATAAAAAGACAGCCTACAGAATGGGAGAAAATATTTGCAAACAATACAACCAAGAAGGTTGCAATCTCTAAAATATACAGCTTATGCAGCTCAATATCAAAAAAACAAACAACTCAAGCAAAAACTAGGCAGAGGCCTAAATAGACATTTCTCTAAAGAAGACATACAGATGGCCAAAAGGCACATGAAAATTTGCTCAACATAGCTAATTATTAGAGAAGTGCAAATCAAAACTACAATGAGATATCACCTCATACCAGTCAGAATGGCCATCATCAAAAGATCTAAAAACAATAAATGCTGGAGAGGGTGTGGAGAAAAGGGAACCCTCCTACACTTCTGGTGGGAATGTAAATTGGTACAGTCACTATGGAGAACAACAAGGAGGTTCCTTTAAAAACTAAAAATAGAACTACCATATGATGCCACAATCCCACTCCTGGGCATATACCTGGAGAAAACCATAATTCAAAAAGATACATGCAGCCCTATGTTCATTGCAGCACTATTTACAATAGCCAAGACATGGAAGCAACCTAAATGTCCATTGACGGAGCAATGTAAAAAGATGTAGTACATATATACAATGGAATATTACTCAGCCATAGAAAAGAATAAAATAATGCCATTTACAGCAATAGGGATGGACCTAAAGATTATCATACTAAGTGAAGTAAGTCAGACAGAGAAAGACAAATTTCACATATCACATATGTGGAATCTAAAAAATGAACTTATTTACAAAACAGAAACTGACTCAACTTAGAAAACAAATTTATGGTTACCAAAGGTGAAAACTAGTGGGGAGGGATAAATTAGGAGGTTAGGATTAACATATACACACTACTATATATAAAATAGATAATCAACATGTACCTACTGTATAGCACAGGGAACTCATCTCAATACCCTGTGATAACCTATATGGGAAAAGAATCTGATAAAGAATATATATTTATATAACTGAATCAATTTGCTGTACAACTGAAACTAACACAACATTGTAAAGCAACTACACTCCAGTATAAAATAAAAGAAAAAAATTAAAGTATTAAAAAAATGGACTATAATCAGTAGAAAACTAAAATTATTTGGTTTCAGAACAGACCTCAGAGAATAGCCTAGTTCTAGAGCATATATTTCCTGTAATAATAAGGAAACTTGAGTCCAAATAACAGAGAAATGTTTATTAAACAACTATGAAGGAGTTGTTAATAAACCACAGATATCCTGATTTACAGTCTAGTCCCAATATATCATACAAAGCAATGAAATCATGTCACTGCTACCTTTACTAGAAAACTAGAATATTCAACTCTATTATACTATTATTCCTGGAGGTGACATGGCAAAGTTTATAAAGAGGTGTATATACACACACATATATATATATATACTTATGTGTATATATACTTATGTATATATATACACATATACATCCATATGTTTATAAATAATATATACAAATAAAAATACAAACCCTGAACCATCTTTAAAGAAAATGACAATAAAACATTAACCATCATGTGTGTGTGTATATGTGCACGTATATGTTTTCCCAAAACCATATCATCTTTTCTTCAAAGCAATTATAAGATCATGCCAATAATTGTTCAAGCCAGGTAAAAAAGTAGTTTTTCACTTTTTTTCATGATAAGATACTTTAATTGTCAAACACATCAAATTGTTTTAAAAGTAAATCACTCTGACTAAAGAGTATTAACAGTGCTTTGCATGCTGTAGTATAACACACCGTTAAGATGTCCAACTTTAAAATTTGTCAAGGTTCACATGTATACTTTGCCATGATGCTGAAAAATATCAGGCATTCATAAAAGAAAAAGAGAGTTTTTCCTTCACTGGCAGTTTGAAGCTCTCAAGATTAGAGAAGTACCATTATAAATCATCACTAGGATCAGCACCAATTTGAACCCTCTGGATGAACTGTGTTATGTTTTTACAAATTACATCTCAGAAACTTCAAATACCCACATCAGTGAATCACAGTTGCATGAAACATCCACCCCGATACAATTTGAAATTATATTGTGACTATCCATCCTATGTCCACAGTATGGTTACCATGAATAAATAAAATAATTAATGGTACCTATTTTGGTGATTACATTTTTCCCTTAAGAAGATTTTAAATGTCTTTTATTTTGTTAAAATTCTGGCATAATTAGGACTATCTCCAGGTAATATACTAAATTTAAAAGTCAAAGAGGCATATAATGCTAAAAGTACATTGATGATTTCTTTCTAACTTCCATCAAGAGTTCTTAGAGCTTATCACAGGGTCTGTAATATTGCACGCCTTCTATAAATTAATTTATCCTGGAATAACTTCACAGGGAATTTGTTTTTAAGCTAAATCTTGAAGCATCAATTGAAGCATGCTTAATAGCTCTGGCTTTGGAAATCAAAAGGGTCAGCAAAGCCCAATTTTCAAAATTCATTAACTAGATATGGATAATGCAGTTTCTTAAACTTATTAAGTCTGTTTACTTAGTTGCCAGAGCATCCTACCTAGGATGCAGAGTCAGCCAGATGTTCATCAACCCCATTTCTTCTTCCTATGGGCTGCATGTCACAGCCCAAGGTAAACTTGAAGTCCACTTGTAAAGTGTAAAGGGCATACTCTTCAAACGCTTTTATCCCTGAATGGTGTGGACGACCACCTTATGTAACCAGCAGACAGAAATTTTGAATCACTTTGGTCTATGTTACAGGAACAAGAAACATATTTCTTTTCTGTTGGAATCACTATTCATTTTTGGTTGTTTTCATTATGTTGTTGTATAATAAATAAAACCAATATGTGAAAGATATTTTGAGGATTGAAAAAGAAAACACAATTAAAGATTTTAGCCCAGGAACTGGCACTAGATTTCTATCAATGATAACAGGGTCTCAGCAAGCACACACACCTGTAGGTAAATACAAAAATAACCATGTTTGGACAGAAAAATTGCCCATCTGGATAAACAAATTAGAAAAGTTTCCCTTCCTTCATACTAATCCAACCTTTGGTTAATATACTTGGTTTAGCAAAGGGAGCTAACTTTCATTACGCCTATGCTAGGTGTCTATCTGAAGCACAAAAACTATACAACCATTTGGAGTTGTTGTTAAAGAGCAATAAAAACAATTGAGGGAGGACTGGGCATGGGAAAAGGAGAAGTAAAAATGTAGTTTTTGAAAAAAAAGTGATGAGAAGTCTGAGGGATGGTGAGAGTGAAGAGAGAAGACACTTAAACAGATCAGCAACATCAATGGTCTTAGAGAGTATCATACTAAGTAAGTCAGAGAAAGACAAATATCATATGATATCACTTATGTGTGGAATCTAAAATATGCCACAAATGAACTTAAACAGACTCACAGACATAGAAAACAAACGTATTGTTACCAAAGGGGATGGGTGGGAGGGATAAATTAGGAGTTTGGGATTAACATATACACACTACTATATATTGATATATAATAGATAAACAACAAGGACCTACTATATACCACAGGAACTATATTCAATATCTTGTGATAACTTATAATGGAAGAGAATCTGAAAAATTATATATGTATATTTATATATGTACATATATAAAAATATGTATGTAACTGAATCACTTTGCTCTACACCAGAACCTAACACAACACTGTATATAAACTATACTTCAATTTAAAAAAATTTTTTAAATTAAATATTGGATAAAATTAAAAATTAAAGAAACAATTTAGAGTCTTTGAATGAAAGCAATAAAGAAGGTATACTATTTTAAAAAATAAAACATCAAATATTTCAAATTGTGGTGGAGATGACATATTAAACATATATAATACTACATTAACATTCAAGTTATTAATAGTCTAGTGCTCAATGTCCGGGAATGTGTTTGATGATTTAGGAGTCAAACTACAAATAGAATGCACAAGAATCATTGAGGAACTTCTTAAAAATAACTGGTCTTTCTCCACAAAATGAGACTTTGCTATAGAAAGTGGTTATTTTGAAATTCTTAGTGTGTTCAGCAAACTAAATGTACTCTGGTCCTGCTTGTCTCACAAACACCAGGAGGGTAATGCAGAATGTAGAATATTGTTTTTAAAAAGGAATGCATTTTAAATATGTAATTTGATTTCTTGAGAACACACTACTGTACCAAAGAAATAACAGTACTTTAGCACTTTGATCATGAATGTACTTCTCAGAACAGAGGAAAATAAGTTTTCATACAATCTTCACTATTACATTGGTTGCAAGGTTTCAAACTCAGCAGTCTGACTCATGTCATTTATGTCACTTAAGTCACATCTGTCATCTTCACCCTACAATTTTTAAGCTATGTCTTAGTTTCCCTGTCTGCAAAATGAAGGATGAGAATAATGTCTACTCCACCGAACTGTGCTGAGGGGTAAGTGGAAAAAATAAAATCATGAAACATGCTTGGAATCATGGCTGCCACCGAGTATAAATGCCCTCATCAACATTTCTGTTTGAAATTGTTGTATTCGTGATTGAAAGCTGATACTAAGTATATAGACTCATAAAACGTTGGAGCTTTGAAATGTGGACACCACCTATTTTAGGATCTGCAAAATGATGTAACAGGAACACATCCTTTTGAGCACACTGTGGGGTGCACTCTCTAAGTGTGATCTTAGAATTTGTCTCACAACAGTTCTCTGGCTGCCACAATTTGTCAATTAAGTCAACAAAAGACTACAATTTGTTGCCCATGTTTAGTAAAACTATTTTCTCTTATGAGGAGACTAACAGTAACACTAACTTATATATAAGAGTAGGCCTTTCCTTATAATGACAAAAAATGATCTGTTACAGTTTAAGGGTATAAGAGAAATCAAGGAAGAAAAGGGGATTAACTGAAAGAAGTTAGCATCATATTCATAACCCAGATCTATCTCGTTGTTAACGTTTCTAGATTTTTGAAACAGTTTTTCTTTTTAACATCTTTATTGGAGTATAATTGCTCTACAATGGTGTGTTAGCTTCTGCTTTGTAACAAAATGAATCAGCCATACATACACATATATCCCCATATCTCCTCTGTCCTGTGTCTCTCGCCCACTCTCCCTATCCCACCCCTCTAGGTGGTCACAAAGCACCTAGCTGATCTCCCTGTGCTATGTGGCTGCTTCCCACTAGCTATTTTACATTTGGTAGTGTATATATGTCCATGCCACTTTCTCACTTTGTCCCAGCTTACCCTTCCCCCTCCTCATGTCCTCAAGTCTATTCTCTACATCTGCGTCTTTATTTCTGTCCTGCTCCTAGATTCTTCATAACCATTTTTTTATTTTAATTTTTTTTTTTAGATTTCATATATATGTGTTAGCATACAGTATTTGTTTTCCTCTTTCTGACTTACTTCACTCTGTATGGCAGGCTCTAGGTCCATCCACCTAACTACAAATAACTCAATTTTGTTTCTTTCTATGGCCAAGTAATATTCAATTGTATATATGTGCCACATCTTCTTTATCCATTCTTCTGGCAATGCACACTTAGCTTGCTTCCATGCCCTGGCTATTGTAAATAGTGCTGCAATGAATATTGTGGTACATGACTTTTTGAATTATGGTTTTCTCAGGGTTTATGTCCAATAGTGGGATCGCTGGGTCATATGGTTGTTCTATATTTAGTTTTTTAAGAAATCTCCATATGGTTCTCCATAGTGGCTGTATCAATTTACATTTGCACCAACAGTGCAAGAGGGTTCCCTTTTCTCCACACCCTCTCCAGCATTTATTGTTTGTAGATTCTTTGAAGATGGCCATTCAGACAGGTGTGAGGTGATACCTTATTGTAGTTTTGATTTTCTGTTCTCTAATAATTAGTGATGTCAAGCATCTTTTCATGTGCCTCTTGGCCATCTGTTTGTCTTCTTTGCAGAAACGTCTTTTTAGGTCTTCTGCACATTTTTGGATTGGGTTGTTTTTTTGATATTGAACTGCATGAGCTGCTTGTATATTTTGAAGATTAGTCCTGTCAGTTGCTTCATTTGCAAATATTTTCTCCCATTCTGAGAGTTGTCTTTTCGTCTTGTTTATGGTTTCCTTTGCTGTGCAAAAGCTTTGAAGTTTCATTAGGTCCCATTTGTTTATTTTTATTTCCATTTCTTTAGGAGGTGTGTCAAAAAGGATCTTGCTGTGATTTATGTCATAGAGCATTTTGCCTATGTTTTCCTCTAAGAGTTTTATAGTGTCTTGCCTTACGTTTAGGTCTTTAATCCATTTTGAGTTTATTTTTGTGCATGGTGTTAGGGAGTGTTCTAATTTCATTCTTTTACATGTAGCTGTCCAGCTTTCCCGGCACCACTTATTGAAGAGGCTGTCTTTTCTCCATTGTATATTCTTGCCTCCTTTATCAAAGACAAGGTGACCATATGTGCATGTGTTTATCTCTGGGCTTTCTATCCTGTTCCATTGATCTATATTTCTGTTTTTGTGCCAGTACCATACTGTCTTGATTACTGTAGCTTTGTAGTATAGTCTGCAGTCTGGGAGCCTGATTCCTCCAGCTCTGTGAAAGTTTATATTGGGTTAGTCAAAAAGTTCATTCCGGTTTTTCTGTTAGATGTTTTTCTGTAATATCTTACAGAAGAACCGGAGCGAACTTTTTGGCCAACCCAATATTTCTTTTCATCTAAGTTAATATAATTATTTTGTATGCTATCATAAAAAAATCCCACCCATATTATTTTTAGTGAAACAGTAGAACAAATTACAGAAACATGTGATACTTTAGGCTAAGTAGAAAAATTAACTTCAATGTAGATTTTTAAAAAGTGTAAAATATCAGTGTACAAAAATCTAGCATCTATAAACAAATTGCAATATGCCAAATATAAAACATTTAGATATAGCAATATTAATATTTTCATGCTTTCTTAAATGATATGTTAGCTTTCTAGATATAAGGTATCTGTATTTTGACAGGATAGACACCGTTAATTCTTTTATTTCTTTACAGACAACCAAATATTGGCAAACTCAATCCAATAGCTATAAAAATAATTATACACCATGATCAAGTGGAATTTATTCCAGGTATGCAAGGCTGGTTCAACATTCAAAAATTAATTAACATAGTCCATTGCATCAACAGACTAAAGAAAAAAATCATATGGTCACATCAATAGATGCAGGAAATGCATTTGACCTATTGATTATAAAAACTCTCAGAAAAATAGGAATAGAATGTAATTTCCTGAACTTGATCAAGGACATCTCAAAAATCTACAAAGAACATCACACTTAATGGTGAGAAACTAGATACTTTCCCAGTAAGATCAGGAACAAGGCAAACAGTTCTCTCTCACCACTCCTATACAACATAGAAGGAAGACAATTCAATACAGAAAGGACAGTCTTTTCAACAAACAAATGGAGCTGGAAAAACTGGGCATCCACATGCAAAATAATGAACCTAGACATATACATGATACCCTTCAGAAAAATTAACTCAAATGGATAACAGATATAAACGTAAAATGTAAGCCTATAAAACTTGTAGGAGAAAATATTTCTATTTCTTCTCTAACTCTCTTCCTTTCTTTATGTCGGAGTATAACTTTATAGCTGGCCCTCTGTATCTAAGGTTGCATCTCAGGATCATGTAGTACTGCAGTATGTATTTATCCTGCAGTTCTTCAGTTGTGTTCACTGTTATCACACAGAAGCCGTATTGTGGTGGTAAAAAAAAAAAAAAAATGGAGGGATGGGGCACATTTCAGAGTCTTATGATTGGACCTCGCTGTGAGCTGCAACTTTCATATGTGTTTCTCATAGTGGAGTCCCCACCTCCCCACTCTTAGGTCACAAAGGAAGGCTAGAAGGAGCTAGAGTTATGGAGGTGGAGCTGGAGTTCCTTACTCTGAGGTCTGTTAGGCTCTGGTAAAACTCCAGTGGGTTAGGCTCTGGAAGAATAATTCCCCTGAGGCAATTATTGTTAAGAGGACAAGATGCTCTGGGTGTATTTCAGATTGACTAATGTCTTCCTCTCCCTGCCAGAAGCAGAAACATGAAACAAGAGTAGATTTTTCTGAGATCTTTACTTTGAGAACCTGGTAGGGCTTCTGGGGGTAAAACTCACAAACATATGTGTGGGGGGTTGGGAGGGGGGAGCACTTTGACTGGCTTCCTCTTATAGTTTTTAATTCTCAAATCTGTCCACACTGAGCCTCCCAAAATTTCATCAAATATAGTTTAAGTGTTCCCATCCTGGTACTAGTTCCTGCAGACAATTTTGCTCCTGGGCTTCTGCTCTGATTAACTGTTTCTCCAGTTTTGGAGACAGCAGTGTGCCCTGCCACCTCAATTTTCTGCTAAAAAAAAAAAAAGGAGTATTGAGTTTGTTCTTGTGAGGATGAGAGTTATGGCTTCCAAGCTGCTTACACTCTGGTTTGGAAACTAGGAGGGTTTTCCCCTTTACTTTTAAACCAAACAAAACCTAACAACCCAACAAGCAGGACATTTCTTTGGCTCCATATTCACTCCAAATGTTCTGTTTTCTACATTTACTTCCTCATTTGATTCACCATCTTCTGCCTGTTATCTGTGGCCATATGGCCTCAATCCCCACCCTAAAGTTCAACTGTTTTTGCCAAAGTCACACTTTCCTGATTGTTAAACCTATTACAAAGGTTTTTCAGGTCTTGTATTAGTCAACTTACACATACCATTTTAAAATATGGACTGTTTTCTTGAAATACGCTTTCTTTGGTTTCTCAAATACCATTTACTTTTCTTCTCCTCTACCTTTTCTCGATCCCTTTTAACAGGTCTCAGTTTTAGTTTGCTTATCTCACAATTTGTCACCAGTCCTGGAGGCTTTGTTCTAAGATGTTTTATTTTACACATTTACTGTAGGTGACCTCACACCCTCCTAAAGAATTATTTACTAAAACTTCCTCTCCCAAATTGCAAATCAGTTTCTCCACTTGTGTTTCTTATCACAGAGAACATTACAAGCCACTCATTTGCCTTAGCTGATAATATAAAATTAATCCATCCTTTTTAAGTGTCACAAGAATTTACACATATAAGTAAAAATATATATTTTATAAGATATATATTTTTTATATAAATATCGTATAGATGCAGCTTCTTATCATAGATGCAATGATACATACAATATACAAAAAGCTATAACATATTCAAGTTTTTGATTGCTAAATTCACTTAAATACTGCAGATCCTCCAAATAATGTGCATCCATGGGCATAAATATCACTTTATATGTATTATGTTATAGAATGTATTGCCAATAATTTACATAAGTAATAACATATGGGCACAAAGAATGGAACAGCAAAAAGTAAAATTCAGAGAAAAGTAATAACAGAACTGCATAAATGAAACTTTTAATGTTAAGCCAAACCTCTATTGTAATAAATCACAAATCATGCACATATTCTTCATGATATACACTTCCTTAGAGAAGTAAAGCCCAATTTTGGCTTTGCAGGCACAATTCAAATATTGAAATCTAGTTTCTATTTTTCTGTAGGGAAAAATCCTTTAATAAATCTGAGAGATGTTTTTGCATAAAATACAAAATGGGACCCTAATGTAGCATGCAACCTGGCGGATTTGACATACTTTTATCAACAAAATTTGCATTCTTTCTTTCTAAAAAGAGATAAGTGTCATAGTCTTTTCCTACAGGTTATATTTGAATTCCTCCTGGCTTGAAATAATCCAAGACAGAGAGACTAACAACAGAAACAAAGTGACCAGTTATATATTTCATTGTGAAGTTATTTACTGTAAGTGTAAACTATAAAAGTAATCATGTTAATTACCTTAGTTTATCATTCTAGCAAGCCTGATGATTTGGTTTTCCCTTGTATCAGTATGCCTGCCTGAATGTTCTTTTTCTTCATTCTAACTCAAGAAGAAGAAAATTTGAAGATCTGTGACAGGTCCTTTGCCTTGAAGAGTTTCTGAACATTACAGGTCTCATGAGTCAGATCTTCCATATGATGATGCCACATTTTCCCAGGAAACATACAAACACCTTAAAACTCTATTACAGTATTCAATATTACCTTGAAGACACTTTGAGCAGAAACATAGTTGGGTTTTTGTGGTGAGTAGGGATAGAGAACATTGAAATCTTTCCTGCAGTAAATGCAGAATTCATTTTTAGAAGTCCACTGACAGGGGGGCGGAGAACAGTTTCAGGAAGAAGCTACTGAAATCAGGATTCCAGGAAGAGACTATTGAAATCATAGCAGTGTAAATGGGAAACATCCTTTAGAAATATTCTTAAGGGATAGCAATGTGGTGACTTTACAAGGTAGAATTTGGAGGTGCAAGAAAGAGAGGAATCAAGAATGATTCACAGCCTCTTTTCCAGCTGGAAACATAGAGTGAGTTAAAGAGAGTTAAAGGAAGATCCTAGCTGTGCCAGTTACAGTGAAGTTAAAAACAATTTAATTTTACAAATAGCTCACGCAGCTCAGTATCAAAAATACAAACAAACAACCTAATCAAAAAATGGGCAGAAGACCTAAAAAGACGTTTCTCCAAAGGAGACATACAGATGGCCAAGAGGCACATGAAAAAATGCTTGACATCACTAATTACTAGAGAACAGAAAATCAAAACTACTGGCCATATATCCAGAGAAAAACGTAGTTCAAAAGCATACATGCACCCCAAAGTTCATTGCAGCTCTGTTTACAATAGCCAGGACATGGAAGCAACTTAAATGTCCATTGACAGATGAATGGATAAAGAACATGTGGTACATACATACAATGGAATATTACTCAGCCATTAAAAAGAATGAAATAATGCCATTTGCAGCAACATGGATGGACTTGGAGATTATCATACTAAGTGAAGTAAGTCAGACAGAGAAAGACAAATATATGATACTACTTATATGCAGAATCTAAAAAAATGATACAAATGAACATTTACAATGAACATTTACAGAAACAGACTCACGGACTTAGGGAATGAACTTATGGTTACCGGGGGGAGGGTTGGGGGGAGGGACAGACTGGGAGTTTGGGATTGACACGTACACACTGCTATATTTAAAATAGATAACCAATAAGGACCTACTGTATAGCACAGGGAGCTCTGCTGGATACTCTAATAACCTAAAAGAATTTGAAAGAGAAGAGATACATATATATGTACAACTGAATCACTTTGCTGTACACCTGAACCTAACACAACATTGTTAATCAACTGTACTCTAATATAAAATAAAAATTTTAAAAAAAACCTTAATGTTGTACAACTGAAGGCTGACCTAGTAGAAATTTGCCCAGAAGGTAATTTTTTTTAAATAGGTGGATTTATGTGACAAAGAAAAGATAAGCACTATTCTGAGGAATATAGGTAAATGTTCTGAAATGGATCAGATGGCTACAATGGGAACTTATGAAACCTAGCAACTTTGGTGGACTTGCGGAATACACGCTGACATTTATCACAAGGATGCAGGTATGTGTGGTGTGAGCTGAAAGGTTTAAAAGTTGCTGCAGCACCTTTGTTTCATCAAATATTCAACGACACCTTGTTAAGGTCAACAAAGCTTCAGCTGGGCATTGTGAAATCACAAATTTCACGGAGTTACCCAAAGCTGAGGTCAGCAAATTAACTGATCTACAAGTGTGGTTATGGGAAAATCAATTAAAAGAAAATTAGCCTGAAATTAATTTTAAGTGTGCCACCCAAGACTCTCGGTAGACCAACAAAAAAAGGGGTTTATTTTTTATTTTGAGCAATTTATTTGATATGATTATATGCTAATAAAATTAATATAATTATTTTTATGTTATAATGTCCTGATTGCCTAAGACAATGAGCTATTCTGTAACCATGACTTCAATACGTTAATTAAACATTTTATCTCAAATATATATTGTAAAAATTTATTTTCATTAGCATTTTCAAAAGATGTTACTTTCTAAAGCATTTGGCTACCAGCATTTGGTAATGTGAAAATGGCATTCATAGCTTCCTCTTTTATTTTTAATTAGATTTAAAAAATTTTTAATTACATAAGTTTTAAAATGAAATTATTTGGAACCTCTTACCCTAGGAATTAGTCTCTTTACAAAGACAAATTTCTCTTCCATAGATTGCTGTAATAGATTTTTAAATCTCTGCCTTACTTAAAAAAAAAATGCTTATAAGGAAAAGATGTGAGACCATGTGTTTAACTACACAAATATAAGGACAAATCACTGAACATCAGCAAGCCGTCATTCTAGAGAATAAAATAAACAAGTGAGACTCCTAAGTTAATAAAAAATGTCACATTATTAAGTTTGATGTCAGTGTAGGTAAGAACTACCATGACCAATTTCTATTTTAGTCTTAAACCTCATTAATTATTAAGGTGTCAATCAACATGTTCTTGTTTGCTTTGCATGCAACTCATGAGTATTGACAGTTTTAAAATGCCCTAAAGGACTGGGCAAGTTACTGAAATAATTTTCTTATGATATATTAATATAACTGATAAAATGTTCAGAGGATTTTTGGTGATCTGACTCTACTGATACTTCACCCTCCTAAAGTTGAAGATATGGCTTTGCTAGGACCAGGCCTGTGCTTCAAGAATTTGTTATCTACAGCCATCCAAATGGGATTTCACAAATTACTGGAAACCCAGAAGGTCATTCAGGCCTTACACTGTGAATGGCTTAACAATTTTGACTTTTCAAATGAATAAGAAAAGCAAAGCTTGCCAACCCTCAAATATGTTTAATGGCCTGGAGCAAATAATCTATATTAATAGTATTTAACAGTTCTTTAGTAAATATTGACTCATTCATTTATTATATAAATTTTAAAACATTAATTGAGCTCCTAGTACACATACTGTGGCTCAAGTTGGCACACTTTCCTCTAGGAGAGAATTTCAATGTGGAAACAGTCACATAATGGTATACACACTATAATAGAGGCAGTTATTGAGAAAAAGAAAGAGGAACACTTAAATTTCTAGGAGATCATAAGGGAGTTCTTCCAAGAAAATGACATCTATATTGGATAATACAGCTAAACTGTTTAATTATAATTCAATATTTTCTCCTAATTAATTTATATGTTTTTAAAGGTATAAAATGGGTTTATTAATTTCCATTTTTGATTACTCAGGAGATGATTACTCATGGAACATGAATGCAGATTGTTGGAGTGGATTAAACTTCTCCAAAACCTGGGCTTTACAGGGATGATGTCCTATCAAGGGCAAGGACTTCTAGAAAATGGGTGAGAAAACAGAGGGCCTCTGAGCAAGAGGAAACACTGAATGTCAGAAAGATGGCAAGAAAAACCTGTGGGTCATATTGAACATATCCCTTCAATCAAAACTATACCCCAGATCTTCATCAAATTCATATCTACAGTGGGATTATATTTCCTGGCCAAAAAATGACAAAGTTTCATATCTGGGTCTGTTGAGCTATAGACTCAAAAAGAGCTGTCCAATAAGCACCACATTTTTCTGAAACTTTGAGAAGAGTAGAAGCCTTATCCACATTGTGAAATCATTGATTTGGAATAAGTTTACCTAATTATGAGGGAGCACAAAATTTCTAAATGATGTGTTATAAGTTGGGTTACCTTGTCACATTCTTTGACATAGGTTCTTATCATATAAAGTCATTATCATTGAAGTGAATCAACAGTGCATTTCCCCACTGATTTCCAAACCACTAGACTCAATCTAACCATAGCATAAGAACTCGGGAGCAGATGTTCAGATAGAAAGTCCATAGTATGCAGTGTAATGTGTCTTAACTAGAGAGAACAAGACTTTGTAAATTGTCTCTTGAAATTGCATTGTAGACATAATTACTGAACATAGTGTTTTAAGAAATTGTAGTTCTTTCTGGAAGGGAAAAGAGGTAATAATATAATTAGCTACTTAATTCAAAATAGATTATTGAGCACTTAGTATGTACCAGCTACACTTCTATGTGCTAGGAATACATTGCTGAATGAAACAGACAAAAATCCCTATCTGTCTACATGGAGCTAATATTCCAGTGGGAGGAAACAGAAAATAAAAAGTGATGCCCTGGAAGCCAAGTGATCTACATTTCTAGGAAGAACCACTTGCCTACCATGTTAAATGATGTTAATGGCTCAAGCAAGATTAAGACTGAAAGTTCACCATTCATAGCTTCATGGTGGTCATAGTGACCATGGAAAGACCATTTTCAGAGGAGTGTTTAGAAAAATCTGAAGAAAAGATTTAAGAAAGAACGGAAGAATAAAGTTTGGTGACAGAGTGACTGGGCAATGCCTTAGGAGCATTACTGCAAAAGGGAGCAAATAAATAAATCAAAAGCTTGCGGGTCAATGGAGGTAAAAAAAAAAAGCATTTTTCTTGTAATAAGAGAGAAAATACATTATTTGTATGCTGATTCACATGGCCAAGTAGAGAAGGAAAAAATGATGAAGGAAAAGGGAGAACTACTTGAGTAACGTCCTTAACTTGGCATCACTGGATAAGACTCATTCACAAGTAAAAGGGATGGTCATACATTAGAAGTAGCAACAGTTCAACTATAGTCATAAGAGGAAAGGTAGGTGGGTAGTTTTGTAAGGTGGCTAATGGAAATTCTCTTTTAATGGTGTTGATTTTCTCCTTGAAGTAGAAAGCAAGGTCATCAATTGAGAGCAATGATTGGGGAGTGATGTACAGGTTTTAGAAGAGAGGAGAAGAGTATGATAATCAATTAGGAGAGTGGAGAGGCAAAGGATTAGGGAATTAAGCCATGGTTGCCTTGCAATGCCAATGATCCTGAGACGTTCATGGTAACATATTTAAATAGAAAGAACTCTGATTTTTTTTTTTAAGTTATTGTTCAGCCAAACTCAGCTGCATGGGCACAGGTGTGGGCTAGGCAGAACACTGGACTTAACCAAAGTTGTTATTTTGTTGAGGGAGTGCAATAAAGTCAGATTGGAGGAGGGAATAGAGAGTAAATTCAAGAAAAATTATGTTAACAATTGATCATTCTTAGCATATTTGGGTGGATTTTATTTAATGTGTGGCTGGTTGTCAATCAAGAATTGAATTTCTGTAGGGAGAAAAGAAACCAAAGGCATTTGTGGGAACTGGAGGAAGGATTTTGAGCAGTGGTTACTATATGATGCTGAAACGTTGCCAAAAAACCAGGCACTGGAGGAAGAGATTTGAGTGAGCTTAATGCTGTGTTAGGAATTACATATGATCTCAAAACAGTAAATTAAGGTAGAATTTGTGACCGCATCTGAATGGGTATATGGTAATTTAGATAGAAGACAGTGTATTATTTATCTTAAGATCTTTTGTCAACAGGAATATAAAAGCATACTTATTCCATGGATCATAGGGGCGATATTTCAGTCATCCAAGCAATTTGCAAAACTGGCAAAATTGGTCTATGTAGTCATTTCAGGAGCGGCTAATTAGAAATATTTCTGGAAAAGCTAAACAAGAGACATGATTCTCCCATCTAGCCCTCATCTCTCCCTTCCCACACTGCTCACCCTTAATGAAGAAGAAAATTAAAGGAGAATTAATTCCCTCTACTCGAGTGGGTCATGGCACATGGTTGAGGGAATATGGACACTGGAAGAACAAGCTAAATATTGTGAGTAAAGGTGATACAGGTACAGGTGAATCACCTGAGGATAGAAATAGGCAGTCCCGATTCCCCTTTTAAGAAGTGTCATCCAGACTAAATTTGGAACTCAGATTGAATAAGCTTTCTAATACATTATTTTTCCTATAAGAACAGGAGTTATCATAAAAATAACTCAGTGTTATTATCCCTTCATGTCAAGAAGATCATATACATACAGGGCAGATTTCAGAGAAAAAAATCAAGGAAATAATTGCAGTTTGCTGAGGTTAGAATTTGTTTTTTCTGCAGCAAGAACAATATTAATACTTTTACAGGTGAGGCTATTGAGATCAAGAAAGTAAATAAATTTATAGGGCCACAAAGTAAGTGGATGAGTCCGAATTCAATCTCACATAATAGAGTTTGCCCTCTTAGGTTGACTTCTAAGGAAGAAAATATTAACCTGGTCCCTCAGAATGTACCATCTAAGTGAGGCAGGAGTGAAGTGCAGAGCAAATCTGACCTCTTGAGTATAAAGGTGCACGAATACTGATTTCCTTCCTTTAGAAGGCACAGGCTCTGGGGAGGGATCCTAAGAAAGCCAGGCTCCCATCTGAAGATGCTACTGCACAGCCAATCAGAGCTTCAGACACTTGATTGGGCTTCTGAGAATGAAAGAATTATGACAGACACCTTAAACTCAGAATTCATTCTGACTGCCAAGCCACATTTAATAATAATACTGCTTTTTGTATTTGATCCTGCCCATTCCATAATTACTGAGATATTCCTAAATGTTTCTTGTGATGCAGAACAAGCACTTACTGGCTGTGCTAATATATGAGATCAAATGACAGGAACTAGTGCTCCAGAAGAAGGACTAGAGCATTTGAATTTACGACCGGTAAGAGGTCAAGACAAGACACAGTCTCGAAGAAGGAAATTAGGGAAGGGAAGGTTTTTCCCAATTCTTAGGGAAAAAAAGAATCTAATCCTTGAGGGGAGAAACGATAAGCAGGATGAATGGACTTCTAAGATTGAAGTATCTGGATTATACAAATAAATACATATTATATGTTTTCTCCTTACTTCTTACTACTTGCAATAGAGCACAATTCCTACTAAAATCCCAAAACTATTTTTTGTAGGTGTAGATAATTTAGTTCCTTATTTTAAAAGAAAAAGAAAGGAACCAAAACAATTTGGTTTGGTTTGGAAGAATAAATTGGAAGAATTACAGTATCTGATTTTAAGACTTAACCTATAGCTCCAGTTAAAAAGAAAGTGTAGTATTGGCAGGGTAATAGACACATGCATTAAAGGAATAGAATAAAGAAGCCAGAAATCGACCCACCCAAAAAGTCAACTAATTTTAGACAAAGTGCCAAAGCAAATAAATGGAATAAGAATGATCTTATCAACAAATGATATTGGATATTTGCAAACAGCAATAAATGAAACTCAACCTAAATTTCACATCTTATTCAAAGCTTACTCAAAATTTGCATAATAGACTTAAATGGAAAACAAAACAAAAATTTAGAAGAAAATATAAAAGAGAGCCAATGGTACCTAAGACAAGGTGAAAAAATATTCTTATTCATGACACCAAAGTCATGATCGATAAAATTTCTTAAATATATAAATTGACTTACTTAAAATTAAAAGGCTTTTTTCTTTATAAAGAACATGTTAAGTAGATTAAAAGACAAGACACAAACTGAGAGAAACTATTTGCAATTGATATATATGACAAATGATTTGGATTCATAATATGTATAAGTAACTGTATTAGGAATTGCTTAAACCTATAGATGAATTTGGAGAGAATTGACATTGTTACTAGTTTAAATCTTCTAATCCACAAACAAGATATGTCTCTCCATTTATTTAGATTTTCTTCGATTTCTTCCATTAGGTATTAATAGTTTTTGACATTCAGATACTGTACATATTTTGATATGCTTATGCCTACATATTTTATTTTTTAGAGTGAGTGATGACAAATGATGCTGTGTTTTCAAATTTGGTTTTCCCATGTACTTTTTTAATATATAGAAAAAAATTGTTTTTATTTGTTGACTCTGTGCCCTGCAACCTTGTTTAACTTACTTATTTGTCTAGGATTCTAGAATTCTTTTTGGTAGATTCATTGGTATTTTCTGTGTAGATAACCATCTCTTCTGCAAATATGGGCCATTTATTCTCTTACTCTCCAGTCTGTTAAACTTTTACTTCCTTTTTAAATATTATTATTGCTCTAGTAATACAAACATTTATTGCTGTAAATTTTGGTTTCAGCACCACTTTATCTCTATTTAACAGATTTGACATGTATTTTCATTGTCATTCAGTACCATATATTTTGGGGAATTTTTTAAACATCCTCTTTCACTTATGAATTATTTAGAAGTTTCTTTTTTAATTTACAATGATTTGTAGAGATGTTTTATCTTTCCATTATTGACTATTGAAGTACAGTTGTTCTGTTCATATACACATACATAACATTTAGTTATGTCTTCTTGGTGAATTGATAATTTTATCTTCATGTAATGACCTTACTGTCTATTTGCTCTGAAGTCTACTTTCTCTGACACTAATATAACCATTCAACTTTATTTTAATTATTGTTTGCCTTTGTTTATGGAGTTACACGACCATGTTGAAAGCAACCTGAGTGTAAATTATTTTATATTTCCTTGAGTAGTGATCAAAAAAATTGACAAATTTACTTTTTTCATCCAAGGGATAGCACATTGATCAGCATCCATGTCAAATCATCATGATGCTGTCAAGAGAAGCGAATTATAATTGAAGCAAATCTACTCATTTGCTTAGTATATGAGGAATTATTTCCAATGTAATAATAATGCCATCTAACCCTTGATACTTGAAATTTCAAAATGTAGATGTGGAAGAGATTATAGATACTTAAGAAAGGGTAATCAAACTAAAGAGACTATGTTAAATGTTATATTCATTGTCACTCAGAATATGACCATAATAGCTATATTATCAAATTTCAGTTTTTAAATAAAGTTTTATGCAGCCTTATGAAATTCTCAACTCTCATTTTAACATAGTCCATTTTCTTTCTGCTCTTTTTCAGGTCTTCTTTTCTGTCTGTATCCAGAATGCTCAAGCTGTTCCATCATCTCCTAGCACCATTATCCAACTGATACAACAGGATGATACAACACAATTCCCTAATGATAAATAAAGACCAGGTAAGGAAGAGTAAAAGTCTTCAATTTGTAAATGATCATTAATACAATATGATTAACCATAGAGGAATTAGGCTCTATACAAGTACATATTCATGTAAGGGTATAAAATTTGTTTGTTTTGTTTTTGGTATTCATTCACATCAGCTTTATTTTTAGCCAAGAAACAGTCTGAATTCTATCACTTTTCCAGAAAAGCAACTTGCCTTCCAAATTCAGTTTGTATAGTGTTACAGGCAAAAGTCAGACATTATGTCTCCTCCAATCTACTGCAATATACAGTCTACTGTAATTCTATATTTCTAATGTAAATATTATCAATTTAAATAATTACATAATTTTAATTTTCACAAATCTTTCTGTCATTGATATTATGCTGAATTGGCAAAACTAAGCAGTTCTATCTTGGCAATATATATTGTATCTTGAAGATTAGGAAATGTTAAACTAGAAGACATCTCAACATATCACTTTAACCAGCTCTGGGCTTTAAGGCAGTGGAAGGGAACATTGCAGTTGATCCCCTAAATTCAAACCATTCTAAATGGTTGTTAAAAAAAAAATAATTTAGGGTAGCCCTGTTCTGTCTGGACCTTGATTATTGAGAGTCATTTATCATTACCTGATTCTGATGTCCCTTGATAGGTTTTTGTTTTTATTTCTTTGTTTTCTTTTCTGCTTTGTTTTGTATTTTGTGGAGAATGAGGGCCTAATATTATCCTTTAATGATATTAAAGGATATTAATCTTCTGTCAGCCGAGCCTGGTCCAGGAATAGACACACAGTCCAACCCAGTAAATGAGATATAAGAAACTGTCCTCAGTACCAAAAATATTATAGTGCTAGGGTCTGAATGTTTATGTACCCCTAAAATTCACAGGATAAAATCTTACCACCCAAGGTCATAATATTAGGAGGTAAAGCCATTGGAAAGTGATTAGGACATTAGGGTGATGTCCTTATAAAAAGGTTCAAGAGTGCTCCCTTCCCTCTCCTACGATGTGAGGATACAGCAAGAAGGTGTCATACATATAGGCACCAGGAAATGGACTTCACTAGGCACCCAATCTGCCCATCTTCATCTTGGACTTCCCTGCTTCCAGAACTATAAGAAATAAATTTGTGCTGTTTATAATCCACCCAGCTTAGGATATTTTGTTATAGCAAGTCTAAATGGACTAAGGCAAAGAGTCTTAACAACCATGAACAAGAAACTTGGGCCTGTCTCATCCCAGTAACCCTCCCATAACCATGAGGAGAAGGAGGCTTGGCACAAAGCCAGCACTGTAGATGACAACACAGAAATACGTCAACAGCTGGATCCCTAAAGATGTAACATGGACCAGTCGTAGACTCAGTCATCACGCTAGATTTTCTCTCTTGTGAGACAAAACATGCTTAGTTTTTAAGATAATTTTTTGCTGTTTTCTGTTCCATTTAGTTAAAATAATCCTAACAGATATAGAAGTTCACAACTTTAGGAGAGATATTGCAGGGAACAACTTGAGAACACATGCTAGTACAAGAAAATGTGACAGATTGAAAATATCAAATTTTCAAATTTATAGTATTGATATTTGTGACATGCTTCCTATGGGATATAAAAAGAGGAGGGTACAGATGCCTAGGAATAACTGAAAATCTGAAGCTGATAGGGTTGAGGTGAAAAGCAGGAGAAGGCAGGACTGGGATGAGAAGTGAAGTGCTGTAAGATTTCAGGATGCAATGGAGCACATGTCAAGTATAGAAAAGACAGTAGAGCAAAATGTAAGGACAGAAAACAATCATGAGAAATTGCCCCTAGCACTGAGATCATGGATACTGATGGAATGTACTATATATTTTAGAATACATTGTATATTTTCCCCCAAAATCAGCATTTACATAAATTATGTGGATATAATCCAAATATTACAATTATACATTATTTTTATTCTATGCTTATATGTAATGCAGTAGTGTCCTCAGTCCTTATATTGAGATATAGAAATTATTTATCCATTTTGTGTTCTCTGATTTGCACACAAAATATCTGGGGAGTCAAAATTTACTTACTTCTGATGAAAAGGAGAATCATGTACTTTTTTATATCTACATGTACAGTTCAAAACTTAAAATACTTATAACACACAGAATGAAAATCACCAGAAATAATTCTAAGATAAAGATATTATTTTTAATTACAAGTTATTGTAAGAAATATAGTTCATGAAATGTTTTGCTTTTCAGTATATATCTTTTTGTCCTCTTATAGTTAACCATTTAATATTATATTTTACTATGTATTATCCTCAACAATTTGAAGGGAAAAATTAAGTGAAATTACACCAAGGATCTCAAAATAAAAATCAAAAAGTAAAAGAGGAATCTTTTTCTTGAATGGACAGGAAGTCAGAATTATGCCTACAGATAACACACACTAATGAGCTCCAACTCTGTTTGTCATTGTCCAAGCCTGCCATGCGATTATGGCTCCACAGACACATAATTGCAGTAATTCTCTGGCAAATCCTGATGAGGAAGTTATCTTTATCCAGAGCTCTAGTGAGCATATCATATTAGAATTAATGCAATGAACTTTATGTCTTAGTTCTCACTTCTCTAATAATTACCATTCTGAGTTTGTACTTCAAGTAACAGATAAATAAGGTTAATTTAGGAGGACATAAAGAATCTTTCTGAAGTGTTCTTTTTTCCCCTGATAATAACTAATATTACTATCTATACAGCTCTGGTTAACTAGCATCCCTATTGTTTCTCTTTACAATCACTAGCAATGGTCCACTTTGATTCTGTCTAGTGAGAGTTTCTTTTCTTACAAACTTAATCTTATTTGTATCTCTGTACTTTTTCATATGCTGCTGCCTACAAGGACCTTCCAATAACTCAAGAGTCACCTTTCGAATACTGTATTAATCAGCATTGCTTTAAACAGCAGGCTATGTCAAGTGCTGATATGTGCTCCCACAGAATACTGTATGTGTGTGTGTGTGTGTGTGTATATATATATATCTGCATTGCTCACTGTATTATATTGGAAATAATCCCTTTGTGTCTTTTTCCCCTACTACATTTGAATTTCTTTAATAATAGAGATTATATATTATTAAATTCTGTATTTTTCAAACTTGTCCTCAACAGTTTGGCTACCTTAGGAAAATTGCAAGCAATATGTTGGGATACCTGAAAATAAGCCTGGAGAGATAAACAAGAAAACAATACTGGGACTTCAAATTTCAAATTATGGAATTCCTTAGATGTTAAGTAAACATCTTCTTTTCTTATATTTATCACTTTGTTTTAATTATCTAGACTTTGGCAAAGAATGTGAAACTAATTTAACCTTTATGAAAATTCTGTTCTGTGTAGAACACAGAACAGACCTATGCTCAAGTGAAAATGGAAGGTTATAAATATATTGTTCCAGAAACAATTTAAATGTACCCCAGTGTTCACTGTAGCTCTATTTACAATAGCCAAGACATGGAAGCAACATAAACGCCCATCAACAGATGAATGGATAAAGATGTGGTACAGATATACAATGGAATTTTTTTTAACATCTTTATTGGAGTGTAATTGCTCTACAATGGTGTGTTAGTTTCTGCTTTATAACAAAGTGAATCAGTTATACATATACATATACCCCTATACCTCTTCACTCTTGCGTCTCCCTCCCTCCCACCCTCCCTATCTCACCCCTCTAGGTGGTCACAAAGCACCGAGCTGATCTCTCTGTACTATGCGGCTGCTTCCCACTAGCTATCTACCTTACATTTGATAGTGTATATATGTCCATGCCACTCTCTCACTTTGTCCCAGCTTACCCCTCCTCTTCCCCGTGTACTCAACTCCATTCTCTAGTAGGTCTGCGTCTTTATTCCCGTCTTGCCCCTAGGTTCTTCATGACCATTTTGGTTTTGTTTTATAGATTCCATATATATGTGTTAGCATACAGTATTTGTTTTTCTCTTTCTGACTTACTTCACTCTGTATGACAGACTCTAGGTCCATCCACTTCACTACAAATAATTCAATTTCGTTTCTTTTTAGGGCTGAGTAATATTCCATTGAATATATGTGCCACATCTTCTTTATCCATTCATCTGTTGATGGACACTTAGGTTGCTTCCCTGTCCTGGCTATTGTAAATAGAGCTGCAATGAACATTGTGGTACATGACTCTTTTTGAATTATGGTTTTCTCAGGGTATATGCCCAGTAGTGGGATTGCTGGGTTGTATGGTAGTTCTATTTTTAGTTTTTTAAGGAACCTCCATACTGTTCTCCATAGTGGCTGTATCAATTTACATTCCCACCAGCAGTGCAAGAGGGTTCCCTTTTCTCCACACCCTCTCCAGCATTTATTGTTTGTAGGCCTTTTGATGATGGCTATTCTGACTGGTGTGAGATGATATCTCATTTATACAATGGAATATTACTCAGCCATAAAAAGAACAAAATACTGCCATTAGCAGTGACATGGATGGACCTAGAGATTGTCATAACAGAGTGAAGTAAGTCAGACAGAGAAAGACAAATATCATATGATGTCACTTATATATGGAATGTAAAAAAATGGTACAAATGAACTTATTTACAAAACAGAATCACAGATGTAGAAAACAAACTTAATAGAAGGGGGGAGGGATTAATTGGGAGACTGGGATTGACAGATACACACTACTATGTATAAAAGAGATAACTAATAAGAACCTACTCTATAGCACAGGGAACTTTACTCAATACTCTGTAATGACCTATATGGGAAAAGAATCTAAAAAAGAGCGGGTATATGCATACCATATGACTGATCCACTTTGCTGTACAGCAGAAACTAACACAACATTGTAAATCAACTATGCTCCAATAACAATAATAAAAAATGATATAATTTGACCTTGTATTTAGTTTCTTTGAAATATATAATTACCTTCATGAAATATGTCTAAGTAAAATATTTCTCTAGGAATACATTAGAAAATGTTGAAGATTGAGAAAAAAAATAACACATAGAGACAAAGACACCCCCCTCCCCACATAGATGTTAGAGAATTTATTAGCATTTCCTTCAAATAGTATTAGATGTATTTTTAATACTAAAAGTTTACTAGTGGTTTGGGTTTGATGTCAGTGAACATGGTGGAATAGGTAGTTCCAAGGGGCTGTCCGTCTAAAAACATAGTAGATTCTTGAAAAAAGTCAAAGGCTTACAGCAACAAAGTAAACACCTAATCAAGAAGGCAACTTAAAAACAGATGGAGAGCTCTGAAGTATTTTTACTTGCCTTTGTCCTACCTCCCTCTGGCTCAACAATGGTTTTGAAATGATAACCCATGTTCCCAGTATGTAATTCTGGTCCCTGGCTCCAGAGGGAGCAAAGCTGACCTTGTTCTCTAATAGTTATTTTTGTCTGTTTTAATCTGTCTAATGGCTAGCTGAAGGACTGACAAAAGCACTTGCCTCTGTTGCCTCTGTCTCACCTAATCCAAAACTGTCTCAGGGCAGAAAAGTGGCTACACAGAGGGCATTCCTCAAAAACTTTAAAAGGCAAATGAAAAACCCATTGCCCTCTAGAGCAAATACAATTTGAGGGAAATTAATAGACTGCCAGAAGCTTGAGAGAAAATTTTGTGGAGAAAAAGTATTTGAAGAATTATGACATTGAAAATCTCACATGAATATTGGGGAATACAGAAAGTTATGTACATGCCCAGAGCAGGATGTGTGTTCAAAAACACAACTGGGAAGACCCTAAGCTTTTACCTTAGACTGATTTTTAGACTCTGCACAGCAGGAAGTAAAGACTAAGGAAGGTTTGTAACTACTCAGCTAAGTGTTAAAAGAGTGTTACAACACATAGCCAATGTGCAAAGACTCAGAATTTTTGGTCCTGTTTTTGGCTCCAAACATTCAAAGAAATCTGTCAATATTACCTAATCAAAAGATAAAAGGGAGACTGCAGAGACCACACATATCAATTAATACAGAATAGTTTTAGATTTCGGAATATAAAATTGTTTAGAATTATCACTAAACAACCAACCAATTACAAAGCAGAGAAAGCAACAAGAACAAATTTCAAGGTGGCAGAAGAATCTGATTCCCGGAATTAACAAGTCATAATATTCAAAATGTCCAAGTTTCAACAAAAAATTATGAATCATGTAAAAAAAATGTACACCCCACTCATAGAAAAATTAACCAGAACTGCCTCTATGGAAGTACAGACATTGGACTTACTAGAAAAAGACTTTAAATTTACTGTTTTATATTCAAGGAGGTAAAGGAAATTATGGACAAACTAAAGGACACCATAAAAATAATGTCTCAAGAGACATAGGGTATCAGTAAAGACATAGAAATTATAAATAGGAACTAAACAAAAATTCTGGAGCTGGAAAGTACAAAATGTCCAAAGGGCTGTCCCTCTACCAACACAGTAAAAGTAAACAAAAACTCTCAGAATTGTTTTAACTCTTGAAAAAAATCAGACTTATAGCAACCAAATAAACACTGAATCAGGAAGGCAACTTAAAAATAGTTGGAGAGCTTTGAAGTACTTTTTAGTGAAATGAAAAATTCACTAGAGTTTCAACAGGATATTTAAGCAAGTTAGAAGAAAGAATCAGTGTATGTAAAGAGAGATCAATTGCAGCTATTCAGTCTGAGGAACAGAAAGAAAAACTAATAAACATAAAAAACAGTTAAGAGGCCTGTAAGACACCATCAAGTGTACCAACATATGCATAGTAGAAGTCCCAGTGGGAGAGGAGAAAGTGAGAAAATGACAGAGTATTTGAAGATATGATGGCTAAAAACTTCCCAAATTTGATGGAAGACATGACTCTACACAAACAGGAAATTCAATGAACTCCAAGAAGAATGAACACAACAGTATCCACACTGAGACACACTATAATCAAACTGTCAAAAGCCAGAGACAAAGAAAGCACCCTGAAAACAGCAGGAGAGGAGCTACTTATCATGAACAAGTTGTTGACAACATTAAGTGTAAAATTCTCAGCAAAAATGACAGTGGCCAGACAGCTGTGGGGTGGCATTCTTAACTTGTTGAATAATAATAATAATAATAAAAATAACCTATTGAATTCCATATGTGACAAACTAAATTTCAAAATCAACAAGAAATTAAAACAGTTTATAGCACATGGAACTGCACTCAATATCTTTTAATAACTTATAGTGGAAAAAATCTGAAAAAAATATGTATATACACACACATATACCTACACACATATGTATATATACACACATATGTATATATATGTGTGTGTGTCTCTCTCTCTCTCTCTCTCTCTCTCTCTCTCTATATATATATATATATATATATATACACAACTGAATCACTTTGCTGTGCACCTAATTCTAACACAACATTGTAAGTCAACTATGCTTCAATTAAAAAAATATTCCAGATAAACAAAAATTGAGGGAGTTTGTTGCTTGCAGACCTACCCTATAATAAATGCAAAAGGGTGTCTTTCAGGTGGAAATACAAGGATACTATACAGTAACTTGAAGCCATACAAAGAAATAAAGAAGACTGGCAGAGATAACTATGTAGGTTAATGCAAAATCAATTATTATTACATATTTTTTAAAAAAATCCCACCACTTACTCTTTTAAGATTTAAAGGATAGATGCATAAAAATAGATATAAACATGCTAATGGGCACATAATGTATAAATATGTAATTTGTGATGACAACAAAAATATCAAGAGAGAAATATGGAGCTGTGTGAGAGCTGAGTATTTGTATAGTACTGAAGCTAATGTGGTATTAATCCAAATAACTTGTTATAAATTTAAGAAGTTAATTGTAATCTCTAAGATAGCCACTAGAAAATAATTTTAAAATACATATAAAAGGAAATGAGAAACAAATGTACACTATACAAATCAATTAAATACAAAAGGAGGCAGTAATTAAGGAATTGGAAAACAAAAGATATGATATATACAAAATAGCAAAGTGGCAGAAGTATTTCCTTATTAGTGATTAGTTTAAATGTAGAGGATTAAAATCTTCAATATAAGGCAGAGATTGTTGTAATGGATTAAAAAAGACACATGGTCTACTTGCCATCTATAAGGGACACATATTTTATCTAAAGACACAAATAGTTTGAAGGTAAAAAGATGGAAAACAATATTCCATACAAAGTTTTAGTAACTAAAAGACAGCTGGATGGGCTATTCCAATATCGTAAGACATAGAATTTAGCTCAAACACTGTTACAAGAGACAAAGAACGACATCATATAATATATGGATAAAAGTGTCAATTTATCAAGAAGATATAACAACTATATATATGCACCTAACAACAAATAGATACCCAAGAGTAGCAACTTTTCATTTTTGAATTTTGAAATTCCTTTTAGGCAACACTTCTTTATATTTTGCCCATAATCCACTTATCTGAAAATAGAAATCTTATCTTTTTCTGAGTGATAAAAATCAATGTTTTTTTCTGTTACATTTCTTAGTACTTTAAATATGATCAAACCATATCAAGAAAAAATGGTGTAGTTGAGCATTTTTACAGAAAATGTGCCCCTGATACAAATTCATATATTGAAGCCCTGTCTCCAATTGTGACTGTATTTGGATATGCGACCTTAAAGGAGGTAATTAAAGTGCAATGAGGTCAAAAGGGCCCTAATCTAATAGTACTGATGTTCATATAAGAAGAGGAAGACACACCACCAGGAGCACGCACATCCAGAGAAAAGGCCATGTGTCAACACAGTAAGAAGGATCTGTAAGCCAAGGAGAGAGAGGTCATACCAGAAATCAACCCTGTCATCATTTTGGTCTTGGATTTCCAGCCTCCAGAATTATGAGAAAATAGAGTTCTCTTGTGTAAGTCCCACAGTCTGTGGTATTTTGTTATAGGAGCCTTAGCAGATAAACACATGCATTCTGTCCTTAGTCCTCATATGGATGATATGTATCTCTTTATGGATAATATGTATCTCATATATAACTTCTTTATTAATATAATTAAGAATTTTTAAGAGGTTGATTGCCTAATTTAATTAAATGAAATTTTGTGTGTGTGTGATTTTCAGTCTGAATGTATAGCTTTGACTTACTGGAATCATGTATGGTATTGACATAAAATTTATTCCTTTCTAAAGAAAAATTTGGATGTAGATCATAATTCTCTTATGGCCATCTGAAACATGCTTACTAATATTTTGTAAGAAAATATCTATCTTCATTCATAAATATGACTTACCTTAATTATTTTGGAGTGATCGAGCATGGACTCAAGATTTCTTAAACTTAATGAAAGCCTTTTTCCATGCTCTGTAACTATTTTATAAAATGAGAATTGCTGTTTGTCATAGAAATAAGGAATTGTCCCATAAACTTAATTTGAACTTGACTAACTTAGAATCAGTTATTTGGTGTTTTTATTTTTAATTTGGTAACTATTTACTCTGAATATTGAGTAATTAAGTTATCTGTACTTCCTTGGATTGATTTTATGAATTTTTGGCTCTGCCTGAGTATAATTTGTTACAAGATTTTCAACTTCATTGACTTACCATTGCCCATCTAAGTCATAGACACACAAACATATGCACTCACAGACACATTTTAGCTATCCCATTTGAGCTATTCTATTTCTTTCTTTCTTCATCTTTGTTTAGATTTATCAGAGACCATTTTATCTTTTGTTAAAGCTTTCAGTTCCTGAACTGTTTAATCAGTTTTACAGATTTGATTTCTTTTGTTTTGGTGTGTTAATTTCTATGACTTTATTTTTCATCTCATTAATTTAACTACATTTCTTTTAATTATTTGAAATAAATCATTAGTTAATTTTTTAAAAATTATCTTGTTTAACATTTAACATACTTGGTCTCTATCTCTAGCTGAGCATAGTTTTAGTTCTATCACTTAAGTTTCAATTTTGATTTAATTATTATTTGGTATATAAATTATTTTGTAAAGTTTTTTATTACCTTATTATTGGGGCTTATATTTTAGACTTTTATTATTAAATTATTAGATTTTTATTTATGTGTGTATGTTTGTGTATTTGGGATGTACTGATATAACAGACAAATAATATTGCCTGAACAATGTACTTTATAGGAGCTTTTTTCAGGTTTTCTCACTAACCTAAAATATAAAATTATACAAACATACTCATAGTTACAACACCGACCATATTTTATCACTAGTATTGTTTGTTATTTTGGTAGCCAAATATTGGAAATAGATGTCAGGAACCCATTTAGTTTCTGGAGACAATGTTTACAAGGCATCACAGACACAGAGGTTGAAGCAATCCTTGGGTGGTTGAGGTCACTGGCATCTAGAGCTCTCACTTGTAGGCATTATTTCCTAAAGTTAATGTCAGTTAGAGGAAAAGCACATTTTCTATATTAATGCTATGGATCTTGGCACCAACTACAGTCAAAAAAAAAAGAAAAAGTTAGATAGAATGCCTGTATTTTCTACTTCCTGGACTTCCTCCAAGTACATTTACACTTTCATGCAATCTCTAGAATGAAATAAATATTAACGACATGTAACAAAATTTAAAAAAAAAAGTGCCTCTGGAAACAACCTAGCACACAAACAGGTATTTCCACCTTAATAGCCAACTCACCCCCAAATCAGCTCATAATCATATGATGTTATAAGAATTTAGGTTATATGAGATTTTAATCATCTCCCAATGCTTTTAGGCTTTCTCATAGAGTTGAGTCTAATGTCAGTTGATCAATTTGACTTATGCAGAATGAGTCATTTATAAAATCAGAGGAATCCAGACATGCAAGCTCAGTTTTGTATACCATTGACCAAAAGAGAGACCATATGGCAACTCAGGGCTGTATCAGCACATATTTAAGATACTTACTACTATACCACAGTTACATATTTTCATGTTAAAGAATGAAAATGGTTAAAGAAGTCCCAGGCACATTCTATGATGGGTAGTAAACTAAAATTAAAACCACCTCGAAGAGAGTCCAAGTCTTTAAACTCACCTTTTTTTAAAGTTCATCAGTACCAAGGGAAAAACCTGATTGTATCAATTTTCTGTTCTATAAGCATAGTACATTCCAAAATGTCTAACAGATTTTGAGAAGGGCTGCAGAGATCAAGCTGTAAGCCAAAATCTTGCATCTGTATCATTTAATGAACATGGATTTGCTGTGGTGAGGAATGATTGCCTATTTACACTGTTAGATAAGTTTTCTTACTGTTTGCATATTAATCACAAAATTTCAGGCTTTACCTTTTCTTTTACCCAATCTACATCCAAGATAACTCTAAGTTTTTCTTTACTGTATTACAATAGTTTATAATATAATAGGTAGTCAGGTAGGGCTTAAACGAATACCTGAAATTGGCAGCAGGAGCTAGAGAGTGGTTAAGAATTCTTCCAAAGTCTACCGTGTATCATCTTACACAACACCAATTGGTTAGGAACTTACAAAAGGACAATATTTTCAATCGCATTAAAATAGAAAGTCGATGTGTTTTACAAAAAGGAGCTATTATTAAAAGTCAGTAATTGAGAGGCCATAACACTCATTAATTTCATGGTGAGGGAATAAAACTGTGGCCAAGTCTACTTAAATATAATGTCAAAACATTAACCATTTAATATTTCACATAATTTCATTATCCCACATATTATCTCATTTTCATCGTTTCATTGACAAAAAGTCAAACTCATGTACAATTATGTAAAACATCCAAATGCATTTCTTTTTCTTTATATATAAAATTTTAATGTGATTTTGCCTTGTTCTATTTGGCACCTGGTGAGTGTAAATAATTTTTCTTTTTAATCAGTTTTGGACTTTGGCATCTTCTTTAAAAATTTGATTTAAATAATTCTCTTCATATCCTTTTTCATTTTTGTCACCTTGACAAATTTGGACAAAAGAAAAACCACAAAGGATGCAAAATAAAGCAATGTCATCAGAAATTAAATTAAGAATTGTAATAGATTATATACAAATCTTGAGAATTCCCTAATAAAATCAACGGAAGATCCTGTTTATCTTGAAATGATAATTCATTTACAGTGAAGCTCTGTCAATTACAGTACTAATAGGAGAAAAATAAGATGGCTATGTGACTTTTTATTCTCAAGTATCTTAATGAGTTACAAGAAAAAAGCTAATAACAATTCAAATAGTCAATATCTAGTCTACAAATGTGAGGTCAGAACTAAGTCTTAAATGTGATGAGAATTCATAAAAGCAAAACATAAGACAACAAAATCTTTCAAACTGGGAATGTACTACATTTAACACTGCAAACACTGTGTGTACGGGCATGTGTTTGCAATAACATATATATTTTTTTCCTTACCACATCTTTGCAGATTTTTTTCTATCAGTAACAGGAAATTTTCCGAATAATAACCAAAGGTATTTCTCAAAGTCACCATATACAATTTTCACAAGAAATTTTTAAAAATGTAATTGAGTTTATTCCATCAGCCTATTTCAGTCCCATGAAATGGCTTAAAATATAATCATTTCAAGACTATATAATATTTTAATATTTAAAATATATTAATATTTTTGGCTTTGTAAGAAAATCTAAAAATTTTAGGAGAAAAACAAAATAATTACATTAAAGTCATCTTCCAGGATATTGACCATAGTATAATATCCATACCACACTAATTCCCCCACACAAATATACACATATGACAATAAAAGCCTCCAAGACTTTGAAGGTCATTTTCCTACAAAATATTAATTTAATATCTTTATGTATCAGTTTTTAGAACTTTTTTTAATTCTTTTCTTTTTTTTTTTTTTGCAGTACGCAGGCATCTCACTGTTGTGGCCTCTCCCATTGCGGAGCACAGGCTCTGGACCTGCAGGCTCAGTGGCCATGGCTCACGGGCCCAGCCGCTCCGTGGCCTGCGGGATCCTCCAGAACCAGGGCACGAACCCGTGTCCCCTGCATCGCCAGGCGGACTCTCAACCACTGCGCCACCAGGGAAGCCCTAATTCTTGTTATTTTTATAATGATAAAGTAAAACACTCTTTTGATATCCACGTATAGGTTAAAGTGTGAAGAGATTCAGGAAACATTCTACTGAAGATTGACATTTTGATAGATTATAGGTCCAAAAATATCAAAATATTTATTATTTCAAAAAGAACAGAATTGCCAAATTACCAACTTAGTCTCAAAGGATGTTACGGAACAGCAGTATTTTTTCATGAAGTAGTCTGAAAAAAATGAGAGGAACATGTAAAAACCAGAAAGAAAGATGCTGGCTCACTGGGATTCTAAAATTAACATAGCAGGCATTTCCTGCTGAACACCAGCAAATTTTTCCTGAAAATTTAGACTTATATATAAACATACTAATTGGAATATTATTTCCAAGTAGGTAATTTATACATTGACACCAAACCTCCCATCTATTTCCCCAAAATACAATTAAAATAGCAAAACATGCATATAGACACACATACACCTATAAAACAATCTGTTGTGTTTACTCTGACCACCAAAGTATCTACGCTGTTAACAACTGCTTTGTATGTTTATAATAACATTTCTCTTTTCCTTTGCTCTCTTCTCCACAAATTTAGCATATTTGAGTCTTTTGATACTCGCTGCACACATGAACAAAAGTATGGATTAAGTGTGCAAGGAAATGTGGAAATACATTCTGAACAAACACACATCTGCAAAAATCATGACACAGAGTATGACACTGGGACACCTTTCGTAAAGCAAACAACATCCAAGACAGACACACCTATATGGATACACAGTGAGGTTTTCAGATAACTACATACAATTTCTAGTTGCTACCAACTGAATTTAGAATTCTAGACTTTTCCTCCATATATATTTAATATGTTATATATACTTTGAGACAAAATGTAAATGTTTTCATGTAAACATTAGTCAAAAACACTGAACTGAGAGATATGTATGGTCTATGATATATTGTGATAAAAATCCAAGCATTGGTCTACTGGATTAAATACTAACACAGAAGGAGATTTTGGTCTACTTTTATATCTGCTCAAGGATTTGGAACTGGCAGTACATACATACATCACATTGAGAAAACAGAATATCAGGGACAGAAAGTTAAAGCCTTGCTAAAGGACAAAAAGTGGACATATATTAAGAAATGCTTGGACATCAACAAAGATATTGATATTTAATTTTACACACAATGACAGCAATAATGCCAGCTACCTCCCTTGATTAAAGTTTGACAGGTTCCGAAGCAATATTTACAAATACTTATCTTGCAAAGTAATTATTAGGAGCACTTCTCATAAATATGTTTATGTATTGTAAAGTTTCCCTCCTCAAGTCAGACCACCTGGGATAAAATCCTATGTCACATGACATTCAATAAACTGAGAATTTACCACGCCTTTGTTAAATAGCCTATAATTCACATAACAACATTTAGCTCTCAAGGTGATTCTGAATATTAAATTAGCTAAAGAGGGTCTGGTTTACAATCCAACAGGATAATAGGTCTCAAGAAACATTACCCCCAACCCTACTTATCCTCTTCCACTTTGGCTATGCTTAGGTTGGAAGTTTGCAAACAAATTTCATAATTTGTTCTACTGAAAGTAAATTCTTATTCATCATTATTCTTGCAAACTTGTTTAAAGCACCATATCTAATTGTACGTAAATGCATATATGTCTCTTCAGTTTCCAATTTAGGGAATGAAAGCGTTTTTACAACGCACTTTTCTATGATCAATTAAGCAAAATACACTTTTTTCCAAAGCCTATTTGAAGTACAGCCTTAGTGGAATTTTTTTTTTCAGTTGTTGCACAGATTATTTTTCTTTTCAAGAGCAACAAATGTACTTCCAGTTTCTAGTTCTGCATATAAGGAGCCTGGAAGTTGTCATGCTACCCTAACAACAGGTTTAAAACAAAACAAAACAAAACTGAACAGACTGAAAAATCAACAACTCTTCTTGGATCCAGAAGAGAGGGGAGAACACAAAAAAACTACTACCCTCAAGACAGGAGAGACAAACAGGCAAATGCATACGGCCAGGCACATCTTACCAGAGCAGAAACTCAGGAACAGAACCACGGAGGAACCAGTGCCACGGTAGGAAGTTCTGTACCATAATTGATGAATTGCTGAAGGCTCAGTGCCAAGTCTGAGAGTTAAAAACTCCACAATATTGTGAAATTTATCTCTAGGAGCTAAACAAGGTTCCCATTTTAAATATCAGAGCAAAATCCTTTCCAGCTTCTGTCAGGAGGCTGAGGAAACAAACCATTTTGAAATACGCCAGAAGATTCTGTTTTTCTTAATAAGGAGTGCCCTCAGCAGAAACTAGTTAACCAGAGCCTGACCTCGGGAAGGGAAATAACCAACTGCAGCTGGTTCTAGCCTTCCATGCGGGGAAGAGGAATAAACAACTCTAGCCCACTCTAGCTATCCTGACCCAGCTGACAGGGAGAGAAAAAGCTGAGAAACACAGTTTACAGTCTGTAGGCATACACTAAAACCTAAGACCTAATCAGCATAGAATTGCAGAATGCTTCATCTCCTCTCACACCTCACCACCACATTACTAAAGGTCTATTGACAGCAGTTCCATTTACCCAGTGCATCACATCTGGTTATCATGAAAAGCAAAAAATGGAAATGCATACCAAAAGGCAAAAACACAATTTAAAGAGACAGAGTAAGCATTGGAACCAGGCATGGCAGGGATATTGGTATTATTAGACTGGGAATTGGAAAGAACTGTGATTAATATGCTAAGGGCTCTAATGGATAAAGTAGACAGATGCAAAAACAGATGGAAAATATAAGCAGAGAAGTGGAAATCCTAAGAAAGGACCCAAAATAAATGCTAGAGATAAAAAAAGAGTGGAACAGAAATAAAGACTGCCGCTGATGGGCTTGCTAGTAGATTGGGCACAGGTGAAGAAAGAATCTGCACTAGAGAATATATCCCTAGGATCCTCAAAAACTGAAAAGCAAAGAGGACAATGACTGAAAAAACTGAAGTGAGACTCCAAGGACTGTGGGACAACTACAAAAGATACACATGTAGAAGGAGAAGAAAAAGAGAAAAAAACAAAAGAAATATTTGAACCATAATTGATAATTTCTCCAAATTAATATCTGACACCAAAGATCTAGAAAACTTGGAGTATTGCCAGAGCTGCTCTCCTGGTGTTTGTTCAAAACCCTGCGACTCCCACCTTTAGCAGGAGTTAACATAAATCTTTAAGTTAAGGGGTCCAGGGATAAGAAAGGAAGCTACAAACAAACAAACAAACCCAGATGGAACCAGCTGGGACCAAGATGGTGATACATCTGACCTGCAACAGACCCTGAGTCTCATTATATACGATTTTACTACATGAGCACATTAAATGACACACCTACCGGTGGCCGGGACTGGACATAAAGGACCATAAAAGTATAAAAAGAGGGTGGTGCCCACTCCCTCAGGGAAAAAGCCCCACCCCTGTCCCATAGACTAATGCAGATGCCTCTCCATCATCAGCCTCACTCCTCCTCTCTTTGGCTTTACTCTTTATAATTAAATCACTCTCTCCAGGTGGAGAAGTTGATCTGTGAACTTAGTTCCTGAGTCTCCATTCTTTGGCCACTGAATAAAATGTGTGCTGTGTCGATCTCAGCTTCAGTTTTGTTATTCGCCTACTCAAACTCCAAAGGAAAAAGAACCCTCCTACGCAGAGGCAGAGAGCCTTGGCTGGCCAGGCTGGGGCCCGAGCAGGGTCCATTTGACTCAATTTGGTAACAAGAGAACACCAAGAAGGATAAATATTAAAAAAAATTATACCTCAGCACATCTTTTTCAAAAATAAAGAAAAATCTTCTAAAAGAAGCCAGAGAAGAATAAAGATATCTAGAGAAGATTATCTAGAGAAGAATAAAGATAATAACATCCAACTTCTCTTCAGAAAACATGAAAGCAAGAAGAGAAAAAACAGAAATGTTTAAGGTGTTGAGAGAAAACAACCACCAAATTAGAATTCTGTACGCTGTGCAATTATCTTTCAAATGTAAAGGAGATATAAAGACTTTTTTGAACAAAACTAGAGGGAATTTGGTGCTAGTGGACTTGCCTTAAAAGAAAAGTTAAAAGAAGTTCTATAGACAGAAGGAAAATACTGTAGGTTAATAGGTTATTACCCTGGATCTATATAAAGAAGAACATGAAAGAAGGAATACATAAAGATAAAATAGAAACTTTTATTTTTCTTATTCTTAATTGATCTAATAGATAACTGTTCAAAATGAAAACAGTTATAATGTATTCAGTTATGTATGCTTATGTATATATTATATATATATGCTTATTTATGCTTGTATATAAGTGAAAGGATGACAGCAATGGTATAAGGGATGAGAGGAATTGAGGATTATTTCGTTTCTAAAAGGTGTGCATATTACACATGAAGCGGTATAGTACTATTTGAAAGTGGACTGGGATTAATTGCAAAGGTATATTGAAAACTCTAAGACAACCACTTGGAAAAAAGTGAAAAAAGAAATACAAATGAAATATTAAAAGGAGAGAAAATAGAATCATATTATATGCTCAGAAAAACAGATGAACAAGGAAAGAAAATGGCATCATATAAAACTATAAGAGGCCCAAAAGGAGTAAAGGACAAAAATAGGAATAAAGAACAAGGGCAACAAAGAGAAAACAGTAACTAATATGGTAGTTGTTAATCCAACTGTATTAATAATTACTTGGAATGTCAATGGTCTAAATGTACCAATTAAAAGACAGAGATTGCTAGAGTGGATCAAAAACATGACTCGACCACATGTCATCTATAAGAAACTCACTTGAAAAATAAAGACATACATAGATTAAGAGTAAATGGATGGAGAAAAATATACCATGTTAACACTAAGGAAAAGAAAGCAGGAGTAGCTCTATTAATTTCAGACACAGCACACATCTAGGAAAGCCATCAGGGATACAGAAGGACGCTACATAATGATAAAGGGGTTAACTTTAAAAAAAATTTTATTGGAGTATAATTGCTTTAAATGTTGTGTTAGTTTCTGCTCAACAATGAAGTGAATAAGCTATATATATACATACATCCCCTCCCTCTTGACCTCTTTCCCACCCCATCTATGTCATCACAGAGCACTGAGCTGAGTTCCCTGTGCTATATAGCAGGTTCCTACTAGCTATCTATTTTACACATGGTAGTGTATTTAAGGCCAACCTAATCTCCCAATTCATCCCACTCTCCCTTCCACCTCCCATGCCCACACATCCACTCTCTATGTCTGCGTCTCTAATCCTGTCCTGCAAATAGGTTCATCTGTAGTATTCTTCTAGATGTCACACATATGTGTTAATATACGATATTTGTTTTTCTCTTTCTCACTTACTTCACTCTGTATGACAGACTCTAGGGCCAACCACATCTCTACAAATGACCAAATTTCGTTCCTTTTTATAGATAATATTCCATTGTATATATGTACCACATCTTTTTTATCCATTCATCTGTCTATGGACATTTAGGTTGTTTCCATGTCATGGCTATTGCAAATAATGCTGCAATCAACATAGGGTACAGGTGTCTTTTTTTTTTTTGCGGTACGCGGGCATCTCACTGTTGTGGCCTCTCCCATTGCGAAGCACAGGCACCGGACGTGCAGGCTCAGAGGCCATGGCTCAGGGGCTCAGCTGCTCCACGGCCTGCGGGATCCTCCAGGACCAGGGCACGAACCCGTGTCCCCTGCATCGCCAGGCGGACTCTCAACCACTGCGCCACCAGGGAAGCCCTAATTCTTGTTATTTTTATAATGATAAAGTAAAACACTCTTTTGATATCCACGTATAGATTAAAGTGTGAAGAGATTCAGGAAACATTCTACTGAAGATTGACATTTTGATAGATTATAGGTCCAAAAATATCAAAATATTTATTATTTCAAAAAGAACAGAATTGCCAAATTATCAACTTACCAACTTAGTCTCAAAGGATGTTACGGAACAGCAGTATTTTTTCATGAAGTAGTCTGAAAAAAATGAGAGGAACATGTAAAAACCAGAAAGAAAGATGCTGGCTCACTGGGATTCTAAAAATAACATAGCAGGTATTTCCTGCTGAACACCAGCAAATTTTTCCTGAAAATTTAGACTTATATATAAACATACTAATTGGAATATTATTTCCAAGTAGGTAATTTATACATTGACACCAAACCTCCCATCTATTTCCCCAAAATACAATTAAAATAGCAAAACATGCATATAGACACACATACACCTATAAAACAATCTGTTGTGTTTACTCTGACCACCAAAGTATCTACGCTGTTAACAACTGCTTTGTATGTTTATAATAACATTTCTCTTTTCCTTTGCTCTCTTCTCCACAAATTTAGCATATTTGAGTCTTTTGATACTCGCTGCACACATGAACAAAAGTATGGATTAAGTGTGCAAGGAAATGTGGAAATACATTCTGAACAAACACACATCTGCAAAAATCATGACACAGAGTATGACACTGGGACACCTTTCGTAAAGCAAACAACATCCAAGACAGACACACCTATATGGATACACAGTGAGGTTTTCAGATAACTACATACAATTTCTAGTTGCTACCAACTGAATTTAGAATTCTAGACTTTTCCTCCATATATATTTAATATGTTATATATACTTTGAGACAAAATGTAAATGTTTTCATGTAAACATTAGTCAAAAACACTGAACTGAGAGATATGTATGGTCTATGATATATTGTGATAAAAATCCAAGCATTGGTCTACTGGATTAAATACTAACACAGAAGGAGATTTTGGTCTACTTTTATATCTGCTCAAGGATTTGGAACTGGCAGTACATACATACATCACATTGAGAAAACAGAATATCAGGGACAGAAAGTTAAAGCCTTGCTAAAGGACAAAAAGTGGACATATATTAAGAAATGCTTGGACATCAACAAAGATATTGATATTTAATTTTACACACAATGACAGCAATAATGCCAGCTACCTCCCTTGATTAAAGTTTGACAGGTTCCGAAGCAATATTTACAAATACTTATCTTGCAAAGTAATTATTAGGAGCACTTCTCATAAATATGTTTATGTATTGTAAAGTTTCCCTCCTCAAGTCAGACCACCTGGGATAAAATCCTATGTCACATGACATTCAATAAACTGAGAATTTACCACGCCTTTGTTAAATAGCCTATAATTCACATAACAACATTTAGCTCTCAAGGTGATTCTGAATATTAAATTAGCTAAAGAGGGTCTGGTTTACAATCCAACAGGATAATAGGTCTCAAGAAACATTACCCCCAACCCTACTTATCCTCTTCCACTTTGGCTATGCTTAGGTTGGAAGTTTGCAAACAAATTTCATAATTTGTTCTACTGAAAGTAAATTCTTATTCATCATTATTCTTGCAAACTTGTTTAAAGCACCATATCTAATTGTACGTAAATGCATATATGTCTCTTCAGTTTCCAATTTAGGGAATGAAAGCGTTTTTACAACGCACTTTTCTATGATCAATTAAGCAAAATACACTTTTTTCCAAAGCCTATTTGAAGTACAGCCTTAGTGGAATTTTTTTTTTCAGTTGTTGCACAGATTATTTTTCTTTTCAAGAGCAACAAATGTACTTCCAGTTTCTAGTTCTGCATATAAGGAGCCTGGAAGTTGTCATGCTACCCTAACAACAGGTTTAAAACAAAACAAAACAAAACTGAACAGACTGAAAAATCAACAACTCTTCTTGGATCCAGAAGAGAGGGGAGAACACAAAAAAACTACTACCCTCAAGACAGGAGAGACAAACAGGCAAATGCATACGGCCAGGCACATCTTACCAGAGCAGAAACTCAGGAACAGAACCACGGAGGAACCAGTGCCACGGTAGGAAGTTCTGTACCATAATTGATGAATTGCTGAAGGCTCAGTGCCAAGTCTGAGAGTTAAAAACTCCACAATATTGTGAAATTTATCTCTAGGAGCTAAACAAGGTTCCCATTTTAAATATCAGAGCAAAATCCTTTCCAGCTTCTGTCAGGAGGCTGAGGAAACAAACCATTTTGAAATACGCCAGAAGATTCTGTTTTTCTTAATAAGGAGTGCCCTCAGCAGAAACTAGTTAACCAGAGCCTGACCTCGGGAAGGGAAATAACCAACTGCAGCTGGTTCTAGCCTTCCATGCGGGGAAGAGGAATAAACAACTCTAGCCCACTCTAGCTATCCTGACCCAGCTGACAGGGAGAGAAAAAGCTGAGAAACACAGTTTACAGTCTGTAGGCATACACTAAAACCTAAGACCTAATCAGCATAGAATTGCAGAATGCTTCATCTCCTCTCACACCTCACCACCACATTACTAAAGGTCTATTGACAGCAGTTCCATTTACCCAGTGCATCACATCTGGTTATCATGAAAAGCAAAAAATGGAAATGCATACCAAAAGGCAAAAACACAATTTAAAGAGACAGAGTAAGCATTGGAACCAGGCATGGCAGGGATATTGGTATTATTAGACTGGGAATTGGAAAGAACTGTGATTAATATGCTAAGGGCTCTAATGGATAAAGTAGACAGATGCAAAAACAGATGGAAAATATAAGCAGAGAAGTGGAAATCCTAAGAAAGGACCCAAAATAAATGCTAGAGATAAAAAAAGAGTGGAACAGAAATAAAGACTGCCGCTGATGGGCTTGCTAGTAGATTGGGCACAGGTGAAGAAAGAATCTGCACTAGAGAATATATCCCTAGGATCCTCAAAAACTGAAAAGCAAAGAGGACAATGACTGAAAAAACTGAAGTGAGACTCCAAGGACTGTGGGACAACTACAAAAGATACACATGTAGAAGGAGAAGAAAAAGAGAAAAAAACAAAAGAAATATTTGAACCATAATTGATAATTTCTCCAAATTAATATCTGACACCAAAGATCCAGAAAACTTGGAGTATTGCCAGAGCTGCTCTCCAGGTGTTTGTTCAAAACCCTGCGACTCCCACCTTTAGCAGGAGTTAACATAAATCTTTAAGTTAAGGGGTCCAGAGATAAGAAAGGAAGCTACAAACAAACAAACAAACCCAGATGGAACCAGCTGGGACCAAGATGGTGATACATCTGACCTGCAACAGACCCTGAGTCTCATTATATACGATTTTACTACATGAGCACATTAAATGACACACCTACCGGTGGCCGGGACTGGACATAAAGGACCATAAAAGTATAAAAAGAGGGTGGTGCCCACTCCCTCAGGGAAAAAGCCCCACCCCTGTCCCATAGACTAATGCAGATGCCTCTCCATCATCAGCCTCACTCCTCCTCTCTTTGGCTTTACTCTTTATAATTAAATCACTCTCTCCAGGTGGAGAAGTTGATCTGTGAACTTAGTTCCTGAGTCTCCATTCTTTGGCCACTGAATAAAATGTGTGCTGTGTCGATCTCAGCTTCAGTTTTGTTATTCGCCTACTCAAACTCCAAAGGAAAAAGAACCCTCCTACGCAGAGGCAGAGAGCCTTGGCTGGCCAGGCTGGGGCCCGAGCAGGGTCCATTTGACTCAATTTGGTAACAAGAGAACACCAAGAAGGATAAATATTAAAAAAAATTATACCTCAGCACATCTTTTTCAAAAATAAAGAAAAATCTCCTAAAAGAAGCCAGAGAAGAATAAAGATATCTAGAGAAGATTATCTAGAGAAGAATAAAGATAATAACATCCAACTTCTCTTCAGAAAACATGAAAGCAAGAAGAGAAAAAACAGAAATATCTAAGGTGTTGAGAGAAAACAACCACCAAATTAGAATTCTGTATGCTGTGAAATTATCTTTCAAATGTAAAGGAGATATAACGACTTTTTTGGACAAACAAAACTAGAGGGAATTTGGTGCTAGTGGACTTGCCTTAAAAGAAAAGTTAAAAGAAGTTCTATAGACAGAAGGAAAATACTGTAGGTTAATAGGTTATTACCCTGGATCTATATAAAGAAGAGCATGAAAGAAGGAATACATAAAGATAAAATAGAAACTTTTATTTTTCTTATTCTTAATTGATCTAATAGATAACTGTTCAAAATGAAAACAGTTATAATGTATTCAGTTATGTATGCTTATGTATATATTATATATATATGCTTATTTATGCTTGTATATAAGTGAAAGGATGACAGCAATGGTATAAGGGATGAGAGGAATTGAGGATTATTTCGTTTCTAAAAGGTGTGCATATTACACATGAAGTGGTATAGTACTATTTGAAAGTGGACTGGGATTAATTGCAAAGGTATATTGAAAACTCTAAGACAACCACTAAAAAAAAAAGTGAAAAAAGCAATACAAATGAAATATTAAAAGGAGAGAAAATAGAATCATATTATATGCTCAAAAAAACAGATGAACAAGGAAAGAAAATGGCATCATATAAAACTATAAGAGGCCCAAAAGGAGTAAAGGACAAAAATAGGAATAAAGAACAAGGGCAACAAAGAGAAAACAGTAACTAATATGGTAGTTGTTAATCCAACTGTATTAATAATTACTTGGAATGTCAATGGTCTAAATGTACCAATTAAAAGACAGAGATTGCTAGAGTGGATCAAAAACATGACTCGACCATATGTCATCTATAAGAAACTCACTTGAAAAATAAAGACATACATAGATTAAGAGTAAATGGATGGAGAAAAATACACCATGTTAACACTAAGGAAAAGAAAGCAGGAGTAGCTCTATTAATTTCAGACACAGCACACATCAAGGAAAGCCATCAGGGATACAGAAGGACGCTACATAATGATAAAGGGGTTAACTTTAAAAAAAATTTTATTGGAGTATAATTGCTTTAAATGTTGTGTTAGTTTCTGCTCAACAATGAAGTGAATCAGCTATATGTATACATATATCCCCTCCCTCTTGACCTCTTTCCCACCCCATCTATGTCATCACAGAGCACTGAGCTGAGTTCCCTGTGCTATATAGCATGTTCCTACTAGCTATCTATTTTACACATGGTAGTGTATTTAAGGCCAACCAAATCTCCCAATTCATCCCACTCTCCCTTCCACCTCCCATGCCCACACATCCACTCTCTATGTCTGCGTCTCTAATCCTGTCCTGCAAATAGGTTCATCTGTAGTATTCTTCTAGATGTCATATATATGTGTTAATATACGATATTTGTTTTTCTCTTTCTCACTTACTTCACTCTGTATGACACTAGGTCCAACCACATCTCTTCAAATGGACTCTAGTTCCAACCACATCTCTTCAAATGACCAAATTTCATTCCTTTTTTATAGATAGTATTTATAGATAATAAATATAGTTAATATTTTTAGATATTATCTAAATAATATCTATAATATCTTAGATATTAGATATATTAATATTTATAGATAATATTTATAGATAATATTCCACTGTATATATGTACAACATCTTTTTTATCCATTCATCTGTCTGTGGACATTTAGGTTGTTTCCATGTCATGGCTATTGTAAATAATGCTGCAATCAACATTAGGGTACAGGTGTCTTTTTTTTTTTTTTTTTTTTGCAGTATGCGGGCCTCTCACTGTTGTGGCCTCTCCCGTTGCGGAGCACAGGCTCCGGAGGCGCAGGCCCAGCGGCCATGGCTCACGGGCCCAGCTGCTCTGTGTCATGTGGGATCTTCCCAGACTGGGGCACGAACCCATGTCCCCTGCATCGGCAAGTGGACTCTCAACCACTGCGCCACCAGGGAAGCCCCACATGTGTCTTTTTGAATTATGGTTTTCTCAGGGTATAAGCCCTGTAGTAAGATTGCTGGGTCATATGGTAGTTTTATTTTTAATTTTCTAAGGAACCTCCATATTGTTCTCCATAGTGGCTGTATCCATTATATTCCCACCAACAGTGCAAGAGGGTTCTCTTTTCTCCACACCCTCTCCAGCGTTTATTGTTTGTAGGCTTTTTGATGAAGGCCATTCTGACCAGTGTGATGTGGTACCTCATTGTAGTTTTGATTTGCATTTCTCTAATAATTAGTGATGTTGAGCATCTTTTCATGTGCTTCTTGGCCATCTGTATGCTTTTTTTTGAAGAAATGTCTCTTTAGGTCTTCTGGCCATTTTTTTTTGTTTGTTTGTTTTGTTTTTTGCTATTGAGCTGCATGAGCTGTTTGTATATATTAGAGATTAATCCTTTGTCAGTTACTTCATTTGCAAATATTTTCTCCCATTCTGAGGGTTGTCTTTTCGCCTGGTTTATGGTTTCCTTTGCTGTGCAAAAGCTTTTAAGTTTCATTAGTCCCATTTGTTTATTTTTGTTTTCATTTTCATTACTCTAGGAGGTGGGTCAAAAAAGATCTTGCTGTGATTTATGTCAAAGAGTGTTTTTCCTGTGTTTTCCTCTAAGAGTTTTAAAGCGTCCGGCCTAACAGTTAGGACTTTAATCCATTTTGAGTTTATTTTTGTGTATGGTGTTAGGGAGTGTTCTAATATCATTCTTTTACATGTAATTGTCCAGTTTTCCCAGCACCATTTATTGAAGAGGCTGTCTTTTTTCCATTGTGTATTCTTGCCTCCTTTGTCATAGATTAGGAGACCATATGTGCGTGGGTTTATCTCTGGGTTTTCTATCCTGTTCCATTGATCTATATTTCTGTTTTGGTGCCAGTACCATACCGTCTTGATTACTGTAGCTTTGTAATATAGTCTGAAGTCAGGGAGCCTGATTCCTCCAGCTCCGTTTTTCTTTCTCAAGATTGCTTTGGCTATTCAGGGTCTTTTGTGTTTCCATACAAATTATAAAACTTTTTGCTCTAATTCTGTGAAAAATGCCATTGCTAATTTGATAGGGATTGCATTGAATCTGTAGATTGCTTTGGATAGTATAGTCATTTTCATAATATTGATTCTTCCAATCCAAGAACATTGTGTATCTTCCATCTGTTTGTGTAATCTTTGATTTCTTTCATCAGTGTTTTATAGTTTTCTGAGTACAGGTCTTTTGCCTCCCTAGGTAGGTTTATTCCTAGGTATTTTATTCTTTTTGTTGCAGTGGTAAATGGCATTATTTCCTTAATTTCTCTTTCTAATCTTTCATTGTTAGTGTATAGGAATGCAAGAGATTTCTGTGCATTAATTGTGTATCCTGCAACTTTACCAAATTCATTGATTAGCTCTAGTAGTTTTCTGGTGACATTTTTAGGATTTTTCTATGCATAGTATCTTGTCATCTGCAAACAGTGACAGTTTTACTTCTTCGTTTCCAATTTGTATTCCTTGTATTTCTTTTTCTTCTCTGATTGCCATGGCTAGGACTTCCAAAACTATGTTGAATTAGGGTGGACATCCTTGTCTTGTTCCTGATCTTAGAGGAAATGCTTTCATTGAGAATGATGTTTGCTGTGGATTTGTCATATATGGCCTTTATTACGTTGAGGTAAATTCCCTCTATGCCCACTTTCTGGAGACGTTTTATCATAAACGGGTATTGAATTTTGTCAAAAGCTTTTTCTGCATCTATTGAGATGACCATATGGCTTTTATTTTTTAATTTGTTAATATGGTGTATCACATTGATTGATTTGCATGTATTGAAGAATCCTTGCATCCCTGGGATAAATCCCACTTGATCATGGTGTATGATACTTTTAATGTGTTGTTGGATTAGGTTTGCTAGTATTTTGTTGAGGATTTTTACGTCTATGGTCATCAGTGATATTGGTCTGTAATTTTCTTTTTTTGTGTTATCTTTGTCTTATTTTGGTATCAGGGTGATGGTGGCCTCATAGAATGAGTTTGGGAGTTTTCCTCCCCCTGCAATTTTTTGGAGGAGTTTGAGAGGATAGATGTTAGCTCTTCTCCCTATGTTTGATAGAATTTTCCTGTGAGGCCATCTGGTCCTGGACTTTGGTTTGTTGGAAGATTTTTAATTACAGCTTCAATTTCGTTACTTGTGTTTGGTCTGTTTATATTTTCTAATTCTTCTTGGTTCAGTCTTGGAAAGTTATACCTCTCTAAGAATTTGTCCATTTCTTCCAGGTTGTCTATTTTATTGGCGTAGCGTTGCTTGTAGTAGTCTTTTATGATCTTTGTATTTCTGTGGTGTCATTTGTGAATTCTCCTTTTTCATTTCTAATTTTATTGATTTGAGTCCCCTCCCTTTTTTTCTTGATGGGTCTGGCTAAAGGTTTATCAATTTTGTTTATCTTTTCATAGAACCAACTTTTAGTTTTATTGATCTTTGCTATTGTTTTCTTCATTTCTATTTCATTTATTTCTGCTCTGATCTTTATGATTTCTTTCTACTAACTTTTGAGTTTTTTTGTTCTTCCTTCTCTAGTCTCTTTAGGTGTAATGTTAGATTGTTTGTTTGAGATTTTTCTTGTTTCTTGAGGTAGACTGAATTGCTATAAACTTCCCTCTTAGAACTGCTTTTTTGCTGTGTCCCATAGGTTTTGTGTCATCGTGTTTTTGTTGTCATTTTTTCTATGTATTTCTTTATTTCCTCTTTGATTTCTTCAGTGATCTCTGGGTTATTTAGTAGTACATTGTTTAGCCTCCATGTGTTTGTGTTTTTTTACAGGTTTTTTTTTTTCCTGTAATTGGTTTCTAATCTCATAGTGTTGTGGTCAGAAAAGATGTTTGATACAATTTCAATTTTCTTAAAATTTCTGAGGCTTGACTTGTCACCCAAGATGTGATCTATCTTGGAGAATGTTTTTACAGAAGGCCTAACAATTCTTAACATGTATGTGCCTAACAGCAGAGCATCAAACAATGTGAGTCAAAAACTGATAGAGTTTAAGGACAAATAGATGAACCCACTATCATAGTTGGAGACTTTAACACTTTAATTACTCTGCAAGTAATGGACAGATCCAGAAAATCAATAAGGACACAGCTGAAATCACCAACACTATCAATTAAATGGATACAATTAACATCATACACTACTTTATCCAAGTATAGCAGCACACACATTTTTCTCAAGCACACAGGAAACATTCACAAAGATAGACCACATTGTGAACCACAAAACACACCTTAACAAATTTAAAAGAACAGAAATAATGCAATGTCTTCTCTTAGACTACATGGAATTAAACCAGAAATAAATAGCAGGAAGATAACTGGATAATCCCTAAATACATAAAGATTAAACAATACACTCTAAATAACCCATGGGTCAAATGAAATCTCAAGAGAAATTTTAAAAAATATTTTTTAACTAAATGAAAATGCAGAAACAACTTATCAAAATTTGTGGGATGCAGCAAATTAGTGCTTAGAGGAACTTTTATAGCATTAAATGTACATACTAGATAAGAAAAAAGATCTAAAATCCAAGTATATAAGAACTTTTCACCATAGAAAACTAGAAAAATAAGAGCAAATTAAATTCAAAATAAGCAGAAGTTGAAAGCAGAAAATCACTAGAGAAAATCATTGGAACCAAAAGCTGATAGTTTGAAAAATTTGATAAAATTAATAAATTTTAGCCAGGATATCCAACACAATATTAAAGGAGAAAAACAAAGTTGGAAGAGTGACACTACCCAACTTTAAGATTTAATATAAAGCTATAGTAATCAAGACAATGTGGTACTGGCAAAAGGATGGACTAATAGATCAATGGTATAGAATAGGAAGTCCAGAAATAGACAATGAGAAATACAGGACACTGATCTTTTTAAAAAGAGCAATGGCAATAAAATGGAGCACAGAAAGTTCCTTTAACAAATACTGCTGGAACAACTCAACATCCACATGCAAAACAATGAATTTAGAAACAGACCTTACACCTTTCTCAAAAATTAACTCAAAATGTATCATAGACCTAAATGTACATGAAACTATAAAACTCCTGAAAGATAATGTAAGAGAAAACCTAAATGATCTCTGATATAGTGATGCTTGTACGACATCCATACAACAATAGGTGATGCCTATGGTGATGTTTTGACACAACACTAAGGAACAATCCACAAAGTAAACAAATGATAAGCCAGACTTCATTAAAATTAAAAAGATTTGCTCTATGAAAGTCAATGTAAAGAAAATGAGAAGACAAGCCACAGACTGGGAGAAAATCTTTGCAAAAAGACACATATGATAAAAGACTGTTATCCAAAATACACAAAGAACTTTTAAAACTCAACAATAAGAAAACAAACAGACTGCTGAAAAAATGAGCCAAAGACCTTAACAGACACCTTACCGAAGAAGATATACAGATGGCAAATAAGCATATGAAAATTTGCTCTACATCATATATCACCAGAGAAATGCAAATTAAGATAACAATGAGATACCACTATATATCTATTAGAATGCCCATAATCCAAAACACTGTGACAACATCAAATGCTGGTGAGGATGTGGAGCAACAGAAACTCTTACACATTGCTGGTGGGGATGCAAAATGGTACAGCCACTTTGGAAGACAGTTTGACAATTTCTTACAATATGATACAGCAATTGTGCTCATTGATATTTTCCCAGAGTTAACAATCTGTGTCCACAGAAAAACCTGTATATGGATGTCTATAAAAGTTTTATTCATAATAGCCCATTCGTGTTAGCAACCATGATGTCCTTCATTAGGTTTATGGTTAAACTGTGGTACATCCAGACAAGGAATATTATTCATGCTAAAAGGAAGTGATCAAGCCATGAAAGGAATGGAGGAAATTTAAAAGCATATACACAGTGAAAGAAGCCAATCTGAGATGGCTTCACACTGTGTTATTCTAACTATGCGACATTCTGGAAAAGGCAAAACTACGGAGACAATAAAAGACAAGTGGTTGCCCCAGGTAGTGGTGCGTGGGGAGTGGAGATGAATAGGCAGAGCACAGAGGATTTTTAGGGCAATGAAAATACTCTGTATGATATTATAATAATGGAGGTATGTCATTACAAATTTTTCTAAGCCCATAGAATGTTCAACACTAGAAGTGAACCCTAAGGTGAACTATGGACTTTGGGTAATTATGATGTGTCAATGTAAGTTCATCCTTGGTAAAAAATGTACCATTCTAGAGAATAATGTTGATAAAATGGGGGAGACTCTGCATGTGTGGGGGATGAGGGAATCTGGGGAATCTCTGTAGCCTCCTCTCAATTTTATTGTAAATCTAAAGCTTTTTTTAAAAAAAGTCTTAGAAAATAACAAATTCCAATTGATATTCCAGTATAAAGTAAAAAAAAATCACATATTTGACATTTATATTTAATGTTTAATTTAAATTTAGTTAATTACTTGATCTTACTAATTATTATAAAAACTGCTATTACTTATGTTGGATTTATAATATGGACTTTATTACAGTAAACAATTCTGAGTCTTAATTGAAATGTAATTAAACTTGTAACCTCCGTGCACATAATTATCTTTAGTATCTAACTGCCAACTATAAAAATATTTCTTAACAAACCAACGTTTAATGATTGTGTTTTAATAGTAATTTAAAAAATTTTTAATATAAATTTTCACAAATCTACCTGTAAAAATTAAATGAAATTACAACAAATGGGAGGAGTAAGTTCTGGTGCCCTTTAATATTTAAAGAGGATTTTCCTTATTTAAAATAATATTTTGGCATGTTAAAAGTTGCAATTCAATTCTTTTAATATAAAACTATTCTGCTTAATATAGAACTAAATTCCTATGTTCAATAATATTCTCATCCGAGAGGGTAAAGAAGAAAAAACCCACTAATTTGCAAGCTAATGACACATTGACAAAATAACATAGGATGATATGAACTGCAAAATGTTGAGACTTTAAATCAGTCAAAAGATAACATGTTATTTAAAATCAAAATTTTCCAGACATGATATTACCTGATACTCTAACTTTTTGGAATGTGTAAAATAAAATAATTTGTCAATCATAGAAAGTTCAGAGTGCAATTTTTAATCCTTAAGAGAAGATAGGCATACTAGCAATGTTTCAGACTTATGTGGGACTTAAATGGAATGTGAGCAATTTAGGGCTAAAATTGAACTTCCAAAGCTTTTTTAGTGCAATGTCCATGACTGTCTAGAGATTTGCATCAAAAGATCAAAATGATGAGGTGATTATGCACAGATTCAAAATTTCAATCATACCATCTGTAGGTGGTCTCAATAATGAGCTCCTCGTTGACTAAAGGGAATGAAAAATCGGCAGGCCGATTTCTTGCAAAATTAGGGGAAATACTACATCTAGGGTAGTTTCTCAAATCATGAAATTAGCTTTTTAAATAATTTCTCTCAAATAATTAGCCCTTTTTAAACATGAAAATAAATACTTTGAAGATAAAACTAAGGGATTATTTTCAGTGTCACACATTACATGATCAAATGTATAATTATGTATCTGAAGTTTTACAAATTATAAATAATTTTCACATTTCAAATATAATCTTGATTTACAAAATCTTTACTAATAAACGTATTTTAAACCTGGTATAGAGGAGAAGGCAGTTAGAGTGTCCACTCACCTTCCCTTTCTCCTATGTTGCTCAGCCAACACAATGACCGTGATTGACAGATCATTAGATTTTGCAGGTGAAATGGATAATCCTTAGGCTTAAAGTCCTTTGGAAGTTTTTTTTTTATGGGCTATAATTTGTTAGACTACAGTGAGGACTAAGAACTACAGCATCCTGCTAATAAATTGCCATGCTTGTGTTTCTTACAGCAATGATCATCAATCAATCCATTTCATAGTTAAAGTGAACATATTCCCTGGAGAAATGATGGGAGAGAGTACTAATATAAACCACTCAAATGATTCAGAGTTTTCAAGATTAAAAAAATCATTAAAAATTATAGTATTTGTCACAGGTCAATAATATCCCCAGGCACCTATCAAAATAAAATTCAGAAGCACTTCAGAGGCACATTTCCAAAACTTAGGTAGCACAACAATCTTGTTGACTCTAAGTATATATTCCACTGAATACAATGTTAGTTTAAATCACGAATAGCAACAGCTGGTGATTATAGCACACGGAAAGTAAAATGAATGACAGCAATGAATCAAAAGATGGGAAGGAAGGATTGGGAACATTCTGTTGTACTACCACATGAGATGATCTGTTACATTAATAAAAAATGAACACTATCAACTTTAGGCAACTGATACGCTAGAAAGGAGATTAAAATGGAATCATAACATACTCAGTTAAAACCAGATGAGAGAGTGAAAGAAGCCTCTGTCAATAAATAGAAAACAATTACAAACGTGGCTTATGCTAATCCAAGTTTAAATATGAATGGTCTAAAGATATTAATTAAAAGACAGAGATTGTCAGAGTTTATTTAAACAATAGCAACTATATGAGGTCTACAAGAAACCTACTTTACATATAAAGACTAAGATAGACTACAAGCAAAGGGATGAACTTCTGCTTCTGGAAAAAAGAAACATCATACTTTTCCCTATTCCTCTTCACAAATACAATGAAAAGTCCTGGACAATTATATATAAAACAAATCTAAGAAGACTCTGAAAGGTGCAGAAACTTCAGTGTGTATAGAATAACATGGTAATGAGTTCTTTGGGTTTTCTTTTTACTTCATATATTCCAAACTTGGGAGTTGAAGAGCCCAGCAACCTGAGAATGCCAAAAGGCACAGGACAAAAAGATCTCCAACAAAACCTGCCCTTTCTAGATAAAGGAACAGGAAAGGAACAGCCTAGCAAGACAGACATATGAGACAATACAGCTCTACTGCAGTAAAACAGCACAGGAAACAGCGTGACCCTCAACTCCACGTATGCCAGCAAGTGCTGAATGGAGAGCCTATACTTTGGGGTGGTATCAGGGGAGGACTAGAAAAGTGTCAGGACTTTTAACATCACTCAGTGGAAACAACGTGACTTCTGTAGCACTGTCAGTGGAGAACCCAAATTCCCATGCCTGGACAAGGGTAATGAGGAGCTCCCTCTTCACTGGGTTTCAGCTGAAAACCAGCAGTGAATCTGGAATTCTAGCCCCACCCAGGGACAGTGAAGTACCCTCCTTTCCTTACCGAAGTGCTAGTAGAAAAAGCCAGCTTAAACACCAAGTTCAAATAAGATCCAGAGTCTCACAACATAATGCAGAAATGTCCAGGTTTCAATCATTTCATACATAGAACCAGGAGGATCTCAAACTGAATGAGATGAATCAATCATTAATACCAACACCAAGAAGAAAGAGATATTGAATAATTTCACAAAGATTTTAAAGTAGTGATCACAAAAATTGTTCAAGGAGCAATTACAAATATGACTGAAACAAATGAAAATATAGAACCCCCCCCCCAAAAAAATAGAAAGTCTCAGGATATGAGAAGATATAAAAGAAAAGATACAACTTTTAGAACTGAGAAATAGCATATCTGAAATAAAAATCTCAATGGATTTTTTTTTGGGGGGGGTATGCGGGGCTCTCACTATTGTGGCCTCTCCCGTTGTGGAGCACAGGCTCCAGACGCGCAGGCTCAGCAGCCATGGTTCACGGGCCTAGACGCTCCGTGGCATGTGGGATCTTCCCGGACCGGGGCACGAACACGTGTCCCTTGCATCAGCAGGCGGACTCTCAACCACTGCGCCACCAGGGAAGCCCTCAATGGATTTTTCAGAAGACAGATATTGACAAGGTGGATCAAAAAATATGACTCAACTATATGCTGACAGCAAGAAACTCTCCTCAAATATAATTACATGGAAGATTGAAGTAAAATAATAAAAAGATATTATGCAAATATTAATCAAAGGAAAACAAGAGTGACTATATTAATATCAAATAAATTCAACTTCAGAGCAAAGAAAATCACTGGGGAGACAGAAAGAAAGAGAGAGAGAGAGATTGTATCATGATGAAAGTGTCAATCCACCAGAAAAATATTAAAAATTTATGTGGGTATGCACCCAGCAGTAGAGATGAAAAATACGCAAAGCAAAATCTGATAGAACTGAAAGGAGAAACAGAGATGTCCATATTTGGTTAACGTTAAAGATTTTGATACTCCTTTCAAAACAATTGATAGGACAACTAGAAAGAGATTCAGCAAGTATATAGAAAAACTCAAGGACATCATTAATCACAAGGCTCCAATCAAAATTCATAGAACACTCCATGAAAAGGAGCAGAAGACACATTCTTTTCAGGTGCTGACAAAACTTATAACAAGGTACACTATATCCTGGGCCATAAAATAAACTCAAATATCTACAAGAATTGAAATCATACAAAGTGTGTTCTCCACCCACAGTGGAAATAAATTAGTAATCAGTAACAGAAAGACAAGGAAATCTCAAAACACTAAACAACAGATCTAATTCATTCATGTATCAAAGAGATAATCTTTAGGGGAGTATGAAATACTTTGAAATGAATAACAGTGAAAATATATCAATTGTCAGAGACAAGCCTAAAGCAGTCTTGAGAGGGCTATTATAGCACAAAGTGCATACATTAAAAAGAATAGCCTGCCATGCATACATAGCCTTTTTATTGTTGAAAAGTGAGTTTCCAGGCCCCCCACGTCCAGCCCCTGCTCCAGATGAGCAACCTATGTCCCCATCACAGAGACGATTCTGGCAGCCAAGTGGAGAAACCCATGCTCATTAGGCTTCCAGATCCCTGCTGGCTGCAGCAGCGAGACCTCTCCATCCTTGACAAGTAGAGCGACGAGGTATAAGAACCAGGTCTGGAAATTGAGAGCAGCTCGAAACAGTAGTCTGAGCAGCGTTACAGACATCTTTGGCATAGAGGAGACGGCAATCCATGAGAGGTTCAGCGAGGAAAAGATCCAGAAGCCAGATGACCACTCAGGCAGTACAGCCCGGACCCAGCCACCTACCCAGGCCAGTATCACCCCAGGAGCTGACTGAGCTCTTCACAAGGCCATGGGCCTATTGCTGGAAGACAGTACCAAAGAGAAGATTGGCCCCAGCAAGCCTCTTGAGATCCCCAGCAGCCACCACCTGCATATTCAGCAATCAACATCCCCAGCTCTGCCCCACCCATGACCTCGGTGCCCCGGTCACCCACGATGCCACCTCCTCGTGAATATTTTGGATACTACCCCTTTATCAAATGGGTATCTTGCAAGTGTTTTGCCTAGGCTGTGCTGTATCTTTTCTTTCTCTTAATAGAGTCTTTCAAACATTCAACATCATTATTTTCCCATGGATTATGCCATGCTTTTGATTTTGTTATCTGAACTCTCATTACAAAACCCCCAAATTAATTATTTTGTTGAAGCTTTCACTGTTTTTCTCCAACTATACAAATATGCAGTGCTGTCTTATTTTGGAATGCCTGTTTTTTGCATCAGAGTAAGTGGAGAAAACAGGCAAATTCATTATTGAGTAAGAAACTAAGAAAGCTAACTGTTTTTGTTGAAGTAACATCCCATTCTTGAAGGCGAAAAAGATTCTATGCTCTCACAGGTCTGGTTATGCTCAGCTGGCAAGGAGTCCGAAGTATCCTCATTAGGAGGCAATATCAACATTAAGTTAACTTTTTTCAAAGCCTCAGAGGAAGTTTGGCCAATTTATAATTTATAATTTATAGATTATAATGTTCTTGGTTGTATTTTCAGTTAAAAGACATAATGGTAATATTGCTTCAATGAGCTTTGCCTCCAGAAAAGTGGAGCCTCTACAGAACTACCTATCAAAATTGGGACTTATTATCATTAATTGGAAAATTAAGAAATGTAGATAGCAGATGTAATAATTCTAGGAGCAATCTTTCTAGTTATTGTTCTGCTTTCTTATTATTTAGCTTAGGGTTACTTAGGGGCAAAGATTTTGAGTCGCTCTAAGCACACCTTCCTAGCTGAGGCTGAAAATGATGACACTGCCTCCTGTTTCAGCCCTTATACTATAAACAAGTGTTCTTTTTTCAGTCTATTTAGTGCCAGTTTTTCACATTTTTCTGCTTTTTTGTTGGTAATTTCACTGTCTAGTGTCCCTAAGCACAAGAAGGCTGTTATTGGGACAGAGGATATATTTTGGATATTCATTGATAAAATCCACATCCATGGGAGCCATGGATAAAACTGAAGCCCACAGAGTTTAAATAACTTGCTCAGGTTACACAGCTGGAGTTGATATATAAACTCTCTTGCACTTTCAGCCACTGTGTTATACAAAATGTTAATAAAACCCTCCAGGAGAAAGATACTCCCCTCTCAAATGATGAGCTATTTTGATCATTCTAAATAAAATGAAAGAAAGAAAAAATGAGAAAAGAAAAACATTTTATCTTTTTGCAATTCAAAACATATCTATTGTCACACCATGAATTCATTTTAGGTGCAATGCATTACTTTTAGGAATAAAAGTAACTTCAGACATTTTTATATTTTCAGTATTATTGGAGTAATTTTACTTATGTATAATTGATTTTAAGTGGGTTTCACTCTAAAAATTGACAGTTACAGAAATAGTTTTACTATTTTTTTATTATGTTTACATTAGATGTTTGGCATGAAAATCAGTTAGACATTTGGATTGGTGAAATTATTAAGGTATATTATTGTGTTTAACCATGGCACCTTAAATTAAAATATTAAATGAAAATCTAATATACTATATTCATTAGCCAATTAAATACTTGCTAAGATATAAAATGATTCTATAAAAAGCAAAGTTATTTTGAGCATAAATCACATTTAGCTCCACACCTCTATTCAGTCTTAATAAAGCCTTACCAAGCACACTAAGAATCAGTGAAGGAGTTTACCAGCAGGATACAATAGTTGTACAATTATCTCATTTATTTAGAAGATAGCCTTGCTTTCTTTCATGGAAGTAATTGCATGGCTATATGCCTGTGAAACAATAAATTATATTATTTTCCCAGTAGAATCACAAAGAGGAAACAACATACATTAAGTCAATTTTAGTTTTCCGTTGTGCAAAAAAATTTAATCTTCCTTTCAGGAAATCATGACCTTTTATTTCCATTATTAACTAGTTATATGTCGGGGATGAGTCAATTCTCTTTAGAAATTACATTTGAGCTCTAAACATCTTCCTCTCTAGGTTAGATAAAATATTAATAGCGTATGACCTAAATTGTATTTTTATGATCTTCTAGTTTATGAAAAAAAGTTTAATTTCAAACATGCTAAGTTACTGCTAAGAACCCTGAAATTATGGATATGAATCTCCACTGGCATAAAAATCCACTTTATGTGTAACTGTAAAAGTATTCTGAATTTTAAGGGCAAAACCATGCAGTAATGCTTTGATTGACCTTTGAAAAGATGAAGACATTGCACAAAACTGTTAATGTCCTGCCAAGTAGTTAGAGAAATTTTGATATAACCCTATATTCTTCCTATATTAAAACGTACATTAAATATATATTTTTAAATTACATACACACACACATACACACATATACATAGTGGTAAACCCTGTCTACTCCAACACCCTACAATACTACTGATTTCTGAGAACAAGAGACAAGGTTGTCTACTCATTCTCAGAAAATTAGAGGTGCTTTAGGTTATTTCCGGGGTGAAGGATCTTGGTGTGTGTACGGAGGGAGGGTACAGGGAGAAAGTAAAGACAGCTTACGCATAGTTTAGAAAACTAAGTTTCTCCTGGAACTGATCTATATTTGGTTTCACCTAAAACTTTGAAATTACCCCCAATTTCAAACTAGAGTGAATTGAACACATGCAGCGTGAAAAATTAGATGTGAAAATCCCTAAATCTATACTCATCTGGGTCCACAGTAAACACTGATTATCTGGGGTGTCTAATATCATCAGAGAGGCAGCTTCCTTTCTTTTGATAGTGAAACCTTGAGGTGAATTAACATACCTGAAGCTCTTATTAGGAACAAGGAACACAAATCGGAATTTACTTTCCTAGTAAAATGTGTTTACTGAACGTAAACAACCATCATGATGAGAAGAGAAGAAAGGAGTAGCTACTCTATAGCACAAAGGATCTCTGCAGGAAAATACTGTCTCATAAAGAAATTTGTAGGGATATTTTCAGGGACATCACTTTGATTTAGTAGTCTGAGGACAGAGAAGCTAGAAAGTTTGTAAGCTATGGAACCTCTTTCCAAATCAAAGATTTGTTCCAAGTCCCACATAGTATTTAAATACCTGTCAACTATTCAAGGCACCTGCCAGGCCGGCATAAAGAAAAACGCTATTCTACATTTAAGTACTAGACACTCTGGCACAGTTTTAATATGCACTGAGTTTCCCAGGGCTGCAACCACTATGTAAATTGAGGACAGACTTTTTTTCTATTTGCTACAGGGTACATAGTAGGAACTCATTAAATATTTAAGTAATTGATTGAATAAGATACAGGGAAAATACACTAGAACAGTGAGGTTTTCTTCAAAATAGGCTTAATAACATAAATCAGTAAGAACAAAATATATACATAATCTATAAAAGAACATGTCGTATGTTACCATGTTAATAATGTTTTTAACTTACCCTAGAAAGTGAGCAATTTGAGGGTAGAAGTATTCCTTATTAAACTCTTGGTTCCCATAACTTAACCTACATGTGATCTATTTATCTATCAATCTACCTATCTACCTATATAAATGCTAAAGGCATTGAAAAAAGAATAAATGGGAAGGATAGATTAACATCTAGGCTCCTCTGCTTATGTTATGCGCTTTGCAAGCATATAAACAAATATGTCAAGCTGCACACCTATTTACACACATTTATTGGTATTTTTAGTCAGAAAACTAGTTAAAAATCTTATTTACAGCAGTATGATTCTCAGATTATTCCTTGTTTATACATACAAAAACAAAGGAAAGCATTAATTATAACAAAAATCCTGTCATTTAGACCACATTATTGAGATCTAGCAGTTTTCTTTTCCCTAGGATGGGAATAACTCCCTTTGATTTGGGCTACCAGTATCCAGGACATACTAAAATTGCAGGGTTTTTATTAAAATATAATTATATTTCCATCATATCTTCTACACTGTGTATGGTTTCAGAAGGGCTGTTTCTAAGGAATTCTGAAATCCACATAAAAATTATAAAGATGAAGATGATTATAAAACTGCATGCACATTAATTGTAAATGTTCCTATTGTCTCAGAATGTTAATTAGAGGTTCTTTTTTTTTTTTCCCCTGGGATAACTGTGTGTGTGTGTGTGTGTGTGTGTGTGTGGTCTTTTTTTATAGCTCTCCCTTTCTGCCTGACCAGAAGCAGGATAAACAGAAGACAAGGAGAGGGGCAAAGGGGGTGAAGAGGAGAAACGCAAATGCAGAGACAATATTCCATCTTACCCAGAGCTATTCCCTTGCTACTTGTCAGGCCTCGGATAAAGAGAGGGCATGAATAGAAACTTTAAATTGGATGAGTTCAAAATTTGATTTATACGAGACAAGTTTTCTAAATAGCTATAAGTGATGAAGCAACCCTCTTCAACTAACCAAGCCCAAAATTGGGATTATAGATTTGCTTTATATTAATATCTGCTCCTTGTTAAAAGGAAAAAAATTATCTTCATTAGTCAAAAATTTCAAACAAATGTAGAAGAAGGTTTTGAGACTTCAATGCATAGACATGAACTATATCATGCATAAAAGAGTGCTTGTTTGTTGCAGTTTTTTCTGACACATATAAATATGGTGTGATCAGGCAGATCACTAGGAATGCATTGATTTGACAGAAAACTGCTCATTTATCTTCTTAAAAAAGGATCTGATTTGAAACACACCTTAAGATTTTTCATACCATAAATGTGCTTAAGCAACTTATCATTTCAAAACAAAGCACTTCAAGAATCAACAAACCTCTTTTTTAAAAAATATTTTTAATCGAAGTATAGTTCATTTACAATGTTGTGTTAGTTTCAAGTGTACAGCAAGTGATTCAGATATGTACATATATATAGTCTTTTTCAGATTTTTTTCCATTATAGGTTATTACAAGATATTGAACATAGTTCCCTGTGCTATACAGTAGGTCCTCATTGTTTATCTATTTTATATATAGTAGTGTGTATATGTTAATCCCAATCTCCTAATCTATCCCTTGCCCACTTTCCTCTTTGGTAACTATAAGTTTATTTTCTATGTCTGTGAGTATACTTTTGTTTTATAAATAAGTTCATTTGTAACAATTTTTTAGATTCCACATATAAGGGATCATATAATATTTGTCTTTCTCTGTAGGACTTACTTCACTTAGTCTGATAATCTCTAGGTCCATCCATGTAGCTGCAAATGGCATTATTTCATTCTTTTTTATGGCTGAGTAATATAGTCCATTGTATATATATACCTCATGTTCTTTATCCATTCATCTGTCAATGAACATTTAGGTTGCTCCCATGTCTTGCTTATTATAAATAGGGCTTCTATTTGGGGTGCATGTATCTTTTCAAATTAGTTTTTTGTCTTTTTCGGATATATGCCCAGGAGCAGGATTGCTGGGTCATTTGGTTAGCTCTATTTTTAGTTTTTAAGGAACCTCCAAACTGTTCTCCATAGTGGCTGAACCAATTTACATTCCCACCAACAATACAGGAGGGTTCCCTTTTCTCCACGCCCTACCCAGAATTTATTATTTGTAGACTTTTTGATGATGGCCATTCTGACAAGTGTGAGGTGATACCACATTATAGTTTTGATTTTTATTTCTCTATTAATTAGCGATGTTGAGCATCCTTTCATGTCCCTGTTGCCCATCCTGTCTGTTTTCTTTGGAGAAATGTCTATTTCTATCTTCTGCCCAATTTTTGATTGGGTTGTTTGGTTTTTTTAAAAAAATATTGAGTTGTATGAGCTTTTTGTATATTTTGGAAATTAATACCAATATTCTGAAACTATTAAAAAGTTTTCAGAGGAAGGAACATGTCCAAACTCATTCCATGAGGCCATCAACACCCTGATACCAAAATGAGGCAAAGATAGCACTGAAAAATAAAATTACAGGCCAATATCACTGATGAACATAGACGCAAAAATCCTCAACAAAATTCTAGCAAACCAAATCCAACAATACATTAAAAAGATCATACACCATAGTGAAGTGGGATTTATCCCAGGGATGCAAGGATTCTTCAATACCTGCAAATCAATCAACGGTAATACACCATATTAACAAATTGAAGAATAAAACCATATGATCATCTCAATAGATACAGAAAACTTTTGATAAAAATTCAACAAATCTTTTAAATAAGTGAATAATAATCGATATGCTCTTCTCAAAATCCAACAATTAAAAATAAGTTTAAATTTGTAATATAAGGGTTATTTTCCTCTGTATTTTTTTATTCATGGAAAAATACATAAGGATGGAGGTAAATGTCTTAAAGAGGCTTTCTTGATGATTCAGTGTAATCTCTATTGTAGCATAGAATAGGGAAATACCCTATATTTCTTGTGGATTTCAAAAGTGGTTCCTGCAGTGTAACCAGTGGATCTGTAAATACTGTGACATGAATGATGTAGGTGAACAAGCTGGTTGAAGTTCCATGGCCACTGGAATCTCAGCTGTTTTCCCACCTGAAATTCTGATCCACTTCTTCCATCCTAAGGACAACAGACTGCAACCCTGGGCAAACTGTGCTTAGGTTTTTTCCTTAGTTTCATAGTAAATACTTTGATATGATATCTTGTATCTTGCGAAAAATGATAATGACCCAGTAAAACTGAATCCGTTTTTCTCTTTTCAAACCACAGGGATGTCATCATCATTATCATCACCATCACCACCATCATTATTATCATCACCTTGTCATCAGGGCAGCATCTTATTTTAGTTGGTGCTAAGCTCTGTAAAAACAGTCAACGTTTTTTTGCCTTTTTGCCTTGAAATGTGTATATAGATTTGATGATACACATCCCATCAACCCAAACATAAGTTTGTTCTAAAATCATCTCAGAAAGTGTAAGCAAAGAGTTCAATAAAGCTGTTGCCCCAAACCTTCAACCCGGTCAAACATCAGATTGTAAGGCCTTGGGAACAAGGATACCAGAGACACCTGTTCCAATGACTTGAAGTAAAAAATTACTAGGAATCATTGGTCCAAGGACAAAGGCTAGAACGTCCATTGGCAGCAAATACTATGTGTGAGTCTCAGACTTGCTTTCAAGTACAGGCTGACCCAATTTGAGCAGAGACAACTGACATGTGGGTTGCTGATAGAATTAGGACAACAGACACGCCACTTTGCTATCATCATTATCTTCCATCTAGCTGTTTTCCAACACCAACGACACTCGGAGACTCAGTATGGATAACAGTGGACTCTATATCAGCTACTAGTTGTACAGTCCTAGAGAAATCTTGATGGCTTTTTGGAGAGCTTCATTTTATTCTGCCTCTTTTTGGAAAAGGTTCTCACCTCTCTCTCTCTCTCTTTTCCTATACCAGTTCTTGCTTTCATTTGGTATCTGCAGCTTTTTTAAATGGATAGTGCCTACACCACAATGGAATGCAAACATCTGCTGTGCTCAGAGCTGTAGTGGTGCTGACATGTGTTTCTGCAATGATTTGAAGGCTCTCAGTGCTCTGGGGATGAGGAGATGGGGCCCAGAGTGTCTCCCACAGCCTGTCTACAGGATAAGGCTTAATGGAGGTCTGGCCAGAGTAGGGTAGTATCTGTGGATTCAGCACCAGCAGCCTTCCTGAGACACAGAGGACAGAGCACGAGATGCCTATAAAGTGGCCAAGTGCCTCTATATCAAGATCCTGTCAAGGGGCTTCCCTGGGGGCACAGTGGTTAGGAATCCACCTGCCAGTGCAGGGAACACGGGTTCGATCCCTGGTCTGGGAGGATCCCACAAGTCGCGGAGCAACTAGGCCTGTGAGCCACAACTACTGAGCCCGCGTGCCAAGAGCTTGGGCTCCACAACAAGAGAGGCCACTGTAATGAGAAGCCTGCACACTGCAACAAAGAGTAGCCCCTGCTTGCTGCAACTAGAGAAAGCCCACGCGCAGCAATGAAGACCCAATGCAGCCAAAAATAAATAAAATACATAAATTTATTTAAAAAAAAAAGATCTTGTCAAGAGGCAGACAGAGAGTATTCAACAGAAAACAGTGGTGAGGAAGAAAGATCATTTGTTATTTTGTCTTATTGAGTTTAGTCAATTTAAACAGACCAGTTTCTGGAGTAATAATGAGCATACCAATTATTATTTTGGAATGCTTACTAGATAATTTTCTTCAGTTTTTAAAATGGGTTAGGCTCAAATGCTATAAGTCCCATCTCATCCATTCTGCTTATTAGCTACATTACCTTGGACAGATGGCTTTAACTGTTTAAATTTCTTAGTTTCCTCATCTGTAAATGAGAATAATAATAGTGCCAACTTCACATGATTATTGTGAAAATGAAATTGAGATCCTATAAGTCCTCAATTAATATTAACCACTATTGTTAATCCTTGAAACAACACTAGGAAGGATATTGTTTTTACAAATAGAGAAACATATATAGAAAAATGTATCTTTCAAAAGGTTCTATAGAACTCAGTATTTGAACTCAATTTATGTTATGCCTGAGCACAAGTTCTTAACCATTGAACTATAGTCCCTCTCCGTTCAGGTCAGGTACTCCTTGGATGTTAAACTACTAATCCTGATCAGAAAGATATTTTCTAATGCTATGAAGTTATCATGTCAGAACAGGTAAGCTAAAACAATAAGGAAAATAATCCAGAGAGCAGTGTTTAGAGCACTGATCTATAAATGGATCCCCCAAAGGCATCTTTTGAAAAGCAAACTAATTTCCACCCAATCCCTTGTTTAATTCCAGACACTCTAATTAATCTTTCAAATTCCCCTATTTCCTAAAATAGATAAGATGACTATAATCAGATTACCTTGAGACTGGTGTGAGGAATAATTCAGTATAAGAGATTTATTAAAATACGTAGGATAGATTTTGTTATCCTATATGTCTAAAGGTTCATAATAGAAGTTGTTAAACAAGTTTCTAATTTTCCAAAGATTATTTATACAGTGAAGCTTTAACTATGCTGTCAGCATGGGGGATATTGCATCTGGAGTCAAACTGATTGAGGTCACATATTTCATGAATGTCCTCTTCCTATGTTTTATGGTCAACTAATTGTTTTATTTAAAAATTTTTAAATTGCAACCAAATTTCAAAAGAATAAGATATTTTAAAATGGTGTATACTACATTTAAAGGCATTACATTTTATTTATATTTCATTTATTATATTTTCATTATTTAAAATAAAAATATAGTTTTAATTAAAAATTAGTTTTATTTTATTTAATTCTCATTACCATCACAAAAATTATATAGGAACAAATATGTTTTACCAAAAAAGCCCTCCAAACTTCCACCAAAATATATGGAATCATATTCTGGCTCATGGTAGTTGAATTTCTATCAGATTTTCTATGATGTTTAAGTAAATAATCCATTAATAAAATGGGTAGCCAAATATTTAGGGAAACTTTAAAATATGCCAGGAGCTGTACTAAGAACTAAGGTACTAAGATCAATTAGAAGTCACTCTTGCCTTGAAGAGATCCTATTCTAGTTGTTGAGAAAGACACTTGAAGTACTAATTACAATCCATCATGTTAAAGGGTATGATTAGTTAAAAAGAGAAAACTCTATGGGAAGACACAGAAGGGATTGCCTGACTCATTATGGGTGTATTATGCCCTTAAGATAATTAGATCTCTCTTAAGGAGACGAGAGGAGACAGAAGTCCAAATGGAGAATAAGAAATTTAAATGCACAACATGATGATTCTGCAGTTGCTGGGAAAGCTCCTGAGAGCTGGAGAAAGCCTGTGTGAAGAGTATGATACAGTAGGAAGTGGTAAGCCTGAGGCCGGACTTCAGTTTTGTGGTTATAAGAATATTAGGCAGGACTGAGGTCCCTCCTGGTTTTCAAATGTCAGATCCCAGTGCATGTTTTGAGATGACCTGCAGATATCCAGGCTGAAGTCTTTGCTTTAGACTACTCTGGGACTGGTTTGGAGACTTGTTCACACTGGGAAGACAGATGTGAATATCTACAGAGTGAGATGTACTCATGATGGAGAATCATGCAACTGATGATGACTTGTACATCCCAGCACCCAGCTAGTGAGTAGTGAGAATCCCTAAAAGCCTCTCACAGGAATAGTCACAGGAGTACAAAGCCCCTCCTGTCTAACACTTTAAGAATGGCAGGTTGAGATTCTTGCAAACACCTGATGGAATTCTCATCCCACTCAATGTGTGTGTGAGCTTAGGAGGGAATTTAAAGGAAAGAGAACTTAGCTTCCGAAAAAGAACACATTGTATCTACTAAACAATGTAACCATTTACCCAGACACAATGCATTGCTTCGCAAAATTTTCTCCTCTACAAAATACAAATACCACCCCACCACCACCAGCACCACCACTACTACAAATAATAATGTGTACTTGCAGAGTGATTTTGAGATTTAAATACCTTAATCATGAACAATGCTTAGAACAGTACCTTGTGCAGAGTAAACAAGATATGTTAGATGTTATTACTGTTATAAATTATCAATATTATATTAAGGGAACTTTCACTTTTGCTTATCTGCTGATGTCTTTCTGTTATTTTTCATCAAAATTATAGTCATCATTTGAGGCATAAAAGCAGATAGATCCAGATCATAAAGTATCTTTGGATATTATCCTCTGTTAGTAGACACAGATGAGCTTTAATTCTAAGAAAATGACTCCTGGAAGCCTGCAAATGGAGTTATATGTAGGAGTGACAATGAGCAGATAGTCTAGTAGGAAAAAGTCTAATAAGATAATAATTGAAAACATAATGAAAACCTAACGTGAGGCAGTGGAATGAAAACTGCAGTGGTTAGGACTGCTTTATCAAGCCTGGGGAGAAAGGCTCAACCTAGGGGATGTAGCAAATGGAGTAGATAAAGCTATTGAGGGGGCCTGGCCAGGGGGCAAGCTCTCTAAGATTAAGGACCTTTCCTAACCTTATCAAGTATGTTTACAACATATAATAATATTTTATCAATTATTTTACACATAATTATTAGTGCAGACTATATATCTATGTCCCAGTGAGGAAATGTTTGAAATGTCTTTCCCTTATATGATTTAGAGTTTAGTATTAAATGTTGAGTGTGGGTTCTGATTTTATCCCATATATAAGGCATTGAGTTAACCGATTGTTGTTTCATGGATGGTAGCAGAAGACCCAAGGCTCATAGGTGAGAGTCAAATGACTTTATTACTCAGGGCAAAGTAAGCACCCTGATTGTCATGTTTGCATTGGTTCCTTTTGTACCCTGTGCCCTGTGTGAACCAGATGGACATCTTGCACACCCAGTGGGTTGCATTATGGGAGAAACTTACTGAGCTTGGCAGTAAACGAAATTGCTATTTGCTCCAGAAAGAGACACTACTCCCATCCTCAAGGTGCTTTGCAAACTCCAAGAAATGGCTTGGGTAAAAAGCAGTCAAGGCCTTATATTCTTGTTATTCTAGAAAGACATGCAAATCTGTGAGAGACCAATAGAGGACTGTCTCCCAATGGTAAAATACAGAGAATAAACAGGTATTTACAAGTCACTGTGATAAATTCTGTGAATGTGACAGGTTAGTGTGCCATAGGTATACACAGGAAGTATACAACCTGAGTGCTGCATACATCAGGTTTGCAAAGAAGCTGATTTCTAAGTGAGAACCATAAGTCTGAATAAACTCAAGTTAAATTAATTTGCAGACAGTAAGAACATTACAGAGAGAGGTATCAGAGAAAACCATTTAAGACAGTGAAGAAAAGTTAAATATTATTTTATCTGGGTATCAGAGTGCCATAGTAGGGATATAGAAAAAATACCCAAAAATAAGCAGTTGCAGGATCACGTAAGAATCTGTAAGCTATGTTCAGAAGTTTAGAGAATATCTTAAAAACCTTAGAAAACCACTGAATGTTTACACTTATCCATGCATCCATCTATCCATCTACACATTCAGTATATTCACCTTAGAATTTTCCATTTTTAGACGGTGTGATTTCAGCAAAGGGATAGACGCTTAACCCATGGAACAGATTAGAGAACCCAGAAGGAGAACCACACAAAAAGCCCACCTGGGGACTTCCCTGGTGGTGCAGTGGTTAAGAATCCACCTGCCAATGCAGGAGACACAGGTTTGAGCCCTGGTCTGGGAATATCCCACGTGCTGCGGAGCAATTAAGCCCGTGGGCAGCTAAGTGCACCACAATTACTGAGCCTGCACTCTAGAGCCCGTGAGCCACAACTACTGAGCCCGTGCACTGCAACCACTGAAGCCCTCATACCTAGAGCCCATGCTCCACAACAAGAGAAGCCACAGCAACGAAGAGTAGCCCCCGTGCGCTGCAACTAGGGAAAGCCCATGAGCTGCAACTAGAGAAAGCCCGTGCACAGCAATGAAGACCAAATGCAGTCAAAAATAAATAAATAAATAAATCTATTTTTTTAAAAATCCCACTTGATTTTCAACAAAGATGTAAAAGCTATTCACAAGAGGATGTAGAGTCTTCGGCAAATGGAGCTGGAGCAAGTGGACATCCATAGGTGATAAACAAACCTTCAACACCAACCTCATGTTATATACAAGAATTAACTCAAAATGGATCATGGACTTAAAAGTAAAATATAAAACTTTCAAGAATAAAGAAAGAAACATGGTCTAGAATCTTGGGGATCTATGGTTAGAAATAGAGTTCTTAGATTTGAAAACAAAAGCATGATTCATAAAAGGAAAATCTGATCTATTGGACTTCATCAAAATGAAAATCTTCCTTTGTGAAAGACCATTTTAAGAATAAAAGAAAATAAGCTCCAAAATGGGCAAAACTGTTTGCAAACCATTTATCCAACAAGGGGCAAGTAGGTAGAAAATATTTTAAAATTCTCAAAACTGAGTATTAAAAATACACAGTCAGATCATCAGCAAAAGACATTAACAGAACTTTCACTGAAGATTCAACCTTGCCAGAGTACTTTGTTGAAGTGTCTCTGAAAACTGATAATCTCATGGTCTCCTGTCACTCAGTTTCTTTCAGGAGCCAGAGAATAAATTTTCTAAATTCCCACTGTCTATATCTTCTTATAAAGTTTTAACTGTAAACGTTTGGCTATCATATTTCTTTTTTATTTTTATTTCTTCTTTAAACTCCTGGTCTGCTATGCTAGTCCACCATTTTGCCACATAGTTAGTATGAAATAAGTTTCTATTCAATAAGCGTGTTTATGTGTGTGCTCCTCCCCTCCTTGCCATGGTTTAGTGACCTTTTGGAGAAATAAGATAATGGATATCTGATCCCATGATGATTTCATCATAATTCTAAAATGCCACCAAGGTCTTTGAATTGCACTGCAGTCGTGTGTGAATAAAGCAATGCTACTAATTTATTGCATCCAGTAAAAAAAGGATACAACTAAACATGCAAATCCATAATCTACTGGCAAATATTCTACAGCCGAAGACTCTTTAAAAGAAAAGATATAAAGAGGTTAATGATAAATATAGCTAAAGATAATTGACCACATATATCAAAAACTCACCAGATACTCACCAGTAAAGACAATCCACATAATGGGTGAAAATATTTGCAAACTATGCGACTGACAAGGGATTAATCTCCAAGATATACAAAAGATCATGCAGTTCTATATCAAAAATAAAACAACCCAATCAAAAAATGGGCAGAAGATCTAAATAGACATTTCTCCAAAGAAAACATACAGATGGCCAAAAGGCACATGAAAAGATGCTCAGTGTCAGTAATTATCACAGTAATACAAATCAAAACTACAATGAGGTATCACCTCATACTGGTCAGAATGTCCATCATCACAAAAAAAAAAAAAAGAAAGAAAGAAAAAGAAAAATTCTACAAACAATAAATGCTGGAGAGAGTGTGGAGAAAAGGGAACCCTCCTACTCTGTGTAGGAATGTAAATTTGTACAATTACTATGGAGAACAGTAGGGAGGTTCCTTAAAAACTAAAAGTAGAATTACCATATGATCCAGCAGTCCTACTCATGGGCATATATCTCCAAAAAAAACATAATTAGAAAAGATTTGTGCACTCCAATGTTCACTGCAGCACTATTTACAATACCCAAAACATGGAAGCAAACTAAATGTCCATCAACAGAGGAATGGATAAAGAAGCTGTGGTCCATATATACAAAGGAATATTACTCAGCCATAAAAAAAGAACAAAATAATGCCATTTGAAGCAACATGGATGGACCCAGAGATTATCATACTAAGTGAAGAAGTCAGAAAGAGAAAGAGAGAGAGGAGTTTCAAGATGGCGGAGGAGTAAGACGTGGAGATCACCTTCCTCCCCACAAATACATCACAAATACATCTACGTGTGGAACTGCTCCTATAGAACACCCACTGAACGCTGGCAGAGGACCTCAGATCTCCCAAAAGGTAAGAAACTCCCCACGTACCTGGGTAGGGCAAAAGAAAAAACAGAGACAAAAGAATAGGGATGAGACCTGCACCAGTGGGAGGGAGCTGTGAAGGAGGAAAGGTTTCCACACACTAGGAAGCCCCTTCGCGGGCAGAGACAGGGGGAGGGTGGAGGGGGAAACTTCGGAGCAACGGAGGAGGGCACAGCAACAGGGGTGCGGGGTGGGGGGCAAAGCAGAGAGATTCCCACACAGAGGATCAGTGCCAACCAGCACTCACCAGCCCAGAGGCTTCTCTGCTCACCCGCCGGGGTGGGCGGGGCTGGGAGCTGAGGCTCGGGCTTCAGAGGTCGGATCCCAGGGAGAGGACTGGGGTTGGCTGCGTGAACACAGCCTGAAGGGGCTAGTGTGCCACAGGTAGGGAGGGAGTCTGGGAAAAAGTCTGGAGCAGCCAAAGAGACTTTTTCTTCCCTCTTTGTTTGCTGATGCACAAGGAGAGGGGATTAAGAGTGCTGCTTAAAGGAGCTCCAGAGACGGGCGCGAGCCACGGCTATTAGCGTGGACCCCAGAGGCTGGTATGAGATGCTATGTCTGCTGCTGCTGCCACCAAGAAGCCTGTGTGCGAGCACAGGTCACTCTCCACACCTCCCTTCCGGGGAGCCTGTGCAGCCCACCACTGCCAGGGTCCCATGATCCAGGGACAACTTCCCCAGGAGAACGCATGGCGCGCCTCAGGCTGCTGCAATGTCACACATGCCTCTGCTGCCGCAGACTCGCCCCACACTCCGTACCCCTCCCTCCCCCAGGCCTGAGTGAGCCAGAGCCCCCGAATCAGCTGCTCCTTTAACCCCATCCTGTCTGAGTGAAGAACAGACGCCCTCCAGCAACCTACATGCAGAGGCGGGACCAAATCCAAAGCTGAACTCCCCGAGCTGCGTGAACAAAGAAGAGAAAAGGAAACCTCTCCCAGCAGCCTCAGGAGCAGTGGATTAACTCTCCACAATTAATTTTATGTACCCTGCATCTGTGGAATAACTGAATAGACAACGAATCATCCCAAATTGAGGAGGTGGACTTTGGGAGAAATGATATGTATATTTTTTTCTCTTTTACTTTTTTGTGTGTATGTGTGTGCTTCTGTGTGTGATTTTCTCTGTATAGCTTTGCTTTAACCATTTGGCCTAGGATTCTGTCTGTCCGTTTTTTTTGTTTTTTTTTAATATAATTTTTAGTGCTTGTTATCATTGGTGTATTTGTTTTTTGGTTTGGTCGCTCTCTTCTTTCTTTCTTATTACTTTTAAAATATTTTTAATAATTATTTTTTATTTTAATCACTTTATTTCATTTTATTTTATCATCATTCTTTCTTTTTTTTTTTCCTCCCTTTTATACTGAGCCCTGTGGATGACACGCTCTTGGTGCTCCAGCCAGGTGTCAGGGCTGTGCCTCTGAGGTGGGAAAGCCAAGCTCAGAATATTGCTCCAAAAGAGACCTCCCAGCTCCACATAATATCAAACGGCAAAAAACTCCCAGAGATCTCCATCTCAACGCCAACACCCAGCTCCACTCAATGACCAGCAAACTCCACTGCTGTATACCCTAGGACAAACAACTAGCAAGACAGGAACACAACCACAGCCATTAGCAGAGAGGCTACCTACAATCATAATAAGGCCACAGACACCCCAAAACATACCACCAGATATGGATGTGCCCACCAGAAAGACAAGATCCAGCCTCATCCATCAGAACACAGGCACTAATCCCGTCCACCAGGAAGCCCACACAACACACTGAACCAACCTTAGCCACAGGGGGCAGACACCAAAAACAGTGAGAACTATGAACCTACAGCCTGTGAAAAGGAAACCCCAAACACAGTAAGGTATGCAAAATGAGGAGACAGAGAAACACACAGCAGATGAAGGAGTAAGATAAAACCCACCAGACCTAACAAATGAAGAGGAAATAGGCAGTCTACCTTAAAAGGAATTCAGAATAATGATAGTAAAGATGAACCAAAATCATGGAAATAGAATGGAGAAAATACAAGAAACTTTTAACAAGAACCTAGAAGAACTAAAGAGCAAACAACCAGTGATGAACAACAAAATAAACAAAATTAAAAATTCTCAGGAAGGAATCAATAGCAGAATAACTGAGGCAGAAGAATGGATAAGTGAACTGGAAGATAAAATAGTGGAAATAACTACTGCAGAGCAGAATAAAGAAAAAAAAATGAAAAGAATTGAGGACAGTCTCAGACACCTCTGGGAAAACATTAAATGCACCAAGATTCAAATTATAGGGGTCACAGAAGAAGAAGAGATAAAGAAAAGGACTGAGAAAATATTTGAAGAGACTATAGTTGAAAACATCCCTAATATGGGAAAGGAAATAGATAATCAAGTCCAGGAAGCACAGAGAGCCCTATACAGGGTAAATCCAAGGAAATCAATAGCAGACAGAAACATGCCAAGACACATATTAATCAAACTATCAAAAATTAAATACAAAGAAAAAATGTTAAAAGCAGCAGGGGAGAAACAACAAATAACATAGAAGGAAATCCCCATAAGGTTAACAGCTGACCTTTCAGCAGAAACTCTGCAAGCCAGAAGGGAGTGGCAGGACATATTTAAAGTCATGAAGGGCAAAAACCTACAACCAAAATTACTCTATCCAGCAAGGATCTCATTCAGATTTGACGGAGAAATTAAAACATTTAGAGACAAGCAAAAGCTAAAAGAATTCAGCACCACCAAACCAGCTTTACAACAAATGCTAAAGGAACTTCTCTAGGCAGGAAACACAAGACAAGGAAAAGACCTACAATAACAAACACAAAACAATTAAGAAAATGGTAATAGGAACATACATTTCGATAATTTCCGTAAATGTAAATGGATTAAATTCTCCAAACAGAAGACATAGATTGGTGGAATGGATACAAAAACAGGATCCATATATATGCTGTCTACAAGAGACCCACTTCAGACCTAGGGACACATACAGACTGAAAGTGAGGGGATGGAAAAAGAGATTCCATGCAAATAGAAATCAGAAGAAGCTGGAGTAGCAATTCTCATATCAAACAAAATAGACTTTAAAACAAAGACTATTACAAGAGACAAAGAAGGACACTACATAATGATCAAGGGATCAATCCAAGAAGAAGATATAACAATTGTAAATATTTATGCACCCAACATAGGAACATATCAATACATAAGGCAAATGAAAACAGCCATAAAAGGGGAAACCGACAGTAACACAATCATATTAGGGGACTTTGAAACCACAATTTCACCATGGACAGATCATCCAAAATGAAAATAAATAAGGAAACACAAGCTTTAAATGACACATTAAACAAGATGGACTTAATTGATATTTATAGGACATTCCATCCAAAAACAACAGAATACACTTTCTTCTCATGTGCTCCCAGAACATTCTCCAGGATAGATCATATCTTGGGTCACATATCAAGGCTCAGTAAATTGAAGAAAATTGAAATTGTATCAAGTACCTTTTCTGACCACAACGCCATGAGACTAGATATCAATTACAGGAAAAGATCTGTAAAAAATACAAACACATTGAGGCTAAACAATACACTACGTAACAACTAAGAGATCACTGAAGAAATCAAAGAGGAAATTAAAAAATACCTAGAAAAAAGACAATGAAAACACAACAACCCAAAACCTGTGGGATGCAGCAAAAGCAGTTCTAAGAGGGAAGTTTATAGCAATACAATCCTACCTTAAGAAACAAGAAACATCTCAAGTAAACAACCTAACGTTACACCTAAAGCAATTAGAGAAAGAACAAAAAAACCCAAAGATAGCAGAAGGAAAGAAATCATAAAGATCAGATCAGAAATAAATGAAAAAGAAATGAAGGAAACGATATAGCAAAGGTCAATAAAACTAAAAGCTAGTTCTTTAAGAAGATAAACAAAATTGATAAACCATTAGCCAGACTCTTCAAGAAAAAAAGGGAGAAGACTCAAATCAATAGAATTAGCAATGATAAAAGGAGAAGTAACAACTGAAACTGCAGAAATACAAAGGATCATGAGAGATTACTACAAGTAACTCTATGCCAATAAAATGGACAACCTGGAAGAAAGGGACAAATTTTTAGAAATGCACAACCTTCCGAGACTGGACCAGGAAGAAATAGAAAATATGAACAGACAAATCACAAGCACTGAAATTGAAAATGTGATTTAAAATCTTCCAAAAAACAAAAGCTCAGGACCAGATGGCTTCACAGGCAAATTATATCAAACATTTAGAGAAGAGCTAACACCTATCCTTCTCAAACTCTTCCAAAATATAGAGAGGGAGGAACACTCCCAAACTCATTCTACAAGGCCACCATCACCCTGATACCAAAACCAGACAAAGATGTCACAAAGAAAGAAAACTACAGGCCAATATCACTGATGAACATAGATGCAAAAATCCTCAACAAAATACTGGCAAACAGAATCCAACAGCACATTAAAAGGATCATACACCATGATCAAGTGGGGTTTATTCCAGGAATGCAAGGATTCTTCAATATACGCAAATCAATCAATTTGATACACCATACAAACAAATTGAAGAATAAAAACCATATGATCATCTCAATAGATGCAGAGAAAGCTTTCAACAAATTTCAACACCGATTTATGATAAAAACCTGGCAGAAAGTAGGCATAGAGGGAACTTACCTGAACATAATAAAGGTCATATATGACAAACCCACAGTCAACATTGTCCTCAGTGGTGAAAAACTGAAACCATTTTCACTAAGATCAGAAAGAAGACAAGGTTGCCCACTCTCACTACTATTATTCAACACAGTTTTGGAAGTTTTAGCCACAGCAGTTAGAGAAGAAAAAGAAATAAAAGGAATCCAAAGTAGAAAACAAGAAGTAAAGCTGTCACTGTTTGCAGATGACATGATACTATACATAGAGGATCCTAAAGATGCTACCAGAAAACTACTAGAGCTAATCAACGAATCTGGTAAAATAGTAGGATGCAAAATTAATGCACAGAAATCTCGTGCATTCCTATACACTAATGATGAAAGATCTGAAAGTGAAATTAAGAAAACATTCCCATTTACCATTGCAACAAAAAGAATAAAATATCTAGGAAGAAACCTACCTAAGGAGACAAAAGACCTGTATGCAGAAAATTATAAGACACTGATGAAAGAAATTAAAGATGATACAAATAGCTGGAGAGATATGCCACGATCTTGGAGTGGAAGAATCAACATTGTGAAAATGATTATACAACCCAAAGCAATCTACAGATTTAATGCAATCCCTTTCAAACTACCACTGGCATTTTTCAGAGAACTAGAACAAAAAATCTCACAATTTGCAGGGAAACACAGAAGACCCCGAATAGCCAAAGCAATCTTGAGAATGAAAAACAGAGCTGGAGGTATCAGGCTCCCTGAATTCAGACTATACTACAAAGTTACAGTAATCAAAACAGTATGGTACTGGCACAAAACCAGAAATATAGATCAATGGAACAGGATAGAAAGCCCAGAGATAAACCTATGCACATATGGTCACCTTATCTTTGATAAAGGAGGCAAGAATATAAAATGGAGAAATGACAGCCTCTTCAACAAGTGGTGCTGGGAAAACTGGACAATTACATGTAAAAGAATGAAATTAGAACACTTCTTAACACCATGCACAAAAATAAACTCAAAATGGATTAAAGACCTAAATATAAGGCCAGACACTCTTAAACTCTTAGAGGAAAACAGACAGAACACTTCACTACATAAATCACAGCAAGATCCTTTTTGACCCATCTCCTAGAGAAATGGAAATAAAAACAAAAATAAAGAAATGGGACCTAATGAAACTTCAAAGCTTTTGCACAGCAAAGGAAACCATAAACAAGACAAAAAGACATTCCTCAGAATGGGAGAAAATTTTCTCAAATGAAACAACTGACAAAGGATTAGTCTCCAGAATTTACAAGGATCTCATGCAGCTCCATATCAAAAAACCAAACAATGCAATCCAAAAATTGGCAGAAGACCTAAATAGACATTTCTCCAAAGAAGATATACAGATTGCCAACAAACACATGAAAGAATGCTCAACATCACTAATCATCAGAGAAATGCAAATCAAAAGTACAATGAGATATCATCTCACACCAATCAGAATGGCCATCATCAAAAAATTTCCAAACAATAAATGCTGGAGAGGATGTGGAGAAAAGAGAACCCTCTTGCACTGCTGGTGGGAATGTAAATTGATACAGCCACTATGGAGAACAGTATGGAAGTTCCTTCAAAAATTAAAAATAGAACTACCATACGACCCAGCAATCCCACTACTGGGCATATACCCTGAGAAAACCATAATTCAAAGAGTCATGCATCACAACGTTCACTGCAGCTCTATTTACAATAGCCAGGACACGGAAGCAATCTAAGCGTCCATCGACGGATGAATGTATAAAGAAGATGTCACATATATACAATGAAATATTATGCAGCCATAAAAAGAAACGAAATTGAGTTATCTGTAGTGATATGAATGGACCTAGATTGTGTCACACAGAGTGAAGTAAGTCAGAAAGAGAAAAACAAATACCAAATGCTAACACATATATATGGAATCTAAAAAAAAAAAAAAGGTCATGAAGAACCTAGGGGCAGGATGGGATAAAGACACAGACCTACCAGAGAATGGACCTGAGGACACAGGGAGGGGGAAGAGTATGCTGGGACAAAGTGAGAGAGTGGCATGGACATATATACACTACCAAATGTAAAACCGATAGCTAGTGGGAAGCATCTGCATAGCACAGGGAGATCAGTTTGGTGCTTTGTGACTACCTAGAAGGATGGGATAGGGAGGGTGGGAGGGAGGGAGACACAAGAGGGAAGAGATATGGGAGCATATGTATATGTACAGCTGATTCACTTTGTTATAAAGCAGAAACTAACACACCATTGTAAAGCAATTATACTCCATAAAGATGTTAAAAAAAATTGAAGTTTTAAAACAATATAAAGAAATGCATTATGGAATTTAAACTATTGGGTTGTCCACAAAGTTCGTTTAGGTTTTTCCGTAACAATGTATGGAAAAAACACGAACGAACTTTTTGGCCAACCCAATATATTATGTATTGTAATTGCCAGTGCTAGCACAGAAATATGCAGGTGGTAAATGGAATATCATGTTTTAAGTTTCTTGAACTATCCAGAAAATGGTAAAAGTATCAATGTAAGGTAGACTATAATAAGGAGAGTTGGTTATTGTCTTTTAGTAATCGTTAAATGAATATCAAACGTATAGGTGGAAAAAAGAAATTTATTAACCGTGAAGAAAGCAAGAAAAGTGAAAAGGGAATAGAAACATGAGACTAATAGAAAATAAATATTGATATGGCAGATTTAACCCAAATATATGAGCACTTACACAAAGATTGTAGGAATGAATTGAAAAATAAATATATGTTGCTTACAAGACTGATCTGTTTAATATGGTAGGCCAGAAGTTTGAAAACGAAAGTATAGGAAAAAAGATATTCACACAAAAGCATATATAAAAAATCAGTGGTTCAAAAAAATATTCCCTCCTCAGAGAAACCATGTTATTTTATTTATTCATATCTCATACCGTCCAACCCCGCTAATACAAGAATATAATCTACCTGAGGAGATACGTTTGTTTCCTACTCAAAGACCCTCGAAGAGCACATGGAATGTAAGAAGTATTTAATAAGTATTTGAAGACATTTCTTTATTTGTTATTTTCACACCAGTCTAGTCCTCACTTTACCCCAAGGTACTACATCTATGTACTAATGACCTGAACATTATTAACCAGCCTTGTCTTGCCATAAACTACACTTCTCATGTGACCCTTTGTTCTTTCATTGCATCTTTAGGGCTAGACCTTTATCCTAGATACAATCACGCTTGCCTTTCCCTGCCACCTGGGTGAACTGGTACAAATGCCTGATGATCCTACTGTGTTCTATAACCAATTCAATCTGATTCGCTTTTCTGAAGATCACATTAATTTCCTGTAACTGACAAAAGAATAAATAGAAAACAAAACCATAAAACTATTATCTAAATATGGCTGGAGACATTCCATATCAGATTTATATGCATGTAAGTAGATTTTAAAGCATATGGAAAAGTTCATATAGCCTCTATCCACAGTAGGTAAAAAATGCTCAGAAAATATACAGTTCAAATAGACTGAGAGAAAAACCGAACTGCATTCTCCTTAACCAAGACAAAAATCAAGTTTCAGCAAAGTGCATGGTCTCCTCTCCTATAACAGAGGTATAGAGAATGACATGGACCAGGCCTAGCACCTGCCAGTCAGAATAATCAAACTCTAGAGAAGCTTAATGCCCTATCAAGGAAGATCAGTTATGCTAGTGTGAAAACCCAGTTTAGGATGCCTGAGAAGTTTTGAAACCCTAGACCTCTCTAAACCCTTGAAGCTTGAAAAAGTGGCTCATCTCTCCCTTTTAAGGGCTAGACTTTCTAGAAACTTAATGCACAAAGAGACCTCTGTCCTGCGAGACAATATGTTCACCACATAACTGGCCCCATCCTTCCCTGCTACACACACTAGACATATATCTGATGTTAAGTTGTGGCATAACCCAGCTGGGAATTTGCTGATCCTCATAATAAAGGAAAGGATCACTATCTCAAATTACCTAATTAGCATTTACCAGCAGTAGCTGACAGAATACAAGTAGGATTTAATTCTGAGATTTTTTGATTCAGGGTACCAGAATATAAGATTGAATATGGCAGAGTTTCCTTATTTAGGAGACATTTTTGAGGATACACATTTTAGTACTCTGTCAAGGGCCTCAGGGGTGGTATGAACTGGCTACCAAGATAGCTTCTAAAAGCTGGAAAAAGAATGAACATGCTAAGTGATGTCAAAATCCCATTGTAGACTACAGAAGAAAGGATTCAAAGGCTTGGGGAAGTGGGACTGCTGGAGGGGTTACAACATGTAGGGCTGGAAATGTCACCAGGTGGTTACATTCCACAGGAAGGATTGGGGGATTCAACACCTGCCATGGACATGAGAAACATGCCCATAGAGAGGCACCAGCATTGTTAAGATGTTCATTAGTTCCTCTCCTCAGCAAGCTAAGGCTGATTGTAGGAGAGGCTGTTACAGAATTAGGAACAAAAATAGAAATGGAGATGATAACATCCCCAAACTGTAGATATGCACAACCATCAGAAGCCAGGGAGATGTGATTATTGCAATGAGTAGCTGGGTTAGATTAGCAGACAAAAGGCCTGTCTAATCCACAGACATTTATGGAGATAGAAGGAGAATGCAATGCCCATAAATGCAAAAAAGTAGGCAGCCCCAATGGGTACTATGTAGCTTATAATATCAGGAGAAACCAGTTATATGACTTTTGGTTGTAATCTCCTAAAAAATTATATGCCCATATTCCAGACCTAAGCTTATTTTCAGATCCAGAAGCCTTTTACTTAAAAGGAAGCCAGATCTCCAGGAGGAAGGACCTAGCGACATCCCAGAAACACACGTGAATGGTACCTCCAGACTTCCTCCAACGGGAATTCATGGCTATTAACTTGGATAACTGCGTTGGAAAAAGGAGAGCATCCAAACTTTAGAGGATTGTCTTTCATTCTCTGAGTTGACATGAGTACCAGGAGATCTGAAGTATCATCATGGTCCCCTGCTTGACTGGATGGGACCAGGTAATAAATATATTTCTTCACATAGTTCAGCAAACAGTGGGTAAACTGGGTTCCTAGACCATCTCGTAATCATTTTCTAGGCTCAGGAGCATATGATTGGGATTGACATATCTAGTAGTTGTTGAAATTCCCATATTAGGTTGTGGGCATATAGGATAAACATTATCAGATTGAGTGACACCAAGTGCAAGCCTCTGTAACTGACTCCCAGGATAATGAATCAGAAGTCGTCTCACATCATGGGTTAAGATGGCAGACATCAGTGGACCCTCTAGGATCTAAAGGATACAGATACGGTGTCCCTCAACATTTCTGTATTAAATTTACCATCTTGCCTCTGCAGACACCAGGTCGATCCTGAAGAGTGACAATAGACTATCCTGAATTCAATTAAGTTGTAACATCAATCGCAGCCTCGGTCATATGTTGTATTTTTTTCTAGGTTTGGAAAATAAATTATTTTCCATTCTGATAGGAAAAGAGATCAGAAACAGTATCCAAATGAAATGGACAACTCTATATATTTACAGTTTTTTTGTTCTCTCCCTCCTGACCAACCAGGGCTATGCTAACCCTCACTCATAATATAGTTGGAGCGAGCTGGATCTTCTGGATTTCATTCAGAATATCACATTGATCCACATCACATTGCTCTAGTAAGAAGAAAGGAAAAACAAAATGTGTATGTTTGGACTTTTTCTTCTAGGTGTGATTGTACCATGTAAAGATTTTAAATAGAGTGATTCAGTCAGAATTTCAGAAGCCACACTGGTGGCTTCATGGCTGGGCTCAACTTGAGATAAATAATGCCAAAAAAAAAAAAGGCATTGAAATAGTCCCAGTGAGACATAACAGATGTTTGTCAGAGTCTTGGAAAGACAGAGAACCTGGCACACTCAACTTGGATGAAGACGATTTCATGAAGAGACAATTTGAAAAGGTGTGGGTAAGGTTATGGAAACCCACAAAGGTTACTGAGGTACCTGAGGGCTCCTACAAATGAGAAACACTACCATATTTGTCCAGGAGGCAAGAGGAGGGAACAGTGTTAGTGCAGCTTGGATGAGAGTTGGAAGAAAAATCACTAGAAAGTAAAGACTAGTCTTGGAGAGCCAAAACCTGTCAAGACCATGTACAATCTAGGGGAGGAAAAAAAGATCTATGTATGTTTACTCTCTAATTTCTAGTAGAAATGGACACTTACTGTAAGGATGCTATGAAGAAACAGGTGTTTTCTCTCTTCCATGCTTACCTTTTCCTCTCCAACATGATGTATTTAGGAAGAGTCAGCCAGAAAACCAGTCAGCTGGGAGAATACAGCAGCCTTGAGGAAGACGGTGTGTCAGAGGAGTTCTGCGAAGAGAGTCATGTATCAAAGCCATTGCCAACTGTGAAAAGCAGGAGACCCTGGCAGCTCTTCTCTGCCAGCTTAGTGTGTGGGCCCATGAGCCATGGCCGCTGGGCCTGCGCGTCCGGAGCCTGTGCTCCGCAATGGGAGAGGCCACAACAGTGAGAGGCCCGTATACCACACACACACAAAAAAAAGAATATATAACTTTAAAATGCAGATGACCAACAGGCACATGAAATCTGCTCAACATCACTAATCATCATGGAAATGCAAATCAAATCCACAGTGATATCACCTCACACCTGTCAGAATGGCTATCATCAAAAAAAAAAAAAAACCCACAAATAACAAATGTTGGCGAGGGTGTGGAGGAAAGGGAACCCTCCGCACTGTTGGTGGGAATGGAAATTGGTACAGCCACTGTAGAAATAGTTATGGAAGTTTCTCAAAAAACTAAAAATAGAGCTGTGATAAGACCCAGCAATTCCACTCCTGTATATATATCTGAGAAAAACAAAAACACTAATTCGAAAAGATACCTGCACCCCAATGTTCATAGCAGCATTATTTACAATAGCCGAGATATGGAAGCAACCTATGAGTCCCACAACAGACAAATGGATAAAGAAGATGTGGTGTAAATACATACACACACACACAAACACACACACACACACACACACACACATATAATGGAATACTACTCAGCCATAAAGAAAGAATGACATCCTGCCACTTGCAGCAACATGGATGGACTTGAGGGCATTATGTTACATAAAATAAGTCAGAGAAAGACAAATACTGTATGATATCTCTTACATGTGGGATCTAAAAAAATACAACAAACTAGTGAATATAATAAAAAGAAGCAGTCTCACAGATATAGAGAACAAAGTGGTGGTTATCAGTGGGGATGGGGGGAAGGGGTAGTACAGAGAATTTAAGAGGTACAAACTATTGGGTGTAACATAGCCTGAAGGATGTACTGTACAACATAGGGAATATAGCCAATAGCTTTTTTTTTTTTTTTTTTGTGTGTGTGTGTGTGTGGTATGCGGGCCTCTCACTGTTGTGACCTCTCCCGTCGCGGAGCACAGGCTCCGGACGCTCAGGCTCAGCAGCCATGGCTCACGGGTCCAGCCGCTCCACGGCATGTGGGATCTTCCCGAACCGGGGCACGAACCCGTGTCCCCTGCATCAGCAGGCGGACTCCCAACCACTGCGCCACCAGGGAAGCCCGCCAATAGCTTTTAATAAGTGTAAATGGAAAGTAACCTCTATTGTATAAAAAAACTTAAAGCCCCCCCCAAAAGAATATATGGGTTTAGTCACAGACAACAATACTCATGTGAACAGATTATGCAAAGTAGTTAGAAAGATAAATATCCCACTCAGAAAAGATTTATGCAAAGCAGTATGTGATGAAATATATACAGTTTTGCACAATAATCAAATGATTACTGGAGTAACACTGATAAAATTGGAATTTATAACTGATAATAATTAACCTTGCTAGGAATAATCAATGAAGTATTAAAAAGCAGAAATATATTTATCTGGATGTTTAACAGTGGGTAGATTGCATAAGAATCTTCAAAAACAGAATAGACAGCATTATTGATCAACCGTTTCTGACATACTTCATAAAACTAACCTCAGCTGAGGCACAATTTCATCTCTGTGGTTCCATGTTCTATTGTAATTATATACCTCCTTATTTTCTTAGCAAAATTATTTATTTGTTTTTGATAAATAAGAAACCATTTATAATCTTGCAAAATTGAGATATTTCTAAATATATAAAAAAAGAAATCTATTCTCCCCATTTCTAGCTATTTTGTGGAGTCCAAAATAATCAGAGACCTTTCTTAAATAGATTACAATAATCATCATAAACAACTTGCTATTTAAAGGAGTTTATATAAGGTCAATAAGCTATAGCATTTAGTAATAACAGGTTTAATTCTGATGTTTTTAAGAGTAAGAGTGTTTTCAAAGTTGAGATTGCTTTCCTAAGTCTTTGTCTTCACAACTACCTGACAGGTGATTTGTGAGTTTGTGTCACAGTTGGACAGTGTGCATCCATCTAAGAAATAACAAACACAGGGAACTCTTGGAACAGATGGAAGGCATTCATGGATGGTTTCACCTACTTAGCAAATTGGCAAATTAACCAAGGAGTCTGGGTTCTGATATTGAAATAGTTGCTTGCTAGCATCACTGCAGAAGTCGTCAATGACAGCTGCTGTCTCTAAGTATTTTAAACTCTTAGTCAAGCCTCAGTTCTTGAGACTTCATTTTGCATTTGGAAAAATAAGTCCCAGTAATAAATATTGGGCTTTTCTTGCATGCTTTTTTTTTTTTAATTTTCTTAGGAAGTGTTCTTATACTGAAGAGGAAAAATGTTACAGGTAGAAGAACTATATTATAGATAAGGAAAAGAGGGGGCTATTTATAAAATAAATACCAAGTTTCAAGTTTTGCACTTTCACAGATTTTCCATGAAAATTACTCATCATGTATAATTCTCTTTCATTAAAAAATGGTCACATTTGACTGAAAATATGAACACCTGCCTGACCCATAGTCCTAATCTTCAGAAGGCCAGGATATGTAATTTGGGTTCCCTCTGCCTTCCACCATTTCCTTCCTTTTTTTCTCAGAATGTCAAGAATGCTTTCTAAAGTGAGATAAATTATGTTATTAGACATCAATCCATCCTTGTTTTATTTTTTTAAAGACTTTCCTAATGGTTTGAGTTCATTCTGATTTTCCTTTTGGATTATTTTTTGTTGTTTTTCCTGAAGACTGATTTAGGTCAGGGTTTATTTTCTTCTTCCTTGGTTAAAAAAATTAATCCCTTGAAAGTTGAATACATGATTTTAAGAGAAGTACTTTCATTTTCTTCAATTATTGCTCTTATGAGCCATATTTATACTGATACTCTCAATATGCATTGAGACCACATCTAAAAACTGATACAGAAAATTTTCATATTTTAGTTCTTTACCGTCTCTTTTTAAAGTTCTTAATGAATTAGGGTGCTGAGAAATTTAAGCATTTTTAATAGTTGTTCTGCCACAGCTGCTTCTTTATTTATCATCCCAATTAATAATATGTAAAACTAAATTATATATTAATTAAATCCATGTATAACACTAAATTGGGAGCAGTTGTAAATGAAAGCAGTCACACAAAAGTGTTATGATATAGAAAACTGAGAAGAAAAAAAAGTTTAAAAAATGTTTAACTTGAGGAAATGTAATTTTTCTTAGGTAGAGAAAGTTACTGGGCTTTTTGCCAGTCTTTGCCTCTATTCAACATGTATGTGTTGGTATAAATCCTGATTAGAACCCTAGGAAGTAATGATTCTTTATTTGAAGCTTTGGAAAATACAGAAACTTTAGCTTTCAGCACCTTAATGCCTTATCCGTATAGGACCATGTGGAGTAAATCATAGCTCTCCTGTACTACACTGTTTCTTGTTTTCCTTTAGGTTACATTTAACATATAATTTATCTCTAAGCATAAGTCTTTCCTTTTATTTGAGACGATGTATAAAATCTTTCATACAGGCTCTGCAGCTCACAGCTTTTTAAATTAACTTGACTTGTGTTAATACCAGTAACATTTATTTTTCCCTGAACTTCTGTATGGAAGTTGATTTAAGGAAATACGAAGGGAACTCATATTTTATTTACTAATTTTCCCCATCATAGTTATTTCAGTCAAAAACCCTTAAGAGACATCTAAATGAGCAACATACTTTTCTATGTTTATTGGGATGATAAAATGGGTAATACTGTAATATCACAACATAGTAAGTACTGGTATCTTATAAGAAATTATGTATAATGAGAGAGAGGATAGATGAGCATAACACAAATACAGCAAATATATATAAATTGAAATGATTAAGAATTAATCTTCACTTAAATGTGAATAAAAATGTAGGCTCATGTAATGAAATGAGAGTCTTGGCATTTTACAAATTAAGTAGGTGATTTTTGAAACCAAGAAATTTGAGAGCTGTAGGGATACCCTAATCATCGAATAATAAAATATTGTATCAGTAAATAAACTCTGGGTTTTTGGCTAAGAATTTGTGGCAAAGAAAGGGGTGAGTTATCATAGACTATGGGTGGAACTAAAGCTAGAACTTAAGTATTCTGATTCACATTTTGGTGTTATCATCACTGTACCCTGTGGCCAGTGTACTGCATTTCTCAAGGCCAATATTTAACTTATATTAAGATATTAATAAGCTTTCACTAAAACATGCATTGCTTTTTAGCAGACTGGAACAGATATCAATCTATCAGCCATGAATATATCAAATTTTTGCTCAGCAACTCCCTTCAGATTACAATGAGCATTGTCCAAGGAATGGAGACATTCAAGATGGTATTTCTGTTTTGAGGAACTTAAAACTGGGCTTTACAGATTAAAAAATCATATTCAGAAAAAGCACAATAACGAGAAGCACTGTCCAATGCTGTTGGAGTATTAAAGACAAAATATTCTACTGCATTTTAGAAGAGAAAGAATTTACTGAAATAGAGTCATCTGTTAAAGCATTATTAGATGAATGAGCTTCAAAGCACAAAAACCTATAAATCAATAGAAAAACAAGAGAAAAGCATTATACATGGAGGGATTCTTAATTAGAAAATGCACAGATATGGAAAGAATGTTTTCTTCAGGATGATTAATTTTACTGAATTAGACATTGCTTTAGATATAGCATGAGGACAATTCAGAAGACAATTTTATGAAACCATTTATTACTTTAAAATTAAAATAATTTTTAAGCAAGTTTTTGATATTTACAAGGCAAAGTTCTAAGGACTGAAAGGAACTTGAGAATTTCTTTGTAGGATGAATTTGAGAATAAATTTTATACCCTGGTCAAACATACTACATGGTCTTTTAGCATTATGAATGATTTCAACAGCTATGACTTTGAAATATACAAACAGCTCATACAACTCAATAATAAAAAAACAAACAACCCAATCAAAAAATGGGCAGAAGACCTAAATAGACATTTCTCCAAAGAAGACATACAAATGGCCAACAGGCAAATGAAAAGATGCTCAACATCACTAACTATTAGAGAAATGTATATCCAAACTACAATGAGGTATCATCACACTGGTCAGAATGGTCATCATCAAAAAGTCTACAAATAAGAAATGCTGGAGAAGGTGTGGAGAAAAGGGAACCCTCCAATACTGTTGGTGGGAATGTAAATTGGTGCAGTCACTATGGAGAACAGTATGGAGGTTCCTCAAAAAACTAAAAGTAGAGTTGCCATATGACCCATCAATTCCACTCCTGGGCATATAACTGGACAAAATTATAATTTGAAAAGATACATGCACCCCTATGTTTATAGCAGCACTATTCACAGTAGCCAAGACAGGAAAACAAACTAAACGTCCATAGACAGATGAATGGATAAAGAAGATGTGGTACATGTATACAATGGAATATTACTCAGCCATAAAACAGAATGAAATAATGCCATTTGCAGCAACATGGATGAACCTAGAGATTATCATACTAAGTGAAGTAAGTCAGAATGAGAAAGACAAATATTATGATATCACTTATAAGTGGAATCTAAAATGTGGTACAAGTGGACTTACCTATGAAACAGAAACAGGTTCACAGACATAGAGAACAGATTTGTGGTTGCCAAGAGGGAGGAGGGTGGGGGAGAGATGAATTGGAAGTTTGAGATTAGCAGATGCAAACTATTTTATATATATATCTGAATCACTTTGCTGTACACCAGAAACTAACAAAACTTTGTAAATCAACAGAGTCAGTGACAGAGGCATCAATGGTTTAATGGTTTCCAATTTCCCACAAAAATCCACAGGTTGCAATCAGAGGAATACAAAAATTCAAACAATATATAGCCTTATCCAACTACAAACAAGATGGTTTCATATCTTGAAGCTCTTCTGGCTTGTGATAGCATTTTGATATAATGAAATGTGAAATGGAAGCAATGGTTTAATGGATGGAGGAGCTTACATGTTGGAAGCAAGGTCCTAGAGCAACACCCCACCATGTGCTGCAGACCACGGGCAGGACTTGGTGGCTGTCTTTGCTTCCAGGGTAGGAGGAGGTTACCAGTTATAGGGGAATTGAGGTCAGGTTGGCTCATCAGTTACCAGGGAAAGCAGCAAAGGGGCACGCCCCTCACCTCCCCTTTGATAAAGATAGTGGAGAGTTCTGATCTAAAGCTGGAACCATCAGTAGCTGGAGCCTGGGCAAATATGTAGGGAGGTCAGTCATGTGTGTAGGGTGTAGGTGAAGCAAGCACTGATCAAGCAGGGGATGTACAGAGAGCAAGAGAACAGCCATCTTGAGTGGCCTGACCATACACCTATGAAGGAAACCAAGTTCTTAATTAGGTAGTGGCATTGCCACAGGAAATCACTCTTACAGAGCTTGGTGAGTTAAGTAGATATATAATCTGAGCCTTTGATATTTAACCTGATGGTTTGCTACTCATTAAGACCAAACAGAATTCCCCAAAATGAGACTTGCAAAGGGATTCCATGTTGCTTCAATAAATTGTGATATTTATGAGAAAGTCAATCAGTAAAACTCACTTTTGGAACATATATTATAAGAAACTATTGCTTCTCATCATAACTTAACTAACTCCTCACCTTCTAACTTTCTTCAGTATCACCCTTGACTGGATCACCCCACTTACCTGGTTCATTTTTATTGGCTTGTTTTGGCTCCCACCATCCTGAATGTATTCTTTATGTATAATATATAATGTATAATATACATTCTTTATGTGTAACTATTAAATTTCAAAACCTGGTCCCATAGGCCAATACTGAAAATTGCATTTGACATATTTATGACTTGCTTTCTTCACCTGCCTACATGTACAAACACAGCTAAATCTACAGCCATTGCTCATTATTCAGCCACTAAACCAGATTTAATAATGTGGTGTCCTTTCTTCTTTACGACCAGACAACTTTCAGTTTCTATTAGTAAACTGTCCTAGTTTGAACCTTGACATTTAATATAGACATCAAAATGTTGTAGGCAAGAGTACGGAAACAAAAAGTGATATTTTATAAGATTAATGTATCTACAACATGCAGAATGCATTGGAGCAGAGTGGAAAAAGAATAAAGGAAACTATTACAAGAGTTCAAAACTGGGGTGGCATTGGCCCAAGTTAGAGTAAATGCAGTGGTTATGCTAAGAAAGTATATCTATTATTATGCAGATGCATAATAATTTGAAGAGAAAAATCAACAGCATCTAGTGACTAACTAAAGGAAGAAAGAAAAAAGAAAAATGCTGCATTGTTCTAGAGCCCAGTCTTTAAGAGACAACAGTATCACTAAAAGAAATCAGAAAACCTAGAGAAGAATGGATTATGATAAAATTAATGCTTGTTTAATTTGAGGCTAAAGCATCCAGGTAGAGAAATTCTGCATGGAAATTCAATATCAGAATTTTGAATAAAAGTTCAGGACTAGATATTTTGGAAGTTATGAATGCAGAAGTGATATATGAATCCATTATGGTAGATGAGACCTAAAAATAAAAGAGAGAATAATGGAAAGGAGCTGAAATCTCAGGGTTTCATGGATATTAGGCATAATTTTGCACAGCAAACCATAAATAAGACCAAAAGACAACCCTCAGAATGGGAGAAAATATTTGCAAATGAAGCAACTGACAAAGGATTAATCTCCAGAATTTACAAGCAGCTCATGCAGCTCAATAACAAAAAAACAAACAACCCAATCCAAAAATGGGCAGAAGACCTAAATAGACATTTCTCCAAAGAAGATATACAGATTGCCAACAAACACATGAAAGAATGCTCAACATCACTAATCATTAGAGAAATGCAAATCAAAACTACAATGAGATATCATCTCACACCGGTCAGAATGGCCATCATCAAAACATCTAGAAACAATAAATGCTGGAGAGGGTGGGGAGAAAAGGGAACACTCTTGCACTGCTGGTGGGAATGTAAACTGATATAGCCACTATGGAGAACAGTATGGAGGTTCCTTAAAAAACTACAAATAGAACTACCATATGACCCAGCAATCCCACTACTGGGCATATACCCTGAGAAAACCATAATTCAAAAAGAGTCATGTACCAGAATGTTCATTGCAGCTCTATTTACAATAGCCAGGAAATGGAAGCAACTTAAGTGTCCATCATCAGATGAATGGATAAAGAAGATGTGGCACATATATACAATGGAATATTACTCAGCCATAAAAAGAAACGAAATTGAGTTATTTGCAGTGAGGTGGATGGACCTAGAGTGTGTCATACAGAGTGAAGTAAGTCAGAAAGAGAAAAACAAATACCAAATGCTAACACATATATATGGAATTTAAGAAAAAAAAAGGTCATGAAGAACCTAGGGGAAAGACGGGAATAAAGACACAGACCTACTAGAGAATGGACTTGAGGACATGGAGAGGGGGAAGGGTAAGCTGGGACAAAGTGACAGAGTGGCATGGACATATATACACTACCAAACATAAAATAGATAGCTAGTGGGAAGCAGCTGCATAGCACAGGGAGATCAGCTTGGTGCTTTGTGACCACCTAGAGGGGTGGGATAGGGAGGGTGGGAGGGAGGGAGACGCAAGAGGGAATAGATATGGGAACATATGCATATGTATAGCTGATTCACTTTGTTACAAAGCAGAAACTAACACACCATTGTAAAGCAATTATACTCCAATAAAGATGTAAAAAAAAAAAAAAAGAAAAAGAAGAAGAATGGAGCCAGTATAGAGAGAAGAGGGGAAAAGACAAGAGGGGAAAAGACAAGAGGCAAAACAAAGATAGTGTGACCTCAAAAAGAGAGAGAGATTGAGAGAAAGAAAGGGAAAGGGGGTGCAAAGAGGGAGAGAGAGGGAGAGAGGAAGGAAGGAAAAATATGATTTATCAGCAGCTGGGATGTTGTCAGGGAATGTGAGCTAAGGAAGACTAGGGTCTATCTAGACACCAAAAATAACACTGTAATTTTGAGTATAACAGTTACAGTTATGATTAACCCTCCCTGTTTGTTAGTGATCATAGGAAAAAACAGCATTAAAACAAACAAAATACACAAACACCAAATGACAAAAATAAAAGCTCCTATTTTGAGACATTAAAAACCTACCAGCAGTTGCATTGGTTGGCTGTTGTCCTAACATCTATAGCTCTGCTTATTTAAGAAGCTCAAGGATGCCCAAGGAAGGCCAAACAACACTAGATTTATGTTAAGAATGTGTTTTTTTCTATCTGTGCTTTATTTTTCTTTATAAAAAGTGATTTTTAACAAGATTGTGCCTTATAAATTTTGAAATTAAATATAATACATTGGAATTTAAAACAAGCACATGAGAATATGAAATATAATAAATAATAAAAGACATTTTCACCCGGGAAGTAGCTAACCAGTTTTATGTTAGGTTAAAATGGGACAGTTTCTGACATATTTTGAAAAAGAGAGGCCATTAAGCTCTCAATATTTTAAATAAAATACTATATTGTCCTTAGTTTGAGAAAACGTGTATTCAATTATCGAAAATTATATAGGATGACTAAAACAATTAGTTCTAGCAAGCAAGAATAAGAAAATGGTTTAATGTATCCTAGTCAAGGCAGCTTACAAAGCTGTTATTCAAACCTAATAAAGATCTACCCCTTGCTTCACCCTCAAACCCACTTTAAAAACCAAGCACACTCATAAGAACATGGGAAGATTTTAAAAGAGCAGACCGATGGAAAGGCTAAAGTCATATCAGAATCTTCAAATTTGATTGCATCTTAGGAAATGATCATATAATTATTTTTGGTAATTAAAAAGAATCAAATTTCTGATACATGCCACAATATGTATTAATCTCATACACATGATGCTAAGTGACAGAAGCTGGACAGAGAGGCTACATACTGCATGACTGCATTTAAAGAACATTCTAGAGAAGAAAAATCTCTGGGTATAATGCACAGAATAGTCATTGCCAAGAGATGAGTTTGGAATGAAGTACAAAAGAGCACAGTGGAAGTGTCTGTGGTGATAATCATATTCTATATCTTGATTTTGGAAGTGGCCACACAACTGAATACATTTGTCACAACCCATTGAAATCCCCCCTTAAAAAGCAGTGAAGTTTATCGCATGTAAAATTTAGTTCAATAAAGCTGATTTTAAATAGAAAATAAATATCACGCGCTATCAGGCATGAACAAGGATGGTTTATCTGAGTATTTATTTAATTGTGGATGATAGTTATTAGCGGTTATCCTCCCCAATGATGTTGTACTCATTATGATTTTGATGATTATATAAAAAGATAGAGAAGAGATAAATATATACTGTTTTATATGTAAGATTTAAATGATCCTTTTAAGATTAGATGGTAGACTGCCTCTTATAATCATTTTCCTTAATGGCTAATACAGTGAAAGGAGCTAATCCTTAAATTACTGGACATGTATTCTCAACTCTTAGGTATATTTCCTGGGTTAACACAAATGATTGATCCTAAGGCTTAATCCAAAATTCTGTGTTTTCTTTGCAAACTATTTTTTTTCTACATGCTCTGAAATTTCATTCAATTTTCCTGTAATGTCCTGTAAGTAGGAAATGCTGTTAATTTATTTTCTTTTAAAGATAAGTAATTTGATATTGAAAATAGATGTACCATTTGTCCAGGGATTGTTACATGGTTAAACATCATTAATATTATTACAACAGCTTCATAAAGCAGATCAAGGCTGGGTTTATTACCATCCACATAATTACATCAAAGACACTTCATCTACTGCCTTTTTCCACTGTGGGAGTTCTTTTAGTACTGAAGCAGTGTGGAAAAGGTTCTTTCCTAATTTATGCCACATTTTATTTTCAGCATGAAGTGCTAAAACTATTGAACCATAGACCTTTGGTGAATTGATTTCTTCACTCGCAGTATTTACCACTCCGGTAAATTAGGTGTACATAATAAGCAGCTGTCGACCTCCAGATGCAATGGAGTCAAGCTGCATAAGTTGCCATCCTTCCAGACACACATACTGATGCCTTTATCTGAGAAGTTGGTCTACTCCTGATGTAAATAATTTCATACTGTGGAAACTAATTTCATGCCATCTTTGTTTTTATTTATTTACAAATAGGGAATATTTGTGATAAAACTTCAACCACAGTAGCAATACTATCAAAGTTTTTTTAACAAGGACATTTTGTCAAACAGAAGTTCACATTTTAAATTATTTATTTCCACTAGAATTATTTATCTAATAAGTGAGGACCACCTTTTCTTAATAAAATTATCTGTATCCTAGAGAGAGTATTGTCCATTAACTGAGTCACAGTATCGCGTATACTTTAATTTCAACTTTGGCAATGAATAAATAACCAGAAGAGCATTTTTTAAAAAAAGGTTAGAAAGCTCAGTCCCTGAATAATGTTGATTGGAAAAATGGATAATATAAATGAATCTGGCAAATGAACACAATGACCAAGGAAAGAAAATTTTCTAAAATTAAAATTTTCTTAAGTTCCTAGGTACCATAGAAGAAAAAACAATGCATCACACACATGCATACATCAAATAGTTTGGGTAGCCACTAAGGTACAAGGAACAAAATAAGAGTAAGTGCAGTTTGATTGAATCGAAAACTGTCAGAAGATACACTCACTTCCAAAGAGGAGCCCCACTGAATCTGCTGTAGCTCAGCTGAGAAAGAACCTATCTCAGCAAAATGTTCACCACGTGAAAGACGAAGGTCAGCAGAAAGGACTTAAGTAATTATTGAAAAGCCCAAACTTGCCATTTTGGGACTGTATCTTAATTTGAAAAATTGATGATATTACAGTTATAAATAGATTAATCAATAAGAAGCAAAAGCTGACTGAGACAGTCAAGGGCCAGTTGGTCTTTGCTCAGTCAGGATGATAAACGGAGCACAAGACTCTATTGACAATCACTCCAGGAGGTTTTATGATTGACAAAGAAGACATGATGTGAAAGACAGTATTATGGAGGTATTCTTGATAGTTGTAGAAACATTTTTCAAGTTATAATTGTGCTAATAGTTTAGTGAAAATGGAATTATTAGCACAGTGGTGATTAGCAGTGTCATTTTAAGTAATAGGTTCTAAAATAAGGGCATTTTATAAAATTCCTAGTATCAGCTGGAAACCAACAAAACTGAATAAAGAAGCAATGATGGAATAATATCTTGATTTCACCTGCTGGTGGAAGAGTAGAAGCAAAGCCATGAGCACATTCATACTAACAAACAGACCTGTCTTTCTACCAAATATGATCATTCTCATCTGTAGGTCACGCATCACTGCCTCCATCTGGGAGTATAAAGACAAACCACACTCTACTCTCCAACAGAATATTAGATTGGTGGGGGTGGGGTGAGGTGGGCCATTCCTGTCACATAAAGATTACCACAACAAAACAAAACAAACACACACACAAACCACAAAATACCTAGACGGATAATCATTTCCTGAATGTGCACAGCTAATTTTTCTAGTTAAGCCAAAATTTTCTCCCCAAGGAACTGATAACTGGAAAGGTATAGTGAAAGATATAGGCTGGTTGTCACAATAATAAACTCTGATTAACTATGTACACGGAGTTAACCAGAGAGGGGTTAGTAGCTAACAGTTAAGTTTTATGCAAATCAGCTCAGAGGTTTGATTCTCACAGAAATCCACTATATTGTCACAAATGTCAAACTGATCTTGCAAAGGTAGTGACCACAAAATAACTCATATGGATAGGAAATAATTTAGTACCTCTCTCCTTATTTATACATCATCTAATTAAAAAAAATTTAAACTAACAACATACAGGATTGTCTAAGAGACATCTCCTTCAGCCCACATTTCTCAATCAACAGGATCCTGAAGGTCTTGGATTAAGAATTCAGACTTTTTATAAAACACTATATAAACACAATTAAAGAACCATCCACCATTTTTTTGTTATTTTGTTTTAAACACTTTCTTTTTACTATCACTTTCAGTAAGAAACACACTGACATGATAAGAAAATGCACACATACTCAACCACACAAAAATGAATTGAATTAATCAATGAAAAAAATGAATGAATGAATAAATGAATACATATGCACACTACTTGGTAAAAGTAGGTAAGTCCCATTTTAATTTTGTGGAGGCGTAGATACAGATATATACATATATACACAAATAATTCCTAGAAAATATGCATTAAAAGCCTTACAAATATTTACAACTCCAGATTTAATAAAATTAATTGAATAAATTTGTTAATCTTTTTGTTAATTGGAGTAAAATTGCATTACAATGTTGTATTAGTTTCTGCTGTACAATGAAATGAATCAGCTATATGTATATCTACACCTTCTCCACGCCTATGCTCAGATTATAATTAGATACTTCTAAGATCTTGGTGAAATCCTATAAGGACAAGGAATGTTTACTCCCACCAAAAAAAAAAAAAAAAAACAAAAACCTTCCCCCTAACTAAAAACATCATTCCTAAAATAGTTTGAGCTTTTAAAATTATATCAATCCATATTTTCTCGCCCTAATTAATGATACATAAGCACACATTGTACAAATCAATATAACTTACTTTTTTTTCTAGTCTTTTTTTTCTTGTGTTCTGAGGCATCAGATAAACACTGAAACTGAAATATTTTAGCCTACCTAAAATACATTGACTTTGATGAGAGTTATACAATTAGATGAATCCTTTAATCATTACACTACTCATATGAAAAACAGCAACCCTAGTTTAAAAAGAAACAAACCCTTTGGACCAATATTATTGGAAGGAAGACATGGGAAAAAAGAGGTTCAGATTGAAAAAAATCTCAGTTCTTAGAAATATACTATCATATATACATGACATCAATGTACAATAATTTATATATATTATTATATATATAACGTATATATTACTTTACCTTGCTATCAGGCATGGCTTTCTGAGTTCTGTTAGAGATTTTGACAAATATGCTTCCATTTCACATTTCATTATATCAAAATGCTATCACAAGCCAGAAGAGCTTCAAGATATGAAACCATCTTGTTTGTAGTCGGATAAGGCTATATATTGTTTGAATTTTTGTATTTCTCTGATTGCAACCTGTGGATTTTTGTGGGAAATTGGAAACGAGGTAGTAAATTGATCTTAGGATGTCTGGCTAGCCCACCCCCTTATCAGATAACTAGTTAAATTCCACAGCCCCTGTTGAAGTACGTGTGAGTGGATATTACAGAGAGAGGACTCTAGCCTCCATGTTAATGTCACATGACCATGATTCAAACATCAAAAATGGCTGGCTGATAGACACACAGTCTAAGATGGCTCAGACAATCTCTCTCAGCCTTTTGGTGTTGAGGCACAGAGACACTTGACAAAATTTTGTCCTTCCACGTTCTCACTTTGGAATCAGACCACAAGAAAGATACATTCCATTTTTCACCAGCTTCAACGTGGCAGGTATACTCAGGTCCAAGAATACATTTGCTCTATTTTCTTAACTTCTTTATCATTTTCTCCTTTTTCATACCATATTTTGGTGCCAGATATGTAAAAGACACGGGTAAGGTCACATTTGAGCAGAGACCTAAGTAATATGAAGAAGTAGGGCAATGAGGCACTTGAGTATCTAGAGAAAGAATGTTTCATGTAGGGAAAAATGTAGAGGAAGGTCTTGAAGTAGGAGCATGCTTGATGTGTTAGCAAAGAGCTAGTAAGTCAGGAGACAGGACATGAGGTTGATAAGGCATTGGATTGTTCCATCATAACAGTAGGTTGCAGACCATTGTAACTACATAGGCTTTTACTCTTTCTAAACTGTAAAACCAATGTAGGATTTTGAGCAGAGGAACGATGTGCTCTAAAATATATTCTTAGAGGATGACTGCTTGGGTGAAAATTTACTGTAAGGGGTCAAGAACAGAAGTAGGGTGACTGATTAAGAAACTATTGAAATACTCCAGTGGTAATAGAGGATGGTGTATTGGAGCAAAATCCTAGCAGGAAAGTAGATGAGATGTAATCAGGATCTGAATAGATGTTATATCTAACAAGATTTAGTGATGAATTAGGGTGTGAAGACAGAAATAACACAAAAATTACTGTCAGATTATTGGCTTGACAAAATCAGAGAATGGACTTACGTAACAAGGTATGGAAGACTGCATTGAACCAAGATTACAGTTTAGGAAGGGGTCAGCTGTATAATTAAAAAAAAATTATTGTGAGACTCTTATTAGAAACCTGAGGGGAAATTTTGAGTATCCATTAAACATATAAGATTTCATAATATAGACATTTATACATTTGGAAATTTTCAAAACAGTATTTTATGCCAAAAGACTAGATGAGTTTACTTAGGTTTAAAAAAAGTATACAGAAATGAGAAGTTACTCCAATATTTAGAGAAGAGAAAAAGTATAAATGAGATGGACTAAGAAGAAGCAAATACTTTAATGGACTGATAAGCCACAAGGAGTGCATGATATACCTAAATAAAGTGATAAGTAAATACTTCAAGAAGGCAGAGGGGATAAAATTTGCCAAATTTGTTATGCCCAGTAAGATGCGGCTTTTGGGAAGTTATTAATGACTTTGACAAGAGCTGTTGCCATTTTATGGTGTGGATGAAAGATTGATCAGAGTATTGTTCAAGAAGAAATTGAGCACAGTAATTAAAAACTGTGGATGTGGAGAAGTCTTTCAAGGACTGTTGTTATTTTTTTTAGAAAATAGGAGAAGTCAATAGAGTTTTTGTTCTTTTTTTAGCTTAAGATTGTCAATATCACTTTGTTTGAATGAGAGAAGATAGATGTGGTAGAGAAGTAAAAACAGATGATACAACAATGAGAAAAGAATTGTTGGAGCAATGTCCTTGGAAAAGAAATAGTGGAGAATTGAATCCAAACAGTAGTATGAACAATTACTTTATACTTACAACAGGGAAGGGAGATTATGTGGGCAAAAATGCAGGTACATCGGTTGTTCTGGTGGTGGGACCACAAGGGATTTCCTATTGATTCATTTCCTCAGCACAGTAGTAAGCAAGGTCATTGACTGAGTCTGAAAATTAGAAAAGTGGTTGCTGGGGCCTTATCTTTCTTCAAGATTTAAAATCAGGGCCCTTAAGTGCCTTATCTTCAAGATTTAGTCTTTATCTTCAAGAAAGAGTAAATTTTGATACAAAGAAGTCAAGGGAAGATTCAGAGAAGAGGTTGTTGATGTAAAAGATATGACTGACAGACAGTGAGTCCTAAAAGGCACTGTAAAAGGGGTATAGGAATGGGGGAAGAGTATATTAAGTGGCCACATTAGGGCGATAAGTCCCCGTAATGAGGAATGATGCAAGAGTCTTTTTTTTTTTAGTTTTTTTCTTTAACAATTTTATTGCAGTTTAATTGCTTTACAATGGTGTGTTAGTTTCTGCTTTATAACAAAGTGAATCAGCTATATACATACACATATCCCCATATCTCCTCTTTCTTGCATCTCCCTCCCACCCTCCCTATCTTACCCCTCTAGGCAGTCACAAAACACGAAGCTGATCTCCCTGTGCTATGGGGCTGCTTACCACTAGCTACCCATTTTACATTTGGTAGTATATATATGTCCATGCCACTCTCTCACTTCCTCCCAGCTTACCCTTCCCCCTCCCCAGTGTCCTCAAGTCCATTCTCTATGTCTGCGTCTTTATTCCTGTCTTGCCCTTAGGTTCTTCAGAACCTTTTTTTTTTTTTTTTTAGATTCCATATATATGTGTTAGCATATGGTATTTGTTTTTCTATTTCTGACTTACTTCACTCTGTATGACAGACTCTAGGTCCATCCAGCTCACTACAGATAACTCAATTTCATTTCTTATTATGGCTGAGAAATATTCCATTGTATATATGTGCCACATCTTCTTTATCCATTCATCTGTCGATGGACACTTAGGTTGCTTCAATGTCCTGGCTATTGTATATAGAGTTGCAGTGAATATTGTGGTACATGACTCTTTTTGAATTGTGGTTTTCTCAGGGTATATGCCCAGTAGTGGGATTGCTGGGTCGTATGGTAGTTCTTTCTTTTTTAAGGAACCTCCATACTGTTCTCCATAGTGGCTGTATCAATTTACATTCCCACCAATAGTGCAAGAAGGATCCCTTTTCTCCACACCCTCTCCAGCATTTATTGTTTGTAGATTTTTTGATGATGGCCATTCTGACTGCTGTGAGGTGATACCTTATTGAAGTTTTGATTTGCATTTCTCTAATGATTAGTGATGTTGAGCATCCTTTCATGTGTTTGTTGACAATCTGTGTATCTTCTTTGGAGAAATGTCTATTTAGGGCTTCTGCCCGTTTTTGTATTGGGTGGTTTGTTTTTTTATTCTTTTTGTTGCAGTGGTAAATGGGAGTGTTTCCTTAATTTCTCTTTCAGATTTTTCATCAGTAGTGTATAGGAAGGCAAAAGATTTCTGTGCATTAATTTTGTATCTTGCTACTTTACCAAATTCATTGATTAGCTCTAGTAGATTTCTGGTAGCATCTTTAAGATTCTCTGTGTGTACAGAGAATCTTAGAGAAAAGGAATCTTGGATTCCTTTTATTTCTTTTTCTTCTCTGACTGCTGTGACTAAAACTTCGAAAACTATGTTAAATAATAGTGGTGACATTCGACAACCTTTTCTTGTTCCTGATCTTAGAGGAAATCATTTCCGTTTTTTACCATTAAGAACAATGTTGGCTGTGGGTTTGTCATAGATAGCCTTTATTATGTTGAGGTACGTTCCCTCTATGCCTACTTTCTGGAGGATTTTTATCATAAATGAGTGTTGAATTTTGTTGAAAGCTTTTTCTGCATCTATTGAGATGATATTTTTATTTTTTTAATTTGTTAATATGGTGTATCACATTGATTGATTTGCGTATATTGAAGAATCCTTGCATTCCTGGAATAAACCCCACTTGATCATGGTGTATGATCCTTTTAATGTGCTGTTGGATTCTATTTGCTAGTATTTTGTTGAGGATTTTTGAATCTATGTTCATCAGTGATATTGGCCTGTAGTTTTCTTTCTTTGTGACATCTTTGTCTGGTTTTGGTATCAGGGCAATGGTGGCCTCGTAGAATGAATTTGGGAGTGTTCCTCCCTCTGCTACATTTTAGAGGAGCTTGAGAAGGATAGGTGTTAGCTCATCTCTAAATGTTTGATATAATTTGCCTGTGAAGCCATCTGGTCCTGGGCTTTTGTTTGTTGGAAGATTTTTAATCAGTCTCAACTTCAGTGCCTGTGATTGGTCTCTTTATATGTTCTATTTCTTCCTGGTTCCGTCTCAAAAGATTGTACATTTCTAAGAATTTGTCCATTTCTTCCAGGTTGTCCATTTTATTGGCATATATTTGCTTGTAGTAATCTCTCATGATCCTTTGTATTTCTGCAGTGTCAATTGTTACTTCTCCTTTTTCATTTCTAATTCTATTGATTTGAGTCTTCTCCCTTTTTTTCTTGATGAGTCTGGCTAATGGTTTATCAATTTTGTTTATCTTCTCAAAGGACCAGCTATTAGTTTTATTGATCTTTGCTACTATTTCCTTCATTTCTTTTTCATTTATTTCTGATCTGAGGTTTATGATTTCTTTCCTTCTGCTAACTTTGGAGTTTTTTTGTTCTTCTTTTCTAACTGCTTTAGGTGTAAGGTTAGGTTGCTTATTTGAGATATTTCCTATTTCTTGAGGTAGGATTGTATTGCTATAAACTTCCCTCTTAGAACTGCTTTTGCTGCATCCCATAGGTTTTGGGTCATCGTGTTTTTATTGTCATTTGTTTCTAGGTATTTTTTGATTTCCTCTTTGGTTTCTTCAGTGATCTCTAGGTTATTTAGTAGTGTATTGTTTAGCCTCAATGTGTTTGTATTTTTTACAAATCTTCTCCTGTAATTGATATCTAGTCTCATAGCGTTGTGGTCCGAAAAGATACTTGATACGATTTCAGTTTTCTTAAATTTACCAAGGCTTGATTTGTGACCCAAGATACGATCTATTCTGGAGAATGTTCCATAAGCACTTAAGAAAATGTATTCTGTTGTTTTTGGATGGAATGTCCTATAAATATCAATTAAGTCCATCTTGTTTAATGTATCATTTAAATCTTGTGTTTCCTTATTTATTTTCATTTTGGATGATCTGTCCATGGGTGAAAGTGGGGTGTTAAAATCCCCTACTATGATTGTGTTACTGTCTGTTTCCCCTTTTATGGCTGTTAGCATTTGCCTTATGTATTGAGGTGCTCCTATGTTGGGTGCATAAATATTTACAATTGTTATAGATTCTTGGATTGATTCCTTGGCCATTATGTAGTGTCCTTCCTTGTCTCTTGTAATAGTCTTTATTTTAAAAGCTACTTTTTCTGATATGAGAATTGCTACCTCAGCTTTCTTTTGATTTCCATTTGCATGGAATATCTTTTTCCACCCCCTCACTTTCAGTCTGTATTTGTCCCTAGGTCTGAAGTGGGCCTCTTGTAGACAACATATATATGGGTCTTGTTTTAGTATCCATTCAGCCAGTCTACGTCTTTTGGTTAGAGCATTTAATCCATTTACTTTAAGGTAATTATCGATATGTGTGTTCCTATGACCGTTTTCTTCATTGTTTTGTGTTTGTTATTGTAGGTCTTTTCCTTGTCTTGTATTTCCTGCCTAGAAAAGTTCCTTTAGCATTTGTTGTAAAGCTGGTTTGGTGGTGAATTCTCTTAGCTTTTGGTTGTCTGTAAAGGTTTTAATTTCTCCATCAAATCTGAATGAGATCCTCACTGGGTAGACTAATCTTGGTTGTAGGTTTTTCCCTTTCATCACTTTAAACATGTCCTGCCACTCCATTCTGGCTTGCAGAGTTTCTGCTGAAACATCAGCTGTTAACCTTATGGGGATTCTCTTGTATGTTATTGGTTGTTTTTCCCTTGCTGCTTTTAATATTTGTTCTTTGTAGTTAATTTTTGATAGTTTAGTTAATATGTGTCTTGGCATGTTTCTCCTTGAATTTATCCTGCATGGGAGACTCTGCACTTCCTGGACTTGATTGACTAATTCCTTTCCCTTATTAGGGAAGTTTTCAACTATAATCTCTTCAAATATTTTCTCAGTCCCTTTCTTTTCCACTTCTTCTTCTGGGACCCCTATAATTCAAATGTTGGTGCATTTTATATTGTCCCAGAGGTCTCTGAGACTGTCCTCAATTCTTTTCATTTTTTTTCTTTATTCTGCTCTGCAGTAGTTATTTCCAATATTTTATCTTCCAGGTCACTTATCTGTTCTTCTGTCTCAGTTATTCTGCTATTGATTCCTTCTAGAGAATTTTTAATTTCATTTATTGTGTTGTTCATTATTGTTTATTTGCTCTTTAGTTCTTCTAGATCCTTGTTAAACATTTCTTGTATTTTTTCCACCCTATTTTCAAGATTTTTTATCATTTCACTATCATTACTCTGAATTATTTTTCAGGTAGACTGCCTATTTCCTCTTCATTTGTTTGGTCTTATGGGTTCTTACCTTGCTCCTTCATCGGCTGTGTGTTTCTCTCTCCTCTCATTTTGCTTAACTTACTGTGTTTGGGGTCTCCTTTTTGCTGGCTGCAGTTTTGAAGTTCCCCTTGTTTTTGGTGTCTGTCCCCAGTGGCTAAGGTTGGTTCAGTGGGCTGTGTAGGCTTCCTGGTGGAGGGGACTAGTGGCTGTGTTCTGGTGGATGAGGCTAGATCTTGTCTTTCTGGTGGGCAGGTCCACGTCTGGTGGTGTGTTTTAAGGTGTCTGTGACCTTATTATGATTTTAGGCAACCTCTCTGCTAATGGGTGGGGTTGTGTTCCTGTCTTGCCAGTTGTTTGGTATAGGGTGTCCAGCACTGTAGCTTGCTGGTCGTTGAGTAGAGCTGGGTCTTAGTGTTGAGGCGGAGATCACTGGGAGAGCTTTCTCCGTTTGATATTACATGGAGCCGGGAGGCCTCTGGGGGACCAATGTCCTGAACTTGGCTCTCCCACCTCAGAGGCACAGGCCTGACACCCAACCGGAGCACCAAGACCCTGTCAGCCACATGGCCCAGTACGTGGGGAGTTTCTTGCTTTTTGGGAAATCTGAAGTCTTCTGCCAGCGTTCAGTAGGTGTTCTGTAGGAGTTATTCAACATGTAGATGTATTTTTGATGTATTTGTGGGGAAGAAGGTGATCTCCATATCTTACTCTTCCGCTGTCTTGAAGGTCTCCCTCCAAAGGTGTCATGTGCAGTGCCAACTCTCTGGTTCCTCAGAGTCCCCCAAGAGTCTCATACTTTTGGTGGTGACTGGCACAAACAGAGGCAAAAGGCATGATGTTAGAAGCCTCATACTTTCAGTGAGGCTATGAATATTGGGAGGAGATGAAAGCTGGTTCACCAAAATGTGCAAGAATCTCTGGGACTGCGACCCTTCTTCATTTCCATGCATGACAGTGTAGAAGCCTACTCTTAATTCCTGGAGCCAGAAGTGTGGAAGTTCTAAATAGTACAGTCTTAGAATTTATAACTGTCTTATTTGCTTTGTCTACATGTAGATCTTAAACTCTGAATATCAAAAAGAGAATTTATATCATTATGACTTTAAATATTGTTGACTGCAGGGCCATGTAATATTTAAGTTTTTTTTTTTAATTCTACAGACCCATTGTTGCAAGCCACAGGAAATTATACAATGCTTCTGGCATTAAGATTAAATAATATTTTTCACATATTCCCTTAACTGCTTAAAATTATGTCACATTTTATTCTGCTGCATATTTAAACTATTAATTTATTTGACTGTTTACTTGCCTTTTCCAGGAATTTCTGGTTACTTTTCTCCTTTACTGAAATAAAATAAAGTGAATTCAACATAGCCTCATGTTACCCAGAGTCTCCTGACTGGAGTTCTGTCTTTCACCTCTTAGAACTTTGTTCTTAGGAAAACAATTCTACAGACCTATTTTCATTCATTCTTCTGCAGAACTTTTCAATTTGGGATTTTTTTTTTTTTACTGCTTTCCTTTGTTAAGTCTACTTTAATCTGCATGCAAAATCTTCTGCAACCATACTCTCTGTCATTAAATGAATGATAATATAGAGTGATTTCATATGAAAAGTTGATACAGATAAACTTCTTGGGTAAACATTTGTAAACAATGTCTTGAATTTTCCATCAATGATATGTGGAGATCTTAACTTTACATTCCAAATTATTTTTACTCAATATTTTAAAGTAAATGCTCTGCTGTTTCATAATCAAACAGGAGGTATGAAAACTGTTGCCAATTAAAATTTATTTTATTGATTATGACATAGTTTCTGTGGGGTTTTGTGTGTGTGTGTGTGTGTGTGTGATGGTAGTGTTTTTCTCTACCCACCTCATCCTTGGAATCTTTTAAAACTTTCTATTTATCCTTGGAATTCTAAAAGTCATTGTGGATGTTTCTTGGTTCAGGTCATATTTTGTTTATCTTATTTGTTTTTCAAAGTTGTGAAGAGAGAGTAACATCAATATTCCTTCCAAATAAAGATGCATGTTGGATTTCAACACTGGGAAATGTTTACAGTTGCATGTGTTTTCTGCTAAATTGATTCTCTGTGTTCTTATTCTTTCCCTTGTATGTTTAACATATTTTGCTCTACAATATAAAATTGCTTTTCATATTTTTAAAATTTTCTAGAGCTTCTGTTGGTGTTTTTTGGCAATCTTTTTGCTTTTCTTTAATCTCTAAGTATGTTGCCTTAGTCTATTCAGGCTGCTATAACAATACCATTACCTAGGTAGCTTACAAACAACAGAATTTATTTCTCACAGTTCTAAAGTCTGGAAGTTCTAGGTCAAGGTGACAACATGGTCATATTCTGGTGAGGGCCTAATTCCTAGTACATAGCTGGCCCTTCCTGGATGTGTTCTCACATGGTGGATGGGGACAAAGGATCTCTCTGGAACCTCTTTTGTAAGGGCACTAATCTCATTCATAAGGGCTCCACCCTCATGACCTAAGCACCACCCAAAGGGCCCACCTCCTCATTCCATCACCTTTGACATTAGGATTTCAACATATAAATCTAGGGGGGGACACAAACATTCAGACCATAGCATATGTTTTCTGGCACTCTGATAGTTTATTGTCATTCTTTTCCTATTTTATGGGGATTGTATAATCTTGAATCTAATATATCAATTAAAGTACTTTGTTTTGGGGTCTCTTACATTGTTTGAATTAATTATGCCAAATTTTATTTTTATCATGATTTTTTGGACTGTAAACTGTTTTCCCCCATTTTGGTGTCAGAATCTTATTCATAACCCCACTTTGTTTGTTACACATAAACAAAATTTGAGCGGCTGCTATGGGTTTTTCTCCATTGCTGAAAAGTAGATGTGTTCTTTGGTAGAATCTCCCTTAAAGCTGACTGGCTTCAACTTAGGGTAGGAAGTGGAAACTTATTCTCATGCTACAAGGCCTCTGAATGTCAAAGTGCACTAAGCTTTACTGTGAGCCACCAATCTCACAATGAGCCATTAACTCTTCCAAGATGGTTGTTCACTTTCTGTAATGAAGATCCTCTGGTATTTTACTTTTAAAAGTGAATTGTAAGAATAACAGTATCATAAATTAGGAGATATTTGGAAACTTTTGGACATGTTCATATTCTAGCATATTCTTTTCTAAACATATGCATATGGAAATATTGTTTCATAATAAATTATTTTTCTCTTGTTTCTTTTCTGTATTATAGTTACAGCTTTAAATTTATGTTCAAAAATAGACAAATATGTAGGTGGGTTATACTGTCTATGACTTTCATTTCACAGAGTAAGTCTAGCTTTGATCTGATATAGTTGAGAAGAGTTGGCTGCAGGTTCTTCCACTCTGTTTTCTCCATTAATACATTTCTATGCAGTGCTTCACCAAAACTTCTCCTCCTTATCTTTACTTCTAGTATGAATTTATTGAACTTTGCCCATTTTAATCTCAGTTGGGATTTCAGGAGGTATGGCAAATGAGTCAAGGTCACAGCAAGAGAAAAGTATATATCCAGAGAAAAATCTAATTCCAAAATGTATATGCACCCGTATGTTTATAGCAGCACTATTCACAATAGCCAAGAAATGGAAACAACCTAAATGTCCATCGACAGATGGATGGATAAAGATGTGGTACATATATATAATGGAATATTAGCCATAAAAAATGATGAAATAATACCATTTGCAACAACATGGATGGACCTAGAGATTCTCATACTAAGTGAAGTAAGTCAGACAGAGAAAGACAAATAGTATGTGATATCACTTACAGGTGGAATCTAAAATATGATGTAAACGAACTTATTTACAAAACAGAAATAGACTCACAGATGTAGAAAACAAACTTATGGTTACCAAAGGGGAAAGGGGGGGGAATAAATTAGGAGTTTGGGATTTATATATATATATATATATATATATATATATATATATACACACACACACATATATATAAATATACTATATATAAAATAGAAAACCAACAAGGACCTACTGTATAGCACATGAAACTACACTCAATATTTTGTAATAAGCTATAAGGGAAAGGAATTTGAAAAAGAGCATATATATATATATATATATATATATATATATATATGGACTGAATCACTTTGCTGTACTCCTGAAAATAACACAACATTGTAAATCAACTACACTTCAATAAAAAGTTTTTTTTAATTTAAAAAGAACTGAAAAATTAAAGATCACAGCAAGAAAGAGATGGCACAATGAGAATGGTGAATTAAGAAGAGTTGAATAGATGGTCTTTCTGCAAAGACATGCATAAGGTTTACTATTTCAACAAGAAAGATGCAATACCGCAGGCTAGACAGGTTAGATAGCCATAACACCTGCTCCCTGTGCATGAACTCCTCTAACACTCTGTGGGTGGGCTAGACTGGAGGTTCAAGCTGCTTGTTGTGGTTTTTTCCCCATAGATATGATGCCTTGGTGACTATATTAGTTTCCTAAGGCTGTTGTAACAAAGTAGTACATGCTGGGAAGATTAAAATAACAGAAATTAATTTTAAGGAGGCCAGAAGTCTGAAATCCAAGTGTTGGAAGGGCCACATTTTCTTTGAAACCTGTATAGTAGAATTCTTTGCCTCTTCTAGGTTCTGGTGTTTGCTGGCAATTCTCGCTATTTCTTTGTTTGCAAATACATTATTCCAATCTCTGCCTCCATTGTCACATGGATGTCTCCTCCCGTTTCTTCATATTATATTATCTTCTTGTATGGATAGCAGTCATATTGGAATAAGGGTCTACCTACTCCAGTAGGCTCTCATCTTAATTATTCACATCTCCACTGATCCTATTTCCACATAAGCTTGCATTCTGAGATGTTCAGAAGAAGAACTTCAACATATCTTTTTGGGGGACTCAAATCAATTCATAACAGTGGGGATGGTTGGAAGCATGAGCTCAGTTTGGACTGTTTACATCTTTGGCACTCTCAGGGAAGCCAGACTTCTTATGTCACAGCTGAGTTCCTCCAGAGTAAGTGTTCTAAGCAACAGGAGGTGGAAGATGCCAGGTTCTTGAAGTCTGAGTTCAGGCTGGTACAGTTTTATTTCACCCATAGTCTATTGATCAAAGTTGTTATTTTGTCCAGCTAATTCAAGAGAAAGGCAATTTCTAGTCAAAGACAGAAGTAACAAATCATTTAAAGTCATCTTTAATCTACTACAGACCTCAGTTAAGCTAACCCAAAACTTCATTCCAAGATCATAGTGGTCTTATCCTTAATGGGCTATTGCAGATTCACGTGGACCAGTATTACTGGGCAAGGGAACACTAAGAAGGGCTGATATGAAGCCCCCAGAAATTTCAGAGATAGTACTTCTTATTCCATTAGGCATCAATTCAAATTATTCTTTATAATTGGAATCAAGCAACAGGTTGGTGAGTCAACTCTTCTGACTACTGGGCAAGGTGCATGAAGAATTCAGAGTAACTTTGTGTAGTGTTAGCTCCCAAATCAGTGGAGCCTTTGTTGTATTCTCTGGTACGAGCACCTCCTGCTTTGATACTAGGTCATCAAAACCTATTGATTCCAAGTTTACTATAGTGGGAAACAAAAGACCCTTAAAGGAATTATTGGGCATAATTGTAAAAGGGGATGCTGCCATCCTCTCCCTTGTTCTCAAAGAAGGTCATGGAGAAGATTCCAATCATATATTGGTCAATGGTGAAGAGAAAAAAATATTCACACCCTGTAGGAAATAACCCTGACCTCAAACACATTGTATCTCACCTGGCATGCTATTCCATTATTCTGTCAGGTCAGTTACTTCCTGTTGATGGGCACATATTAACCTTTGTAAATTCCTTATGGTTATACATTGTCATATAATAAGTTTGTTGGTCAAAGGTACTGTAATGTAGAATATCAAACAAGCAAGGTAACAGAGTATAAGAAAATTGATATATAAAAAAATGTTCTTTGCCACATGAATATATATTGCTTCTGATTACTTTTGCTCTTATAAATTGAAAAGAATCCATTTACTAGCTGAAGAGGTACATACCAAATGTCTGGGTCTATTGTGATTTGCTCCAGCAAATACACCATATATGGAACCACGGTTGGAATTAGTGTCAACTCCAGATTTAGTTTATAATAGTGCATGGTCATTTTCCACAACCTGTTTGACTTTTGAACAGGCAAAATGTGAGGTAAAGAGATATGGAGTACAAATTAATAACCCTGCATCTTTAAAGTCCTTGATTTTTGCATTAATTTCTGTAGCTCCCTCAGAAATCTTTCAGAGATATTGTATTACATTTTTCCCCCCTTTTAATATAAGAGAACACAGATGAGAGGCAGTTCCAAGGGCTTATGATTCGGTCCTTCCTTCCATAATATCACTCCGTGGGACAGGGATCATTGTTGGAATTTTTCCAGTTTTTAAATTATACCTTTTCTGACTGTACAGTCTGGGACTAAAGAAATACTCTTAGTAGTGGTATAAGTCAGGGCCCCACTGGACCATCTGGGAAGCAGGCTCAGAATAACACTCTATAAACCATGAAACTTCACTTGTGGCTGGTGTTGCAGTTTTCAGGGATAGGTATCAACAATACTTTATAACTGCATGGAAATTCAAAACATTTTCCTTTTCTTAATAGTCACTTCTTAAATGACTACAGGTCCTACTGTGAGAAACTTGAAGAAAGATTCATTGTGGCTACATGGCAGAGTCCTTCAAAGAGATCTTCTACCCCCTCAATCAAGGGGATGCAGGTATGAACTGGCTTCAGTTTGGCAATGGGATAAGAAATGAAATGAAATGCCTGTACAGTCAACTGAATCAGCTCCCCCCACCGCAACAGACCTAGAATATTTTTCTACTTACATAGGTTACATAACACTTTAATATACCATCCTAGGATAAATCATATGCAAGAGTCTAGTATCCATCCCATCCATGTGTCTTATCATGATAGTAACCAACCTCACTCCTCATTTCCTCAGATGCCCCCATGCTCTCATTAACCAAACCAACTAGAAGGCACAGAAGTCAGCTTGATACAGAATAAAGAGATTGATTCTCAGGCCACATAATATTGAAAGATGGAATATAGAAATGCAAACAATACCATCCAGCCCAGATGTAAGAATTCTCTTGATAACTACATTTTCCATTTTAATTAAACAATTCTTCAATGATCCTTTTGTATTTTCTTCATTATGATGGTTTGGTTATGGTAGAAGAGGTAAACATACATCATTTGTTTCATGTCCTATACTGGGAATTATTTTCAGATCTGTTTGATAGGGATGAACATCACACCAAAATACTATCATAGCTAGATATCCCATCCTGGATATGATTTTAAATTGCATATAGGATAATTGAATTTGGTTATTTGGGACATTTTTGAAATTGAATTTGAGAGGGAAATAAATTTATGTGAATGTATGTTTCTTTGCATACATGTGTATGTATATGAATGGCCAAGGGGTGAACAGTGTTAGACATCTCTATTTAATAGGTTTTCAGAAATGTAAATGCATACAAAATGGAGAATTCTGACCTGGTGTTAAAAACATGGAAATCTGAGCCTAAGTGCTGTTGCTAGTATGTCTTCTAACATGCTGAGATGCTCAGTGGATGAAGTAAATGAAGCCACAATATAAATGGGGAAAAAAAACAGATGGAGAGAATATGCTTCTTTTTTTTTTTTTTCCCCGTTTAAGTGCCTGCTTCCAGTAATCATTGTGGCCAAATGATCCCATGCTGTTGCCTGGGATCAGTACACATTTTAATTAATCCCCTGTTAACCTAAACTAGTTCAATATGGATATCTTCCACTTACATATGGATAGTAACAAGTAATTTTTAGGAGGTAATTTAATCAATATTCCTAATTATAATTGCTCAACATTTTTTATGCGCTTCTAGGGAACTCACCAATGTATTAAATTCCTTCTAATAGATCTCCAATAACAGAAGTGACAATTAATGAGGCTTTGCCTCTGATCCTTGAATAACTGTTTTTAGTCTTTGACTTGGTGCATTTTGTTAACCACTACTTCTAATTAAAATGAAAGATTATGTCATTTTTAATTAATAATGAATAATCAAAATATATTTACAGAAAAAGTACTGTCTCCACAGAACTTCACAAAGAAGCCTACTTTTTTCTTTCCTTAAACTATGTGAATAAATGTTACATCAGTTTCAACAGTCTTCACAGTAGGAATGCAGACATGGCAGGAGGAAAAACACAACTTCTGCCACTTTTGTATGTAGAAAATGATTTGCTTATCTTATTAGTAAAATCAACTGAGTGAAACCAAGCTGGATGTGCCTGAAAGATTCTGTTGGTATATTTTCCAGGAATAGTACATATATGGTAGTGCAATAGACTGAAACAATTAAATATTATGTTTATATTAGATTTTCTTACATGCATTAACAACTGCATAGAGATCTAACCTAAATCATTAATTTAGACCTCATGGAATCCTTCCCAAGTTGTGAAAATATATTACAATACATTATAGAGTTCTACTTGGAAACAAAAAAAGTTCCTATCTGTGAAATAAAAAGTAGTATGTTCACTAAGCAAAATGTATCAGGAAAATAAATCTTGAAATTTACAAATTTTGCAAATTTTGATTTTAATTTATATGCTTTTCAAATAGCAATGGATAACAGAATGGCTATAAATCTTCCATAATTAAATGGGATTTAATACATTTGTATATATTGTATTAATATTGATTGAACTACCATAAATCAGCATAAATGCACATATCTATGTATTCATATATATGTTTGTATTGATATATATGCATATGTGTTTGTTTATAGTAGTTTAATCAATAATTACATAATTTAAATTGTTTTTGTAACTTTTACTTCTAAGTAGGAATATCTTGTATTACAAGCCTTCTAATATAAAACAACAAAAATCCAACACCCTGATTGTTTTAATTTCTATAAGGACCACCCTCAGAGATGACTATGCAATCAGTATTGTCAAGAAGTCCATAGTTGTTGAAGGGTGGGGGCAGGAGGTGGCATGGATCTGGGAGGGGTCAGGATATGATGTCTGTTACAATTATAACTGTATCATCATCATTAAGTATCGATACATTATTTTTAAAATTAAATAATTAAATTCCAGCAAAGAAAGACCAGTCACCCTTATTGACACTAGGATAGGTAACAGTTGATTCAACTATGATTGTGAGATTTTGAGCATTTGTGACATCATTTAGAGTAATTTTTAAAAAGTGGAGAAGATACTGATAAGACAATAGTTACTGGAATTTAGATGAGTTAATGCTGGTTATGAGATAACGATGAGTCCCATAGGGGCTTAGGTGTATCACACAATGTGTAGGCTGAAAATGCAGAACTGATGTGCTAAAAAGAGGTCAAGGTTGGAAACTCATTGTCAGAAGCAATAAAAAAATACAGAGAATAATCATCACAGATTAAGAATAAAGTATAGGTCCATAGATAAGTAAAGGCAAAGGAGAGAGAGTCAAGGAGCACTGGGTTGAGTGTGTAGTAATATAAAGATTTCTAGAAAAATTTAAAAAGTGGATATTACATTTAGGAAGTGGCACAAAAATTGAGGGAGATTTTGTTTGTTTTCCTGTAAAGTGGTAATGGTTGTGGTTATAGCTCAGTATCATGTATAGTTTGGTGGCTAAAGTGTAGAGACAACAGATATGTATAATGAGGACCAAAAGAAAAGACAGAGTCTATAGAAATCTCACAATAAAGTCTTGTTTTAAAATAGAGGTAACCTGAGGATATTTAATGCAGAGAACACAGAGGTAATGTGGGGAAAGTAACTGAATGTAAAGAAAGAGGATTGAGGTGGATGGACCTAGAGTCTGTCATACAGAGTGAAGTAAGTCAGAAAGATAAAAACAAATACCATATGCTAACACATATATATGAATCTAAAAAACAAATGGTCTGATGAACCTGGGGCAGGACAGGAATAAAGACGCAGACATAGAGAATGGACTTGAGGACGTGGGGAGGGGGAAGGGTAAATTGGGATGAAGTGAGAGAGTAGCATGGACATATATACACTACCAAATGTAAAATAGATAGCTAGTGGGAAGCAGCCGCATAGCACAGGGAGATCAGCTCGGTGCTTTATGACCACCTAGAGGGATGGGATAGGAAGGTGGGAGGGAGATGCAAGAGGGAGGGGATATGGGAATATATGTATATGCATAGCTGGTTCACTTTGTTATACAGCAGAAACTAACATACCATTGTAAAGCAATTATACTCCAATAAAGCTGTTAAAAAAAAAAAAAAAAGAAAGAAAGTGGGGCCTCCCTGGTGGTGCAGTGGTTGAGAGTCTGCCTGCCGATGCAGGGGACGTGGGTTCGTGCCCTGGTCTGGGAAGATCCCACATGCCACGGAGCGGCTGTGCCCGTGAGCCATGGCCACTGAGCCTGCGTGTCCGGAGCCTGTGCTCCACAACGGGAGAGGCCCGCGTGCCGCAAAAAAAAAAAAAAAAAAAAGGAAAGAAAGTGGATTGAATATGTAATCCTTGTCCCAGGGTAATGGAAAAAGACGGGACATTAAGGAAGTTTACATAGGAGGAATCAGATTGTTCCAACCGATCATTGAAATGTCAATGGCAAATGGGGTAGTAGGTTATTTTCAGAATGTAAGATTAGTGTTAGGAAATCTATATAACAACAGGCTTTAAGAAACTGGGCTAGATAGCAAGGTTTTGATCTAAGGGCTAGACATCTAGCAAACATACAATCCTGAAAAACTAGTATCGTACACTAAATAATACCCAGGCACATGAATAGACATCTATTTACATAATGTCAGCTGCAGGATGCACATACAAAAAATAAGCCCATTTGATAGAAATAAGTTGCAAGAACAAAACTGAAAGACAAGGTCTTGCTCCTTCTATCCCAAATTCTTCCTGTCCGTAATATATTCCCCCAACCTCAGAGTCTCACTGTCTAAAGACACGATTGGTATAGGCTGAGCCTGGGGGTCCATAGGGAATGCCTTAGGATGAACAAGAGGGGCGTCAAGCAATATTCGGTCCTCTATCAAATTAGAGAGTATGAGCTTGTAGTGAGCCAGCTTTTAGAAGTTCTTTTTGCTGCTGTTATTTGTTTGGACATTGATATCTGTTCGCAGGTGTATGTTTAAAGAGCTAAGGCAGTGTATTTCTGGAAAAATGCAGTAGTGCTAGTAACAGTTTGGGGTATTTCTGATTACCACATTAAAATAAGCAAGCACTTAAGTAGCAAAATCAATATCCCCTCCCCTCACCATGGGCACCATTTACAATAATCACTAACAGTCAGGAAACCAGCATGCTATTTATGTTGGTTTGGGGGAAAGCAGACAGAAGTGATGGGACATCGGATGAGAATAGGAAAACTATAAAATAGCTAAAAGGTAATCACAGGAAGGTGGAATGGTGCAAAGGAAAATAGCAGCTGAAACCAGAAGGTGCTTTGCCTAGTCTGATAGTAGATGAGTTCAGTGGGCCTGCAGTGAGAACTCATGAGCTAGAACAGTCTAGCTCCCAAGAACCTTCAGGGCTTAGGACTCGCATTCAGGAGTATGCCTCAAAAAGAGAAGAAATTAAAATTGCTGACAGTGGAACTAAAATTCAGTCTTACAGGGAAATAGAGTCAAATAAAAAAGAAGGTCCAGATAAAACTGGTAGAGAAAAATAGCCATCACATTTCAGAAAGCAATTCACCTAAGAATGACTAACTAAATCCACACAGGAATGAGAAACATAAAAGTATCAGGTCAAATCAATTTTAAGAATAAGCAAAGCAAAACAAGACTAAGAAGGGAAATAACATCCCTTCAGACAATGAAGGTGTGTCAGAGAAACATACTCAACAAAAAGATCAAATATGTAACAATAGGAAAGTTAGTTAAAAGTTAAGAAAATGATTCAATATAAAAATATAATTAAACAAGGTAAGAAAAGATGTGGCAAAAATTTAGAATTAGGGTTAAAAGAAAAATAATTATTTAGAAATGAAGACTAAATTAGAAGCATGTCAACACAACAGAAAATGCATTATAAACAGTAAAGGTGAAAAGGAGGAAAAGTTTAAATATTTAAAAATAAAAAAGAAGTAAATAAATTATACAGGAAGTGATAATAGAAAAGATAGGAAGAGAAGATCCAGCATAAATATAGTAGGGTGCTTGAAGAGAGAGAAAGATGTCGAAGGAACAGAACAGATACTAAAACTAATTCAACAGAACTTTCTAAAATAAAACAAGATTTAAAACTGTATATTGAGGGCTTCCCTGGTGGCGCAGTGGTTGAGAGTCCGCCTGCTGATGCAGGGGACATGGGTTCGTGCCCCGGTCCGGGAAGATCCCACATGCCGTGGCAGCGGCTGGGCCCGTGAGCCATGGCCGCTGAGCCTGCGCGTCCGGAGCCTGTGCTCCACAACGGGAGAGGCCACAGCAGTGAGAGGCCCGCGTATCGCAAAAAAAAAAAAAAAAAAAAAAAAAAAATGGAAAAAAAAAAAAGCCCTAAAGGCTGATTGAAAATCTCTTGTTACATTTCAACTCATACCGCAAAAAAAAAAAACAAAAAAACAAAAAAACGCTGTATATTGAAAGAGCAGTATCTACATGACAACATTGACCAAGAACAGCCAGCACTAAGATACATTCTAGTAAAATTATTGGACTCATGAAAAAGAAAAAAAAATTTTGGGTATTTAGGCAAAAAGTCTCAGGTGCCAAAGTAAAGAGGTTCCCACTGTTTAAAACTGGGCCACTTTTAGATTTAATAAACATAAGAATTGCAATATGTTTAAATTCATGAATTTTAAAAAATATTAGAAAATAAACTAATCAGTAAGCTCCTAGGATGACAGAGAAACAATTCATTATCTTGAAAGCTGGGTAATTCCAGAAAAGAAGACAGCATTTATCCTGCCATTCCTATATGAGTTACATTGTTGCATAGCCAAAGAGTAGATGAAGAAAGCATATTCTTATTAAATTATTATAGCTAATAAAACAATAGAATTTTGATATAATAAATTTTACCTCCTACATAAATTAATGGATCGGGAACTGAGCATCAGTAACTGGGCACAAAGAAAGAAACCCCGATATCCCATGCCTGTGATGCAAAAACACTACACAACTGCCCGTCTTGCCATAGGGATGCAACCTGACAGCCTGCAGGTGATACAGAGAACAGAGGGATGTGTTGGACTGCAAATTGGCAACAGAATTTGCAAAATCATGAGCACCAGAAACTCCATGTGTCAAATGTCCCAATTTCTTCTCCAGATAAAATTTAAGGAAATAACAGGTATGGGTAAAGGGAAATTCTTTAATGGAAATCACAGCATGGAAGTAAAATGATAATAATAGTAATACCAATACTAATACTAATGATAATTTATCTGTGAAGATTATACAATCTTTATGTATTTAAAATATTTATTTTTGAAATAAAATATTAAATTATAAACTTTAAAATAAGGTATCCTCACTTCCAATAAGTTGTTTACTGATAATAGAAAAAAAAGCAGTATCACTTTTGAATCATTTAAAATAGATTAAGATTGTTTTTAATCTCTCTAACAGGAAAATTTGTTGGGCATACATCTGAATGTGATTCCTTGATGAGTGTTTGAGACTCAAGATTTAACAAAGATGTTTCTCAGGATTGTATCCTTTTAGCCAGTTATGTACTTTTATTTTGATATTTACCTATAGGACTAAATGAACAAAATATAAAAGCAGTATGAAAAACAAAGGAATAATTTCAATACCTCTTTATTTCTCTTAAAGAAAGTACTGAAAATTAGTGGGGAGGGCTTAATATTCTAATCTCATTTTGTATGCCTGCCTTTTTTGTGAGTAAAAGTATTGAGCTACTAAGCAAATTTCCTTGGTAATATATTACGAGGATAGTAAATATTTCTTTTTCTGTGCCCTGTATTAAATTTTAATTTTGTATTTGACACAGAGACATGGCAACCTTATTATAGGTTCCAACAACATTTTAATTACTTAATAGATTAAAGAATAAAAAATAAAAGGTAGTTAAATGTCCCCAAAGTTAATAATCATGAAGGAAAATGAGAGTGAAATACTGCACTGTTTTTTAAATTATGGAAGTAGTATTTCTATGAGCCTCAAGTATCACTGAATATTAGCAAGTGACAGCTCATCTTTAAAGGGAGGGAGTTGCACTAAGATAGAAATCTGTTCCTTGTTATAAAACCTCCAGACATTTGCTGAAATAAGTTACAAAATGCAATTCTAAGTTTTATATGGTATCAGACCATCATGCTGGCTTGATTATAATTGTTCTAAAATTGCGTTTTGGAAGTGGAATTTATATGCTAATGTCTATCACTTTTAAGATTATTCTGCATTTTCCGTCCTCAAAATTAAACTTATTGTTTGTTTTGCCATTGTATTTTCTCACCAGTAAAATCTAGCTCTTCACATTTATGAGGCTTTTCCCACTCTTATTAGTAAGTACTTTGCATCTCTCTTAAGATGTTGAACAAATATGTATTATTTTCTCTATCTCTGAAAATTTTTAAGGACTGAAAGTTAGTGCACATTGCACATGTCTTATATACAATTTCATAGGTGTATGAATTTTGTATATACATGTATGTATGTATATATGCCATGACTACAATTGAAAGGTTTATTTTGACTGTAATTGTGTGTAATTTAAGAATCAATTCATAAAGATGATTCACCTAAATGCACAGGAATTCACTGGGATATTTATATCACTAAGAATGAATTAGAATTATTCTTCATGTGAATATAGTAATTTCCCCAAAGAGTGGGAAGTAGTTTGAATAGCTTTCCACGATGTAAAAACTCTCAGGAGTGGTTGAAGAAAGAATATAACTTTGAAGAATAGAGGAAATATTCCTTATCTTGTAGAACTACAAAGAAAAGAAAAATTACTGCCTACACTGCTCATTTTCTCATACTGGGTCTGGAGCAAACACCACATGAACAGAAAATTGCTTGGTTTTACAATTTTCTAGGCCCGATTCATAAACACCTTGATAAAAGGATAGTTGCAGATTTTTTAACACAGTCATTGGCAGTGATTGTATTTCCTTCAGAAAATCTGAGGTATCAAAGAAGCAGCATCTGTCTACTTTTAGAAAACACTGCTATGATCTTCTCTCCGAATGAACTCACAGAACAAAAATATTCCAAAAAGCAGTTTAATGCTAATACAGACATACCTTGTAAAGTTTTTGGAAAATGGGTCCACTATATAAGTGATTTTGGAGATGGTTAAACTACTACCTTTGTCAAATAACAGATATTCATATTTCTAAGTATACTTAAGATGTAAATTAATGATATTTTTGTCCTGAGTATTTTCTTCTCGATACATTTCACTAAGTAATTGGATACCTCTATCAGATATTTGCTTTTTCATGTGTCTTTTCTTCTCAGTTCTCTTTGAGAGTCTCTTGATCCAATCACTTATCATGCCTAAACTGCTGAGAATTTCATTGTGACCTCAAAGCATACATTTTCTCATTTCCAATTCGCATATATTTCATAAAAATCATTGGTTATATATAATTTGGATATAAATCTCCATTACAGATTCACACCTCTTGCCCAGGAACAATTGCTAATAGTATCATATTTCATTCTAAAAATATCTCAGTTTTATTGGTAACTTATATGGCCACCCTAATTCATAACCAAGTATATCACCCCCAGACTAGACTTCTGAAATTCCACCACATTTTTTTTCAAGTACAAGATCATACAGTTATATTCAATAGCTTGAGTGGTTTTTTTTTTATATACCTTCAATTACATCTAAGAGAAATACCTGGATCATTCTGGTTTTACAGTATTTTTCCATTCTCCAGTGTTTGTTGTAGTTAACAAAACTGGACCAAGCTTCTACATCTTTAAAGGACTATTTATCCACTCAGCAATCATTAAATCTTTCCTCATCTATAGCTCTAGTTCTCTAGAGCAGATATACCACAGTGTGATAGTCAAGAATGAATCCAGAATTATACCACTTTCTACCACCAGAGTGATTTCATATAAGCCAATGCTACTATGACATTTATTTCTGTGTTCCTGATTTCTTTTAGAGTATTTATCTTACAGCTTATTTAGAGAAAAAATTAAAACTACAAAAAATAGGATACTAAAAATAAATAACCATATTACTGTCATGCAGAATTGACAATCTTAACAATAAACTTAAACATGTAATTGTTTAAGTGAATAAGGTAAAATATTATAGATACATTTGAAGTAAACTTTGACCAATATTTCTAATTTGTTTTTTTACTTCATCTCTTCATCAAAAAAATCTTTCATCTTTTCCTCAAAAAAAAGAAAACTGGGCTTCCCTGGTGGCACAGCGGTTGAGAGTCCGCCTGCCGATGCAGGGGACGCAGGTTCGTGCCCCGGGAGGATCCCACATGCCGCGGAGCAGCTGGGCCCGTGAGCCATGGCCGCTGAGCCTGCGCGTCCGGAGCCTGTGCTCCGCAACAGGAGAAGCCACAACAGTGAGAGGTCCGTGTACCACAAAAAAAAAGAATACTAAAATAAATTTGGGGTATATACTTATATTTTAATATATATGTGTATCTATGTATAATATATAAAATTATATAACTGAATTTTTATGACTATTTTCAAAATACAGTTGAGGAAATGTGCCCTTTTTACTCACAATTTACTTTTGAGCTGTATCTTTAATTGATGGATGCTGGAGCTGGCTAGTACTGGCTTGAAAAAGTTAATTTTTTCATTTTCACATGGGTAGCTTAAAATCAGCCACAGTGTATTTGTAACATGCAAACTGGCAAACACTACAAACCAGGACTTTTTTATCAGATAGATTATAAATTGACTAATTTTTCATCTATCTCATTTTTCATTTTACTATTATGTTTTTTATAAATATGCTAAATTCAGTGAGTCATTGCTTTATTCATAGAACTTCTTGATTGTTTCTCTTTCCCTTCTTTCATCTCTCTCTCCCTCTCTCATCTCTCTCTCCCTCTCTCATTTGGTATCACACACAATGCCACCTTTTATATATTCCCTGGAAGCTTGTACGGGAAGTAGAAATTGCTGAATTCCAGAGTGTGCTCCGTTGGGTTTCAACGTGACTACAGCTAAAGCAGCATCAGTACAGTAGCTCTCATTTCTCACTTCCTGGACAAAACCTGACATTTTTATGCTTCCTGTATAGTGATAGTCTTATGGATGAAATATTGCATCATTTTTGTTTCATTGCTATTGCTCTTATAAGGTTGATCTTCTCTTCATTTATTTTAAATTTTTCTTCTGTTGCATGCAAGAAGAAAATAACTTTCCTAGTGTCAAAATAGTTTCATTTTCTTTAAGCATATACACTTTAACTCTTCCCTTCCAAGATTAAAATAATTGCTTGAAATCAAGAAACATGTTTTTAGTTTAGTTTTATTTTCCATCAGGAGATCATGTTACTACATGAAACACACGCCTGCTATTCTTCATTCTCAAATAATGTCACAATGATGTATCCCTTCATAGTTTGCTTATTCATTCAATGAATATTTAATGAGCACTTTCTATGTCAGGCACTATTGTAGATGCTGGGGATTTAACTGAGAACAACAACAATAAAAAGGAAATCTCAGACCAAATGGAGCTTCCAGTTTGGTGGTGGAAATAAATCTATAAGTAAAACCTATAAGAAAAATGCTTTGTGTCATAAATGGTGGTGAAATTTTAAGAGGAACATGAACTGTGAACAAAGATCCTAAGAAGGGCTGCAGTTTTAAGTTGAGTGGCCTGGGAAGGTTTCACAATGAAGGTGACATTTGGGTAAAGCCTGGAAGGATGTAAGGGAGCAAATCATATAACTGGTTTAGAACTTGCTAATAAGAATAATCAGTAAGTTTAAAGGCACTGTGTGCAAAATCTAGTTCTAGAATTTTCAGCAGTGATATTTTTAACTTTTGTCTCAAAAGTTGTACTAAGTCGTAAAGAGCACAATTACTTCACAGAGATAAAAAATTAACCGTAGGGCTTCCCTGGTGGCGCAGTGGTTGGGGGGTCCGCCTGCCGATGCAGGGGACACGGGTTCGTGCCCCGGTCCGGGAAGATCCCACATGCTGCGGAGCGGCTGGGCCCGTGAGCCATGGCCGCTGAGCCTGCACATCCAGAGCCTGTGCTCCGCAGCGGGAGAGACCACAACAGTGAGAGGCCCACGTACCGCAAAAAAAAAAAAAAAAAAAAAAATCTAACCGTAAGAGACATTTATTAGTCATTACTATAGATATATTTGGAAAAAATTAAAATTCATCTGTGCCCCACTATCCTTGCTTCATATTTTACCAGTAAGTGATTCTTTTAGATGGATATAGCTATTGTAATAAAACTAGTGTCAAATTAAAATACAATTTTAGTCCACAATGGTTAAGGTCAAATGGAGTATAAACAGTTATTCTTTCAGAAAGTATCACCATATGTGTTTTCATCCATGCCAACCAATCTTCTGATATGTCCCCATTAATAGGCATCCATAAGGGGTATTTATAGTGAAAGAAAACCACATATGAAAAATTAAGCTCCTCAAACTCTTGTTACAATAACACAAGAGGAAACTCCTATCTCCACGTTCCTATCATTTCTGGTCACTTAAGTTGCATTTAATATTTTTGACCTTTTTCTTCCCATTTCTTTGAGAATAATTGTCCAAGGGATAAGGATACCAAGGAAATAAAGATTCTCCAGTCTGACCTGAGTACTCAGGAGACCCAGCAGCCAATCATCCTCGCCCATAACTCTGCTCTGAATGTGTACTTTCATTCAGTGAACCTCTCCCTTCCCTTAAGTGCATCTAGTCATTGGGTCTGTGTTTGGAATATCTAATTTGTACTATAGTTCTTTGGGCTCTCAGTGTGTTCTTCCTGCTTCTTTTTCTTTAGCTGTATGCCTCCATTTCCACCAAGAAAATATGATTAAGGTACTGGTTGCTTGAATAGTTTAACCTCCAACCAGTCTTAATCTCCATCGCATTACCTCTAGATGAACAAAATAAGCAGCTAACGTGAATAGCTTTCTACTGCCTGGTATCTTACTTTCCAACAGACTGTCTTGACCCTAAACACACTATTCCCCCATACCCGGAGACTCATCTAATTTTCAGGACATGGAGCTATTTTTGCCCTTCTTAGATCAGATACAAGATATTATACTGTCAATGGTACAAATGAACTTATCTACAAACAGAAATAGAGTCACAGGTGTAGAAAACAAACATGGTTACGGTGGGGGGAGGGATAAATTGGGAGATTGGGATTGACATCTACACACTACTATATATAAAAAAGATAACTAGTAAGGACCTACTGTATAGCACAGGGAACTCTACTCAATACTCTGTAATGACCTATTGGGGAAAAGAATCTAAAAAGAGTGGATATATGTATATGTATAACTGATTCACTTTGCTGTACAGCAGAAACTAAAACAACATTGTAAATCAACTATACTCCACTAAAAATTTTTAAAAATTATACTGTCTTCCTATAAATTTTAAGACATTCATAAATTTAAAGAATAAAGTGAATATTAAATCATATATTTCATAAAGCTTATTCTTATATTGAGCTTTACAAATAAGAATATTAATTACACTTGTCAGTCAATAGGTCTGGTTTTTTTTTTTTTTTTTTCTTGGCGGTACTCAGGTCTCTCACTGTTGTGGCCTCTCCTGCTGCAGAGCACAGGCTCCGGTCGCGCAGGCTCAGCGGCCGTGGCTCACCCGCCTAGCCTCTCCGCGGCATGTGGGATCTTCCCAAACCGGGGCACGAACCCGTCTCCCCTGCATCGGCAGGCGGACTCTCAACCACTGCGCCACCAAGGAAGCCCAATAGGTCTGTTTTTAATATATGCAGCACTGGTTGGTTCTATGATATGAGATGTAGCCCATCTTAGATTTCAAATAATATGGTTTATGAGATTAAAAACCTGTACACTAGAGATAATGAAAGAACAATATAAATCAGTATAAAATTTTGAAACTCTGTATGCATTAAAATGTTGATTGACTCCTTATTACGTATTCAATATTTTTCTGGGTTTTGAGGTGATAACAAATGAAGGTCAGAGTCAGCCATCAAGAAACTTAAAAGAGGAAGATAGCAATTAAGCAGGTTCAGAATGGTGAGGAAACCGAAGAAGTTTAGTTCTGTATGCAAAAGCCATGTAGGAGAGGATGCCCTGTAACTAGAAGACTGAGCTGGTCAAGGTTAGAGAAGATTTTCCTGGGTAAGCATTATCAAAAGCAATATGGAGGGGCTTCCCCGGTCCGGGAAGATCCCACATGCCGCGGAGCGGCTGAGCCCGTGAGCCATGGCTGCTGAGCCTGCGCGTCCGGAGCCTGTGCTCCGCAACGGAAGAGGCCACAACAGTGAGAGGCCCACGTACCGCAAAAACAAACAAACAAAAAAGCCCAATATGGAAAGATTTAAGGCAATGAGGATTTCAGGCAGAGAACTTGCAAAAAATGATGGAGTTAAATTTATGTATAATTTCTACAAATACTGAATACACCATGCTCATTCAATCTTACCTCTAGACCTGGCTCAGACATTAATCAGTTACAGGAGCTTGGGAAAGTCACTTGAACATTTTGAAACTGAAGTTATTCAACCACATAAAAAAGTGATTAGACTCGGCTATCCACTTCCAGTCCTTCCGTGGTTCGCTTTTCTATAAACAAGAAGAATAAAACAGATATTAAGACCCATGAAATTAATTCTAGCCTCTAGCTTGACCTTAGACAACCTGACACAACCATAATGAAAGTCTTCTGGTTAAGCCTTTACCTCTCAACTTCTGAAAAAATGCTTTCTTCTTTGTGATACGCTCTGCGGTCCCAAAGTCAGCTATAATGACTCCATCTTTGAGTCTGTGTAGGTTTCACTCACACTTCCTTTAAGACATTTCTCATATTCTCCCTGGTATTATAGTCATTTTCACACAGGTCTTTTTTCCTAGGGGACATTAGGCACTTCCCTTGAGTACATCACTAAGGGCCTGACTCATCTTTACACCTTATTGAACAAAACAGTTCTTAAATAGGTGTTTTTAGAAGAATAATTGCAAACTGCTACCGAACTAAACTTGGGTCTGCTCACCTGCGCGCAGCAAAGCCAATCTACTGACAACGGGTTGTGGTGAAAGAAAGTGCAGCATTTATTTCAGGGCGCCAAGCAAGAAGTCCGGGACAGCTAGTGCTGGAAAAACCGAAACTCCCCAAAGGGCGTCATCAAAGCATTTTTAAAGGCCAGGTGAGGGAGGGGCAGCCCAGGGCACGAGACTGGCTGCACACAGTTCTCTGATTTGTTGATGATGAGTAACAGGGTGGTGTCACAGGTGTTAACATTATCAGTCCTTAGGCGCCCCTCGGTCTGTGGACTCATGATCATCAAGTAGTTAATTTCTTCCATTTTGTGGTAGTTTCAGCATCTGTAAAATAACTCAGGAAGTATGCATCAGACACTGTTCCCTAGGTACTTCAAAGAGGAACTAAAGCAGAAGATATTGGGGAGGGGTCTGTCCCCAGAAGACCCCACAGGGTCCTGCTTGGTTACAAAACCACTTATACTCACTACTTAATAATACATGTATATTTAATCATTTAACAAAAAGTGAATTATAATATATACTCGATATAAAATATATCTAAAAAAGCAAAAATAACACTTGCTCAATTAATGATTTAATAAGATTTGTTAGGGCCATTTTGAGAAATGTTTTTATTATAGATTTTAATTACCAAGATAAATGTCTGAAAACAGGTTCAGATAGTAATGTAATTAGTTACCTTACATTAGATAGAGCACATATTCAATATCGTTTCTCCAGTACTTCTTCAGATTAATTTTTCTCATACTGATGCATGTTGGTAATTCAAATCAGTTGTTTTATTGCTGCCTTGCTTCCAATAAAACTCTAGAGGTCACACCAATACAGGCTGAACGAATATAATTTTAAACCATTTTGTGTATTCATGTTAAAACGCTGGGGATAAGGAAATTTTTAATAATTGTACTACACCATTACAAAATTTAAATTGATTTGACTTCAGGGTGAGGGCTAAAAGCATATTCAATGTATTAAAAAGCACAAATCTACATTCTAGTTTTCAACACACTGTTATTACTACTAGGACATCATTTTCCCTTCAGACTTACACTGTGGAAAGTTTTAAGAAAATGATTGCAATCAATCTTTTAACCTGAGTGTAGTTCTTCTAAAGTCTAATACCTACAGCTGAGGGAAAGAGCGTTAGCCGTTCTTTGCCTCAGTTTTCTTATGTAAGTAGTTAACAATTTTAACTAAATCACAAGTTCAAACTCTTTTTTTTTTTTTTTTCCCCCAGCAGTTATACCCTGACCCTCAAAACCAACAAGGGAAGAGGAGCCAGGAGGTGGTAATTTACTAACCTCCTGGCTTGTCCATTTCAAACCCAGATGCTCTTGATACTTTTATTTCATTGTAAGTCTGCTTAAGATTTATTGTGAGTACTGGTTTCTGTGAAAAGAAAGAAAACAAGGAAAGAGGAGGAAAGGAGGACAGCAATTTAAACCAGTAAAATAAATCATATCTTAACATTTAAGATTGTTATTTAGTTAGTAACAAATTAGCAATTTTAGTTTTATTGTTATTTCCCAAATGAATGCTTTAGTCAACAAAGTACTCTGTGTTCTTTTCTTTTTTCAGCCATTTTTTAAAATTGATGTATGGTTAACTTACAATGTTGTGTTAGTTTCAGGTATACAGTAAAGTGATTCAGTTATATATATGCATATATGTGTATATATATATGCACATATGTGCATATACACATATGTGCATATATATATTCTTTTTCAGATTCTTTTCCATTATAGGTTATTACAAGATTGAATATAGTTCCCTGTGCTATACAGTGGTTCCTTTGTGCTTATCTATTTTAGTAGTGTGTATCTGCTGATACCAAACTCCTAATTTATTCCCCCCCACCCCCTGCTATCCCCTTTGGTAACCATAAGTTTGTTTTCTGTAAGTCTATTTCTGTTTTGTAAATAAGTTCATTTGTATCATCATTTTAGATTCCACATATAAGTGATATCATATGATATTTGTCTCTCTCTGTCTAACTTAATATGATAATCTCTAGGTCTATCCATGGTGCTGTAAATGGCATTATTTAATTCTTTTATGGCCAACAAGTTACTTATTTTTATATATAATTAGGTATTCTTTTTTTTTTTTTTTTTTTTTTTGCAGTACGCAGGCCTCTCACTACCGTGGCCTCTCCTGTTGCGGAGCACAGGCTCCAGACGCGCAGGCTCAGCGGCCATGGCTCACGGGCCCAGCCACTCCGCGGCATGTGGGATCCTCCCAGACTGGGGCACGAACCTGCGTCCCCCTGCATTGGCAGGGGGACTCTCAACCACTGCACCACCAGGGAAGTCCTAATTAGAGATTCTTTAAATGATAAAAAATATTTTATATATTTCAGTAATAAAAATATATTTTATTTTTCATTAAAGCAAAGAGTAAATCAATATACATAACCTTTGTTGTAGGTCTTTTATATATTGTGCCTGAGCATAGTGCTTTCTGAGAATTTTTCTGAATCTTAGAGTAATGAATTGATTCCTCCCTACCCCCATTATCTGGTATGGTCAGTAGACCAAGTGGAAGACATGAATTTATCTGAGAATAAAACACTGACCATCTCTCACCTTCAAAAAGTGATTGCAATTGCTTAAGGTACCAGCTGTCAAAGGGATTTGAGACATTAAAACAACCTAACAAAACAAAACAAAACAACAATTTTAGTCCTAAATATTTTGTTTGAATGTCTCTGGACTCTTCAGAGATACTGCAGTAACCACCATAGTCCAGGCGTTATTTTTTCCTCTAATTTTTATGTCATTGCTAATTAGATTGAGTTATTTTTCAAATAGTCTCTTCTGGCTTAAATATAGGAAAAAAGAGCTTATTCTCAGTATTTGGAATAAAATTTCCCGTGACAATTACAAATTCATAAAAATTCTGAATGGCACATTTAAAAAATTCAATATTTGAATGATATGCATATGTTTGTATATGTAAATAAAGATATATCTAAATATGTTTGCATATGTATAAATATTTATATATACATATATACTAACATAAATTATATACACATAAATTTTGCCATCTCCTCCTCCAGACATGCATGTTATATGTTTTATTACATTTATATTTTCTATGGGTTAATCTTACTATTTTAATGAATATTCTAGCCCTCTAGGTCTTGTCCCTTCTACTTTAGACTTTATAGATTTATTAATTAATAATCTAAGATTAAGAAGTTGAATGTCTATACTTTTTCACCCACCCCCCCCGTTTTCCCATCTTCTTCTGGGTTAGAATGTGGCATAATTTCTCCTATGATTATCCTTTTTTCAGTCCAACCTCTTATCTAGGCCTTTAAAATTAACAGAATTGCCTTTAAATAGAGGAAAAATTATGATTTGTGTTTTCCAAGCTTAGTCCTTTAAAGCCATCACATTTTATTTCTGCAATCCCCTTGGCCATGCACAATAAGTACATTAGAAGCTGAGCATTGAAGGAAACATAATTTGGGGTGGGAGAACAAATAAGTAGAATACATTAATTTATGATTTCTTTTATCAAAATTCTTTTCCTACTTACATCAATATTAATATTCCCTTAGATTTGTGCAATTGCTCTGTATGGGAACGAGAAGGAAGGGATATAGCATCTCGGGAAATTGATAGCAAGGTTGAACTATTTCCAGGATGTGTTGAAAGGCAAATTTAAGAGCAGCATGTTGGAGCATTCAGCAAAATTTTTGACTTATCACATTTGTTGTAAAGAGCCCTATGGTTTTAAAACTATGGTATTAGAAAATATGTTTTCTATGATCATAACTAATATATAGTGTAATACAAATCCCAGTTGAGGAACTAAACTATTTTAATGGACTTAGTGACAATGTCTACGTCTTACAAGTTTAAATTAAGAAATGGGAAAGATGTTTTTTCAACAACTAGATCTGCATTTTAGTAACATCATTTCTAATACTGACACATGATGTGCCATGTGTTTGTTTTCATTTTTTATTAGGAAATTATTTATCCTTCATAATCCTTACCAAGATTATATTTTCTTAAATCAGTATTTCAATCTTTTATATTTTTCTAATATAAAATATTGAATAAATAAATTGAATCTATAATATCACCATGGGTTTTCACTGTAAATGTTAAATTCATATATACTTTATGGAAAATTTTAATATGAATAGACTATTATGAATCATGCTAAGATCAATACTGCATTATGTAATTTTAAATTATACCCTATCATATTTATTTATTTTCCTTTATGCTTGTCTTTTTTGGTATAAGCTCCCCAGCTGGTTTTTAAAAATTCTAAATATTAAGGATCACTTTTGCAATTTTAGTACACATTTTATCCATTTACAGATGTTTATGAAAAATGCACATTTCTCTTTTTGATATTACTGCCTTTTACCTGCTTGAGAGCAAAGGGTATGTATTTTTCAAATTTGCAAACTGAAGGTGTAGCCCCTGCTGGGTAGTCAATGATATTTATGGATGAATAAATATTTCTCAAACCTCATTTATAAAAAAAAATGTAAACAGAGCTCCTGTCTTCCAGAATTGTAAAATGCTCTCAAATATAATTTTTCATGAACGTGTGAAAACAATGAGTATTGTACAAAATTATTTATAACATTTTGAATAAAAATAACGCTTTTGATCAGTTTCATAGGGAGGAAAACAAATCACGGTGATAAACCTCACTGTTCTCTAAAATACAAAACAATTGCTAGAAAGCAGATGTCTGTAGATTAGTAAGTACAAGTGACATTGAACATGCCTTTCAGGGAAGATTATTTTAGAGACCTGGAGTTAGAGAGTTACTGGAATCATTGAGAGGGTATAGTTAAGAGACTTTCTCAGTGAGAAAAACTTCTCTGCTATATTTCACATCACTTTGGAAAGGAAAAAAAAAAGCAATTCGAAGTGTGTTTTCTTCTAAGACTGGGCTAGTTACCTCATCTTTGCATAGGAAGAAAATGAATTTTCCATTAATAACAGAATCACTGAGTAGCAGTGCCTAAAGGTAGAACAACCAGCACTTCAAATCTTTTTTTCTAGTACTCCTAGGCAGATGGATACCAACAAACAAGCAAATGGAACTCGGTAATTAATAAGCATACTGTTCTGAACATCAGGCCATATGTTTCATAAAGTCCATCATTCACTTACTCGTATAATAAATATTTACTTAGCCCCTAATCTTTAACAGGCAGTATGCTAGTTAATAAAAGGAATAAAGACAAGGTTATACAGTGTGGTGGGAAGACAAACACATATGAAATAATTACACAAATAAATGCAAAATCAATATCTGAACAGTGACAGATGACAATAATAAGCTGTCACGAACATTTAATAAACGAACAAGAAGATATTATATGATTTACTTAGCCAAAGGTGTCAGAAATAGCCCTGTAAAACCTGGTAGCATAACATGTTTCATTTCTTAAATATGGTAATAGCTATGTTCATTTGCCTGTTAATTTGCTGAGTATTCACCACTCCAAGTACAGCTGAGAAATAAAGATAATTTGAAATACACACAATGCATCAAGTATCACACTGGACATAAACTTCACTCCTGGAGTTCAGACACGTGAGTACACATTGCAAACTGACTGTCATCTTGGTAGGAATCTATCCTCATAAAACAAATTTTGATCCCCAAACAAAGCCTTTGGTATCTCACGATAATAGTGATTTTAAATGTAATGCCATTCAAATTTATCTTCAGGCTAAATCTTTAAAAGTATACACCGGGTGGCTGGGAGGAAGTGGAGTACCACAAACAGAAGGAAATGTTCTATTAATAACTGTGAAACACCTGAGGCTAAGCGACATTTTATGAGCTCATGTCATACAAACTCAGGGGAGGAAATGATGCCATGATTTTTCAGTTATCTCTGAAAATTTTAACTATAATGTAAATATAGGGCAGATCTATCAAACATTTAATTTAAATTGCTTAACTGTCTTGCTAGCTCCTCATCCTTTTTCCAAACTTGCATCTTCTCCTGAATTTCCCAGCAAAATTGAGTTGGCCCACTATTCACTCAACTACAGCAACTCAAAACCGGGGCTTCATACTTTGCTTTTCCTTCCTTTTGTTAGTCAAATGTTGATTAAGTCACTGGTTAACTTTCTACGCACTTACACCCCTCCAAATCCCTTACTATGTATAAAAAAATATTCTAGTTGACTTCTGAAATTTTCACCAAGCTCAGTACTTCCCAAACTCTCTGTGGTGAAGGATCAGTCACCCCTCCCAGGGATGGAAAAATAATTTTGTAAAATGTAACAGATATAAAGTACTAGAAAAATAAAATACAAACAATGAAGATATATAAAATGCAAATTCTATTTTTGTTAGATGCAAGAGAGAGAAAATCACACGACAGTAAAAATATTCAGGACAAATATGAGAATAACAAAGTATAAACATTTTATATATTGTTCATGGAAATTATGCATACAGGGGATTAATATAGATAATCGCTTTTACAATTGATATATTTTGCCCCCTGCAGTCATAAATGAAGAAAACAGTGATTCCTCATATCAAACATCTATGTACATATATTAAACAAGCCTATTTGTCATAATAAAACTCAAAATATTCATGATCAGTTACTAGAATTACCAAGGTTTCAAACTAAAGCTTAAGGGAAGTTTGGACTTAGGTCAAAGGTATGATGCTTCCCTGTCTGACATTATTCTTACTTTGGTTTTGAGGAGAAACCATTGCAGACCTCATGTCATGTTAGTGCTGGATACTTCACATCTTCTCCAACGGCTTCATCTCTCCACCCTTGATGAACCTGTTCGGGCTCCCCAAACAACCTTCAAAGACTGTGTAAGTGGCCTTGCTTTTAGGCTTTCTTGTTACGTTTCCTTCAGTGAAAGGCACTCACAGGAGATGAGAGAGGAGGGTGAGTTTGAGATATTTATCCCCCTGCTTCTAACCTGCAATGTCACCATGGCTACATCACATCATGGCTCCTGCTAATCACGGCTCTTGTTAAGCAACCGTCTTTATAGAATGTTCTTTTTCTCTACGTTCCAATAATTGCTTCCAACTTTCGCCCCTTCAGGCTGAAAAAATGGTAAAGAAGAAAAATAAAATCCTACTGTGAATAGTCCCAGAATAAACACTGCATTCATTCTTGAAGCTTCCCTATACTCTGCCAGCCATGTCTACGTAGTTAAATGCCCCACGAATTCCCTAGTTTGATTCTGCCATATACACCTTGGCAGGTCACTGACTGATAAAGGAATTACTATGAGGATTGCCTCGGGGAAAAAAAAAGTCTCAAAATTGAATTAAGTATGTGGGTTACATACCTGTTTTAAAGTCATACAAATAAATTTCTTATGAATTATTTGAAAGCTATGTTAACACAGTGTGGTATTGGCCCAAGTATAGAAAAACAGATCCACGAAAAAAAGAAGAAACTGATGAACTCTATACAGTCACCTGACTTATGACAAGGAAGCACTGAAATTCAGTGAGGAAACAATGGTGTTTACAATAATGTTTGACATGAATCACAGGCTCAAATGTGAAGGGATGAAAATAAAGTTTGTATATGAAGAAACTGGAGAATATCATAATGAGCTTTCTGTAGGAAAACTATTTTTACATAGCTCTAAAAATAGTACTATGTAGAAATTAAACGAATATTTGACATTGGTAGAACATAGTTGCAATGCATCAATTAGGATAAAAGACCAATGTACACATTTATAAAGAATGTCGCCCAGTTAAAAATATAATGCCTGAATTTGATGGTTCGTTTTATGTATTAACTTGGCTAGGCTATAGTTCTCAGTTATTTATTCAAACACAAACCTAGGTGTTGTTGTAAAGGTGTTTTGTAGATATGGTTAACATCTACAATCAGTTTATTATTATTATTATTTATTATTTTTCTTTTTTGTGGTACGCGGACCTCTCACTGATGTGGCATCTCCCGTTGCGGAGCACAGGCTCCGGACGCGCAGGCTCAGCGGCCATGGCTCACGGGCCTAGCCACTCCACAGCATGTGGGATCTTCCCAGACCAGGGCACGAACCCATGTCCCCTGCATCGGCAGGCGGACTCTCAACCACTGCGCCACCAGGGAAGCCCCTACAATCAGTTTATTTTAAGTAAAGAGTATCCTCAATAATGTGGGGGGGGCCTCATCCAATCACTTGAAGGGGCTTAGAGCAAAAAATGAGATTCCCCTGAAAATAAATTCTCCCTCAACATTACAGCATCAACTCCTGCTGGAGCTTCCAGTCTGCTTGTTACCGAGTCCAGGCTCATAGAGCTCACCACACGACAGGCCAATAAATCGAGAGACAAGCTGTTGGGGCAAGAAATAGCAACTTTATTCAGAAAGCCGGCAGACCAAGAAGATGGTGGACTAGTGTCCCAAAGAACTAACTTGCCTGAGTTAGAATTCAGGCTTCTTTTATACTTAAAGGTAAGGGGTAAAGTCAAACATTTCCTGGTTCCCATCAGCCTCCAGAGGGGATGTGTTAATTTATTCCTTCCTGCAGCCATTCACAGGTGGGCCTGGTCAGGATGTTTCCAGGGATCCAAACACAGGTATTTGAGCTTCATACCATTTCCTGGGAGACAGGGCTCCCAGAGAGGGTCTGTAACGTATAATTTAAGCTTATAGGCAATGTCCCTTTAGGGATTAACTTGAAATAGAGTACATGTCCCCTATTACATGCTGATAATACCCTACAAATCTCAAACTTGTCAGCCTCTGCAGACATGGGAGCCAGTTTCTCTGTAGAACCCTGTTTTCCTGGAGACCCCTCTCAAATACAGATTTCGTAGGAGAGATTCAGTATTCAGCCAAGTTACCATACAACCTGAGCTTCCCAACATAAACCAGTTATTGTTGGATACATGAAGACATAAAGTTCAGCATCACAGCAGCATCCATCAACACGTGGAAGTGGTAGGTACAAGGTCAGGTTCAAGCAGGCCCTGAAGGCACAAGCAAGTTACCTGAGAAAGTGGCCAAAATGCCCACAGCCCTGACTCTTGCTATACTGCCTCCTCTCTGCCAGCCTGCACCTCTGGTTACATGGCGGGGGGGTCCTTACTGTTGACTGGTCTACAGGCGGTTCTGCATGACATCCAGGTACCATTCAATGGTAGACAGCTATCTTCTGGGACATCCCCAAGGACAGAGCTGAACGTCTCAAATCACTTCATGTTACATAAAGGAAATAACTCTTGATAATATGGGTGGGCCTCAGCAAACCAGTTGAAGGCCTAAAAAGCATAAATGAAGATTTCCCAGGGAAAAAGGAATTCTGTCTCAAGACTGTAACATAGAAATCCTGCCTAAGTTTCCAGCCTGCCAGACTGTCCTACAGCCCTACAATCACACGAGCCAGCTCCTTAACATAAATCTCTTAATGTGCACGTGTGTGTGTGCGTGTGTGTGTGTGTCTGTGTGTGTGTGTGTGTGTGTGTGTGTGTGTTCTCTCTCTCTGGAGAATCCTGAATGCCATATAGATCATCCAAAAGAAAGAGGGGGAAGGTGGGGACAAAAAAGCTAAACATAGAAAGATAAACAGGCATTTTAGAGAAACGGATACACAAATGGCACATAAACACATGAAAATGTGCTCCATCTCATCAGTCATCAGATAAATGCAAACGAAATGCAGTGAAATGTCACTGCGTACACCAACCAGAACACCCAAATTTAAAAAGACAATGGCAAGTGCCGCGAAGGTTTTTGAGTATCTGAAATGTTCATACATCACTGGTGGAAGTAAAAATTACCACATACATTTTGGAAAACGGTTTGGCAGTATCTGAATATATGTCTATCCCAATGCTTAACTATATTTTTGGTGTCAGGTGCACTAGAATGGATGTGTCTATTCACCAAAAGGCATGTAAAAATGTACCTAGGAGTAGGTTCATTACAGCCAGAGCCACGTGATACAACCTAAACGCTTATCAACATGATGTTTGATACATAGATATGTATTATACATATATATATATATATACATATATTGATATACATATACCTGTATGCAGATATATAGATACACACACATACAGGGAATTCTACATAGTTATTTCAGATAACACACTACTATTAAGTGCAACCAGAGGAAAACAGTGGTAAGCAAAGAACGCCAGTCACCAAAGAATACATACTGCCTAATTCCTCTTTCATGAAGTTCAAAAAGAGGTGAACACAACTTATGGTGATAGAGTTCATAGAGGTGTTATCCCACAGTGATGTGTTAATTGCAGACCATGAGGAAGCCTGACACTGTGCTGCGAAAGTTCATATTTTGACTTGAGCCACGTTCACCCTGATTTATTCGGTTGGCCAAAAAGTTAGTTCGGGTTTTTCCATATCATCTTATGGAAAAACCCAAGCGAACTTTTTGGCCAACCCAATATAAATATGTAAAGTTTATCTTATAGATGCCAACCTTTATTTATTTATTTACTTATTTAATTTATTTTGTGGTACATGGGCCTCTCACTGTTGTGGCTCCTCCCGCTGTGGAGCACAGGCTCCGGACGCGCAGGCTCAGCGGCCATGGCTCACGGGCCCAGCCGCTCCGCGGCATGTGGGATCTTCCCGGACCAGGGCACGAACCCGTGTCCCCCGCATCGGCAGGCGGACTCTCAACCACTGTGCCACCAGGGAAGCCCCCAACCTTTATTTATTACATGCAAATTTTATCTCAATTTAAAAAAGTAAAATTCGGACTTACCCTCTGACTTTCTGTTTGCATTTGGAAAGTTAGGATTCCCAGAAGGTGATGAAGAGAGCAGAAGAAGGCGCTCTTGCTATGCATCCCTGCTTCCCACAGGTGGGGTGGCCGTGAGCAGACAGGACCCTTCAAGCAAACACCACAGCTATGTCAGTTGCCTCTCTTCCTCTACATCTGTCTCCTGCTGCCCAACTTCCAGTCTGAGCAGAATCCTCACCCCACCACGACTCTCTCTGGGGTACCCAACTACTCTTATACACTTTCCGAACCTTTGTAAATATCTCGTCAATAATCTTTCCTCAGATTAACCAGTTTGAGCGTGCCTTATCTTTTCCACCAGGACACGTGATAATATCTATAGTTTCCCAAGTTTGAGCAGAAGCTTGTGATAGAATATTCCTGTGATAGGTTATTCCATATGCAGCATTCCATTTTTGTCATTTTGTTCAAATGAACTAGACTGGCAATCCCACTTTGAATGTTGCCTGATTTATACTCCACCCTACTTAGTTTTTATCTACTGTTTCAATATTTATCATCCAATATGAGGAATTACTGATTAAAAGTTGATTAATAGTGTTAAATTGTTTTGACTGGTGGATGCTTTGCTTTTGAAACGTGGGTAGCTTTGAGGTTGGGAGGAAAAAATCACATTTTATTAATTGAACTCATCAATGTGGAGGTATTCATTTCCTACATTCTACAAGAAAAAAATGAAGAGGAAAATATCTCCCCAAAATTCAAGTGTTCCTCAACATTGGACTCTTGAAAGTACTGTTTAATGTCTTTAAAGAATTAGCTTTAAGTTTCTACATTATGAAACAGAAGCGAAGATTGTAAGACAATCATTTTATTTTACGATATAAGTGCAAGGTGCATACCAGTTGGAAAACAAAACAAAAAAGATCACAACATTGAGATGTCCCCAGACTACCAAACGCTAGATGCTGAGGCTGAGGATAGACAGTGTGGTCAGTAAGCTTCTTCTCACTGTGACCTGCTACAAATGTTGGCACTAAAGCCATGTGCCTGGGGTGGGTGAGTATGGTGACTTAGCTGTGAAGACCCAGCAAGGGAAGATACCTGAAGTCCTGTCAGGTTTCAGATTTTGACATCACTAAATTAAAAACAGAACTACCATATCATTCAGCAATCCCACTTCTGGGTATACAGTTGGCCCCTGAACCACATGAGTTTGAACTTATACACAGATTATTTTTTCACTAGTAAATATTCCAAAGCTACCAGGTCTGTGGCTGGTTGACTCCTCAGATGCCCGACCTGGAGACGGGGGAGACGAACCACCTATAAGGAGTTGCCGACTATAAATTTCATGTGGATTTTCCACTGGAGGGAGGGTGGGTGTCCCTAAGGCCTGCATTATTCAAGGGTCAACTGTATATCCAAAGGAAACTAAAGGTGGATCTCAAAGGTGTATCTGCACCCCATTATTCTGGCTTAGAAGGAAGGAAATCCTGTCATGTGAAACAACATGGATGAACCCGGAGGGCACTGTGCCAAGTAAAGTAAGCCAGACCCCGGAAGATAAAGACTGCATGAGCTCACTTACATATGGAATCTAAAAGAGACTTGAGGAAGCCGAGAGCAGAATGGTGGTTGCCAGGGGGAAATGGGGAGATGTTGGTCTCAGGTACAAAGTTTCAGTTATGCATGATGAATGAGTTCTGGGGATCTAACTTACCTTACACTGACCATAGTTCATACTGAATTGTAAATTTGGAAGTTGCTAAGAGGATCTTAAATCTTTTCCACACGCACACACATCCACACACACACTAAAAAAGTAACTATGTAGAGATGATAGACATGTTATTTAGCTTGACTGTGATGATCTTTTCACAATGTGTACATATATCCAAACATCAAGCTGTATATCTTAAACATATGCAATTTTTATATGTACAAAAAAAAGACAGCAGCACCACTGTGACTCTCCTTTCTATCCTTCCTACACTTGTCACTTTTATAGTCTCCACTTTTCTCAGAAAAAATGAAAGTGCATGCGTGTGTATGCCTGCGTGTTTGATAGAACCACTTTTTTTAACATCTTCTCTTCAACTTGAATTTAACGGCCACCTAATTTATGGACCAGGCACTCTTAGGCACTTATATTCTGGATACGTCAGGATGAATGAGAAATGATTTCCACCCTGCACAAACACACAAGGTTCCGATCCTACACCAAGGCTTTGAAAATTCTTGAGCCAATAGAAAAATTAAATTTTCATCGACTGCTTTTAAAATTGCTTTAGAAAGAAAAGAAATATCTATAGAACAGCAAACCAATTAACATAATGCAATCTAAGGACGTGCTTAATGCTAATAGTAATAACATTAAAATGATACAGTTAAAATTATCTTCCATGTCCCTGAAGTTTGAACCTGTGACTTTTGTCTTCTATTTAAAACCTGGGAACCTTTCATCTGCAGGTCTGCTCTATCTTTGCCGTTAAAATCTTTAAGCTCTAGAGATCTGCTTACAGCATTGTTCCTATAGTCAGCAGTAATGTATGACAGACTTAAAAATGTTTTAGGAGGGCAGATCTCATATTAAGAGTTATTACCACAATAAAATAACATTTAAAAATCCCAATTAATAACCTTTGCCTGAGGTCTAAAAATTACAACTTGCTTTTGATATTATCTAGAAAAAAATAGCTTTAACTGTGTAATGAGATAGAGACCAGCAGTTGTACATATTAATTTTCCTGTTCTTAGTAATAGATCCTAATCTTATGGAAGGCAGTAAAATGCCCAGATAAAACACTTCATTTTCCCATCTCCCATTTTACCCTGTGGGTATATTCTGACCAATGAGATAAAATAGGTTATGTGCTACTGCTCCATAAAGGCAGGTATCTTTCTTTCCTTTCCTTGTTTCAGCTGCCTGGGATGTGAAACTGATGGCTGGATCTCAAGCAGATATTTTAATATCACCAGAATATAAGACACACACTAAAGAGAGTGAGATAAAACATAGGCAGTCATGAATATCTGATGTGTGTGGAACACTGCATTACCTGGCACTATAAACAAAGCAAAATTCTTTAAGCCTTTCTTATTATACTTCTTTTTTTAATGAGCTAAGAAAATTAATCTAAACCCATGTACATGTAGTAACCAATTCCACATAAACCTAAGTTTATTCCCCTTTTATCAAAGGATTATTTAATTACTAAAAATTATGTCTCTAGTACTAAATTTATAAAAATATATGAAATCCAAGTAATAAATAAATGAAGATAGTGTAAACTCTCTCCATAAGCTACAAATTCTCTTCTTTATTTGCAAGTGTGCCATTGGAACAAGAAATGAATATAAAGCATATAACAAGCTGATTAATACATGGCATTTGTTCAATAGCTAGGATATATTATAATAATTAAAAAGTGCAATTTAAATATACTGCATAATTAACAATTATATAAAGGGAAATTCTGATCAATTATCATTCAGGATTGATACATTATATTTTCTTTTCTAGTGCTTTGTACAAACTATGTAGTCTGAAAGTGATTATAACTACCGGCAAGGTGGTTCATATATAAATAAGACACCAACATCACAATCTAGTTATGGCCATATCAACATCCTCAAAAGTTTCCTGTGCTCCTTGGTGATTCTCATCCCTTCCTTTCCCTTCCCACCCCAGGACATCAGTGGTCTGCCTTCTGTCACTGTACATTAGTTTGTATTTTCTAGAAATCTGTACAAATGAAATCGTATAGGATGCATTCATTTTTGTATTTTTCTATTTGTTCACTTTGCTCTTTGCTTTCTTGTTTCTCCTTCCCTGGTTTCTTTATAATTTAGTATTTTTTTCACAATTCCATTTATCTTCTTTTTTTGCTTATTAGCTCTCAGTTTGGGTTTTGCTATTTTAGTGGTTGCTTTAATGTATATAATATACATATTTAACTTATAAATGTTTGCCTTCAAGTAATATTACATTTCTTCACATATAGTAAAATGAGCTTCTTTTCTGGCCATGATGTTACTGTTTTCACACATTTTAGTTCTAATTTGGTTAGAAACCTCACATTTTACTGTTATCATTGTTATTTAAACAGTTAATATTTATTAAAGGATTTTTTTTTTTTTTTTTTTTTTTTGCAGTACGGAGGCCTCTCACTGTTGTGGCCTCTCCCGTTGCGGAGCACAGGCTCCGGACGCGCAGGCTCAGCGGCCATGGCTCACGGACCCAGCCACTCCGCGGCATGTGGGGTCTTCCCGGACCGGGGCACGAACCCGTGTCCCCTGCATCGGCAGGCGGACTCTCAACCACTGCGCCACCAGGGAAGCCCTATTAAAGGATTTTTAATGAAGAAACAATGGTATGCATTTACCCATATAGTTAATATTATCATTAACTTTACAACCGAACCATTTCTTTTAACATTATATGAAGTGCAAGTTCGCTGGTTATGAATTCCTTAAGCTTTTATAGATATAAAACAGTTTTTATTTTATCAGACCCTGTGAATTTCACCATGTTGCAGACTGTATATGTCTGTGTCCCATAAATGTCACTGAACTTTTTTTCGAAATGCATTTGGTTTTCTTGGAAACAGTTTTACCCTTTCAGTTCTTGCTTTTAACATTGGTTATGCAGAACCATAACAGAATTCGGTCTAAACCTAAACTTATGCCCCACTGCTGAAACCAGACTCTTCTGAGTACTCTACCCAAAGCCAAATGCATTATGAGGTTTTCCAGCCTGGCTGGTGGGAATAGACAGTATTTGCAGCCTTACGTGAACTCCAAGTACCATCTCCTCTCACTCACCTTTGGGATGGTTCTTTCTTCAGCTTGAATGAATACTCAGGTTTTTTGGTTCTTTTTAATTCTTCCAGTTCTATTGAGATACAAATGACATACAGCGCAGTATTTTTAAGGTGTACAGCATAATGACTGGACTTATATACATCATGAAATGATTATCACAATAAGTTTAGTGAACACCCATCATCTCATATAGATAAAAAATCAAGGAAAAACAATTTTTCCTTGTGATGAGAACGTTTAGGATTTCCTCTTTTATCAACTTTCATGTATAACACACAGCAGTGTTGTATATTACATCCTTGGTACTTACTTTTCTTATAACTGGAAGTTTGTATATTTTGACTGCCTTCATCCAATTCCACGCGTCAACCCGCCTCTGGTAACCACAAATCTGAACTCTCCTTCTATGAGTTTCTTTGTTTTTGAAGAATAATAGACATAATATTATGAGAGCTGGAGGTGGACCCCACGCAGATCTCTGGTGCCCTCTCACTGTGCAGCTCTTTGGGTTCAGTTCACTGCCATGTGAAACCAGCCAGGTTGGGCTCCCTGGACCCCTATCTCCATCTCTCAATTCAGGGGGTTCATCAGGTTCCATCTGGGTTTCTCCTCTGGAAGCTCTCAGAGCCATGGGCTGGGCCATCACAGGGCTCAACCCATTTCTCAGCTATCACTGTCCTTCATTGCTTGATACATCAGGTCTTCAAAACCATTGAGTCATAAGTTTTTCTTCATTTTTAAATTATCTCAGATGAGAAGTAAGTCAACTCCCGGTTACTCCATCATGGCCAGGAGCAAAAGTCTTATTATTAATATCTGATAGTCATGTTTTATTTATTAACTTCTTAGGAGACTTCAGTGAGAAGGGTATTAAATATGGGAAAACTAACTTGAAATTCAGTATTCTTTCAAGAGAGTCATCAAATTATTATTATAATGAAAACAGCATGTTAAATACATTATTCATGATACTTAATGTGAATGTCTAACATTAAATGGAAATAGAATGTGCTGAACCTTTATGAAGAACTTTCTAAAATTTTGTCAAAAGACACTGAAGCAAGCCAAATAATTGGAGAGATAATCTGTAGTCACAGTTTAGAAACGTGAAGAGCATTAAGATTTAAATTTTCTTAAAATCCAGTCCTAGTTTAATGTAACTCCAATAAAAATTTGTACATGGTTTATGAGATCCTTAACCTTATTCTGAAATGTATGTGGAACACCAAAAGTTGATGTTTAGTCAAAGCATTAATGGAGAGAAACAAGATGTAGGAAAATGTTTACTAGATATGTGCAATTAAGATAAATAATAACAATTAAGGTAGTGTGTCATTGGCCTACAGATGACCAAATACACCAAGGGAACAAGATAGGAAGCCCAGAAACAGACTCAACATGTACAAAATTTTATTTAATATTTAATGTGGTACCAGAGAAAATATGGATTTTACAATAACTACTGTAGCAATTGTTTCAAATACCAAAAAAAACCCAAAACAACAAAACAAATAGACCAACAACAAAAAAACAACCAAAAAACCCAACAACTATCAAGCTGAGGTATCAGTTCATATCATGTATGTACATAGGTGATAAGTAGTTAAGTAGATAGATGATAGATGGATAATATAGAGAATATAGAATGTATGTATTATGATATAACATAGATTATATATAATGTAGAAGATACATATAATGTAGATTATATATGATTATATATAACAAATTATACATTACATACAGTCAGCTTAGGTAAACAAAATTTGTATTCAAAAGAAAAAATACCTTAGGAAATAATATAGGGACATTTACTATCTTTGGATATGAAGGAAAAATGATAACAGACATGCATATCAAAAATAAAGACAACAGATATGATAAATTTGACTAAATTAAAATGAAAAGTTTTTATTTATTATCAATAAAAAATTCTATAATAAAAGAAGACACACCCTAACGTGGGAGAATGTATTTGAAAACCACATAACTGACAAAGGCATATATAAAGCAAAAGACATATAGCAGCATATATAAACAACCTTTTTAAATTAGAAAATACTGTACAGAGAAAATCCTAAAGGTGCTACCAGAAAACTACTAGAGTTAATCAGTGAATTTAGTAAAGCTGCAGGAAACAAAATTAATACACAAAAATCTCTTCATTCCTATACACTAACAATGAAAGATTAGAAAGAGAAATTAAGGAGACAATCCCATTCACCACTGCAACAAAAAGAATAAAATACCTAGGAATAAACCTACCTAAGGAGGCAAAAGACCTGTATGCAGAAAACTATAACACACTGATGAAAGAAATCAAAGATGACACGAACAAATGGAGAGATATATACCATGTTCTTGGAATGGATGAATCAATATTGTGAAAATGACTATACTATCTAAAGCAATCTACAGATTCAATGCAATCTCTATCAAATTACCAATGGCATTTTTTGCAGAACTAAAACAAAAATTTTACAATTTTCATGGAAACACAAAAGACCATGAATAGCCAAAGCAATCTTGAGAAAGAAAAATGGAGCTGGGGGAATCAGGCTCCCTGGCTTCAGGGAGCCTGATTACTACAAAGCTACAGTAATCAGAACAGTATGGTACTGGCACAGAAATAGAAATATAGATCAATGGAACAGGATAGAAAGCCCAGAGATAAACCCATGTACCTATGGTCAGCTAATCTATGACAAAGGAGGCCAGAATATACAATGGAGAAAAGACAGCTCTTCAATAAGTAGTGCTGAGAAAACTGAACAGCTACATGTAAAATAATGAAATTAGAACACTCCCTAACACCATACACAAAAATAAACTCAAAATGGTTTAAAGACCTAAATATAAGGCCAGACATATAAAACTCTTAGAGGAAAACATAGGCAGAACACTCTTTGACATAAATCACAGCAAGATGTTTTGTGACCCACTTGCTAGAGTAATGGAAATAAAAACAAAAATAAACAAATGGGACCTAATTAAACTTAAAAGCTTTTGCATGGCAAAGGAAACCATAAACAAGATGAAAAGACAACACTCAGAATGGGAGAAAACCTCTGCAAATGAAGCAACTGAAAAAGGCATTAATCTCTAAAATATACAAACAGCTCATGCAGCTCAATAGCAAAAAAACAAACAACCCAGTCCAAAAATGGGCAGAAGACCTAAACAGACATTTGTCCAAAAAAGACATACAGATGGCCAAGAGACACATGAAAAGATGTTCAACATCACTAATTATTAGAGAAATGCAAATCAAAACTACAATGAGGTATCACCTCACACTAGTCAGAATGGTCATCATCACAAAATGTACAAACAATAAATACTGGAGAGGGTGTGGAGAAAAGGGATCCTTCTTGCACTGTTGGTGGGAATGTAAATTGATACAGCCACTATGGAGAACAGTATGGAGGTTCCTAAAACACTAAAAATAGAACTACTATATGACCCAACAATCCCACTAGGCATATACCCAGAGAAAACCATAATTCTAAAAGATGCATGCACCCCAATGTTCATTGCAGCACTATTTACAATAGCCAGGACATGGAAGCAACCTAAGTGTCCATCAACAGAGGAATGGATAAAGAAGAAGTGGTACATATATACAATGGAATATTACTCAGCAATAAAAAGAACGAAAATGGGTCATTTGTAGAGACGTGGATGGACCTAGGGTGTGTCATACAGAGTGAAGTAAGTCAGAAAGAGAAAAACAAATATCGTATACTAACACATGTATGTGGAATCTAAAAAAATGATATAGATGATCTTATTTGCAAAGGAGAAATAGAAACACAGACATAGAGAACAAATGTATGGATACCAAAGGGGAAGCAGGGAGTGAGATGAATTGGGAGATTGGGATTGACATACATATACTATTGATACTATGTATAAAATAGATAACTAATGAGAACCTACTGTATAGCACAGGGAACTCTACTCAGTTCTCTGCGGTGACCTAAATGGGAAGGAAATCCAAAACAGAGGGGATATATGTATAGGTATAGCTGATTCACTTTGCTGTACACCTGAAACTAACACAACAGTGTAAAGCAACTATACTCCAATAAATTTTTTTTAATTAAAAATAGAAAAATATGGGGAAAACTTAATCAGGGATTTAGGGGAAAAAAATTAAAGAATCATTACCATATGAAAAAGTGATTAGTGTCACTAATGATAAGGAACATACAAATTGAAAGCACAGAGTGATATCACTAAGAGATGGCAGGGAAGTAGTGCAACTGTTACACACATTAGTGTTCTGTTGGGTGTATATGGTGGTCCAAGAGATTAAGAAAATAATTTGGCACAATCGAATTTTTAAAAACTGAAAATATCACACTATGATGCAGACATTGTTATTAGTTGTTTGCCCAACTGTTCTTGCACATTTAACACTAGGAGATATGTCCAAAAAAAGAAAAACATAAATTCTCTCAATTTATTTGGTAAAGCTTAAATTCATAGCAAACAAATTTTAAATGGAAAACTGAAGATAGTGGTTACCTCTGAGGGGATCAGAAAAGAGGAAAGGTCACCAGAGTCATGCATGTGATATCAAGGTAAGAGTCATGTTCAGTTCTTAGACTGAATGGTGGGTCTTTGAAAAGATAATCTGGAAAATTAGAAGTCACTGCCTCTACCTTCAAGGTCAGAAAATACGTAAGAGACCCAGAGAGATTTTTTTTTACCACACGTGGTTGCAATTTTATAGGTAATAAAAAATGAGATCGCATTCTTGCCATTAAATCAATGTTATTTTTTTAATTTGAAGAAAAATGAGGTTATATAAATCTTTACAGTGGTGAACCCTGTAAAACTGCTCCTTTGAACATTACAGTGGTAATTTCAAGTCTTTAAAAAAACAAGTTTAAAGAGATAGGAAAATCCATTACATGCTCTTTCATACTTTCATATAACTTAATATTAAAACAGAGATGAAAAACTGTAAATTAAAAGTCATTAAGGAGTCTACCTTTGGTAAGCGATTAACAAATAGCATTGCTGAGATTTTAATCCAGCTGTATTTTGGAGCAACATGGATGGACCTAGAGATTGTCATACTAAGTGAAGTCAGACAGAGAAAGACAAATATTATAAGATATTGCTTATATGTGGAATCAAAAAAAAGAAGATACAAATGAACTCATATATGAAACAGAAACAGACCCACAGACATGGAAAACAAACTTATGGTTACCAAAGGGGAAAGAGGGGGGGAATAAATTAGGAGCTGGGGATTAAAATATAAACGCTACCATATATAAAGTATACAACTAACAGGGTCCTACTATACACCACAGGGAACTATACTCAATATATTTTAATAATTTATAAGGGAAAAGAATCTGAAAAAATAAATAGGTATATATGTATGTATAACTGAATCACTTTGCTGTATACCTAAAACTAACACAACATTGTAAATCAACTATACTTCAATAAAAAATAATTAATTAATTAAAAAATAAACAAAAAAACTCCAAATGGCATACAGGTAATTTGACTCAAGGCAGAGTGAGCAATAACTGAAGTATCAAAATTTATGTATCTCCACTACATAAGCCTCTTCGAATGATCTCTGCTCCCTATCAGCTCTGTGTTCCTACCTCTATCTTTAGTCTCAGGCCTAAGTCTAATGTCAAACAGCGCACGGTATATTGGAAAGAGGGTGTATTTTGGAGTCTGAGAGTATGAAAATCCCAGTTTTATTTTTTTAAGAGCCATGTGAGTGTTATGAACTTAATATTGCCCTCCTAAAATGTTTTGTTGAAGTCTTAATTCCTAATAACTTACAACGTGACTGTATTTCTCGATAGGGCCTTTAAAGAGAAAATTAAGATTCAATGAGGTTATATGGGTGGGCCCTAATGCAATGTGACTGGTGTCCTTATAAGAAGAGGAAGAGTCACTAGGGATGTATCTGCACAGAGAAGAAGCCATAAGAGAACCCAGTGAGAAGGCAGCCCTCTCCAAGCCAAGGACAGAGGGCTCAGGAGAAACCAACTCAATCTTGTACTTCAGCCTCCAGAATATGAGAAAATAAAGTTCTGTCTTTTAAACAGCTTAGTCTGTGGTATTTTGTGATGGCAGCCCTAGCAAACTAAGACAAGACCGTAAAACATTTTACATGACCTCTTTGAATCTAAATGTCCTTAGTTATTATTATAGCTTATAATAGATTGTATTGACTAATAAGTGAAATAATCTAGAGTGCAATGATGTACATATTCATAAATCTTATTTTCTCCTGGTATGTTTTTCTTGTGACTTCCAGCTCCAATAAACTACTCATTAAGCTCATTCACAGCAGTGGTTCATGAAACACATCTAAGGGCAGAGAAAATAGGAAGAGAAATTAATAGTCAAAAGCATCTCAAGAAAGTTCACTTGCACAAAATTCACAACACATTATTATTATTTTTACTTTCCTCAAGTTCTGGTCATCTTATTCTTGATGAATATGTCTGTGAGAATATTATGTTTTTCTTTAAATGGAAAATTTCAAAATGGATAAACCCTTAGCGTTTCTTAAATGTGGACAATATTTGAGTGAGTAAATATAAAATGAAAATGATTTCATCTTGTTGTATAAGCAATTAATGCATTTGGGATTTTTTGGTCTCAGAGATTTACATACCAATTTGTGTTCCTGAATCTTCTCCTTCAAACTTTTGAGTCATATTCAATTGTGTTGTCCACTCAACAGAAGGGATCTTTCTCTGCCCCAATTTGCTTCACTCCATAGTCCCACAGACTCCTTACAGTTTTTTTTTTTTTTTTTTTTTGGCAAAAAGCTGATAATCATGATTAACCCCTCACTTTCTTTCACTTCCCATTTCACATCTGCTAGTTCAACCATCAGAATATCACCACCATCCCCACCTCCACCTCTACCAATTCTAAATTAAAATCTCCCCTGAATTTTTTTTTTTTTTTTTTTGCGGTACGCGGGCCTCTCACTGTTGTGGCCTCTCCAGTTGCGGAGCACAGACTCCGGACGCGTAGGCTCAGCGGCCATGGCTCACGGGCCCAGCCGCTCCACGGCATGTGGGGTCTTCCAGGACCAGGTCACGAACCCATGTCCCCTTCATCGGCAGGCGGACTCTCAACCACTGCGCCAGCAGGGAAGCCCTCCCCCTGACTCACTTTAATAGCGTTAGCTGTTAATTATTTTAATAGATACACAGCTGCTACTTCCCTTTCCCTCTTTCTCACCCCTTCCTTGCCTTCAGTTCTTTTCAGGCCTTGAACCAGGAACTCTTCAAGGGATCAGACCACACACCTCCACTCTCCACTGGGAAGTGAGCTTTGCCTCACAGGGCAGGTCCTGCACATGCTTTCTTTCTCTCCATCAATTTCCCCAAACCAGGTTGAATCCCCACGTGATCTCCATCTCTTCTAATTGAAGGAAGGGAGAAGACAGGAACTAATATTTATTATCTTAATCTGGGAATTCTAGGCTAGCTTCCTTATATATGTTAATCTTTACATACATGGTATTATTGTACTCATTTTACAGGCAAATGAAACTAATAAGTGCCTGGCATATTTGCATGACTATGTTAACAAGTGTTAACCTGGTCAACAAGTAACAGTACTAGAATTCAAACCCAGATAAATCTGGGGCCAACTTCCAAGTCGTTTCTACCTTGTGTTTCTTTGAAGGCATACATTAGCACTTTTTGTTGGCCACCCTGGGATCCCAGAATGACTGTTTGGGCAGGTAGCAAGAGGATATGTTCAGGAAGCAGAAAAAAACAGAATTTGTGGACCATTTCTTCAACTGTAAAATAGAAATAAAAATTCCTAACAGAGAGTTCTTTTAAATAATAAAATCAAAAATTCCAGATAAAGAATTTAGTACTGTTTTTAGGAAAGAATAAACACACACACGCAAATAGATACACACCTGCTACTTCTCTTCCCTCTTTCTCATTAAAAAAAAATTCTAAAATATCACTTAGGGATGGAGAGTTGAGGTGTGTGGCCTGAACACAGAGTTCCTAGTTCAAGGTAAATACATACACACACAGCAAATTAAGTCACTGCCAGTCGTCCTTTTGGTGACCCCTCCAACTTCACTGCCTACCACCTTACTTTATCTTCGCCCACTACATTGACTTCCTAACACTTCCAGGCACACACAATGTCCCTTGGGGCCTTTATTGATTGATTGATTGATTTAATCTATTTATTTGTTTATTTATATATCTATCTTAGGCCTTCTCTTTATCTATCTTAGGCCTTCTATTCTATTTATTTATCTATCTTAGGCCTTCTCTTTATTTATTTGTCTATTTACTTATTTATTTAGTTCCCTTATGCGTCGGGTCTTAGTTGCAGCACGCGTGATCTTTTCATTGTGGAGTGGGGGCTTCTCTCTAGTTGTGGCGCACGGGAACCAGGGTGCGTGGGCTCTGTAGTTTGCGGCCCTCAGGCTCTCTAGTTGAAGCACGCAAGCTCAGTATTTGAGGTGCGCAGGCTTAGTTGCGTGTGGGATCTTAGCTCCCCGACCAGGGATTGAACCTGTGTCCCCTGCATTGGAAGGCAGATTCTTTACCACTGGACCAGCAGGAAAGTTCAGGAACTTTGCTTTAGGTATCCGCTCTGCCTGCCAAGTTCATCCTGGAGGCTTGGCTTGTTCATTTAATTTCTTCCAATGCCTTTTCAAAGGTAGCTTTATTAGAGAAGTCACCCTCCATTATTCTATTAAAATAGCTCACCACATCTCACCACAGGGACTGTTACCCTAACTTATGTTTGTCCCCCTAGCTTTCATCACAATCTAACACACAACATGTTTACTTTTTTTCCCCCATAAATATCTGTCTTCTCAAAAGAATTCTTGTACCATAAGGTAAAGGGATCTCTTTATGTTTTATTTACTTCTAGATCCCAAATGACTAGACTAGTGCCTAGGGCGTCTTAGCTGATAAATAAATATTCACTGGATAAACTTAATGAAATAATCAAATATTTATATTTGTTACTGTGCAAATAAAGACTTTAAAAAATAAGATGATTAAATCTCTGGCCACTTCATCTGCCAATTGTATCTTCTTCTTTTGTCTTTGTCATATGAAGGACTTTTAGTAGAAGCCTCAGCTGATTGATCATTTGCAGTAGAGGTCAAAATTGCAATTATTTAATTCCACAGATTGCCTTAGAGGGCAATGAAACAGAAAATTGGTGCTGCTTGATCTTTTACACAGTTGTTCCTTTATGGAAAATAAACCTTAAAAAATGCCGTTGTGGAATACGGTAAAGTGCTCTGAATATTTACAATTGTAAGAAAATGTCCAAGAATGGCATATATGGCAAGTATTTCTACATTGTACACAGTTTATTAAAATTTAATAAAATACCATTTGTTATCATTTTTTAAAAAATGTTCAAAAGGTTTCAAAAGTTGGTAATTTTTCTTATCTCTCTGCTTTCAATATTGTTTGCAAACTAGAGTTTTTAAATTTAGTTATAATAAATACAATATCTTTTAAGGAATCCCTTTGACTTATGGACCACAAGGTATGTTTCACCTTATTTTTTATATTAGTTCAATATTAAAAAAGAATCACTGGCCCTTTGGCTCTGATCAATTAGATTAAAACTTCTGACTCCCTTTTTTTATCTTGAAGATATTTGAGTTGTTAAAGTTACCACTTTTCTTAGAAATGTGTTTTCCACTGCCAAGAAAGGAGCACTGAGTGGTACAGGAAATTTTTATTTTATTATTCTTTTTCTTTTCTTTTTTCCAGTGGAATTTCTCAGCATAGTTGGAAATTCCCCTGATTTATAAAACATTAATATTAAATATATAATAAATGATTATGCTGCAAAATCCAATCACATAGGAATTGAAAAATACCCTTTCTCCATTAAAACTTTTTTTAGGAATGGAGAGTTTATAAAGGATTATCTCTTGAATACAGGAGAAAAATCATGCCCCACACTCCGTAACCAAAAATAGCATTATCAAAGGCAAACACCATTATTCAGTGTAATGAAGATAAGACTGACAATTCACAGGACAAATTCTATGAAAAAGTTAAATCATTTATGGCATTTTCTATTGCAGTGGAAGAGAGCTCAGCTATATATATGTATATATATTACCATCCAATTAGATCTATCATTTGGTGGTGTCAAAGAAAATTTTGATGTGACAGAAGAACTCTTAAACATGATGCCCATGACAAGCACGACTGCGTTCTGGGGTTTAATTAAGTCTTTTCTTTTTTTTTGGCACACTGCATGGCTTGCGGGATCTTAGTTCCCCAGCCAGGGATTGAACCCGGGCCCTAGGTAGTGAAAACGTGGAGTCCTAACCACTGGACTGCCAGGGAATTCCCATAATGCCTTAACAATGCTAATATGAAACTGGTCAAATTTAGGACATATGACTACTGAGAGTGCTCCCAAAATGGTCAAAGCTGTTAGACCATTAACTTAAACTGAGGTGGCAACATTTTTCAAGGACATGGAACTTAAGTCAGTTCCTTGCATGACTGACCCAGAGTTACTCTCCACTAGAAAATTAAAATAGCAGACATACTGTTTGTAATAATTAAGTCTACGAACCTTGTGCCCTCCTAGGGCCAGACCACAGGCAATGCAGTTATGGTTCGTGGATTAGATGAACAATAACAGTCTGCTTACACATTGAGATTAAGATGCTTCAGAAGCGGCATGCTCTGGAAACAATTGAAATTTTAAGAATTCAGTTCATTTGAATAGTTAACAATAAATAGTGGAGCAAAGTCTTGAACTCTGCAATTTCATTTATCATACTGAACTCAGTTTCATCAAATCAAAGTCATGACCAAACTAAATTACAAAATAGTGGGGTTAAAACTTATTCTTCTCGGGGCTTCCCTTCCCTTCCCTGGTGGCGCAGTGGTTGAGAGTCCGCCTGCCAACGCAGCGGACGCGGGTTCGTGCCTCTGTCCGGGAAGATCCCACATGCTGCGGAGCGGCTGGGCCCGTGAGCCTTGGACGCTGAGCCTGCGTGTCCAAGAGCCTGTGCTCCGCAACGGGAGAGGCCACAACAGTGAGAGGCCCACGTACCGGGAAAAAAAAAAAAAAAAAAAAACACAAACAAAACTTATCCTTCTTCTCCTTCCCACCAAAAAAAAAAAAACCAGCTTAAAAATTCTTCAGGCTGCTGTGCTCAATATTGAAAGTTTGTAAAAAGACGTACAACTGTGAAGTCACTGAATTGAAATTGAAATACTGTACTGAAAGCTAAATATGGTAATGATGCAGCAATAGAGGAATTCTATCTTTATGTAACTGAGTTTTCTTAAAATTAATTTAAAATTAAAATAATTACCCTAGTTCTATCAATATTTGGAATTACATTCTAAATTCCTTCCTCTTGATTAAAAAAAGAATGAAATTATTATATACAATTAAAGGATTAAAGAGTTTACTATAGGCCAGATACTCTTATTTATATGTTCCATGATAATCTAACTGAATTATCATAACAATTCTGTGAGGTAGATGGTATTATTATCTCCATCTTATCTATAAGTCTACTGAAGCACATGCTAAGTAGTTAGCCTATGTCTCACAAGGAGCAAAATGTAGGGTTAGAATTTGAAGCTAGACAATCTGGTTCTAGGATAAAAGTTTTCAGGTACTAGACTATAGCTACATTACTAAATAAATAAATAGGGTCTGCATCCAAATTAAAGTAAAAAAGAATTAATAAAATTTCATTTCTGGACTTCCCTGGTGGTGCAGTGGTTAAGAATCCGCCTGCCAATGCAGGGGACATGGGTTCGAGCCCTGGTCTGGGACGATCTCACATGCCACAGAGCAACTAAGCTCGTGTGCCACAACTACTGAGCCTGAGCTCTAGGGCCCGTGAGCCTCACCTACTGAGCCCATGTGCCACAGCTACTGAAGCCCGCGCGCCTAGAGCCCGAGCTCTGCAACAAGAGAAGCCACCTCAATGAGAAGCCCGCGCACCGCAACGAAGAGTAGCCCCAGCTTGCCGCAACTAAAGCCCGCGCGCAGCAACAAAGACCCATCGCAGCCAAAAATAAAATAAATTTATTAACAAAAAAGAAAACTTCATTTCACGAGAAACCATTAAACACTTATCATAATGGCTAAACTCCAAAACATGGAAAACACCAAATATTGGTGAAGATATAGAACAACAGGAAGGCTCGTTAATTGCTGTTGGAATGCAAAATGGTACAAGCACTTTGTAAATTTCTTATGAAGCTAAATATAGGCTTACCTATCATACAATCCAGCAGTCACACACTCGTAGTTAATTATCCAAATGCATTGAAAACATGAAAGCCTATACACAGATTTTTAGAGCAGCTTTATTCATAACTGCCAAAAATTTGAAGTAATCAAGATGTCCTTCAATAGGTGAGTAAACTGTGATACATCCATACAGCAGGCTATTATATTCAGCAATAAAAAGAAATGAGTTATTAAGCCTTGAAAACACATGGAGAAGCTTTAAATAGATATTGCTAAGTGAAAGAAGTCGTTCTCAAAAGCCTGGATAAATATGTGCTTTCACCTATATGACTTTCTGGAAAAGACAAAGCTCTACAGATGTTAAAAAGATCAGGGATTGCCAGAAGTTTGTTGGAAGGGGAGGGGAAACAGGGATAAATAGGTAGGGGAGTCTTTAGGGTGATGCAACTATCCACACAATATTATACTGGTGGACACATGGCATTATGCATTTGTCAAAACCCATAGAACTGTACAACACAAAGAGTGGACCCTGACATAAATTATGGTGCTTAATTAATAATCATGTGACAACATTGGTTCATCAATGGTAAAAATTGTAATTTATAAAAAATAAAAATGTAATTAATAAAAAATGCTTTCTGTGGTGTCAGAGATAATCTCTAATATCGTGTGTTACTTTTGTGCACAAAATTTCGATAAACGAAATCCAATATTTATTACAAGGGATTGGTTCACACATTTGTGGTAGCTGGTTAAACAAGAGGAAGCTGGCAAGGCATATAGTCAGGAAGAAAGAATCATGACTGGAAACTCACTATCATGAACTGAAGCTTGGACTCTCTGGACATAGATAGGGCCTACCCTCTTTTAAAGGCCTTTTGATTAACTAAATCAGGCCCACCCAGGATGATATATCTCTTAATAAAGTCAACTGATTAGGAACTTTAATTACAGCTGCAAAATTCCTACACAGAAGTACACAGATGAACATGTAACTGAGTCTTTGGGAGGTGTGTGTGCATTGTAAAATAACTCTTTTATAGCCTCCTTGAACTTTCACAGGAGTGTAGCTCTTGTAGCCTACCCTATGTGGAAACATACTAGAAAGGGAATTCTGGAAGATTTCGTTCAGAATTAATGCTGTGTGGGATACCACAACAGTGGGTATGGCAGTCATGGTAGTCTGGGTGGAAGCATTGTGGGCAAGGAAAGCAAAACCATCTCCTGAATAAGTGTTATATTCCAGTAAAAACAAGATGTCATCCAATTCCATAACGAAAGTGCTTTAAGGTAGTCAACCTGCCACCAAGTAGCTGGCTCATCACCTCAGAGAACGGTACCGTATCAGAACTGAACCCTGACTCTCACATCAGGGTCAGTCTCTATTGTTGGGATACTGGACATTCAACAGTGGCTGTAGCCGGCGCCAGCCTTGGTGAACAGAATTCAATGTTGCTAAGTTCACGCTGAACTCCCATCCTTGTCACCATGGCTGCTTTGTTCATGAGTCACTGGGCAATGACAGAGATGGTTGGGGAAGATGCTGACAGACATTCATTAAATAGGCCATCTTAGTTACTTGATTGTTAAAATCCCCCTCTTTTTTTTTTTTAATAATTCACATGGAACACAAATGTCTTCATACCTGTTTCCAAAGAGGTCTATCCACATACCTTCCTCAAGACTCTATTTTCATGAATTTTACAATGGTGTCCCTGATATTTAACCAAACCATTGGCCACATTTCATGAATTGACATAGATTTGGTCATTTGGCATCTCTCCTTCTAGGCAAAAATAAACAGCTTCACTGATTGAAGTTCCGCCTACTGAGAGAATCACCCTTCACCCTGTCCTTTAGAGATGCCCCCACAAAGAAACTATATTGCCACAGCTGTCAGCTTTTTGGTGGTCTCTTTATATCATGCAGTACTGTCTTTACTGGGCTTAAGACTGAAATATACGAAGAGTACGAGCTATGGGCGTTGGAGCTACTTTTTCATGCAACCCACTTTTCCCCTTAGTACCTGCTCAAGCCCCGTCTCAACCATAGCACTTCCATTTGATAATGGAGCACAGTCATACATGCCTACCTTTGTGCCTTGGTAGGTCAGAAAATCCTGCTTCATGATGGACAGCTCAGGATGCATGGTAACTCGATGGTCTACGATTAAGTTTTAGTCTTTGCTGAGACCCAGTAGCAAGCCAAAAGCCGGTGTTTAGAAAGACACTAGTCACCCACAGATGATGTCTGGGCTTTGTTCCAAAACCCTAAGGATGGGAGATGTGAGTCACCTATAGGGACCTGCCAATGGCACTGAACAACATCTCTATCTGCCAATGATGCTTCAAGCACCATTAGATCTGTTGGCTCATATGGCCTAAGCAGCAGAGCAGTTTCAGCTGGTGCCCCTTGGCGTCCAGTCTACTGTGGTCTTTCCATTCTGACCATTGCCTGTAGACATTAAGTTTCAGCCCAGTGATGAACATTCTCTGAATCTCAATGAATATTGCCTTGATATGAGTAGAAATATGATATTTAAATTATTTTGCATTTTACTGTTATTATTACCTATTGTCCTGTTCCTGTTCTCAAGCAGACACTCCCCTAGTGAAAAGGATGCTACATTTTTACCCATAGTTTACCATCATCTAACATTAATGCCTGGTGTACAGCAGGCATTTTAAATAAATGTATTGAATTCATCTGAATTTAATATATATTTGTGGTAATAGTAATTATCCATGTACATATGCAGACTTCCCATATGCACACGTGCACACACACACAGACACACACATGTGCACACATGAGCACATTCATGTACACAGAGCCCTGAAGAAAGAAATCACCAAGTAATGACGTCTTCATTCATTACCTCCATATGAAGCTGTGTCTAATACTCTCTTTGGGCCAATCCCTGATAATTAAATATTTAAAAAATCACTTTATCTCACCAATATCATGTCTGCTTATCTATACATCTGCTTTAAAAAGTCCTATTCTGTTTACTTATCATAACCTACTCTCCCTGCAATATACATGGATTCCGTTTCCTTGTTGAACTAAGGTCATTGCAAAACCACAAGGTTAGACATTAGCAGTTTCTCATGAACATATTTTAGATGATTAATATAATTAGTCTTGAGTAGTTATGGGATTGATACATTCACAGATTGGTCTAATTAGCCTTTGAACAGACTGATGGCTCAATTGAAGAGCTAATAAATTATCTGGCTGATCTCCACACACCTTTTATCCTTGGTTTGATTAATACTCAGGCTTTTGGCAAAGTACCTGGGAAAAGGGCTGAAGCTTAGCCTATCAATTTCAATAATTGCATTATTTAAATGGGTATTTATCTCTCCTGAGTATTTGATTCTTTTGGTTTTAATATACACAATATATATTTGTGGTGCTTATGAAAATTATCAAAATTTTCCATTTATTTACACATAGGCTAATGCTATTAGAAGGCTTCTGTAAGACTGTCTCTGTGATATAAGTGAGTAATTCTGGGAAATCTAGAAATACTGTATAAAAATGCATGAAATTAAACAATAATTTTAGTTCTCTGTCATCTGGTGATTCCCTGGAGAATTTATGACAAAACTTCCTTTGCTTTTGACAAATAATGTTGACTTCCTCCAAATCTTCATTTTTACCTCATTCTATGTATAGGTACCATAATAAATAAAGACTGGTTTTAAAGTTATTTGCATGTCTTTGTAATGAACTCAAAATAATAACATGATAATTAATACTAGTATATGTATATAATCTCTGGTATTGTTTCTATTCCACAGAGTAAAGCTACCTATGCTGTATTTACATTTAATTAAATCTTTAAAAATGTAGCTATATTATATACGGAAGTCTCCTTGACATTAAGGTCATTTACTGTGATAAATCCACTGATGCATACACTCAGCTCAGGCAGTAAATGAAAACTATTAAAGTGTAAGCTAATTATAATGTAAAAGCTAGTGTATGATCAGATCTCATTCACCTTGTTGTAATACAGATTTTTATTCACTCCTGTTACTTGAAACCTAACTAAATGTGTACCTATTCTAAAAATACATTCTCATAGCAACTTATATAAATTGTGTGTTATGCATTTAACTGCAGAAAGTATTGATCAGTTATAATCATACACTCTTTTTTTATCAGAAACATATTTTAATTTGATGCCGTTCTTCAATATAGAAGTAATCGTTAGTAGTCCAGTGGCATGTTTGGTAGAATTCTCATTAGTACCTTGGTAACTTGCCCTTCTCATAGACATTATTATCACCCAAGACTTAATTTTGCCCATCACACATTATTTTCCAGATAGATGGATAATCATACACTACTCAAACTTTTCATCAAGCACAGAGATTTAGAGTGCATTTTCTACTTTCCAATACTCTCATCAACCATGTTTGTTAGCATTACTGAAATATGGTTTTCTTTTCTTTTACAACTTCTTTATCTCCAATATCTTGTGCAACTTTGTTTAGTTAAACCACAACAAGTTTTGCCTATTGACCAATGACATCATATTTAGACAATTTTGTCACAGTGTGTCAGTTTCACATCAATTCTCTCTTTATCTCTATTGACTCTTAACCTGAGAACTATATATGGAGTTCTTTGCTTCAATTCCACTGTACCTATAGGTTCTAAATTCTCCCTTCTCACTTTGGTATCCAAATCCAGCTACTACTTATCCCAAATAAAACCTAGTAACATACCTTTGAATCCACTAATATATCATGAGCTTGTATATATTATCTCTTTTAAATTTTATTTCTTCCATACATTCTAAAGCAGTGCTTTAAATGTGGAAGGTATTTACTAGACATTAAAATAAATAACATTGAAATCTATAATAAAACACAATTTTATCTTCAAATCTGCGACCCTTGATTTTATTTTTAATTTTATATAAATTTTTGTAAAACACAATGTGTCCAGACCCTTATAAGAGTCAAATCTTACTACAGAATTTTAATGACAAGAAGCATTTGCACATCTTTCTGCTCAAAAGATAGCGCTTTCAATTCTTTTTAGCATTTTCTCCTGAGGCTGGTACACTGTTAACAACATCCTACATCTTCTTTTTCCATATTTTACTCACCTGTTTGGTGAGAGCATATTCTAAAGTAGTTGCCTTGAGGAAAAACTGCAAGGAAGTACAATATTTGAGACTTTATATAATTAAAAAAAATTCTTTTCTACTTTAACACTTGAAAGATATTTTAGCTTATATAGAATTCTACTCTGTAATTCAATATTTTTTTCCAGAAAATTGAAAGCATTGTTACACTGTATCCTAGTTCCATGGATTCGGTTGATAATGCTGTATTTAGAATTTCTGATTTAGTGTGTGATCGATTTTATTTAATTTCTCAGAAAACTTTTAGGATTTTGTCTCTATTCTTGTTGGAATTCCAAAATGATATACTTGGATGTCTTGATGAAGATGTGCTTTATTAAGCTGAGGAAGTTCCTTCTGTATTAGTTTATTAGAGCCGCTCTTGCAAAGTAGCACAAACTGGGTATCTTAAAACAACAGAAATGTATTCCCTCACAGTTCTGGAGACTAAGTCAAAAATCAAGATGAATATAAGGTTGGCTCCCTGTGTGGTGCTGAGGGAGAAATCATCTCATGGCTTACTCTCTCCTGCCTTCTGGTGGTATTCTTTTTTTCTTTTTTTAAAAATTTATTTATTTAATATATTTATTTTTGGCTGCGTTGGGTCTTTGTTGCTGCGTGCGGGCTTTTCTCTAGTTGCAGCGAGCAGGAGCTACTCTTCATGGCGGTGCGCAGGCTTCTCGTTGCGGTGGCTTCTCTTGTTGCAGAGCACGGGCTCTAGGCACTTGGGCTTTAATAGTTGTGGCCCGCGGGCTCTAGAGCACAGGCTCAATAATTGTGGTGCACGGGCTTAGTTGCTCCGTGGCATGTGCGATCTTCCAGACCAGGGCTCGAACCCATGTCCCTTGCATTGGCAGGCAGATTCTTAACCACTGAGCCACCAGGGAAGCCCCTTATAGACAATTCTTGCTCTTCCTTGGCTGGTTCATGATCTCTTTTATGTCTACCTCCATCTTCACATAATGTTGTCCCCTGCATGTGTGCTGTCACTGTGCGTCCCCTCCTCTTCTTATAAAGACACGAGTACTTGGATTTAGGGCCCTCTCTAATCTAGTATGACCATATCTCAACTAATTATATCAATATAGACCCTATTTCCAGATACGGTCACATTCTGAGGCTTAGGGTAGACATGATTTTGGAGGGACAATATGCAACTCCATCATCTATTCCTAACTTGCTGAAGATTTTTATGAAAAATTTGTGTTACATCTTGTCAGATGCCTTATCTGTTTCCACAGAGATGACAGTATGATTTTGCTCTTTTAGTCTGATTACTATGAAATCGCATTGATTGGTTTTCAAAAGTGAAACCAATCTTGCATTCTTGGAAATAAACTTATCTTTTCATGGGGAATTAATACATTTATGTATTGCTGGATTTAATTTTCTAATATGTCATTAAGGATTTTTGTGGCTAAGCTCAAGAAGAGTTTTTTTAGGTAGTATTTTTTTAATGTCTTTTTTGGTTACTTTTATATTGAGATAATTTGACATACCATAAAATTCACCCTTTTTAAGTGTACAATCCAGCGGTTTTTAGCATACAGTTGACCCTTGAACAACGAGGGGTCTGCAACCTAGGAATGGTTAGTTATATTTTTTATACGTTATCTTCCTAGTCTGGGAAATAATAACATCTATTTCACAGAGTTGTGAAGAGTAAATTATGTGTGTGTGCTTAAAACCGTTGGTACATCTAACAGCTATAAAAGTAGTTATTATTATTCCTGTACACAAGAGAAAATATAAAGAAGAAATAATACAGAATTAACTTTACAAGTATAATTAAACACATTTTTATGATGAAAAATAAAGGCAAAATAAAATAGCACTTCTGTTGATCACTCAGGATCTGAACCAAGAAGTTCTGAAATAAGACAAAAGTGTGACCGAGTAGAATAGAGTATCACTTGTGCCTCTCTACAAAGCTAGAGTATATTTTTCTGTAAGATTCCTGTGTCTATATAGACCTTGTAAAAGGTCAGGACTCCCACTTGTCCAGGTGAGAGAAAGAGACCCCAAGGGCCCTGATTGAGAAATGATGCAAAGCACTTTAATTCTCTGAAAGGGAGTAAGGCATGTATCAAAGAGCAGGTTTTAAAACAAGATATCTCATTTTCATAGAAAGAAACCTAAGAATTGGAGAATGCCCATTCCTGCTTAGAAAACACATAAGGAGCTAGTAACTGTCACTAGTCCTGCTTTCCACTTGGGATCATTTTTGCTGTTGCTCCTTTTGTTATTTTTATCCCTCCCGTGCTTTTTGTTCTTATAAGTTTATGCATTAAGAAATTGCATTATGTTCGTTACATTTGAATTTGGGGGTATGTGGAGCTAAATTAATGTATTTAATCTGTCACCTTTAAGTGGAAGTCTTGCTTACATTCCCTCTTCTGAAAAAGTACTGACTAAACCTTTATTTCAGAACATCAGTATAATGCAGAAAATAACTGCTTTATGGGGTGTTTCTAAACCTTTTCTTTTTTAAATCACATAGCCCAACCAAAATAAAACAGGCTATTATTTATTGCTTGGTAAGTCAGCTATACCCTGCTATCTTACCTAATTTGCCTAACACAGTTAAAGGTTGTTATTCAGGGGAATTCATGGCTGACATTAGTTTAGGATAATGAGGTAGCAGAATATGTAATTTGTTTTGCATAGACTGAGCACTGTTGTAAGTAATGGAGATTTATGTTAATAGCAAAGTCAGCATAACTGACATTGCAGACAAAGAGTAAACGAAATTTATGCACCATCGAGCTATTATTTTGATAAAGTAGATTTTCCTCCCAGAGATATTTAAAAGCCTTAGTAAAATAGTATCAATACATAGAAGCAGCCATTACATACTCCAGTTTGTTATCAAATTATGTTTTCTTAAAACTGGCTTATCTGATGGGAGTAATCCAATCACAGCATACAGTATTAGGTAAGAAATAATCAGGTTAAAAAATTATAACACAGTTACTTAAATTTGAATATAAGTTTTAACTGTTAATGTAGGAGTTTCACAGTTTATCTACAATGCTTAATGTCAAAAATTGTATCAATTTACTTATAAATTTTTATTGTCTCAACAATGCATTCTAATTTGCTGTGAGACTTTGTAAACAAATGTCACAAGTCTGCTCCTTGTTTTCCTTAGTTCTAAGATAAGGTATTTGACTAGGTAGTACTTACTGTTAAACAAATAGATCAGAATTCGTGGATACTTGAATACAATTATCAAATGAACACTAATGATAGCTGAAAGCTTAAGTAGGGTCTTTCCCAAGAATGTCTGTTTTTTTTTAAATTAATTTTTATTGGAGTATAGTTGCTTTACAATGTTGCGTTAGTTTCTAGTACAGCAAAGTGAATCAGCTGTATGTATTCATATATCCCCTCTTTTTTGGATTTCCTTCCCGTTTAGATCATCACAGAGCATTGAGTAGAGTTCCCTGTGCTGTACAGTAGGTTTTCATTAGTTATCTATTTTATGCATAGTATCAATAGTGTATATGCATCAATCCCAATCTCCCAATTCATCCCACCCCGCCTTTTACCCCTTGGTATCCATACATTTGTTCTCTACATCTGTGTCTCAACTTCTGCCCTGCAAACCGGTTCATCTGTACCATTTTTCTAGGTTCCACATACATGCGTTAATATACGATATTTATTTTTCTCTTTCTGACTTAACTTCACTCTGTATGACAGTCTCTAGATCCACCCACATCTCTACAAATGACCCAATTTTGTTCATTTTTATGTCTGAGTAATATTCCATTGCATATATGTACCACATCTTCTTTATGCATTCCCCTATTGATGGACATTTAGGTTGCTTCCATGTCTTGGCTATTGTAAATAGTGCTGCAGTGAACACTGAGGTGCACGTTTCTTTTTGAATTATGTTTTTCTCTGGGTATATGCCCAGTAGTGGGATTGCTGGGTCATATGGTAGTTCTATTTCTAGCTTTTTCAGGAACCTCCATACTGAGATCCTTCAACTTCTAGGAATGCCCTGTCCCAGAACTCCCTCATAAATGCACTATATGGGATGCATGGGTCCACGCACCCTCACTGCAATGTCAGGACAGCCCTAGACAGTCGGTGTTTCTAAATTGAAAGGAGTGGGTGGATATAGAAGGAGAAGTTGAGACCGTGCAACAAGACAGGATTGCAGGCTCTGCAAAAGTATTGTGCTATGATAGAAGTGGTTTTTCACTCTGATTTTCATGCTCTTTGAGCATTTTAGGAACGAATATTGCATCTCCAGTGCAAGGAGAACTATGCTTTTTATTGTTTTGAAGGACATGTGCGTGTGTGTTTAGTCTAAAATCACATCTGCTACTCGGAAATAGATAAACATCTAACCACGGTGTTCGTCTCGCTATATACTCCCATGTCTAAACGACAAAAAGATTTTCTTTCTTATCTCTATTCAATTGTTCATTTATTTTGGTCACAGGATAAAAAAGGGGAGTGTGTGTGTGTGTGTGTGTGTGTGTGTGTCTCTCTGTGTGTGTGTATGTGTGTGTAGGAGTTAGAAAACATATTGTAATTTTAGCAGCATCTATGTTTCCTATTCATGCCACACCTTTAAACAATAAGAGATCCTTCAACTTTTAGGAATGCCCCGTCCCAGAACTCCCTCATAAATCGCTCCCTTCCATTAATTTATACTGAAAAAATTTTCTCAAGTTTTAAGATAAAAGCCATTCTTATTTTCTACAGGCTATTTTCCTTTATTCCTTTAGTTTGGGTCACATTTTTATTAAGGGCTCAGTAACACTCAGACATTACATTTGTCATCATCCTATTCAAGCTTTAGATATGGAATCCTTCCTTCCATTTACCTCTGCTCCATGTCCCCTGCGGCCAAGGAATGGTTGTTTATTTCTGGATAGTTATGGGATCTAACACAGTTGGCCACTGTTACATTCACTATATCCTTTTATATTTGGCTTTCTAATTTATGAATATTTGAATTAAAAAGTATGATTAAAATAATGGCTAACTTATCTACATTTAATCTAAATAGAAAATAAACCCTGTTAAGGGCTGTGACTTCTTTAACAAGATTTTTCCTCAATCTTCCACTATTTAAGAGAAATAATTAATGATTCTGTCATGAAACTAATTCCAAAAGAGAATAAAATTACTAAGTCTACATATTTTAGAGGCATATCATGTACAGATACTGAGACCATTTTAATGTTGAAAATCTATTCCACCTACCATCAGAAGGCTGATATACAGTGAAATAATTGTATTTTATTGACTATTAGAAATATGTTGACTATTAAATATGTTGTAGTCTGTAATTTAAAAGTGGTTCCAAATTTTTTTCTTTTTTAAATAATATCCAATGTATCCAATATTTATTGAAGAATTATTTTCTACATGTTTCACTAACTTAGTATTATTTCCTTTAACACTACAATATTTTCTTATCATGGTGATTAAATAGTATATAAGCTTACATTTTTCTCTGGGATATGAAACCAAGTAAAGATATAGATCACATTAGAGTTTTTTTTTAATTAAAAGTAAAGATAAAAAGCACATCTGGTAGGAAATGGTAGCCAAAGGGAAGAAACCAGAGAATAATATAATAAGCAGTAAAAATACCACCTGCTCACGATTTCTTTCTCTTTTTTGAGCAGTAGTTCCTCAGAATATTAAGAATTTGGCACAAAACTCTACTTTATGTATTCTAGGCAGCTGTGCCACCCTGGATATCTTCAAATATATTAGTCAAATATAGTCATTATATTTTTTACTCATATAATTTTCTTGGTACATGAAAGTATATTTAATGCTTATAAGCAGTTATATGTAAGTACCTTCAATCTGTTTGAAAATTGTGACTATATTATTAGGATACTTAAATATGTATGTGACTTTTATAATTATCAAATATTTGTATTTAGTATGGTATTATTAATTTTTTTTTTTTTTTTTTTTTGCGGTACGCGGGCCTCTCACTGTTGTGGCCTCTCCCCTTACGGAGCACAGGCTCTGGACGCGCAGGCTCAGCGGCCGTGGCTCACGGGCCCAGCCGCTCCGCGGCATGTGGGATCTTCCCGGACCGGGGCACGAACCCGTGTCCCCTGCATCGGCAGGCGGACTCTCAACCACTGCGCCACCAGGGAAGCCCTAAAATGTTTTTCTTATAATATCACAGGTGAGTATACATACTGGGGAGAATAGAGTTCAGAAACATTTCCTCAATGTCCTAAAAATTGCTAATGTGAGGCATTAACCATTTTTCTTATTGAAAATAAATAAGTTGTCTAGTTTCATACGGAGTTTATGTCTGTAACGACTACCTCTGGACTCATGAATCATGAAAGGTAAAAACAGCAGAACATACGGTGGTTTTTGCATATTTTCTCCAGAGAGCTCATTTCTAAAGTTTTTCAGAATTTGTCTTAAATTTGCCAGCATTACTCATCCAATTTTCATGAAGAAAGAAAAATATCCCTTTTTTTCTTCTTTTTAGAGATTGGAGAGGAAAACTGCAAAGTAAATTTTGGTATTATATGTATGTATACACATTTGTATAGTGTTTTGTATTCTGCTAAAATATTAACATTATCTGAGCCTTCAGTATAACCATCTGATTAGGTAGAGTCTATTTATTATAAAGATTAGTAAACACAATTTTAGCACTAAGCATTGCCTTAGGTTTAGATTACATGAAAACTGGCCTGTCCCTAACAAGTCATGAACAACTCAGAATCTTCCTTAATGAGCTCACAATGTCTCAGAAGTGGAAGACAGGAAAAATCAATAATCATATTACAATAAACTAAATAGATGTATAACACTATTAACAGTAGTCATCAGACCTTCTAATGTTCCTAAGCTTAATCATTACCTAATTTAATCATCACAATGCATTTATCATCCCCTTTACACAGTTGAAAATTGAGAAGTTAAATTATTTTCCCATTAGTAATAGTGGGACATAAAGACTAAGATCAATCCCACAATCTGACAACAGAATCCAAAATTCCATGGAAAGGGACACTTGGTTTATGTTGAAATTACTTTTAGTGCCATGGAGGACAAGGTGGAAGGTAAATGTGAGAATAGTAAGAGTGAAACACAAGCTGATTCTTGAAGTGTAACTAAGAATTTCATGTGAAGGTGGTGCGACAGACATTGCAAACCAAAAATCAACTCATACACAGGTCTCGGATAAATATGACGTAGTCATTGTTTGCTATGCAGTACGAGTAACTTATATTTACAATATGTAAAAAAATGTGGTGAAAGTGAGGATGAAATGTTAGAGTGAGCTAAGTTATACGAATGGAAAATGTGTAATTACATGCAAAATTGACAGAACTTTGTGACTAATATGAAAAAGGTGAGAACCTTGAAATTATTGTTATATACTCTTATTGTCAATGTTGAACTCTGAAAGTGATATAGACACAGTTTCCCATTTAATCTTAATGTAGTAAGATGCATTACTAGGTAATATCTTAAGCAGTACACATTAAGTATGGAGTTTTTCCTAAAAAAACAGAAATACCATATGATCCAGCAATTCCACTTATGGGTTTTTCAAAGCATCTTATCAAGTGATGAATGGATAAGAAGATGTGGTGTGTGTGTGTGTGTGTGTGTGTGTGTGTGTGTGTGTGTGTGTATGCATATATATATGGATAATATTCCATATACATATGAGATATTACTCAGGCATAAAGAAGAATGAAATCTTGTCATTTGTGACAACATGGATGGACCTAGAGGGTATTATGCTAAGTGAAATAAGTCAGACAAAGACAATTACAGTATGATGTCATTTATACGTGGCAACAAAAATGTTAACCAACATAACATAATAGTAAGGCAGTCATAGATACAGAGAACAAAGAAGTGGTTGCCAGAGGGGAGAAGGGTGCGGTGTTGAGAGAAATAGCTGAGAGAGATTAAGACTTACAAACTTCCAGTTACAAAATAAATGCATCCTGGGGACAAAATGTACACCATAGAGAATATAGTCAATGATATTATAATAATTTAGTTACGGATGGTATTTAGAGTTATTGTGGTGATCATTTTGTAATGTATAGAAATATCAAATCACTATATTGTGCACCTGGAACTCTGTGTTGTAGTTCAATTAAATTAAAAATACACTTCAATTAGATAAAAAAAAAACACTCCTGGCAAAAATGAATTAAGCAAGAAATTGTAAAATATTTGATCGATGTGTTAAAAGTGGAAGATCATCATAAGAGATCTGATATATGAATGCTGAGGTCCCTGAAAGAGTAAAATCAAAGCAAAGATACAAAGCAAATATTAAACATTATGATACAAAGTTTTCTGAAAAAAAAAGCCTTTGAAATTGTTTATTAAAAAGAACAATGAGAATTCAATTGCAATGACCAATAGCAAATGATACTGTGGAAAAATTACTAGGCTTTAAAAATAAAAATACTTTGGGCAGCTAGAATAAAAGCGCAGGAGAAATAGAAGGGAATAAAAATTAGAATTTTAAGAGCCTTTTCTGACACAGAGAAATTCTCTGAATTCAGAAGAAAATAGAGAAACATATTTAAGATATGCAAGGAGAGAAATGATGAATCATGAAATTTTTACCAGCCTAGCAGACTGAATATCGGAAGTCCTGACATCAAGTCATGAAGGACCTAGGGTAATATTGTTCCCATCAATGGAATGAACAGACTTCAGAAAACAGAATCCTTAGAAAGTGACATAAGGACAGATGGTAAATAGAAAATTTGCAGTTCCTTACTCAACTTAGACTGAATAAGGATTGTGTGTGTGAGAGAGAGCGCGATCTTGGTGGTAGATACCAGGGTGACTACCTTACAACAATTCATTAAGTTCTACCTCTGTTGAGGGTGCTTTTCTATACACGTGTTTTATTTTATAGAAAATTATTTTTAAAGCAACTAGATAGATAATATAATTTAATAAAAAACATAAATATCAAACATATAGATACATATTGAACATAGAGAACATATATATATAAATAACAGATAAAACTGTAGCTAAAACTAATACTAAATCTGTGCAATGAAACAACCGAGCTTGTATTAAATGAAGAGGCCTCAGGAGACTAGAAGTGACGTCGCTCCCGATCTCGGTTCAGATGACGCTCCTGGGCTCCAGGTCCAGGCCTTTACAGGCGTGAGTCCAGAACCTGCAGCACAAACACAGGCGATGGAGTCATTGAGGAGGTGCAGAGTCAGATGGAAGAGGGCTCGCTGGGGAGAGTGAGCAGGGTCCGGAAGGCTCCTCAGGCCCTGGACTTGGCCTTGGGCCCTCATGTCCCCAGGGGTCAGATCCACAGGGCACTGGGGTCTGTTTGCTGCTCTTTGCTGAACGTGTGGTCTGCTAGCAGGGAGTATCTAGAAATGTCCTACAGGAGCGATTATACCTGGGCTTTTGGCGGGGCAGCCTTCAACTGACGGGTCCCTGGACAGAGAGACTGAGGCAGAGGAAAGCAGGGGGGCTCAGGGATCCGGGACTAAAAGGCTGATTCTCACCCACCCTGGGCCCTGGGAGCAGCGGGAGGTCTGATGACACAGGGGGTGGGTGAACCTGCCCCTCCATCCTACACTCAGTGTAACTGCTCATAAGACCTGCACACTGGAAATGGACAGACACCTGGAGTTTCTATTTTCCCTTATAATTCTTTCTAACCCCCAGCCAAACTCTCCTGAGGTTCATAATTTTAAAATGTTATTATGCTGCTGTAATGAAAACATACATTTTATCTGTTTAGCATATTGCAACATTAAAAGTGGACAGAAGACACTGCTTTTCAAACTGTAATAAGACAAGTTATATTTATGTTATTTAATGACAGAATTGGAAAAACAAATAAAAGGAACATGAGTAACTTGAATCCTGCCCCTTTAACTCACCCAAACGAGCACTGTACTGAACTGCTTTCTGGTTTTCCTTAACTCGAACTGAACACATACACAAAAGAATCTACAGAACCTCCAACCCCAGGTTGAGAACCTCCACCCCGTGAAGTGACCCAGGCCCCCCAGGGGCCCCACAGAGGTGAGGGACCCCCAGGGCTTGGGCAACTCCCAGGCAGGCTGGAATCCTGCCGTGGCCCTACCTGATGCCAGGACTATGAAGCACCCACAGGGATGCAGAGCTGGGCTAGGTGAGCTCTCTGCTTGCAAGAGCACTGAGTGCCTGTGTCTTCTTCATGCTTTTCCCAAGAGTGCTGGGACTGGGGAGGTCGAAGCCCCCCCAGCCTCTCACCACAGCTAGCGATTAATTGGGGATGCTCCCTGCTGCCTTTAGGGGGGTTGGGAGGGTGGGGCTGGGTCCTGCAGAGAGAGGTGATGAACACTCCAGTGGGGCTCTTCAAAGGGAACATGCTGGAACAGCACCTCCGAGAGTCATGCACATGGTGGCCCCGCAGTGCCCTACAGCCTCCCCTGCAGATGTAACAGCTGCCGGAGGACGCAGCCCAGCAACCATGGGGGCTTGTGTGGATGGGTACGTGTGCCCTGGGGAGATGTGCTCCTGGCATCCTCCACTTGTCTGCAGGGTTTATTACCATCCTCTTGTCACCACCTTTGTGGTCACACTCAACAGCAGTCCCCACTGTTTTGGCTGGTGTTTCTGAAGCACCAAAAAGTAAGCTGGGGACGTATGGACAGAGAACACGTGCACTGTCTGCCCCACCTTTTCACTCCCAGTCCTCCACGTTCATGCTTCCTCTTTCTGGTCTTCCTCTTCATCAGGAGCGACTTCCCCCAAAATTGCTCTCAAGACAAGCAGAGAATATCTTGATATCTGGAAGGAAGAGAATAGGAAGAGAACAGTCAGGCAGGTCCAAGGCCACCCAGGGCAGGAAAACAACCATAAGGGGTAGCTCAGGGCAGAGCCAGACTTCACCGTGGGCCCCTAAGGCTGGGTGGGCCCAGACCTGCTGACTCGAGCCCCATCTCCTGCTCAGGCCACTCACGGTGACAAAGACAGATTCAATGGTGCAGACCTCTGGTCAGGAGCCAGGGACATGCTAAGAAAGTGTGGGAGGAGGCCTGCAGAGAGAGTTCACAGATCTAATATAAGATCCCAGGACCCCTGGAGCCCGGATGAGACCAGGTCCTCCAGAACGACAATCATAAAAAGAGGGAAAGAGGAGACGGGGAAGGAAGAGTCTATGGATCTGACAAAGAAAATTTAGAAAAAGACTTGCAAGAGGAAATAAATTACCATCAGCTCGTTGCTCTCTTTGTTAGAAGCTTCGTCATCTGCCATGTAGTATTCTGGTGTCCAAGGGCAGCAGCCATGTTGGGGTGGCCATGGGAAAGGAAAGGGGAGATTCAGAGTCGGGATGTGACCTCGAGACCCCTGTGTCCTCATCTCCACGGACCTCCCAGGGCCTCAATGGTGCCACCTCTGCAATGAAGTAGTGGGTCTCTGACCTCCAACATAAGGTTGCCACCCTCAACTTCCCTACATGTGACCAGGAAGGAGGCCCATGTCACCCTGTGCTTCCTGCAGGTGGTCACGGTTTCCATGCGATTCTGCCATGACCGTGCCTCCCTCTTGCTCTCCCTCTGCTTCCTCACTACTTCCTTCCTCATGTCTCTGCTCTAATTACTGCTCCTTTCCTTCCTCTTTGTACCACCACTAATCCTAGAGTTCTCCAAAGTGGGCACATCGCCACCATCTCCAATCAGTCGATTGTTTAATTAACCAATCCATGCATCCCAGGGAGTACCTGGCATGGGACTGATAGTGTGTTGGGCTCTGGGGAGGGAAGGACATAAAACTCCATATAACAGGGATTCTCCTATTTCCTGGGGTGACCTTAGTTATCTGGGAGATAATTAATGCTCACACCACTGTAAGTTTCCCAGAGGATGAAAACAAAATCAGAGGGAAAGTAACATGTCCAATTTCATTTAGCCAGAATATTGTAACAAGGGTCCTCCATAAATGGTACCTGCCGGGAATTACCCTGAGATTTAGAAGGACTGGGACGAATGAGACCTGATAAGGTATGAGGAAAGGTCCCAGTGTGGGCAGGACTGGGGCGTGGGGAGCAGAGGCAGGGCTGTCTGGATGAAGTAGTGGGTTCTGAGAGGTGCAGTGACCCTGGGTCCTGCTGCCCTGAGTCTCTGTCCTGGGCCTGGTCAACCCCAGGAGACCAGGTCAGCAGGGCTGTGAAAGCAAGTGTGTGAAGAAGCCCAGCAGCCCCTTCACACAGTCCTCTAGAATTTTTGAAACCCATGGAGGGTCTCTAGGGGCAGCTGGATGTGGACCCCTCCCAAATGGAAGCATGTCAGCACATCAGCCTTGGGGAAGTGCAGAGGCTGAGATGAGCTCAAGGCGACTGACTGAGCACATGCAGTGATCCCAGAGCACGTGTTCTGTGACTCATCCACCTCTGGGAGGGACTGTCCTTTACATGAGGAACAAACAGTGAGGACAAAACATGAGGTGAAGCCACAAGTCCTGAAAGTGAAGAGGGAGAGAGTTCACTTCTCATCCACCACCTGACACTTTCTAGAAAAACTTGGTCTCCAGTTTCAAGGGCCCATGAGAGTTTTGACCCACAGGTTCTGTCCATCATAGGTCAATACGCAAAAGAAAACAAAGTCTCCTGTGCACAATACCCTAGATGTGCTAACCAGAAACCAAACTTCCATATTAGGCGGTGACAAGCACAGGAGAGAGCAGCTCATGTGGAAAAGATAATTTTGGATGAGCAAATCAAGAAAAGGTGCTTATAGAGCACAGTCACGTCTAAGGACACAATTTCTCTCTATTGTATCATTAAAATATGAAAAAAAAACAAGTCAGAACTCTACACATATTTTATTCTTCTTTCTGATTTCATATCCACCTTCCTCAGTCTCCAAAGCAGGAGATATAACCCTAAAGTTCCAGGAACCCTCTGCCATTAGATCCTACCTAAGTGTTGTTCCTACCTGTACCCTCTTCCTCATCATTGCCACAAATGTTATCCAAAACAGATTCTGTAGAAATATGAACATGAATTTACAAGTCTTATGGATACATTTAAAATGTGACTAATGTGACTGAGTAATTGGATATTTTATTTTATTTTAATACATTGAGTTAATCATTGATTGAATTAAATAAATTATAACAGGCACATCTAGCTAGTGGCTACCACACTGTAATACACATCCCTCTCTCTCTCTCTCTCCATATATATATAAAATATATGGAGGATGTTACCACCCCTCCCCTGGTTATTCCCTTCTGTATGGTCTACCCATTCAAGATGGCTGTTTGCTGATGGTTTACCAAAGGAAAAACCTCTGCCCCGTGAAGGTACTTAGCCCAAGGGGGTAAGAGGGATGTGTCCCTCTGCTGGTTTCCCTGGTAACTGATGAGCCCATCTGCTGTCAATTCCCCCTATAACTGGTAGCCTCCCTATTCCGCCCAGAGTGAAGAATGCTGCTACCGCTGCTGCTGTGTTCTGCCTGCCATCGGCTATCTACAGTGGGATGTCTCTCCAGGACCACTTTGCTTCTGACGTGAAAGATCTCCCATCTATTAAACCATTAATGTCTCTGTCCCTGACTCTGGGCTCTTTCTTTAGCCCCGAGGCTGAGCAAGTACAGGGCTTGCAGGCGTGAGAGGTGCAGCCCAACACCTTCTGCAGGGCAGTTTGCTGGCCAGATTTGATGATTCATTTGTAGGTGTTTCCTAGGCTCATGCACACTTGCCAGGCACTCATGAGACCTTGGGGACACTTAAACAGTAATGTCAACACCCAGATCCTAGAGGAGTTCCCGACAGGTGTTCCACTTGAGGGGAGAGGTAATGAGCATGGCCCAGTGCACCTGTGCTAGACGTAATCAGCGAGCAGGTGCAGAAGGGAGGGAGGGACATTCACTCACTTCATGAGGCCATCCTTCTCACCACTGACTCTGAAAAATCCAGGGAAGGAAGGGACAAAATGCCCTTAGAAGGTAAATGGCCTGTACACTGAAAACTACAAACCACTGCTGAAAGAATTAAACAAGGAACAAGTAATTGAAATGACATATCATATTCATAGACTGGAGACTTATTGTTGACATTTTTACACTACCCAAAGCTAAGTATAAATTCATTGCAATACCTATCAAAATCCCAATGTCATTTTCAAAGAAATAGAAAAAAAGAAAGATCCTAAAATACATATGGAACAACTAAGGACTCCAAACAGACAAAAAAATCCTGAGAATAAAGAACATAGATGGAGGCTTCTCACTTCCTGACTTCAAAACACATTACAAAGCCACAGGAATCAAAATTGTATGGTACTGACATAGAAACAGATACATAGCCCTAAAGACCAGAATAAATAACCACCAAGAAAACTCATAGATACATGGCCAAATGAAATTCACCAAGGTTCTAAGAGAACAAATAGGGAAAGTATAGTTTTTTCAATAGTTAACAGGATGAAAATATAACTTACCGAAAGATTACAAACATATATCAGAAAAGGAGCTAATGTTCAAAACATATAAGAAAAACACTACAACTCAAATGCAAAATAAGTTAAAAAATTAAAAAGGGTAAATAACTGGGTTCAGAAATGTGCAAAGACTTAAATAAGACATTTCCTGAAAAAGACATACAAATGGCTAACAGATATAGGAAAAGGTTTTCAACCTCACTAATCATCAGGGCAATGCAAATCAACACCTCACACCTGTTAGGCTGTGTATTATAAAGAAAAAAATTAACAGTTTAAGGCCAAGATGTGGGGAATTGGAAACTTTGTACACTGCTGGTGGGAATGTAAAATGGTGCAGCTATTATGAAAAAGAGTATGGGGGTTCCTTATAAAATTATAAACAGAAACATCATATGATTCAGCAATCACAGTTCTGGGTATATATCCAAAGGAAATTAAACCAGTATCACAATGAGATGAACTTAGGTTCATTGCAGCATTTTCCACAATAGCCTAGATATGCAACCAACTTCACATAACAAGTAAGTGTCCTGTGCCTGAGCTAACCTTAGGTACCTCAAAACAACTCCATAAGTCTCTTAGCCCCTTAGAGAGGATGAAAGCAATATTACGGTTAAAAGTAACTTGTCTCAATTCCTTTAGTCTGGAATACTGAAACAAAAGTTCTACAGCAGAGGAAGCCTCATAAACACACAGCACCTGCCAGGGTTTACCCCAGCCTTGGAAGAACTGGGAAGGATAAGACCAAGGCAGGCCTGAGGAAAGGTCAGAGGGTAGGCAGGACTGGGGTGTGGGGAGAAGAGCAGTGGCCCTGGGTCCTGCTGCCCTGAGTCTCTGTCCTGGGCCTGGTCAATCCCAGGAGACCAGGTTAGCAGGGCTGTGAGAGCCAGTGTGTGAAGCAAGCCCAGCAGCCCCTTCACACAGTCCTCTAGAATCCCTGCCGGCCATGGAGGGTCTCTAGGGGCAGCTGGACGTGGACCCCTCTCAAATGGAAGCACCTTCAGCACATCAGCCTTGGGGAGGTGCTGAGGCTGAAATGAGCAGACTGAGCACATGCAGTGATCCCAGAGCATGTGTTCTGTGACTCATCCACCTCTGGGAGCGCCCTTTCCATGAGGAATAAACAGTGAGGACAAAAGTAAGGTGAAGCTACACATCCTGAAAGTGTAGAGGGAGAGAGTTCAAGTCTCATCCACCACCTGACACTCACTATAAGAACTTGTTCTCCAATGTCAAGTGACTATGAGAGTTTTGTTACCACTAGGATATGGCCATCATACGTGAATGTAAAAATGAAACCAAAATCCCTTGTGCAAAATACCCTCCAGGTACTAAACAGAAACGAAGCTTTCATATTTGGCAGTGAAAAAGCAATGAAAGAGTAGTCTTGTGAGAAAGAAAATTTCTGAATGGCAAAGCAAGAACAGATGACTATAAGCACAGTACAGTCAAAGGACATGAACACAATAACTCTATTATATCATTAAAATATGGAAAGAACAAATCAAAATTCTACACATATTTCCTTCTTCTTCCTGATTTCATATTCACCTTCCTTAGTCTCCAAAGAAGTAGGTGGGACCCAAGTGTTCTAGGAATCGTCTCGCTTTAGATCCTACCTGAGAGTTGTTCCCTACCTGAATTGTCATCAGCATCACTGCTATGTATGCTCTCCAGGATCCATTCTGTAAAAACACAACCATGAGCATAAAGTTATTATACAAGTTGATCCACCCATTTCTCCTACTTGACTTGCTGGCTCACACAGCATCACTCTGGTCTTCCCTCCAGATTCTCAGACCTCCCCTGTGCTCTGTGCAGACAGAGTCCTTCAATAAGACATTGATCATAGTTGAAAATTTCAAATGAGGGAGAGATGCTGAGAAAATCACCTTCTGACCCCTCACTTCTATAGACCCATTTATAGCTTTCGCCTTCAAGCTTACCACCCTGAAATTCCGGATGTTACAGACACACTTGAAACATGGCTAGTGTGACAAAGCAATTGTGTGTTTTCTGCATTTTTTTAATAGAATGAGTTAATTATTGTTTGAACTAAATTAATTATAAATAGGCACATTTGGTTAGTGGCTACCACACTGGAAAGCTCAGCTCTAAGAAATCCAAAGATGAGAAAGAGGCAACCAGCCACCCCTCCCCTGGTTGTTCTTTACTGCAGAAAATTTGATGGCCTGACCTGATCATTCATATGTGGGTATATCTTGGGCTCTTGGACCCATGCCAGGCATTGGGAGAGTCCTTGTTGACACTGAAATAGTACAGTCAACACTCAGGTCCAAGAGGAATTCCCAGCAAGGGGCCCTCTTGTAGACAGAGGTGAAGGGCATGGCCCAGTACACCTGTACTAGACATAATCAGAGAGCAGGTGCAGAGGGGAAGGGAGGGATTTCACTCTCTTCATGAGTTCATCCTTCTCACCCCTGACTCTAGAAGACCTGAGGAAGGCAGTGGAAAAGGCCCCGTAGGAGGTGAAAGATTTGTGTACTGAAAACTACAGGACATTGCTGAAAGAAATTAAAGAAGAGACAAGTAATTGGAATGACATACCACGTTCATAGACTGGATTATTAAATACTGTTGACATTTCTATACTACATAAAGTGATGTACACATATATTGCAACAACCCACAAAATTCCTTGTCGTTATTATAGAAGTGGACAGAATCCTAAAATACATATGGAACCCCCCCAAGAATATAAAACAATCTTGAGAGCAAAGAGCAATGATGGAGATTAACACTTCCTGAACTCAAAACACATAACAATGCCACAGCAGTCAAAACAGTCTGCTACTGGCATCAAGACAGTGAGATAGACCAATGAAATATAATAGAGAGACCCCAAATAAACGCACATATATATGGCCAACTGATCTTTGCCAAGGTTCTAAGATTACCAAGTGAAGAAAGGATAGTCTCTTCAACAATTAACAGAATGAAAAGGCGACCTATAGGATGGGAGGAAATATGTGTAAACCTTATATCTGAATAAGGGACCAATATCCAGAATATATAAGAAACTACTAAAAGGCAATTTCAGCAGGCAAATAACTGAGTTTAAAAATGGGTAAAAAGCTTCACTAGACGTTTCTCCATAAAGACATACAAGTGGTCAATCTACATATGAAAAGATGCTCAACATCACTAAGCATCAGGGAAATGGAAATCAAGCCACAAGGAGATATCACTCACACCTGTTAGGATGTGTATTATAAAAAAATTAGGGCTTCCCTGGTGGCGCAGTGGTTGAGAGTCCGCCTGCCGATGCAGGGGACACGGGTTCATGCCCCGGTCCGGGAAGATCCCACACGCCGCGGAGTGGCTGGGCCCGTGAGCCATGGCCACTGAGCCTGCGCGTCCGGAGCCTGTGCTCCGCAACGGGAGAGGTCACAACAGTGAGAGGCCCACGTACCGCATGGATGTGAAGAAGTGTAACTTTTGTACCCTGTTGTAATGTAAAATGGTGTAGCCATTATAGAAAACAGAATGGAGGTCCCCAAAAAATTATTAAGAGAACTATCATAAAATCCAGCAATCACTCATTTAGGTTTACATACAAAGGAGATAAAACAAGAATGTCCAAGAGATATCTACAATCTCATGTCCATTGCAGCATTATACACAGTAGACAACACAGGAAAACTGCCCAGTGTCCATGGGAAGATGAATTTATAAAGAAAATGTGGTGTATACATACAGTGGAATGTCATTCAGTCTTTGAAAAAGAAGGAAATCCTGCCATCTGCAGCAACATGAAAGAACTTGGAGGACATTTGTAAGAGTGAAACAAGCCAGTCACAGAAGGTCAAAAACTGAAAGAAAACTCCGAGAAGCTGAGAGTAGAAGAGTGGTTCCAAGAGCTGGCAGGAGGTTGACATGGGAAGTCTCTGTTCAATGGTTATAACGTGTTATTTGCAAAATGGAAAAGTTCTAGACACATGCTGTACAACAAGGTGCATGTAGTCAACAGGACTGACTGGACACTTCAAAACTTGTTAAGATGTTGGATTTCATTGTATGTGTACTTTTACAACAATAAAATATACATATGTAATATAAATACAAAGTGGAAAAAAGGGAAAAAAGAAGAAAAATAAGGAAAGGGAGTCAACAGAGGGAAAGAAGAAAGGAGGAAGGAAGGGTCTCGAATGTACACAGGTATAAGGAGATAATGGGAGAGAAGCTCCTCTCCCCAGGCTTTAAAGAAGACATCTCTCCAGAGTTCACTCCAGCAAGAAGGGGATGTCCTTTCTCTTCCCCATTCAACCAGAAGCACCAATAGCATCCTAAATGTGGGCCAGGCTGCGCTCAGGTGTACACTTTTCCTTGATCTCTAAACCAACCACCCCTGACACCCCCATGGCTCAGGTGCCCTTCCTGTATCTCCTTCCACTTCTCTAAAGCATCTCCCTCTTCAAGTCCAGCTTGAGGCTCCAATCCTGTCCTCACACGTGGGGTCCACTGGGCGGGCCTCTGAGTTCTTAGAGCCTCCCTGTGAGTAGCAGGCACTGAATCACACACCAGGGCTCCCCTCAACACTATCAGGAAACTACGACCTAGGGATGGAGGATTTCTAGAACAACTTTACTTATAGACAGTTTCTTGGGTAAACAAGTGACATTTTACAATCAAGCATTTTCAGTTTTTTCTTTGGTGGGGAAAATATTGACACATATAAGGCAATCATATTCTACTATGTATTTCTCAAAGTATGTATTTCTCAAAGGACTCACTATCGAAAAAATTTTTTTAAGTATAACTTTCCATGTTTTAATTGACTTTACTCCCAGACTTGTTTTCTTGCAAAAGCCTTCAGAAAATACCAAGAACCTACTTCATCTGGCAGTTTGCACAGCAACATGAGTGGAGATGCTCTTGTCACACTGCTTGGTTTCTCTGTCCCACCTTGCAAAGCACAACCTCCTCTCTGCCCTCCTGGGAAGGGAGCCAGTGCCCACCCTGAGCTCAATCCTGGGGGTAGATCTCTTGGTTCTGTCTCCACGGTATTCAGTGTTTCTTGCCCAGCACACAGAAACAGGGCCGGCACAAGTGATGGAAGACAGACTTTCCGCAGGAGAAGGACATTTCGTTTTCTTAACACAGAATCTGATAGTGAATATTCGCCTCAAAGGAGAAAGGTGGAGTGAATTTCCTCCATCTACTCCTGGAGGCTCCTCCTTTCTCGGACTCCTCCAGAACTGGGTGTGGCATGTGGGTACAACCAGGGGCTCCCTGCAAAAGGAAGGAGGCCTGCCCAGCAATAGGTGCTTCAGGTAAGGGGGGAGGACTCATCCCGAGGCTTTAATAGGAAACAGTTAGAATGAGGGAAGTGGCAGAGAGATGTATCATAACCATTCAGAATGCTATGAGACCTACTAAGAGATGAGATTTATTATTAAATGAAGTTGCAATTGACCCAGTAGTAGGGATTCTGAAACCCAGTTTTGTTCATTAAGAATCCAGCCATGGAGCAACTAAGCCCGTGCGCCACAACTACTGAAGCCTGTGCACCTAGAGCCCGTGCTCCGCAACAAGAGAAGCCACCGAAATGAGAAGCCCGCGCACTGCAACAAAGACCCAATGCAGCCAAAAAAAAAAAAAAAAAAAGAATCCAGTAAACATTTGCCTGAGTGGTGATAGGATTTGTTTTCCAGGTGAAATGAGGCTCACTTGGTATAAAATCAATGCACACACTGCAAGTGTACAGTTTATTTACTTTTATATCCATACCCATTCATGATGCAACGGTGATGGGAATATTTTTTAGAAAGTTGGCACCAGTAACAGTGACGTTTAGGGGAACATAAATCGAGGGAAACACAACACAAAAAATTCACACACACACACAGAATCATACCACTCATTTCACATACAGACACACCCAGTCCCATGCACACAAACCTACACCACCTAACCGTAATACAGCTTCTTCCTGGGACTATAGTAATTGGTTACATTACTTGTAAATCACTTTCTATCACCAGGACCCCTACTCTCATTCACAGCACAAATTTGGAATCAGTTTGGCCTCTACACTAAAACCAGTAAGAATGTCCCACTTTCTCATCTTCAAAGTTTTTCCTCCCCAAGTGACTGATTCCAGAATACATACCATTTTCATGTTCTGTGACAGCCACCTGCAATTACAGAAGAGAAAACACTATGAGGATAAGATCACAGTGATGCCCAGGTCTTTTGTTCATTTGGTGACAGTAGAAAACCTGATAAGAAACAGTGGTCCAGGGAACCCAGCAAGGGCTATCAGAGCAAACCTACTCAGGCTGAAAGGCAAAAACTTTGCTTGGAGGATGGAACTTCCAAGTCCATTTAGGTTGGAAATTACAGAATTCTTTTCCTAGAGAGAGCTCCGTGCTCTACAGGCTGTAATGGATGCTGTCATTTTTTTTTTTTTTTTTTTTTTTTTTTTTACGGTACATGGGCCTCTCACTGTTGTGGCATCTCCCGTTGCGGAGCACAGGCTCCGGACATGCGGGCTCAGCGGCCATGGCTCACAGGCCCAGCCACTCCGTGGCATGTGGGTTATTCCCGGACCGGGGCACGAACCCGTGTCCCCTGCATCGGCAGGCAGACTCTCAACCACTGCGCCACCAGGGAAGCCCGCATGCTGTCAATTTTAATGTCCTGTGGAATCAGGCACCATGAGTTGGTAATAGACTCTCACTCCACATTCTCCCAACCAAGGGAACTGTATGTATCTGGAATGAATACCCTCAAATATTCGTAACTTAATTCTATTGAAAGAGAAATAAAGCAATATTTCTATCTCAGACCAGAAAAAAATCCAGCTTACCTTGTGTATACACAACACCTTTTCTTCTGTCCTATCACAGTGCAGGTCATCCGCCACATCCTCAGGGAGAGCTGGAGGGACACAGAGTAAGTGTCAGGACACTGGTGACGCTGCTCAGGAGTTACTCAGGGGCTTTCTTCTCGATGAGGACGTGGGGTGTTGTGTATGGATGTGGGAGGTTAGTAAGTGTGAGCTGAGCTGGTGTTGGGCCATCCTCTTTGGGGGATGAAGGAAGGCAAAGGACAAGAGGAAGGAAATGAAAACAGAGCTTTGGCTTTCTAGCTAAGGGGAGCCTAATCAAAAGGGAAGAGTCAATCTAAAAAATGGTAAACCCTAAAATGCATGCTCTGTTTCAGTGACAGAGACCCATGACCCATCCTGCCTGTTTTGAGCTTCTGCTAAATTGCCACTCTCTCTTGATTTTTCCCAGATCACTCTTCCCCCAGCATCCACAATTCCAGCTACTGTATTTATCATGTCTTCTAGTGTATAATATTTTATAGTTGATTAACAGCAACCTCTATTAAAGGACTGAATTCAATCCTAGACAAAATATGCTATATTTATTCACTAATCACTTGTCTTAAAGAAAATCAAATACACAAGATTTGACAAAACTGAAATCCTACCATTTAGATACAGCCACTATCAATCGTATCATATTTTTCTCCCAGTCTTTGTTTTCTATACAATGTACATATGTCCACTGAGTCAGGGGCTGTCCATACTCTAGGGAGCTGTTCCATAAGTGGGACACTTCATTATGAAGAGGGAGCACGGACTGAGTACAGCCTGTCTCTAACCCAGCTGTGCAGGAGATTTGTACAGGCCAACAATCAGGTTGCACTTTGAGTCCTTGGGTGTGGGCTACAGGAGATGACCAATTCTAAGGCTTATGGTAATGTTATCCAATACAATAAAATATCTCCCTGATTCTTATCTACTTTTGGCCTCGCTTAAGCAATGACACCAGCACTGACAGATATGCCCTGTACTGTATAGATGGGGTCTCACACCTCTCATAATCTGTGAGCTGACCAGGGGAATGCAGGTCCTGAGGTGAATTTCACACTAATGAATGTGCCAAAGTCAACTGATAAGTCCACCCATAGCTGCCCTGGGTTCTGTGACCACTAAGCCCACCTGATGGGCAAGGTCTGGACCTTTGGAGATGCTAGTACTTCCAGCCATGGACACGGATGCAGGGACTCCCTTGCTCCATGACTGAGGATCCCTTGGCTGAGTGGTAAGTGCAGGTCAGGGATCCAGAGCATCCACATTGGGACCCACCCCTGGGTTCTCAGTTTGGCTTTTCCACTTAGGAGGTCAACAGCTTAGAACGTTTATCTCTGCACCATCTCCTTCTGAGGAAAAGGAATATTAACCAAACCTGGGCAACAGCTGTGTTGAGGGAAGAACAAGGTAATGTACAGACAGTGTGCAGTGGTGATAGAGATTTTGACAGGTGAATTGTGCTGTGTAAGAGGGAAATATCTCCTGAAAAAACACACACACACTCACGCATGGAGGTTCACAATCACACCACATAGGCTCACATATGGACCCCACCCCAACCCTGATACACACAAACCCACATCATCTAAATGATGCAGTTACTTCCAGGACCATAGAACTTGGGCATGGCTCTTTACAGGGAAATCAGTCTCTAGCTCTACACCCCCAGCCCTCATCCCTGTAGGGACCCTGAATCAGGGTGTCTCTCCAAGCAAAGCCAGCAAGAGTCCCACCTTCTTCATCAACTAGATTGTTCCTCAGCAGAGGGGGGATCTCTGAATACATACTGTTTTTCTTTGCTGTCCCATCCACCTGTGATTAGAGAATAGAAAACAGTGTAAGGATCTCAGCAACCTGTGCTCTGTGGACACAGGTATTTCATCACATTTTTGTCCTCAGAAAACCAAATGGGAAACTGTTGTTGAGTCAATGGCCCCAAAAGAAAACAGAGAAGACAGCTGTGGGAAAGGCTGGAGCTTTGCCTGGAAAATCTCTCAGGTCCATTTTGAGGAGCAAATACAAAATTCTATTTCAAGGAGGGAAATTTTCTGCTGAAGAAAGTGTGTCTGACTATACAGTTTCTAACTGATGTTGTCATTTTTTAAATGGCCTTTTGAATGAGTTATCTGTTGGGAAAGACCTTCAATCAACATTCATCCAACCAAGCAAAATTGTATACATCGGCTGTCTTGAACATTGCAGATCTTCATATCTGAAATCAATTGGAAAAGAAAAGAAATGAAGCAAACTTTCAATCTCTGATAAATAAGGGGAGCTTACCCTGGAGGGAGATGGAGCCTCTTCCTCTGCCCTCACATAGGGAAGTTCCTCCAATAGGTCCTCAGGGGGCTCTAGGAGGACACAGAGTAAGTGTCAGGACACTGGTGATGCTGTTCAGGAATTACTCAGAGAGCCTCCTTAATGTGGACACAGGGTGGGAGTGTATGGATGCAGGTGGTTGATGAGTGTGGACTGAGGTGCTGTTGGACAAACCTCCCTGGTGGGTGGAGGAAGGCAAAGGGGAGGAACATTTCAGAAATGAGGAAGAGAACCTTTAGCTTTCTAGCTGTAGGGAACCTAATCAATTTGAAAGGGTCAGTCTGAAAAAGCTTAAGCACTAACATTGCACTATGTTTCAGTATAGAGTCCCACGGCTCCTCTGCCCATTTTAAAGTCCCTCCAAATCCCCCTTCTCCTTGAAATGTTACAAGACTATTTCAGCTTCCTTATAATCAAATATGTTGCTCCTTCATTCACCGTCCATTCTGTTGGATTTTTGACTTAGTTTATTGTGATGAAATATACATATTTATGCTTTTCATAATTTCTAAGTGTATAGTTCAGTAGCATTTCTTACTTTCACAATGCTGTGTACCCATCAACACAATCTACATCTTAATCTTTTTCATCATTTCAACATAACCTCTGTACCCATTAAATCGTAATCCACCTTACTCCTAACTCCTGGCCTTGGTAATTTCTACTTCCAGTGTCTGTGAGTTTGCCTACACTGGGTACCTCATACAAGTGGAATCATATAATATTTGTCTTTCTGTACCTGCCTTATTTCACTAACGATAATATATTTTTTATATTATTTGGATCATTCATTTTGTAGCATAAGTCAATCTTTAATTCCTTTTTATGGTTGAAAATTATTCTATTCTGTGTATATATCACACTTTATTTATCCATTCATCACCTGATGGACTTTGGATTGTTTCTATCTTTTGGCTACTAAGAATAATGCTACTATGAACATTAGTGTACAGATTTCTGTATGGCACCAGAATGGTGACAAAGAATATTGTACATATTTCAAATATCATTGAATATAACAACACAAGGTGTGACTCTTAGGTGAACTATGGACTTTTAGTTAATAAAAATATACTTACATTGTTTCACTAATTGTAACAAATGTATCTCACACATGTTATATATTATTAATAGCTGAAACTGAAGTGATAGGATACAGGAATTTTCTGTATTGCCTGTACAACTTTTATGTCAATATAATCCTGTTCTAAATAATGTCTAATAATTTAAAGAAATCTCGAAACATGGTTTCAGGGAGGGATGTGTTGTTGCTAACGTTCAAAAATCAGCGAATGTCTAAACCATAACTAGAGACCATCTTCACTCTTAAACATGAACCAAATGTTGAATTTTAAATGCATGTTTACTTCCATGGTTAAAACAGTACCAGCTGGCTTAGTAAGTTTCAATTTGAACACATGAAATAAAAGAATACTGCTTAATATTTCATAGTTTTTTCTTAAATATGAGGCACTGAATAAACTAGAATAATTATTCTTGAGTGAACCTAATGAGAAATTTTCCACAGTACCTTCAGCTGGGTCATTTATAGGGTGCACCCTAAAATGTGGCCGGATGTGGATCCTTTTCACCCAGGCTGGGGTTGATATTCTTGACCTCCGATCAGTGTTTCTTCTTCTCGCATTCTGGAAGCAGAATCCTGGGAAATGCATTACAATAGAGACAACTATTGACATCTTGCTGGCAGAAGACCATGGGGAAATTAGCAATAATTTATTCACAGTTCAATCCTTTGGTCCCTTTTCTCACCAGCTGCCCAGCAGAGCCTCCTGAATCACAGTTGGACTTAGGAAGATCTTGCAGTTTGGTGTGCAATGAAAACACCCAACAGACAGGTTTTGTGGGCAAATATCTTTATTTAACTGAGAACATCTAGAAACTCAGCAAACCATTGGGACCATGACTGATGGACTGGATTCAAATCCCGTTTACAATAAGCATGTACTTGGGAAAGATATGTAGATCCCTCTTTGGCTCAGTTCCCTGTTCTGAGATGTATAAATGTTAATATGGCCTACTTTTAGCATTATGTCATGTTATGCCAAAAATGATTAAATACAGGTGAAATGTTTGAAAAATAAAGGACCGGTGCTTCACAAATGCTCTATAAGTGTTCAATCCTGAATGATGGCAAGAATAAGCTGGACATTTCGTAGCTGTTGAAAGCAGAGAAGGGATGTGACGGCTCCAAGTAAAGGGGGGATTCAAGCTTACTCTTCAGCTTTTTCATGGGAACAATGCTTTACAACTCATGGAGAATATCCATTATCATGTCTGACACCCAACCCTGTTGGGGGTGAAGGGGAGGGCAAAGTGGGGGCTGTAACCCATATGTTATGGTGGAGGGTGTGAAAATTTAGAGAGATAAGTGACTGTCCAAGAGTCACAAACATGATGAATGATGGATCTGGGACAGGACAGACCCCTGGACCCCTGAACCAGGAGTTCCCCTCACTCTCTCTCTCAAATTCTCCTGCCTCAAGTTTTCTGTGGGTGAGACCTGATGCCCTGGAGGAGCTGCCTGAGCCTAGAAAAGAACCCAAATCCTTACCCTACTTTTCGCCTCTATATTTCAATCCCTAATCCAAAATACAACAGTTTCTTCCGAACAAAGCCCCCCTGAAGGACTACAGGAATTCCAACTGTGTCCATTCTCCCCAGCCTCTTCATGTTGTCAACTATCTCACAAGCATCCTTCACAATGACCAGCTCACCATGCTGCAGGACCAGTGGTCTGTTACGCTGCTAGGTTGGCTCAGAGTTCAGAACCTTCTAAGCAAAAGGCCACACGATGGCTCTACCAAGAATCAGCTTCCCTTCAGTTGACCAAGTTTGGATGATTAGTTATCATGAATTAACTGGGGAGGTGGCCATCTGTGCTGGGCTTTCGTGGCTTAATTAAGTCTGTGATGCTCTAAGTCTCACTGACAATTGATCTGAGCACCCATTCGAGCAGCCTGGACCAAGGGCTTGCTAAGAATGGGCAAGCGTTCAAGTCTTTCCTCACTAAAATTCCGGCTTTATAAACTCATCATTCTCTAGACCCTGTAGTGGTAGGCAATAGAATCCCACATTCTTTTTGAAAGTCATCTCCATACTCAGAGGCTGGAGACCCCACCCCAGGATTCTCCTTGAGAATCACCAGACAGACCATCCTTCCCTCAGTGACCAAATGTTCATTCCACTAATGTGATGGCACTGGCCCTTCTCACCAAACTCGCTGGCAGCCGCCAAACAGCCAGTGATCTTGTCCACAGCAACCCATGGAAATCCAACCAGTGAATCCCAGTTTCTTTCCTTTATGAAACTTTCTGGATTTAGACCTTGAATATTTGGTTTCAGATTTTGACAGCTACATTTAGAAGAGCTGAGCTGTAATTCCCCTTTCTTCCTATAATGACCATTGCTGAGGAGATATTAAGATTCTCTTGCTTCAGTAAAAGCATAATGAGTGAGTTCCCTTTATCTGTTCTCTGGTAGAGTGTGTACAAAATTGGCATTTGGAGATAGTATGTTTTTCTAAATTTAGGAAAATATTTAAGGCAGCTGGCTTGACAGAAGAATCAAAAATATAACTTAAGTAATATAACTATAAAATATATTTATAACTCTGTAGATAAATGTGGTAGAAATGAAAAAAGAAAAAAAAAAAGATGAGGAACATATATCAGTAAAAGTTAACCAGCCCATTTGAAGGAAAAGCCTTCAGAGGATGAATATGAACCTACCTCCAGAACAATTCAGATTGCCCATTTTCAAACTCTCAAGGGGTAGAAGTGACAGCTTCTCACCTGTCACCGTATGTGAACCTCTCAGTTCACAGAGTGGTGGTTGGAACGGAATGCCAAGATGTGCATTATCATATTACCATAGTGACAGGTCACAATAGAACTTTCAGAATGAACTGGACTCTGCACAGGATGGGTCCAACTGCTGCTGTCTAGAAGGTGTGTTTCCAAGGACAAGTTTGGCTCTTCAGAGTAAACATTTTATTTCTGAAATTGAATCTCAGGCGCACAATTTACTCTCTGATTAAGAAAATAATTTATATGGGAGAAAATGATCTGCCCCCCAAATACAGTTGATAGTGAACATTTCAGGGTGAAGATGGACAAAGGTAACACGTTGAGAATAAAAAGAGGTTCTATTCTTGACTGAAATATCATCCTGTTGCTGAGCGCAAGTCCATGTGCCTGACAGTGAGGCCAAACAATACCAACATGGCGAGTTTGAAGCATTGGAGCAAAGAAAGGTTTACTGCAGGGCCAGGAGAGGAGACGGGCGGCTCATGCCTTAAAAACCCTGAACTCCCCAAAGCTTTCAGCAAAGCCCTTTCATGGGAAAGGTAAGGGAGGGGTGTGGTTAGTTGCTTCAAACTTCTAAGGTCAGATCCTTTTTTCTTGAGGTCAGGTCATGGTCAGGTCACGATGCTCCTGTAAGCCTCCATCAAAACAAATGTTACTCTCTGTACTGACAAGAAAGGGCAAGGTCCCAAGGCTCAACTCTTGCCCTCCAGGGTCCAGGTCCTGGACAAGAGGAGGGGGTCGGTGTGCAGGCTGGTTACCCTGCCCGGGAGTGTCCGTCCATCAACCAGTCTGGGTCCTCCCACCAGTGCCCAGGCCTGCTTGAAGAAGCAGATCTCAGGTGGCAGTGCCCTCCAGGCCAGGTCCCCAGATCCTGCCCAGCCTTCATCACTGGGGAAGCCAGGCACCCAGGACCCTGCCAGCCCTCAGGTTTTTCCTTTAAACTGGAGAGAATCATTTGTAGCAAATACCAGTCAGGTGAATTCCCAGCTGCCAACAATTGCCCATCTTTGAGAACAACCCAACCACAGAGGCGGACCTGAAGTAATGCTGTGCAAAGTCCTTGCAACTGAACCCTGACCTCTGGCCACCTCCTGGGTTAGACAACTGATCAAAGCTGGACCAAGTTTTGAAACTTCAGCAGAGTCTGAAGCTGGAGGAAGCTCTTACCTGGATGACAGTGTCCGTGTACTCCAGGTGCTGAGGCCTCTGTGCACCACGACCCATGGGGACCGCTGCTGCCATTAGGTCGCTGAGGCAGGGACGGGGTGAGGTTCACGACTGCTTCGAGGCCTGGGCCTGGCGGGTGGGCCGAAGTGCCGAGGGCTCTGGAGCTCCGCGGGACACGGCCCTCAGCCTGTCACCAGCTCACCCGGCTGCCAGAGGCCGAAAGGCCTGGAGGGTCCCAGGGAGGAGGCTGCAATCTTCCTCTCACTGCCCTCTGCCATGAGGACCACGGCCAGGTAGAGGAGGAGCTCCAACCGCGGCGCTAAGGGTCTTGCAGTAAGGGTCTCGCGCTGATAGGGGTTGGACGCCTGCCCCGCCCCTATTACAATCTCCACCCATTTCTACGCTTCCTCCCCACAATTTTCTAGATAAAACAATTTAAAATGTAAGATTTAATCTTACTATAAACAAAGTTAAGTTTTCATGTCTAATGTCCAGTTGTATTCTTAGTGTCCTATAAATTCGGTTTTTCTCCTCACAGAAATTAATATTTTTGCCATGTATTGCAAGTATATTTCCAATTTGTCACTGTCTTTTTATCAGTTACTTTTACTTATATCATGAAGACATTTATTTTATTTTCAAAAATCAGTAATTCAAATATTTTTATTATTTTTGGCTGTGAGAAAGGTAAGGAGGAAGATTACGACTAATATTCATATTTAGGGCTAAATACTCCTTTAAGGAAATATTTTACTAATTAGGAAAATAACTACAGGTGCTTCAAGACAAAACTTTCCTATTAAACAATTTTGAATATTTCTAAAGGTATATGTCAAAATGGGCTAATTAATTTTTTAGGATAATGATACAACTTTTTCCCCAGAAATAATACATAGTCATAATTATCCTGATATATTCATAAAGTGAGCTGAGTGTTTTGTAAAGCACATGTGGTAATTTATATCTCAAATAAAAAGCTCAGAGCATTTTGGAAGTGATAATGATGGTACATCAATGATTCATTCATTTGAACAGATTAGATTCATGATGTGTCTATTTATCCGATAATGAACTTGTAGGTGTTTGCTGAGAAAAAAGGGGCATATTCAATAAACGTTAAAGAGCATTAAATGAATTTGTGATTGTAATGTCCTATTCATGATTTCAGTGGTGGAAAATTAACTGAGTTTTAACATAGCTCCAATTTGCTAAGTAGATTTGTATTTCTTTGACCAAGCAACATATCGGTATTTTGAAATTTTTCCTATAGCGGATTCAACAACTGTTTATAAAAGTTGGTGAATATTTATAATAATTAAACGGGGTAAATCATGTAAAAACAATGAAATAAGGCCAACTTAGGGAACATCACTCTGTTAAAGACATAGTACCATGAACATTCTAACTAAGTCCTGCTGACTATAAAAAGCATGATCTATTACTGTTATGGACTGCATCTTTGTGTCCTCCCCCTGCCAAATTTATATATTGAAACCCTAACCTTCAGTGGGATGGTCCCAGGAGGTGGGGCCTTTGGGAGGTAATTAGGGCATGAGAATATAGAGTCCCCATGGTGACATTAGTGTCCTTATAAAAAGAGGAATGGAGCTAGACTTTTCTTTCTTTTTGTCATGTGAGGATAAATGAGAAGATGGCCATGGGTAAACTAGTAAGAAGGCATTCACCAGAACCTGACCTTGCTACACTTGACCTTGAACTTTCAACCTTTAGAACTATGAGAAACAAATAATTATTGTTTAAGCCACCTCATCCATGGTACTGTGTTACAGCAGCCCAGACTGACCAAAGCAGCTATCATTATGGATTTTGAGAGTAATATTTCTTTCTTTAGTTATTAATTAACAGAAAAGAGTCACAGATCTTTAAAAAACATTGCACTAGAAAGAAGTAAATAGGCAAGGGGAACTTTATTCAAGACATTGTGATAAAGATCGAGACTATTACAAGGAAAGAGTTTGAATTCAACTCCCCTGAAACAAATGATTGGGGGGATTTGTAAACACTGAGTGAGCTAATGAAAAAGTACTACAGGCCCTTAGCCTGAAGGTTGGCCATCTTTGCTTACTAATTGTCACTTATGGAAGTTAGGTTCCCACCTTTCCACAGAGACTAAGATAAAGGGACCTTATCTTTCTTGATTAGGAAGGAGGGCTCCCAGGTTCTCAAGAAAGACATTCCTGGGTTGTAAAACGTTCACATATCGACAGGGTAGAGAAGGAATTTACATGTTTTCTAAAGTAGATGCTCGAAGAATGAGGAGATCAAGAAAAAAAATGTCTGAGATAAATTGGGAGATTGGGATAGACAAATACACACAACTATATATAAAATAGATAACTGATAAGAACCTACTGTATAGCACAGGGAACTCTGTTTAATACTCTGTAATGGGAATAGAATCTAAAAAGAGTGAAAATATGTGTATGTGTAACTGATTCACTTTGCTGTACAGCAGAAACTAATACACCATAGTTTAAAAAAAAAAAAAGCTAATACATATAGTTGTAAATCAACTACATGCCAATAAAAATTAATTTTAAAAAATGTCTGAAGTATAGTCAAGCTGTGGGGACTGTTAAGGCCCTTTTGGTAAAGTCCTCGTTCTTGCTTATAAATACGTGAGAGAGGCAAAAATAAACAGAAGAAAATCTGTTGAGCTGATAAGGGATGCACTGCTGATCATTCTACCTTGTGGGTTATTCATGAGGAACATCTGAATTAATGAAGTAGCAAAAATAATCCCTAGACATTCCACATAATACCTTTTTATTAATATATAATTTACAATTCTACATTTTAATGAGGAATAAGTACAATAATGAAAACATATCACAGCTTCTGGATGTTTTTCTATATGACAATTATAGTATATTTTGTAACGACTATTCTGGTAGTGGTAACAGTGTGAGGGGCTGGAAGTAACATTTAGGCATGCCAAACTTCTTCTGTTGGCTTGAGATCCCACCCAGACACTCAGATCCCTGAACACATATAGATATCTGCTTATACCTATTTGCAAGCATATTAGCCAGGGAAAAGTTAAAGGAAGTTTATGAAAATATAATGGTATATGCTATGTGGCATTAGGATCATGATTAAATCCATTAGTGATTTCCTGGCATCACTTATTTCTCACTGAAAATATTTCCTAAATAATACAACTTGCTGGCTGTGAGAGTATAATCAAATACATCTTGGTCTCAGTTTTAAATCTAAAAATTTTTAGTTACTGTGTGACACTGTATACATTATTGAATGCTTTTATGATGAGTATTTTACACATAAAATTGAATTAACCATGTCACCTACTTTCAGAAATGTTCTGAGTATTACATGATATTTTGTATGAATGCTGATTACATTTGCAGTGTATATTAGGGGCTCAATATATAAGAGCTAGCTAGTAGCTGTTGTAATAACTGTGACAATAGTAGCAACACTCAATAATCTCTCAAAAATATTTTTTGCACTATATTTTGATATTATGTTTAGAAAGTTAATTCCTTGATTGTTTTGTTTCAAATATGTGGCCTTCACATGTAATATGCTTGGTTGAAGTCTTCAAACTCTTTATGATATCTGTAATATTCCATAGATAATCTTGAATTATGAAATTAGAACTTGTTTTTCCCTTCTTGACTAGCAAAGAGTATGCTCTTTATCAGGCAGTCTGTGAGTTTATTCTCTACCTTTTTTATAAGATGTAAAATCAGAGAATCTTTATGAGAAGCTGACCATCTATATAAAAAAATTCAACTCTTGGATAATACTTTATTCTCGTTTGTGGTCATGGTCAACTATAGTAGTTTCAGAAGAATTCAATATGGTAGGAGGGAATGAGAATGCATGAAGGGCATCCCATGGCATTAAAAACAAACAAACAAATAAATAAACAAAAACTTTTATTTATGACTTTCCTAAGTAGAATCAGAAATTTCCTAAGTAGAAATTCACCAAATAACTTGATTGAATTAACAGAAAAATTGCATTTATCTTAGCAGAATGAAGAAAATCAAAGGTTAGTGTTTGACTTTTTTACTTACTTACCTAACTTACTAAATATACTTAATATATATATGTACACACACACATATATATATATATCACATAGAAATTTGAAGCTATACCTTAATAAAGAAGGCACTTATTAAAGCTTTTATATTGAAGAAAACTGCGTATAACCACGATTAATATCTGATAAACCTACCTTAATAAATGGTGTTCTAACAGCTAGATGGCCTCTTCAATAAAAAAGAGATAAGATCAGCAGAAAATGTAGCCTGAACTTTAGATGTTAAATTATAATTACATCAAAAATAATGAAATACCTAGGAGTAAATTTAGTAAAGAAAAGTGAGAGATCTTTACACTGCAAACTATAAGACATTGATAAGAGAAATTGAGAAAGCCAAAAAGAAATGAATATTCTGTGCTCACGGATTAGAAGAATTAATATTGCTAAAACGTCCATGTTACCCAAAGCAATCCACAGATTCAATGAAATCCCTATCAAAATTCCAATGGCATTTTTCACAGAAGTAGAACAAACAATCCTGTTATGTGTACAGAACCATGAAAGACTCAAATAGCCAAAACAATCTTAAGAAAGACAAAGTTGGATGCTTCATGCTCTTTGATTTAAAATTATATTACAAAGTTATAGCAGTCAAAACAATATGCTATTGACATTAAAACAGGCATAGATCAATGAAATAGAATAGAGAACCCGGAAATAAACCCACATATCAGTGGTCAATTAATTTATGACAAAGGAGCCAAGAATATAATGTGGAAAGGATAGTCTCTTCAATATGTTGGGGAAAATGGACTTCTATCTTATGCCATGCACAAAAATCAACTCAAAATGGATTAACTGTCCCAGGTGCCATTTTTGGTGGTCTTTTCCTTAGAAACACTTTGATGCTGTAGTCTATTTCATTCGTAGTCGTGTGAAGAAACCACAACCTACTTGGGTACCTCAAGCAAAAATATTTTTAATATAGATAATTGGTACTTACAAAAGCATCAGTAGTCATGGATGAGTGAAAGTCACTAGATTCTTGTGTGTTATTTTTTTAGTTGTGATCTAAATAATTAGAAATTTCATCTTATGACGCATGTCATAAACTAATGGAAATCTCCACTGATTTTTGAGACTTTCCTATTTCTATAGTTAAGAGAGAATAACTTGCAGCCCATGTAATGGGTGGGATCAACAGAAGGGGAAGAAATAATTCCATTTAAATAAAAGGAAAAGGAAAGAAAAAACCTCAACATAGGCTCAGAGGTATCCACCTCAGGGTTATGACATAAAATGACGTGGAAAATATGATAAAGATTGTTGTATTTTGATTCAGATTTTTATAAATATTTCCCAAATGATAGAATGTGAACAATACTTTAGTTAACCCTGGGAATGTTACAGCAAACCAGCAACCATTATCCTACTCTGCCCACATTTCAGAGTCTAGGGAGAAATACAGATGAATAAGCAAAGTTACAACCTAATGCCTTATCTGTATTGTTGATGAAGATATGGGAGAGTAATATTACTTAGAAAGTTAATTTTAAATTAAATTTTAAAACCCATCAAATTTCTATGTCTTAATTTTTGTTTTTTTACCATATAACTTGATATTCTAAGGACTGACAGGTTTCAAGAAAGGCTGGGTCCACGGATTGATCAATGTTGTCATGACTCTGTCACCTGCTCTCCATCTTTTCATTCTATTTCCTATTATTGGCTCCTTTTTATAACATTTTCTTTATCACTTTTGTAAAAATTTTGCAAAAAAAATTTTGACTGCTGATCCATGGACCTGATGCCTTTTCTTGGAATGACCACTGGCTTCAGGGGGATAAGTGGCTCTTCAGAGGCAGCCTGGCCAATATGCTGGCCCTGGTGGGGGAGGAATCGCTTTATTAACAAATCCACCAGAACCACGTGGAGTGAGTGGAGGCACAGGCCACGAATGGGAAAGAGGTAATTACCACAAGGAGGGAAACTGGGCCAACAAAATCTAAAGGTGTCAGTTGGAGTCATTTCTGTGTTAAGGATGGCTTTCCAAAGAATGAAACTACTCAGATGTTTGAGGTGTGAAGAGATATTAGTAGTCACCTTTTAAATGTAAGGGGGCAAGACAGATGGATAAAATAGTTCAGGCAGAGGGAACTCTATGAGTAAAGGCACAAAGTTAAAAGACAAAATTCTGTGAAAAGCATTTGTGTGCCTTATGAAGGGAGGACCAATCAAGGTTAAAATAAGCTCTAAGTGAGAAATGACAGGGCACTAGATTAGCAGTCTGGAGAAACATAGATGGAGCTGAGAGAGTTTCACTGGGAAATGATTTCTTCTCTGGGCAACCTAGACACTAAACCACAATTACTGTATCCTCCCCTTACCATGACCCCTGCATTTTGATTCTCTTTGACATTTACACGTACTACATCATCTGTAAAAATGTTATTTATGGGGCTACCATACCTCTTTATCTAATGTAGTAATTCCCATCAATTTTTCTCCCCTTACTGTGGTTTATTTTTCTTCATAGTCCTTACAAAAAATTCAGTTATTCTATAATACAGCTTTGCCCAACATTTCTGGGACCAGGGATGGGTTCAGGCGGTCATGTGAACAATGGGGGAGTGAAGGGGAGCAGCAGACGAAGCTCACCTCCTGCTGTGCGGCCATGGGGTTGGGAACCCCCGTTATAATACATCTTAATTTGCTTATCTGTTTGTCAGTATTTCCTGTAATTCTTTTGAAAGCAAGCTTTGAACACTTTGTTCACTGCTAGATCCCAGCTAGAACAGCACTGCTACACATTGCTTAAATAACAATATTTCAAATGGTATAATCACAGGCTGCATCTCAAAACACAGGTATTAACAGGCACTGAGGTATGATAACTATGCACCACCAGGGACTGGTAAGATGCAGCTGTACCACCTACATGGCTTCAAGCTGTCTCGTGCCTGGAAGAGCTCTTTATGGTCATCAGAAGGGGTGGAAGCTGACTCTGCTTATCTGACCACTTGTGTTTCGCCCTTACCTCCTGTCAAGACATCATTCTGGTTCATTGGAAACTCTGGCTGCAAAAGTACATGCAAGCCATTCACTGCAATTGCTTTTAGTCTCTAGTATCCTGTAGGTAGAACGTGAGTGTGGAAGGAACTTGGGGCTAGTTTGTGGGTAGGTCCTCTCTCTTCAGAGGACCAGTCCTCTCCTGGACAGGAGGCAGATGCAGGGACAATGCCAGCCCAATCTGCAAGCTCACAGATTGCAACTAATCAGCTGTAGTGGCTGGTATCTTGAAAATTAGGTAATGAAGTTCTTTGCCATTATTTCATATGGAAAAATCACTTTTGAAAAGCTTTTCTAAGATCAGCACTTTTTCAGGAATGCTTCTTCAGTTGTCAAGATGTACCTGGCTATCATACTAAGGTTCCCCTCTTCTTATTTCCAGCCCTTAGCATCATTCTTATGGACCCTTTCTTTTAATCCTTAACATTGCTGTTTCAGAGACAATCTACATTTATGGTTGGACTGGAAATAATAGAAGCCAAGTAAAGTCATATCAAAATATGAGTTTTCAAAATATTTTTGAGACTCTTTACTAAATGGAGAATTGATATTTTACCTTATGTTCTTCCAGGAAGCTGCCTCTTTTCTCTCTTGCATTAATAATTGTTTATAGTCAGAAATTGTTTTATAAGTTCTATGCCTTGACAATCATGCGATTTTTATCATTGCATGTAAAAAGCTATTTACTTATAGCAGAAAAATTCATCATGAGTCTTGTGACTTTTAAATACCTTGAATATCAGTTGCCCCTAACATGGTGAGTTTCACTCATTTTGAATAGGGTGTTTCTCTAATACTCTTGTACATTGTAGAGCTTGTTAAAATGCTCAGCATGAATGGTGGTCTGCAGATTTCTTATCCCCCAGCATTTCAAGAGTTTCTCAATATTGTGTGTTGCAATGTTCCAAAAGTTTTTACGGGTTTCTTTTGCGGTATGCGGGCCTCTCACTGCTGCGGCCTCTCCCGCCACGGAACACAGGCTCCGGACGTGCAGGCCCAGCAGCCATGGCTCACGGTCCCAGCCGCTCCGCGGCATGTGGGATCCTCCCGGACCACTGCACGAACCCCTGTCCCCTGCATCAGCAGGTGGACTCTCAACCACTGCGCCACCAGGGAAGCCCAAGTGCCCAAGTTTTTATGTTTATTTTTACTCTAATAGCAATGCCAAGTTTAATTTGATTCAAATAATAGTTCATTTTTTAAATGCCATACTGTCTTCTCCTCAAATTAAAATATTATCTTATCAAATCTTCCAACAAACTGTATGTAATTTCCTTTCATAATTATTACAAATTAAGTCAATCAAGGAAATATTCTGCTAAGGAAAAAAAAAAGGCACGTTTTAGACTCCAATGATTCAAATATAAAATCCAACACAGTGAAGTATGTTAGGGCTAAACTGAATTACTTGTAGTTTTATAGACTTTGACATTAAAGACTCATGCCTTTTATAAGTTTTGCCTGCAATAATATTCCATTATACATTTTTTACAGATTGTATTCCTTAATACAACTGTAATCAGAATCAGTTGTAATGTTCTTAATGAATTGATAAACAAACATTTTCAGGAGTATAAAACAGGAATCTACCCTGGCTCTTTTCTTATGCATTTGTGCATCAATACATTGAAATAACTTTAAATATGCTAAAAAATAATGTCCTCCTTCATACAGATACCAGATATTTTTGAAACATTCTAGTGGTAACCTCATATCTGTTAGGCCTTAATATTGAACTTACACCATAAATAACACCTTCAGGTTAACTACTGTCATTAAAGAATATTGAATTGGTTGAAATAAAGAACATTATATAGCAAAAATGGAGCAGTCCATACATAGTATCAGGAGAATCATTTGGCCTGCGTTTGGAAACCATGTTGCCTGACACATGCATCCCATGGGGTGAGGTATAATCATATCCACTTTAGGGGATTAAGCAAGCAAATATGAATAATGTGCTTCACAATGCATATGTGAATAACGTCTGGAATTTCAAAGTTCTAATGAAGTGTGTGATATTAGTTTTACAAGTATTAACTCTCTGGCTTCAGTTCCCATCTCTATTCACTAGATTCCTGCCATTCACAACACATTTATATGAAAGAAATACATTGGATTCCTGAGAAGTGACAGCTTTAATCTTCCTGATCTATCTCTTGAGGATGCCTGATTCTGTTGCCCCTTAAGAAAAGGGAGGGGGAGAGAGGGAGAAGGAGAAAGAGAAGGAGGGAGACAGAGAGATTTAAATAGCATGGAAGGAACTAATTACCATTCTTTCTGCTTCTACTCAAGGCGACTCTACCTTAGAGTGAGCCTGTGGTGGAAGATACAAGTGCACTTCCTTCCCATGTCCTAGTTTCTCCACAGCTTTCACAGAATGAGCTTTGCACATTACTGAGACTGATCTTTTGTTTTAGAAAAGCCATTTTCTATTAAATACGGTTTTAAACCCAAGCCAATGGCCTCATCTCAGGTTCAAACTAAGACGAATTTATCTGTTTCAACACTGGAGGAAAACAGGACTGAGTTGAATTGCTTAAGAAATGCACATCATTGGGCTTCCCTGGTGGCCCGGTGGTTGAGAGTCCGCCTGCCGATGCAGGGGAAACGGGTTTGTGCCCCGGTCCGGGAAGATCCCACATGTCGCAGAGCGGATGGGCCCGTGAGCCATGGCCGCTGAGCCTGCGCGTCCGCAGCCTGTGCTCCGCAACGGGAGAGGCCGCAACAGTGAGAGGCCCGCGTACCGAAAAAAAGAAAAGAAATGCACATCATTAACTAATGTAAGGCAGGAGTATAAACATGTATTCAATTTAGGTGATTTAATAAACTCTCAAGATAATTCTACTTAAACATATTCAGTGCTTTACAAACTGAATGTGTATCTATATCTTGAATGAGAGCTATCTTCACTATGGTCCCAAGTCTTTTTACTATTATGAATTCAGTAGAGAAAGGTGGCTCTATTTAATTAAAATTATTTATTTTTACAGGATTTATAAGGTAGGAAAAATATATTGTCATTTTTTTGTGTGTAGAAACACTCATAAAATAAGTTTCTGGAAAGAAATGCTTTTTCCAAATGCATTTATTAATCTAATCAGAATGCTGTTTATAACTTGGTTAAGTTTTACTTATTGATCACAGAAAATGTGCCAAGAATTTTTTTTCTAGGTCCCCACTCTTGGTTAGGTTGTTTTATATGCATATGGAACATGTGAACTTGCTCTGTCTTTGAACTCCTTACAATGTATTGTAATTACATATTTTCTTGACTCTCTCACTCACCAAGCTATAAGCTCCCTGAGGAAAGCAGTCTGGCCTTGTTAACTACTGAATGTTTGACACAAGTATATGTTCAATACTTGTTGAACAAGCATTATTTTAAAATTCTAAAATAAAACATATCACGACTTATTTTTAATTTTAATTGCATTCATTAGTTTGGATATTTTAAGTTCCGTTCAGGTGGTAATAAAAAGAATGTTACATTAGTTCTGCCTTCAAGGTGCCCACACTCTAGTGCCATGAACATATAAATCAAATTTAGAGCCCAATTATAATAAATAGCTCAATCCAGGTGACTTGTAACACCTATTGCAATGTTTTCACTTCAAACTGTTTTATGTGATTCCCTAATAATATTATATGGTAACGTAATAAATGATTTCAAATCCATTAGATAAAAGGCATGATAAAAAATTAAGAAATAGATTTAGTAAAATAAAGGGTACCATGGCAAAATAATGTGTTTCCCTTGAATTATAAACCAGTTAATCTTGAATGAACATTTTGTTAACAATTCATCTGGTGTGTCAGTCCATTTTACAAGTATAAGCAGTTCACTTGGAAGAATTTTGTTGATTCCTGCTGGGTTTAAAACTTCAGTTAAGTGACTACCATTCTATTTCTCATGAGAGCTGGCTTAACTTCTTCCATTTTTCTTCATAATTCTCATCTTTGAGAGCAGGAACATGTTGGTTGGAATAATTTTGTATCCCAGTAGGAGCAATTATACATTTCCTCATGTGATTGATACTGCACACAAGTCTATTGGTGATCAGTAACCTGCGCCTTGTAATTCCTTTAATTTCATTTATATTCAGCTGGGAAAGGAGCCAGATTTCTCCTGGCTTCTGAACACTCGCTGACGGTTAGACAATAAATAAGATTTTTATTTTCCTTCCGGTACTTGTAGGCTTGTCAGCTATAACACTTCCTTTTGCAGCATTTTCTGTCACTATCTTTATTTTTAAATTAAATGTATTTTATTTTGTACAAAGTACCCCTTCAGCTTCAACAGAGAAGTTTCACTCTGCAGTATTTTTGTTACCATTCAGTCATATTATTTTAAACTTTATTATTTCTTCTTTCATCTAAGGGTTACTTACAAGAGTAGATTTATTTCTCCCTAACTTCAGATGTGGTTGTTCCTTAGTAATCTCTTTATATCAAATACCAGCTTAATTGCATTCTGGTCAAGAATGTGTTCTTTAGGATACTGGTTCTGGGAATATAATAAGACTTGCTTTATTACCTTGTAGCTGATTAATTTTTACGGATATGTATGTTTGCTTGAAAATGATATACATCCTACATTTGTTAGGTGCCATGTTCTATCTATACTCATTATATCAAGATCTTGTTTAGTTTAAATCTTCTATATCTTTATCAATTTTTAACATCTTGTTAATACTCCTGGCTTGGATTTAAGTTTTTTTTCTTCTTAGCATTTCTACATTGCTACATTTGTATATATGTGATGCTATTATTAGATGCATGCATATTTATAATTTATACTCAGGATGATTTTTATCATCCTGATGACTTTAATACTACTATTTAACATATTATTTGTTTGACATGAACACATCATCAATATTTTAAATATTTGGTTTGCTTATAAATTTATGTTCTTTTAATTTCAAATTCTAATTATTTTTTAATTTACTTAGGACCTAAAACTTATCTCCTTGCAAAAAAGCACATAACTTTATTTTTAAATTGACTTATTGATTTTTTTTAACCTGGATAATTTATTACTTTGGCACATTTAATTTCATATATATTGATTCATTCTTACAATCTTATTTTACTTATTTCATGTTTTCTATTCATCTGATTTTCAACATTTGTTTTGTTGGTTAGCATGTAGGTGCATATACTTGGATGTGTGTGTGTGTGTGTGTTTTAGTGTAACTTTTCAATTTTGGATTGATTTCACTTATATACTACTCTAATTCCATTTCACACAACTATTTTATTTTTTTTAATTGAAGTATAGTTGATTTATTATGTGTTATTTTCTGACAATGTGATTTGGTTTTATATATATATATATGTATATATTCTTTTTAATATTCTTTTCCATTATCGGTTATTACAAGATATTGAATATATTTCCCTGTGGTACACAATGTGTCCTTGTTGATTATCTATTTTATATATAGTAGTGTGTATATGTTAATCTCAAATTCCTCATTTATTCCTCCACTCCTCTCCCTGTTATCCCTTACAGTAACCATAAGTTTGTTTTCTAGGTCTCTGGGTCTACTTGTTTTGTAGATAAGTTAATTTGTATCATTTTTTTTCAGATTTCACATATAATCGATATCATATGATATTTGTCTTTTTCTGTCTGGCTTACTTCACTTAGTATGATAATCTCTAGGTCCACCCATGTTGCTGCAAATGGAATTATTTCATTCTTTTTTGTGGCTGAGTAGTATTTTATTGTATATATGTACCACATCTTCTTTATCCATTCATCTGTCAGTGGACATTTAGGTTGCTTCCATGTCTTGACTATTGTGAATAGTGCTGCTATGAACACAGAAGTGCATGTATCTTTTCAAATAAGAAACAGTCTCACACCCCACAGCTGCAGGAGATGGGCATCTCCTATCCTGGAGGCTCTCTGGCTTTGAGAACATGTCATAACCCCAGTTCTTCATGGTAAATTTTAGACAGTTTATACCATTCCTTTAGTCTGTAACATGTTTTTCTGGAGCAGGGATTGCACTTCTCTGCTTGGGCTTCAATTAAAGCTGCCCTGGTTTGGTTTATAGAAAGTGGTGCTTTTTGAGACAGAGGCAAAAAGCAAACCTGTTGAAACAGCTTGCTCTGTGATTTTCCTGACACACAATGTCTGTTTTCTTCTCCAAAGGTAGGAGGGGCCATTTCTGCCAGCTTGGAGCATTCAGGGGAATTTGGGGATCAAATCCTCTGATCACTGCCTTTCCATGTTTCAGCGACCTACAGGTCCCACGTGAAGGCTCTGACTTAGACATAGGAGGTTATCCTGCCCGGAAATTTAGTCTCATTTGCAGTGCTGTCACCCTCACTGTTGGTTCCTAAACATGATTTTTGGCAAAGTCAGCCCCACCGCTGTAGGGGATGGGCCTCTCCTATCCTCGAGGCCCTGTCTTCAGCCTGTCTCTTTTCATTTTTACAAAGTTTTAATATAGTCAAAAGATTCAATCTTAGAAAAGGAGGATTAAGAAGGAAAGGAACTGGAAGCAGAGAAAGAAGGAGATGAAAAACTAAGTGAACTGGCCAAAGCTTCTTAACAAGTACAACGGCTCCATTTCAAGACTTCTTTGCGTAGGCATATAATAGCTTTCTTTGAGTTAGGAAGGACCCGCAGGAAAGGGGAAGGTTTTATCTGATGGTTCTTCTCACTTTGTAGTGAACACAGCTTAAGGCGGCCCCAGTGCAGCACCTCCTTATATAAAGCCGTTGGAATTGCAAGGGGGACCTGTTATTTGCGTCTGACTAGAGATATTGGGCTGCCACTTCCTTGACTGAATTACTATTTATAGCAAAGAAGATGTGATGTCACTTCTGTGATTATGTTTCACTATATAAGACTCTGTCTTAGCAGAATGTAGAAAGTTATTACTTTGGTGGCCTTAAGAAGCAAATCACCATTCTGGGAACTGAACTGCTTATGAAAAGGGCCACATGGCAGGGAAATAAGGACAGCCCCTTCCTCCAGTCAACACCCATTAAGAAGTGAGGAGCCTCGATCATACAACTGCAAGGGAATGGATTCAGCCAATATCCTGAATGAGTTTGGAAGCACATGCTTCCTCAGCCAAGCCTCCAGATGACAATGCCAACCAGACGACAGCTTGCTTGCAACCTTGTGAGAATGTGAACAGAGGACTCACCTTAACTGTGCCCAGGCCCTGATGATTAAAACTGAAGAAAAAAAAATTGTCTTGCTTGACGCTACTAAGTTTGTCACAAGTTTTTACTCAGAGATTAAAAATGTATACATGTATATAATATCCAATTGGAAAAGTCCCACTCTTATGGTCCTTAACTTCATCATCTGGCCTCTCCAGGAAGACATTGGGAACCTAGGGCATTACACCCATTCACTGTGTCCAATCTGGTAGCTGGGTGGGTCCAGAAATCTCTGTGTGCCCTTGCATGTGCTGGGCTTTTTGATCTGTAGCTGCGGTATAGACAGAAGTACCCCAGGTTTGCACTCTATGGCTTTAGAGTAGACTAATTTTTATTCCCAGTCACTCAGTTTCCAAATGTCTAAATTATGATAGAAAATATTATGACACAGACAAATAATTCATTTATTTGTTAGTCAACTTAGTCATTTTACAGGGACTTGTTCAATGCTGTGTGCAGTGATAAAATGGTGACCAAGAACATCCGTGGTTCCTGCCTTCATGGAAGTTAAAGGCTGGTGGACAAAGTAGATAGAGATCAAATTATTCAACAAAAGAATTACAACTTTTCTAGGTGTTACAAGGAGAAAATTGAGCTGTCAGTATAAAGATATTTGATATGTCATAATAATTAATAACTACGATTTCGTTTTCACTATGTTCCCAACACTACTCAAAACATTTTCTATGCATTAAATCTTTTTATCCTCACAACAACCCTATTAGGAGGAAAACTGAAACACAAAAATGTTAATGTATTTACCCAGGGCCATACAGCTAGTAAGTGGCTGAGCTGGGAGCAAATCCCAGACATCTGGGGCTACAGCATGAGTTCTTAAGAATTACCCAATACTGCATCAAATCTGGCTGATGGCATCAGTGAAAGTTTCTCTCAAAAATAATAGATTTGAAAGATGAAGACAGTATTTTAACAAGAAAATGGGGTACTATATTTTAGGCATTGTAAATGTTATGTGCAAAGGCCATGGGATGGAAGAGAATAAAGCATTTTAGAAGAACTTGAAGGAAAGAACAGCTGGTTTGGGATATCAGCAGAGTATGATGCAAGACAAAGCTGGACAGATTTAAGCTCCATTAAAGCACCTCTTGAATAATGCATGGCTCTTAAAAGCCTGTTCCTCTGGTCACTCCCTCCAATGTTTTATTGTTACCTATTTACCTCTTCTGTTTAATCACAGCTGTTAAGTACTCATTATCATTATTGATTGATGTCAACATAATTGCCCTTCTTTCTTCTCATCATTACTAATTGCATTCCACTCCTGCATTTTTTTATGAAGATTATCCTTAAATATTTCCTTCAGAAGCCAACTATGGTTATAAGGAACTGTAGGACTTTATTTTTCCCTCACCCTAGAATGAGATTTTAGCATTGTACACAGCTCTAGATTGAGTCCCAAAACCTGTGCCCTGGTCCCCGTGTGGGCTGTGAAGCCTGAGCACTAACTCTTGGATCCAATAACTCCCCAGCATAGCTGCAGAAACAGTTCGTGAGTCAAAGCTACTATGGTTTTCAGCAATTTATCTTCTGCTGAAATATGGGAATTTCCTTTTCTTTTGTGACTCCAGGCATACTTTTTAACAAACATTTTTGTTATATTTTATCTGGCATTTTATATTTCTTATAAGTATTACAGTATAACCTAGTCTTTCACATCACAGGCATTGCAAGTCTTAGTAACATGATTTTGATGAGGCTAAATCATGCCTATATAGTTAGAACAAGGTCACTGAGATTATACTTGAATATGAAGCAATATTGAAAGTTATACCATATTAAAATTTTGATAAATCCTTTAAAACTTTTTCTCTCCTAAAATATTAAAATTAAGAATTAGTAGGACTTTTTAGACTTCCCTAGTGGTGCAGTGATTAAGAATCCGCCTGCCAATGCAGGTGACATGGGTTCAATCCCTGTTCCGGGAAGATCCCACATGCCACGGAGCAACTAAGCCCGTGCGCCACAACGACTGAGCCTGCCCTCTAGAGGCTGCGAACCACAGCTACTGAAGCCCGTGCACCTAGAGCCCGTGCTTGGCGACAAGAGAAGGCACCACAATGAGAAGCCCGCGCACCACAACAAAGAGTAGCCCCTGCTCGTAGCCCCTGCTCGCTGCAACTAGAAAAAGCCCGTGCACAGCAACGAAGACCCAACCCAGCCAAAAATAAAATTAATTAATTAAAAGAAAGAATTAGTAGGACTTTAAAATGATTATAATTGCACCCCCAAAACCTGCCCCAGAATCCTCCGCTCACACCTAACTTTAACAAGAACACACTTGATAAAGTTAACACAGCTATTGAGATCTACAGAGTGAAAACCACCCTGGAGGCCCAGCCCACGTCACAAATCTAAACCTAAGTCAGCCTGTGCTTACAGCTTGACATCACTGTCAAGGAAACCTAATACCAGTCACAATCCTCCAACTCAGCATTAGCTAGCTTAACCTTACCCTAGAAAATGGCACCTGCTTGCCTTATCAGGAAAGCCCGACCTCCTAGCCGATCATGCCATTCGCATGCTGCCTCTTGTAATATTCCATGAAACTCGCTCTCGCTCAAAACCCCTCGGGAAGAAAGCTCCACTGCTCGTGAGGCACGGTACTCCTCAATCCATGGGTAGTTTCTCCTTTAATAAGGACTTCAAACTCATTACTAAATCATGTTATTTTTGTTATTTAACACATTCCCTCTGCTTTAAGAACTTGGGAAATGACCACATGTCAAAATATATCTTTTAATTTTTGATATGATCAGTTATCTTAATGTTTGCCAAGTTAGTGGTTGAGAGATCTTATTTTACTGAAGCCTTAGTGTGCATTTCCTTGACTATGATCTTCAGGAGGATATTAGTCATGCTTTGGTAAATTGTTCGTGAGATTTGCCAGTTATTCGATTGGTTTGGTTATGTTTTCATCAATGTGTACAATTTCTTCATATATTTTACATATTGATGAATTTGCAGTGTGTATCTTACAAAATATATTTTTTAATATTGATCAAGCTCACATGTCTAATATATAAAAGCAGAGAATCAATTGTTCTTTGGTTACACTGCAATGGGTTCTTAACCCCTCTTTTGGCTCTTCCTCCTTGTTTTCCATTTGTAATCAAATGACTTTTTCTATCTTGCTACAAGGACAATTTCTTTCCCACATAGTCTGCTGTTATCAAATGATGAGTGGAATCAGAGCATCCTTCAATTTTATCGCCCACAGCCTTTTAGAATGTGAAAATTCTGAAAAGAATTTATGAGCAAAATTTCTCTGCAGACATTTCTCTGTATGTCCAATTCTTTCTTTTTTCCTACCTTTATTGATATACAACTGTCATAAATAACACTGCATAAGTTTAAGGTGTACCACGTGGTGATTTGCCATATGCATATATTGCAAAATGACTGCCATAGTAAGATTAGTTAACACATTGATCACCTTACAAGGTTAACTTTTTTTTTTTTTCTCTGCATAGTGAGGACTTTTAAGACTTACTCTCTTAGTAACTTTCAAGTATACAACATGGTATTGTTAACTACAATTGACCTTTGAACAATGAAGGGGTTCACCTGAGTATAACTTATGGTCAGCCCTCCATATCCAAGATTCTTCCACATCCTTGGATTCAATCAACCATGGACCATGTAGTGCTGTAGTGTTTACTATTGAAAAATACCCTTGTATAAGTGGAACTGCACAGTTCAAACACATGTTGTTTAAGGGTCAACTGTATAGTCATCATGTCATACATTAGACCCTCAGAACTTATTGATCTTGTAATGGGCAGTTTGTAGCCTTTGCCCAATAAATTCTTGTGCTGATTTACCAAATACAATGTTCACTTCCTGAAAGTGATAAAGTAGCTCAAAGTATACTTTACTTTCACTTTAGTAATAAGCTTATCAGATTAAACTATTTTGAATTTCTAAATAAAAGCAACTACATATATATGATCTATTAATAATTTACATATTTGAGTCCTATAAAATAATTTTACAAGATTAGTCACGAAAAAAAAGAAAGAAAACATCTGACAGCAACTATGAGCTTTATGATATAAACACCAATTTTCAGAACTAGTTAATAAAGTTTGGTATAAGATATAGTTGTAAAATTCCTAAATTTTAAATATTGGGATGTATTGCTTTAACTAAGGAGTATTGTTACACACGGTGAAGTGAATTATTTTGTGTCAAACTCTAACTCTACACTGAAGATAGCTCACTCTAACAGAAATCAAATGACACTAATGCCAATAATTTAAATTGTACCTATCCCTTCACCCTACATCTCTTGTTTCAACACAATAATATAAATGATCTAAAGAATTTTCTCTAATTCTATTTAAGAAACTCCTCTTAAAAAATTATCCATATTTGAAAGCACAGTCCTCTCATTTATTTTCCTTTGCTTACATAAGTAATAGGTCATAATTATTTAATTTTCTCAATCAAAGAATATAATCTCAGACTGAAGACAAAATTTATAAAATCTCAAAATATTTAAGCAGCATACTTTTTTTTAAACATCTATATTGGAGTATAATTGCTTTACAATGGTGTGTTAGTTTCTGCTTTATAACAAAGTGAATCAGTTATACATATACATATGTTCCCATATCTCTTCCCTGTTGCATCTCCCTCCCTCCCACCCTCCCTACCCACCCCTCTAGGTGGTCACAAAGCACCGAGCTGATCTCCCTGTGCTATGTGGCTGCCTCCCACTAGCTGTCTATTTTACGTTTGGTACTGTATATATGTCCATGCCACATCTATTTTATGTTTGGTATTGTATATATGTCCATGCCACTCTCCACTTTGTCCCAGCTTACCCTTCCCTCTCCTCAAGTCCATTCTCTAGTAGGTCTGCATCTTTATTCCCATCTTGCCCCTAGGTTCTTCATGACCAGTTTTTTTTTGTTTGTTTTAGATTCCATATATTACCGTGTTAGCATACGGGATTTGTTTTTCTCTTTCTGACTTACTTCATTCAGTATGACAGACTCTAGGTCCATCCACCTCACTACAAATAACTCAGTTTCATTCTTTTTATGGCTGAGTAATATTCCATTGTATATATGTGCCACATCTTCTTTATCCATTCATCTGTTGATGGACACTTCGGTTGCTTCCATGCCCTGGCCATTGTAAATAGAGCTACAATGAACATGTTGGTACATGACTCTTTTGGAATTATGGTTTTCTCAGGGTATATGCCCAGTAGTGGGATTGCTGGGTCATATGGTAGTTCTATTTTTGGTTTTTTAAGGAACATCCATGCTGTTCTCAGTAGCGGCTGTATCAATTTACATTCCCACCAACAGTGCAAGAGGGCTCCCTTTTCTCCACATTCTCTCCAGCATTTATCGTTTGTAGATTTTTTGATGATGGCCATTCTGACTGGTGAGAGATGATATCTCATTGTAGTTTTGATGTGCATTTCCCTAATGATTAATGATGTTGAGCATTCTTTCGTGTGTGTTGGCAATCTGTATATCTTCTTGGGAGAAATGTCAATTTAGGTCTTCTGACCATTTTTGGATTGGGTTGTTTGTTTTTTTAATGTTGAGCTGCATGAGCTGCTTGTAAATTTTGGAGATTAATCCTTTGTCAGTTGCTTCATTTGCAAATATTTTCTCCCATTCGGAGGGTTGTCTTTTCATCTTCTTTATGGTTTCCTTTGCTGTGTAAAAACTTTTAAGTTTCAGTAGGTCCCATTTGTTTATTTTGGTTTTTACTTCCATTTCTCTAGGAGGTGGGTCAAAAAGGATCTTGCTGTGATGTATGTCATAGAGTGTTCTGCCTATGTTTTCCTCTAAGAGGTTGATGGTGTCTAGCCTTACATTTAGGTCTTTAATCCATTTTGAGTTTATTTTTGTGTATGGTGTTAGGGACTGTTCTAATTTCATTCTTTTAATTATTGTATCAGCTTATGTTTCTACACTCTTCCTTGTCTCCCTAATAATGTGGCATAATGAAATTGTAAAATGAAATCAACAGATATAAAAATGTACAGAAATATGTAAATTTTGAACAATGATAAATTAAATTCCAGATATTTACCCATATAAAATGCTTATATTTGTAGTTTTGTTCATTTTTGAAATAGTGAGTTCAGATATTTTAAGTTCTATGCATAATGCTCTTCTTGCAGTTTTTTCTGATGTATCTGTTGGGGTTCTAATGTTCACCTGTATCAATTTTATCCTGAACGTACTCATGTGGTGTTCTAGACCAAAGATGACTTTTACGTGAAACACTTCATGGTAAACAGTACATCGGTCGACTCCCCTTTGCCCTAGTCTTTATCCACAGGGTGACATGATTAGAGACAAGTCAGCGGTCCTGCAGAGGAGGTGTTTCCTTCCCTTCCTAAGAGAATCTCCCTGGAAACTGATGGGCCTGAATCCTATCTCCAGCCCTTTGCTATATGAACAAAGTGTCCCCAGGGGCTAGATAACCCCAGGTTTCTCTAGGTTTTACAATCGAGTGATGTCTCTAAATTCTGGGCTTCCTTCCTTTAGAAAGATAAATACTTAGATAGTTTTCCAGTCTTCCTAGCACCTAGGAACCTTGTCCAGCCAGGCTGTAAGCATTTGGCCCTTTCAGGAAGAGATAAAGTCTTATTTGATCCTTTTGGATCAGATCAATTAACCAGATAATGGCTACAGATCTAATTCTCGTGGTATGTCAAGATATTTAAGGGGGAGTGAAATCAGACAGTCTCCAGCTTTATAGCACATATGTTTCCATGTCCCGGAAAGTTAGAGCTTTCAACAGGAACTTTGAAAAATCCAAGAAACTTTATTTCTCCACAATATCTTTCGTACAACTACTGTGCCTGTCATTCCATCTAAGATTTTCCCAGGTCAGTCATCTGTTAATTTCACAGATTGTCTTGCATACTTTTGTGAATTATGAGCAATAAAAAATACATGACTTTATTCCAAGGAAATTTATACTTGGTTTAAGTGACAAGATACTTGGAAATTAAAATATACTATTTGAAATAATTCAAGGTGTAAAAATATTACAATACATAGTTAAATGTCAAAATAGGGGTAGCAATATGTTATATAAGGAAAGATAATGGAAATATTACTTTGTTAGATCCAGGGGGTGTATCTAGAATGTTAATAAATTTCTATTTCTATTATATATTATTAGATTATTATGTTTTTTATACTGTCAAGATCATTCTGTGTAGGCATTTGTTATATTTGACAGATCATTAAATTTAAGGGGACTTTGTTTTTATTTCCATGTCTTTTATACATGAGTTACACAAATTTAGAGATCTAAACTCTGATTCTCAATTTTCTTTAAACGGAAGAAATTGTGTTAGTTTATCCTAAATCATACTTAGGATGATTTATATCTAAATCTAATGTTCACGAAGGTAATTCTAAAAGTACTAAGTAGGACAAATTAATAATGTTTATGAAAGAATTTGGTCTGCTTTTACAAAATAGTTAAATGACTACCACTGGATAACTTCGAGCAAGGTGGGGCAACCACTCGACAGAAATGTTGTAATGCTCATCTGTTGGGGTTCTTAATATTCATCTTTATTAAATTATTTAAATTAACAAAGATGAATATTAAACCCCAACAGACATACCACTAAAGAGAATTTGTAAAACTGGAGAGGGTTTTAATTTGATGATGTCCAACCATACTTCTAGATCTTTGATTTTATAATAGATTCCTTCTTATTTTATGTTCAAAAATCCTTTACATCCAAATTTTAACAACCAATTGGTATGATGTGGTGCCACTCTTTAATTCACAGAAGAGAGCTGGTAAGACCAAAATATTTAATTTTTATTCTTTTTGAGTGTCAAACACTCTACTAGTGTGCATTTTAAAAGAAATCACTAATAAGGAGATTCCCTCAAGACTGCAACAAGTTCTCACAGGATTTCTGTATCTTTGCTGCCACTGCCTGATTATTATGCTCTCTTCTAATGTGATACGTCTTTTCAATTATAGAAACTCATGTAGTCTCTGACCACACAGTTTCTGATATTACACTAAGGAATTTAGTTAGTGATTTAAACTTTTGTTCTGAAAATAAAATCAGAGCAGATTGTTTAAGTATAAATTATAATTTTCAACATTGAAATACCTTATTTATTATAATTAATGCTCTCATTTTCCAGATGCCTTTATCCTTAAATAAGTCAAGATTACAATGTATGCAGCATGGTGTGAAAAAATAAAACATAAACCATACAGTTAGATGACTTAACTTCAAATATCAAAACTATTATTACAAATGTGCCCTTGGGCAATGTATCTAATGCTTCAGATCCTCATCTCTAAGATGGAAATAATATCTACTTCACCAAGCTGAACCACGATTATGCATGTAAAATAGATCACCTAGTTTCTGGCACATAATAACATTTAATATATGAAAATACTTAAAATATTCTGAATTGAAACTCTATATTAGTTCTCTCTCTCACCCTTTTCACATTCATATGTGGTCATGATCCAACTCAATGAGATAAGTAAATTGAAAAAAAAAAAAAGCCACACTGACATTTAGAACAGAAAAAAAGTTACAGCATTAAAATATTAAGACAATTAATTCAGATCACATACATTTTTAGGAAAAGAGTTAAGTGAAGGTGTGAAGTTTGAAGGTAGACTTTTCCTCTTTGCTTGGAAAGAACCAGTCTATCACTGCTCAGGTAGATATAGCAGAGAGGAAGGGTAAATCAAATTAGCATAGAGCTTTAGAAAAGGGGAGGCAAATAGGATCAGACTTATTTATATTTGGTAGAGCTGTCCCTGAGGGTTCACAGTAGAATACCTGCTACTCTTCAGAGGAACTACTCAGAAACTGAGCTGTTTAACTGTAAATGTACCAGCAGAATTGGGCAGGGAATAGAGATTTGCCAGATTACAGGAAATAAATATACAGAATGACCAGTGAAATTTGAATTTCAGATTAGCAACATTTTATTTTTTTAATTTTAGTATAAGTATGCCCTGTGAATGCTTTGGGGACATATTTGTACTAAAAGGAGATATTAGTTGTTTATCGGAAATTCATATTTAACTAGATAGCCTATATTTTATCTGGCAACCCTAAAGGGAAACCACAATATAATTCCCCAAAAATATAAAGTTCACAATTTATTCTTAAATTAATCATCAATTTATACTCAATTTTGCATTTTCAATCTTGATCTTATTTTGTGATATAATGGATTTTTTATCAATTTCCTCTTCCCCAAGATGCTAATTTATTTTGCATTGATATAGATAGGATTTATTCTCAAAATTTGTATATTGTTACAGAATGTCCTCTTTTAATTCAATCTGTCTACTCTTTAACCACGAAAAAAATAAATGAAAGAACTAAGTGTGAACCTGTGGTTACTAATTTTCTGAAAAGATTTAGAGACACTGAGAAAGTAAAAAGAAAACCTGAATATTCATATTAAACTCTCTTTAAATATTTTTTAATTTCAAGTGTTTGGAAACCTATAACCCACATGATTTAGGGAAGTTTCAGAACTAGTTTTGGAAATTAATTACAAGTTATTTATATTTCTCTTAGTGACTCTTTGATGTTCTATTTCCTTTTTGAGAATGTGTGTTTAGAAAAGTTAGTTTTATCCTGTATTTCATAGAATCTTTCAGATATTGAATTTTCTTACTATTAATTTTGAACATTGGGTTTGTCAATGAACCTCAACGAATGTTATTTGTCCATCTATAATTAAGGGAGATATGTAGATACTTTCTCATGCACCATAAACCAATCATATGTCTTTTTCTATAATTCTAAATACAACATAAATTTTGTCTTCTTAAATCTGAATTAGGGGTTGTCAAGCTTTTTCTATGAAGGTCCAGAGAGTAAATATTTCAGGCTTCATGGGTCTCATGGTCTCTCTAGGAATTAATCAACACTGCCATTTCAGTGCAAAAGCAGCAGTAGACAATGTGAAAATGAATGGGTGTGGAGGTATTCCAATAAAATTTTACTTAAAAATCAAGAGAAGACTGTGTTCATCTAGATGTCTATACTTTAAATATTTCCATGGGAATTCCCTGGTGGTCCAGTGTTTAGGGCTTCACACTTCCACTGCCGGGGGCCTGGGTTCGATCCCTGGTTGGGGAACTAAGATCCTGCAAGCCGCATGGTGCGGCCAATAAATAAATAAACTATAAATAAATATTTCCAAGTTAATTCATTGGAAAGAGATAAAGTACATTTTCAGTTGGCCCAGGTGTTTCATTTTCTTTCCTATCTCTCTCTCGAAACATTTTTTACCATCTTTTGTTTCTTCTCCACTTAAGACACAAGCTCTTGCCACTCTGGGCCCATGTCTGACTCATACCAATCCTTTTATTAGAAATAAGTCCGTTGTAAGATAGACTAAACAACAAACCAACAAACAAAACACACACAAAATCATATGATATCTATCATGTATCACTGCACATGATGTTCTGTCTTTTCTACTTGGATTTATGGCTCTACATAGTGAAGTCTGTGGATGACAACCACCTTAACCTTTCTAAGTCTCAATATCCTTTCTTTTGTAATTCGTTACATACTTTTTTTTTTTTGTAAATTATGCCTAACTTCATAGAGGTCAGCATTTTTTAGTTGTTATCAGGCTACAATTGTCAACAGCTGTGCTAACTACCGTGAGCAGTAAAACAACCAACTTTTGCCAATGGAACTGGAGGTGTGTTAGGAGGTGTATTCAAAGATCTGGCAGTTTTTAAGTCATCCTAAACAGTTATATGGAGAGCTCATCTATGCCCGTTATGGCCGCCTTATTTCTCATATATCCCTAATAAATCAAATTTCTGGCTGGGCTTCCAGTCAATTTTTTGTCCCCACCAAGATGGCAACTTTAGGCCAGCTGAATTGCTAGTTGGCCCATTCATTTGCCACCAAGGTCTCTACTGTTACTGATGCTTCTGGGCATGAGATTTTATGAGTTTGGCCCCAAATAAAGTCAGTCCCTCAGGCAGTGAAGCTGCCTGTTTCATTCCACCCTGACAGAACAGCTGTGCTGAACACAGTGGGCGTGGGGAGTGGGAGCAGCTCCAGGCAGAACACCACAGACCCCCATGGCACTTATTCAAAGTTCCATAGTTTTCCACAGAGAATCACTTTCCAATTAGATGTATACCTTTAGTTGATTTCCAGAGTCATAAAATATTTTGTCCTCTTTTATTGTTGTTTTTTGGGGGGAGTAGATTTGTCTAGCCACTCACTTCACTATCTCAGAAATCCTGTTCACAGAGACTAATTTCTAAGTCCTACTCATGCGTCAGGCATGGGGTAGTCAATATATTTACATTATTTCTAATATTTACAGCAAGCCTACAAGATATGTGTCATTATCCTTATCTTTTTAATGAGTAATTTAGGCAATTTAAGTAACTTGCCAAACCAGCAAACAGAAAAGCAAAGTATAAACATAATCATGTCTATGAATTATATTTGAATTCATACATAAATGAATTCATATATTTTTTAAATGTTACTTATGAGAGATAAACCATGTCTGTAAATTGCTTAGCATAGCACGGCATACATATTAATAAGTTTTTGATAATTTTTATTTATTTATTTATTTTTTTGCGGTACGCGGGCCTCTCACTGCTGTGGCCTCTCCCATTACGCAGCACAGGCTCCGGACGCGCAGGCTCAGCGGCCATGGCTCACGGGCCCAGCCGCTCCGCGGCATGTGGGACCTTCCCAGACCGGGGCACGAACCCATGTCCCCTGAATCGGCAGGCGGACCCTCAACAACTGCGCCACCTGGGAAGCCCTAGTTTTGATAATTGAATGTAACTATTTTTAGATACCAAACTTAAAGTAATTGTAAAGTATATTATGCTTAGAATACAGTAATATTTAATTTTAAAAAACAAGTGACTTCTTATGCAAGTCAATTTCATCAGTTTCTTATTCTTATCCACCTTCTCCTGACATCTGTTGGCCCAGTCCACCCTACCTAATGATGGCAGTACTTGTTCAATGGATACATATGTACCAATATAGATGGATTCCTAGTGAAATTGAGCAGCACCCAGTGGGGCTCCGGGGCATGGAAGACTTTCAAACAGATGCTAATCATAGAAGGGAGGGAATGCAGAGACAAGGGAGGAGCAGTCGACAAACAACAGTACAGCCTTGGGGCAGGGTCCTGGTGTGCCACAAGGGATACATATAACAATATCTTTGAACTCTTTACAGAACTAAAACCCCCAATAAATGGAAGGTGTTAGCATTCTTTATTCCAGATTAAAGGAACCAGAGACCACCTGAGCCCAGATTAAAGGAGTGCAGTCCCTGCACACACCCTAATCCTTAACAGTAACCCCACCCTTGAACCATTGCTATAAAACTCCTCACCAAATCCTCCCCAGTTGGGAAACAGAGTTTTGAGATGCATGAGTCCTGTGTCCCCTTTTGCCTGGCAAAGCAATAAAACTATTCTTTTCTACTTCACCCAAAACTCTGTCTCTGAGATTCGATTCAGCACTGGTGCACAGAGGCCAAGTTTTTGGCATCAATGCTAAGTATCATTTTTGCCATGTGTGTAAGACTAGTCAGAATAGGGAGCTCAATGAAGTGTTTGGGATCTAAAAAAATTAAAGAAATTACGAAAGCAAAGGGTCATGATTAAGGCAGAAAGCTCAAACCTAATGACTAGAAACGTAATATATATTAACACAAGATGAATGTTTCCAGACTTTAGAAAAGTCAAATATCAAAGTTGAACTATAAATATCATTGTTAAACCATGAGCCAAAGCTAATATTTTTCACTGTACCTGTAGTTTATAAACAAAGTAAAATCAGGATCTTGAAGTTGACTTTCTTACCTGGCTTGTCAGAATTCCCAAGGTTATTTTCAACAAGAAATTCTTAGTAATTAATCTTAGTTATATAAATATTAACCTTAATCAACTCAGGCCCTTTAATATGTTAAGTCTCGTAGGGTTGGGGTTATCCTAGACAATTTTTCACACCTGGATACAGAAGGAAGCCAATATATCAATTTAAAAACATAATTTATATCAGTGAAATGTGATACACATAACACAAATATTCTAATTCTAGAGTAGGATATGAAAGCAATAATACAGGCTAACAATACTGGACATATTTTTCCTTTCTTTACATAAAGATGTATAAATTAGTTTAGGGATTTTGAATAAAATCAAATATAATTTTAGACTAGAGAACATTTACAACCACAAAGTTTCAAAAGAAATTGTTGAATAACTCAAGTGAGTCACAGAGTACAATGCATTTGATTATACTATTCTCTTAGAAGCTCACAATTTCATTACAGTTTTTAGAATGGCACATTCAATTTAATGCAATAAACATATTGCATATGTCATGAATATTTATCTACATAAGCTCAGCTGTTAAAGGCATGAGTAAATTTCTGATTTTCTCTACATTAATGCTGTAAAGCATAGTGAAATCATAAAACGCAGCAGGAGAAAGATATATAAATAAGAAGAAAAACTAATAAAATCTGATCTACATAATAAATTGGAGCATACTACTTTCAATTTTTTTTTTTTTTTTTTTGTGGTACGCGGGCCTCTCACTGTTGTGGCCTCTCCCATTGCGGAGCACAGGCTCCGGACACGCAGGCCCAGTGGCCATGGCTCACGGTCCCAGCCGCTCCGCGGCATGTGGGATCCTCCCGGACCGGGGCACAAACCCGCATCCTCTGCATTGGCAGGCGGACTCTCAACCACTGCGCCACCAGGGAAGCCCACTACTTTCAATTTTTAAACTGACAGGTGTTAAGTACAAATAAACTAAAAATAAAGAAAAGTAAATTATTTATAATATCTTGAAGTTTACTCAAGAAAAATAAGGAAAGTCAGTCAAACATGCAGAAAAGTTAGCACATTTTTATTGATGAATATGATGTGCTTCAATAAAGATCTATAGAGAAAATATAAACTATAAACTATGATGTTGGATGTCATTGCTATATCTAGTGACCAAGACAACATCAAAGTTTCCTCACCTTGTCCAAATTTTAGACAGGCTCCCTCCTGATTCTATGTCCCTGATCTCCCTTTTCTCAGAGGCTTTACTTTGGAAAATTTGTAATTATAATTTCTTTCTTGGCCCCTTTGGGGTGTAAATTATTTAAAAGCTTCTTGTCTGTTTTAAAACCCAAGAATGTCTTCCTTAAGGACCTAGAACCTATCCCTGTGAAATGTAATCATCAACAAAGATAGTGCCCTATCTCCCAGTCTCTAGGAGACGTGTATTAGTCAGGGTTCTCCAGGGAAACAACCAGTAGGATGGATGTATGGATAGATAGATAGATAGATAGACAGATAGATAGAAGTTTGTCACAAGAATTGGTTCATGCTCTTTCTTGGTTGCAGAAGGGACCAGATGCAACAATGTAACCTTCACCTTAGACAGGATATCTCAGCATATCCTGCATCATTGGACCCCTAGAAATTTTACTGAGATAGAAGACCTCTGAATTTTATTCAGATTTATTTCCCATTCTCTTTCACACAAATATCTTACCAATATATCTAGAGTAGTTGCTACTTCTTACTCACTAGGTCCAATCAGCATAAAATCATCAATGTAATAAACTAGTATACCTTGTGGAAGGGAAGTGTAATCAAGGTCCCAGCAAATTAAATTATGACTCAGGGCTGGAGAATCAATATGTCCCTATGTAGGACAGTGAAGGGGTACTGCTGGCCTTGCCAGCTGAAAGCAAACCTTCTTGTAGACTTTATGGACAAGGATGAAGAAAAATAATTTGTCAGCTCAACAGATACATACCAGTTACCAGGGGATGTGTAAGTTTGCTCAAGCAATGAAACCACATCTGGTACGATTCTGCAATGAGTCATCATCTGGTCATTCTTCAAGATCTGTCTGAGTTTGGCCAAGTTAGAGAGTTCAATGGGGATGTGCTGAGAATTACCACCCTTGCATCTTTCAAGTCCTCGATGGTGACACTAATCTCTGCAGTTCCTCCAGGTTTATGGTACTGCTTTGGATTTACTATTTTTCTAGGTAGAGATAGTTCTAATGGCCTCTACTTCGCCTTTGCCATCATAACAGCCCTCACTCCACAGGTCAGGGAACCAATGTAGGGATTCTGCCAGTTGCTCACTATGCTATTCAAATTATGCATTCTGGAACTGGGGAGATGACCACAATATGATTTTAAGGATCCATTAGACCCACCAAGAAGTGGATCTGAGCTAAAACTCCATTGATCACCTGACCTCCATAAGCAGCTACTCTGACTGGAGGGCCACAGTAACATTTTAGGTCTCCTGGAACTGGTCTGTCAGTTCAGAGCCAGCATCCAGTAGTCCCTTAAAGTTCTGATTATTTCCTTTTCCTGAATCAGTGCTTACCTTTCAAAAGGCCTTAAGTCTGTTTGGGGAGGTCTGGGAGAAAGTTTAACACTGAAATTTTTTTTTTCCAGTAGTGTATCAGGGTCCTTCCTTAAAGGCAGCTGGCCTTTCCCTTCATTCAAGGGGTTCTTGGTCTATGAACTGCCTCAAGTCTGGGAATTGACTGAGGGGTTGTGACTCTCTGTTCTTATGATGTGAGTTAGACTCTTGTTCACTTGACCTAGAACTTTTCTGCTTATACAAATCAAGTAAGAATTTAGTAGGCTTTCTATCTATTTCATTTCTGGGAACACCAGGCTTATCTAGCCAACGTCAGAGGTCAGATTATTTTGATTGTAGATTTGACTCTTCTGTTCAGTATGGTAACCATGCCCACTTTGTCTACGGTGGTTGAGTGCCATCGCTTGACCTCTGCTACCCCGAGATCCAACTACTCCCATTGCATTTAGGTCTTCCAGTTGAGTGGCTGATTCCCACTCTAAGGTTCAGCCTGCAGAGAAGAGTGATTATAGAACTCTTGAAGCATGCTGGGCTCCTCTTACAAACTGGTTTCTCAAAATATTGGTGAAAATTATGACTTCTGGATCCTCCCAGTGAACCTGAGTAAATCTTAAATGATAAATCCACTCTGACATTCCTATATCCATAAGCTGTTGAATCCCTTTCTCTCTTTAACCAACTTAGGTTAAACATTTCCAGTTTTCACATGGTAGGCCTTCTTTTGGTCCATATATCAGCCAATCAAACAACCAAACTGTTAGAGCCTTTATAACCCCCTGAGCTACATCATTAAATAAAGAATCTCTGGTTAGGATCTTTATCAGTCAATTTGACCTGATCTAACTTTATATTTCTCTCACCATTATCCCATACACTCAGTGTTCATTCCCACACATATTCTGCAGAGTTGTTTGCATAAATTGGAAAACTCAAGTAGTTCTTTCGGAGTGTAGTGTATTTCCTCATGAGTCACACTTTGCATCTCACCATTGAGGGTCTGCTTGAAGTTGAGGCTAGTTACAAGTCTAGAAGTAAAGAGGTAATGGGGGTAGGTGCTGTGGAGATTCTGCATTGTATTGCATGGCAACTGCCTCCAAGGAGGCTATTACTAATTCCTCAGCCTCTGCAGGATCAATCCCCTCAGATGGAGGTGGGAAGGCCAACACCACTGTGCTGGAGGTACCACTGTGCTAGAGAAGCGGATGCTACTGCGGGTGGGGAGGCCAATTTCTCTGAGGATGAGAAGTCCTATTCCACTGGCAGAGGAGACTCATTGGAATTTAAGGGCTTGATATTCCCCAGTTTTATCAGCACCTTTCATGTGTTCCCATCCCAACTTACAAGATCCCATTCTCTCCCAGCTGATGCCCTCACTAACAGCAGAAACACTGCAAGACTGGGAATTCAATTTGCATTTTAATGTAGCCAATTGCAGAATGTGACTCTGATTTTTAGCAATTTCAGCTCTGGAGCTACAGGAGATAAGGCTCTCCTTCAGGACATTACCTAGAAGCTCTTAGGTCTTTTATGGGGCTCTTGAGTGGGGAATTTAAATCTCTGACCTCATCTTTTTCTTTTACCACTTTGTCCGACGAGCCAACCAATTTCATTTATATTCCTTAGTTTTCTGACGATGTGCAAAGGTATCATATACAGAGTCACTTAGCTCATTGCTTCTTATAGGTGGTTTATTAGGAGTATTCAATGCCAATATTTTGTGTACTCTATAAACAGTTCACATCAAGGACTATCAGTCTCTGTTTCCTACTGGAAATAGAATCATTAGCTTCTTTAAATCTAATCAGATTAGACAGCCAATTCCAAATGGTTCCAGAAACCCCAGAACCAATTCAGAAAATTCATCCTTAAAATTCTCTTCCTCTAGAACCACTCTTGGTATCTTGCTCCAATTGTGTGTCTTGCTTCAACTTGAAAAAATACCTCCTGTCATGAAGATTTGAGAAAGTTTACTTTTCCTTTATGTAAGGCCAAGTAACAAACATTTATGGTCTATGATCCATCCCACCTGAAAATTCTCCCACTCTTTGTTTCAATGGAGTTGATTTCAGGTTGTTTTGACAGTAGCACACCTACTAAGAAATTTTAGAATTAAGGAATTTATCCACTTAATTAGAATTTAAAAAAAGCTACTTTAAAAAATTATCTAGAGATAGACAAAGCAAAATTGATGAACAAAATTATTCTAATAATTACTTGGCTATTGAACTGTGCCTATGAAGAGCAAATATTTAGAGTCCATTCATAATGTATTTATGTAATAAGAAGATCCAGTAAAAAAATGTATTTATTTACTCAGTCAACTATATATTATTTTTATTATTTATCAATATGAATTTTGGAGAGAAGTTAATACTTTTCTACAAATTGCAGCTTTTTTCCAGTGAGAATAAAATGATAATTTAATGTGAAATATATATTATCATTCCTCCTCAAGATGGTCTTTTATTCACTTTATTACAGATTTATTCTAAGTTATTAAAGCAATATGATCTGTGTTTTATGACTTGTTTATGTTAGGTAAGCTACATTAGGCCTTCATTTTCATAATTCACTTATGTACAGATAATCGTAAATATCTATTTGTATATGATACCATGGAAAAATTGTAATCACTTAAAATATTATATATGTAAGTACTGTGAAAGGATTTCAATCTAAAATGGAACTGAAGGATATGAAACTGAGAATCTCATGCATGCTCTTAGAATAAGGAAACACACTAGAGACTGATTTCCCATAAATGCCTGATTTACAGATGATCAAGACTTCTCTCCTGACCAATGATCATCCACCAAGGAATCTGGCCCCATCCTCAAGCCAAGGAACTTACTGCTTGAGCTCTGGCTGACTTCCCCCTCTCTTCACTTCTTGCAAACCCTCAGCAGACTCCCCGGATCTTGCTGCAGTGCACATTTCCCTGAATGAGATTCCTTGGCTATTCCGGAATAAACTCAATTTCTGGTCATTCAAGCTTGCCTCAGTTTACCTCCTTATTTAGGATGACAGCATAAAACCATACTATCTAACAATAAGTGCCAAGGAGTGTCACAGAAATGTGCTATAAAATAACAAAACACAAACTCGCGCTTAGAAAAACCCACGGAAGACAGAAAGGGCATTTTGGAAGGTAAAGCAAAGAGTGAATGTGAAGACAAAGTAAACAGAAGAGTAAAAACCAATGAATTGTAAGGAAAATAAAATTTTTTCTCCATATATATCGTGTAAAAAAGGAAATGTGAGGTAGAACTTCAAGACAATATAGCAGATATTAGGTGGTGTATTTCTATTTCTGATTTTCTCCAATGATCAACCAAAATGTATATCTTAACTCCAGGCAGAAAATTAACTTGCCTGTGTTAAAATAATGTATTTTACTCCCTTTATTTATGTGTTATATTAAAGAATCAGCAATGTAGGTCATATCTCCATTTCTATGAACTCCTTATCTTAGAAGTGGATGTGTTTAGTTTTAGAAAGTGGATAAAATATACTACTGAAAGGAACTACATAAATAATGAGTGAACTGAAATGGAACAAATGTATTTTAATAGCTCTGATGAAATAAATATTAATTTAAAAATAACCCTGTGTTATCTTTCAGGTTTGTGGATGCATGTTGCATTAAATATCTTATATAAAATAAACAATAAGTTCTCATGTGAAGGTCAGAATATTATATTTGTATAGCATATACTTCTGTGATTCTACTTCTTTATATTCCTGAGATTGCCTGATTTTAACAAGGCTACTAAAAACAGAACAAGCTTTTTCTATTAATTACTGTACATATTAATTAATAAATAATCCCTTTTTCTACGGTGTATATTTTCCATAGCAATAGGATTAAAAATCCAGTCCTTTGCAAATTCAAAATTGTCAGATGCTATGATTTTTTTCTCTGCACAATTAACAACTATTAATTAATGCATCAAAGCAACTCATGATTTACTCTGTTATCCAAAGAAACGTTTTAGTATTTGTAGCTGCAGTCTCAGTAGGTGTTCTAAATTTCTACAAACATGTTTATTTTATTTTAATTATTGATGTATAAGAAATAATTCTTTTTACATGAAAGGTACTGTTATGATGGAATTTATAATCCTTTCTTTAACCTTCATATGCTTTTTCCTTTTAGATTAATGGTGCTGAAATTCAATGAATTTATTTTCACAGCACTATATAGAAAAGATGTTTTGATTTGGATTCACTTCACAAAAAATCTTTTAATTAACTGAAATAAGCTATGTAGCCTTCCTCTTTTATGTACTTATGTTACTTTTTATTACTACCACTTCACTTAGCAGAGTAAAATGTGATTAGCAGTTATATAGCCCTTCTTTTTATCAACAAAGAGTTAATATTATCTAGCTTCATTATTTTAGCATATCTAGAACAATGAACTGAAATCACCAATTAATATGTTTTAACAGTCTTGTTTTTATGCACTATAATATCAATTATTGAAAAAGGTGTATTCATTGGTTAAAGGTAGAGTATGAAATAACAGTTAAACAGATAGCCAACAAAAATAATGTTTACTTCTGTGGGTACACCATGTTTCTTCTACATATATATATATATATATATATATATATAAAACATATTATATATATAATATATATACCTTCATGTAGCAAAATCAGTATATATTACACAAGTATATTCAAGAGATAATTTATCCTAAATAGAATATTTTCAATGGATTGTACATACACCTACATTTATTTTGCAGGACAGGAGGATATCTTCATGTATTCACCACTGTCATTGAGATTTTGCACATAGATGGTGCTTAGTTGATTTTTGTATGTGATGTAAGACATAGGTCCATTTTTATTCTTTTGCATGTGGATATTTAGTTTTCCAAACACCATTTGTTGAAGAAACTATCTTTTTCCCATTGTGTATTCTTGGCACCCTTCTCAAAAATCAGTTGACCATATATATGTGGATTTATTTCTTGATTCTTTATTGTTTTCCATTGGTTTATACATCTGTGTTTGGTTTATATTGGTTTATGTGTATTTGTGTGTGTGTGTGTGTGTGTGTGTGTTATTTTACAAAAGTGAAAAAAAATTTAGAAATACCCTGAGAATCATTATTACCAACTGAGGTTTATCCCCCTGGCTAAGAGATCAATTATGTGTGAGGTCAGAATAAAGACATTTTTAGATGGTGAAAATTGCTAAAATGACATTCCACGTACACATTTTCTGGAAGTTACAAAAGGATATGCTTAATCAAACCAAAAAGGGAGACACTGGATCCAGGAAAGAGAGATAAATGGAGATAATCAGAGATTATGTGCGAAGGAGACCAAGAGAATAACTAGTCTAGGATTACAGGGAATGAGAGAGGATTTCAATTCTTATGTCACTAAGGGAAAAAAAATCTGATATACTAGTTGATTTATTTGATCTTATAGAAAACATAATTCCATAGCATTTGGCAATTATATAGAAAAAATTGCAAAAAATAGTAATAGTTATATACAGGTAAAACTTCTTTATTGAGCTTTGCTTTATTGTACTTTGCAGTTATTGTGTTTTTTTCCTCCAAACTGAAGGTTTGTGATAATCATGCAGCAAGCCAGTTTATGGGCACCATTTTTTCAATAGCTTTTGCTCACTTCTTGTCTGTGTCACATTGTGGTAATTCTTGCAATATTTCAAACTTTTTCATCACTCTATTTGTTATGCTGATCCGTGATCAGTGATATTTGATGTTACTACTGTAATTGTTTTGGGGCACCACAAACTGGGCCCATATAAGAAGATGAACTGGATCGATAAATGTATGTGTTCTGACTGTTCCACTGACCGGCCATACCCCTGCCTCTCTCCCTCTACTCAGGCCTCCCTATTCCCTGAGATGCAGCAATATTAAAATTAATTAATTAGGCCATTGAATAACCCTACAATGATCTCTAGATGTTCAAGTGAAAAGTCCCAAGTCTTTCACTTTAAGTCAAAAGCTAGAAATGATTCAGCTTAGTGAGGAAGGCATGATGAAGGTTAAGATAGGCAGAAAGCAAGGCCTCTTCTGCCAAAAAGCTAGCCAAGTTGTGACTGCAAAGGAAAAGTTCTTCAAGTAAATTAAAAGTGCTACTCCAGTGAACACAGGAATGATAAAGTTTGAAGCTAGCAATGTAAATCCTGAGGTTTACAGAAAGAAACCATCTCCATGACTTAAAAATGAAAGGTGAAGCAGCAAATGTTGATGTAGAAGCTGCCGCAAGTTATCCCAAGGATCTTGCTAAGATAATTAATGAAGGTGGCTACAATAAACAATAGATTTTCAATGTAGACAAAACAGCCTTATTGGGAGAAGGTGCCATCTAGGATTTTCATAGCTAGAGAAGAGAAGTCAATGCCTGTCTTCAAAACTTCAAAGGACAGGCTGACCCTCTTGTTAGGGGCTGGTGACTTTAAGTTGAAACCAATGCTCATTTACCATTCCAAATATCCTAGGGCCCTTAAAAACTGTACTAAATTAGCTTTGCGTGTGCTCTATAAATGGAAAAACAAAGCCTGGAGGACAGCACATCTGTTTACAGCAGGGTTTACTGAATATTATAAGCCCACTGTTGAGAACTACTGCTCAGAAGAAAAACATTCTTTCAAAATACTACTGATCATTGATGATGCACCTGTTCACCCAAGAGCTCTGATGGAGATGGACAACAAGATTAATGTTGTTTTCCTGCGCTAATATGACATCCATTCTCCAGCCCATTGATCAAGGAATAATTTTGATGCTCAAATCTCATTATTTAAGAAATATATATTTTATAAATTTATACATTTCAATGAAAATACTCAGACAATATAAAATAACTCAGAATCAAAAAAAAAAAAACCCTCAGTATGTAAAATTCAAAATTTACAACAAGAAAACCAACATGAAACCCCTTTTTTTTGTAGACCATGTGGGTATTGCTGTACTACATTTAAAGCAAATTAGAGCTTTTCCTTGATAGCTTAAAAATATAAACTGTAATATGTAGCAGAAGAATTTCCATACATTGGTTTCTATAATCTAGTAAGAAATACATTTCATAAGGCTATAGATGCCATAGATAGTGATTCCTCTGGTGGATCCAGACAAAGTAAATTGAAAACCTTCTGGAAAGGATCCACCATTTTAGATGCCATCAAGAACATTCATGATTCATGCAACCTTGGCAGTGAAAGCGTGGAGTCCTAACCACTGGACTGCCAGGAATTCCTGGATTGACTATAATTTTGAAGGAAAGTCTGCTGTAGGTGAAATGCTATCAAACAGCATTGCATGCTACAGAGAAACCATTCTCGGGAGGAAGAGTCAATTGATGTGGCAAACTTTATTGTGGTCTTATTTCAAGAAACTGCCACAGCCACTCCAACCTTCAGCAACCAATAAGTTGGTAAATCAGCAGCCATCAGTTTTCAGGCAAACCTTCCACCAGCAAAAAGATTAAGACTCTCTGAATGCTCAGATGATGTTCAGCATTTTTTAGCAATAAAGTATGTTTTTTAAATAATGGTGATTTTAGTAAGATATTTACATTGTTTTTAAAGACATAACGCTACTGATCATTTAAAAGACTACAGTATAGTGTAAACATAACTTTTATGTGCAGTGGAAAACCCCAAAATTTGTGTGACTAACTTTATTGCAATATTTGCTTTATTGTGGTGGTCTGGAACCAAACCAGAAATATCTCTGAGGAATGCCTATACATAGAAAACTAGCCCACAAAAATGAGAGGAGATGCATACAAGAAAAAGAAAGACTATAAAGCTTAAGGGAAGAAAAGGAATAGTAACCAAAGCTATAGAACATTATTTGACAGAGCAGTTATAATATTAATACAACTATGTTGAGATAAATCCATACTGGAATGGAGCGGATGTGCTAGGGAAGAGAAAAGAGAAGAAAAAGCAAGTCTAACATCATAAAAAACAAAATAAAAACCAATAGATAATGTTTAAAATGTATAAATAAAAATAGTACAGTATTTAGATATACTGAAATAAAAGCCAGAATAAACAACTTAAAAATTTTAAATAAAAGTCAAAGTGGTATAACAACAATAAAAGTCCCTTCCCCCATTTCACCGCACTCTGTTCTACTTCTTAAAGGCAACCACTTTAACTTTCTATGTCTGTCTTTAGGCCAGTATTATATTATTCCTCTGTAGTATAAGAAGCTTGACCTCACTGTCACTAATCATCAGAGAAATGTAAATAAAACCACAATGAGATATCACCTCACACCTGTTAGGATGGCTATTTTCAGAAAAACAAAAGATAAATATCGGTGAGAATGTGGAGAAATTAGAACACTTGTACAATATTGGTGGGAATACAAAATGGTGCAGCAGCAATGGAAAGCAATGTAGGGGTTCCTCAAAAAATTAAAAACACAAAACAAAACTACCCAAGATCCAGTAATTCCACTTCTGGGTGTTTATTGAGAAGAACTGAAATTAGAATCTCAAAGACATATTTGCATTCCCATGTTCATTGAAGTACTATTCACAATAGCCAAGATGTTGAAACAACTTAAATGTCCATTGATGGATAAATGGATAAAGGAAATGTGGTATATATACACAATAGAATATTATTCAGCCTTTAAAATGGAGGAAATCCTGTAATAAGCTATGACATGGGTGAAACTTGAAGACATATGATAAGTGAAATAAGCCTGTCACAGAAGGACAAATCTGCATGATTCCACTTAAATGAAGGTACCCAAAATAGTCAAACCCATGGAAGCAGAAAGCAGGATGGTGGCTGCCAGGGGCTGGAGGGAGAGGGGAAGTAAGGATTTGCTCATCAAAGGACAAAGTTTCAATTGTGCAAGATGAATAAGTTCTAGAGATAAGCTGTAAACTACTGGGCTTGTAGCTACCAATACTTTATTGTACACAGAGGGTAGATCTCATGTTGTGTTCTTAGCACAATAATGTAATAATAATGTAACAGTAAATATGTGTGGAATTAATAAAGATAAATTATTTTGAAAATAACATTAATGAAACTACCATTAAAAACATTCATGTTTTTACTGTTTTAATTAACTATTAGAAATATTAAAAACATGTTTTTAATGTTTTAATTAAAAACATGAATGTTTTTAATGTTTTAATTAAAAACATGAATGTTTTTAATGTTTTAATTAAAAACATGAATGTTTTTAATGTTTTAATTAAAAACATGAATGCTTTTAATGACAAAAAATGTGTATTTCAATCTCATTTTCTTGAGAAGAATGTGTGCTTTTTGAAATGTAATAAAGGAGAAAAATAGTTCCATACACAAACACATACACACATATTGCTATTCTCTTTCCCCTGAAAAGAGATAACTTGTTAAAAAAATTAAATTTGTAATTAATCTTCAAACCACCTAGCCATTGGTAGAAAATTTTCCTACCACATTCTGCAAATGATAGAAAATTATTCTAAGCAAGTGCTACACAGAAAATGTGCACATTTAATTTATAGGAAAGGTTAATTGCATTGCTCTGTTAGCACGGCCTGCTTGAGTGCTGAATCCAGGGAGCATAAATGATTTTTAAGTACACAGTGAGAGAGTGGATTGCCCCCCCAGGATTATTCCTAAGGCTTTTGTGCTCAGTCAAGCAATAAGAGATGTTACACATCTCCACGGTGATTGTTCTTAGGATCCCTGAAGTTTAATCCCTAAAGATCATGAAACAAAACTCAATAATAAATGGATTTCTGATGCTAGCATCTAAACAAAAAAGGAACATTATTGGTTTTCTTCTTCTTAAAAAAATATAAAGCAATTGTAACATAAACATACTGTGATAATTCCTTGCATCACTGAAGTTTTATTCTTTCCTTCATATTATGAAGATTCTACTCTATTCAAGGGTATTTTTGTTTGTTTTTTGTTTTGTTTTTTTTTGCGGTATGCGGGCCTCTCACTGTTGTGGCCTCTCCCATTGCGGAGCATAGGCTCCGGGCACACAGGCTCAGCGGCCATGGCTCACAGGCCCAGCCGCTCCACGGCATGTGGGATCCTCCCGGACTGGGGCATGAACCCGTGTCCCCTGCATCGGCAGGTGGACTCTCAACCACTGCGCCACCACGGAAGCCCAAGGTATTTTTAATTCTAATCACATGGTCTTTCTTTAAAGATGACTTATTCTTTGACAAAAATATGGATTATTAGAGGAAATATAATTTGGGCTAGTGTATATTACATAGCTGCTACTAAGATTTAAACATACTACTGCTGCCACTGATACACTTGACTTCACTTCAAAGCTCATATTGGGACTTCCCTGGTGGTCCAGTGGTTAAGACTTCACCTTCCAGTGCAGGGGGTGTGGGTTTGATCCCTGGTTGGGGAGCTAAGATTCCACACGCCTTGTGGCCAAAATACTAAAACATAAAACAAAAGCAATATTGTAACAAATTCAATAAAGACTTTGAAAATGCTCCAGATCAAAAAATCTTTAAAAAAAAATAAAATAAAATCAATGGGAAGAGAAAATTCATTGTTTTCTAAAATGTAGATTCTCAAGCCAGCAGACCCTAGCTAAATCAATAATTTCCATTTCAACATTTTATCAACTGAGACTTAAAGAAAATTCTAGTGATATATCTCTGCTGTCAAAATTGTCAAAAGTAATCAGAGATTTGTTGTAAACAAATAATCAAAATATTTTTTCTGAAAACCTCAAATGTGATATATTATTGAATTTATCCTAAACCCTTAATAGACTTCAAAATATAAAATATTTATAAAACTGGAAATGTAAATTTCACGTGTAAAAATTTAAGCATTTAAACTTTTGAAATTAAGACACAATTATAATATAAATTATTTCAAAACAATACGTCATAATTTGAGTATATAAGCTGGAAACCCCACAATTTAAACATCCACAAACATTCTTTTGGTATATGCTATATACAAGGCACTATGTACTAAGCACACAGAAGAAAATATTGCTCAATATCACATTTCATACATTAGAGAGTGTCATCAATTATTAAGATGCACTATTATTTTTTATACAACTTAGAAAAATATTACAATTACAGTGTGATACAATACTTTAAAAAGAACCCTGCACAACTAAAGAATTGCTCCTATATATCTCTCATTGTTATAATTTTTTTTTCACTTGTTCCATTGACTTTCTAATTCATCTTACTTTGTTTGCATTGCTTAACATGTGATGGGCAATCTCTCTGCATGTACCTCAGTAACAAAACAGAACCCAGCTTTATTTACCAGTAAATGTATTCCTTTCTTCACCAACATAAAGCTCTTGTTGGGTGCTGTTTTTTTTAGAATAATATATATATATATGGAATTCTAGTTATTCTTCTGAAGATAGATGTTTGCTTCAATTATATCAAATGATGCTTCTCTGATTTCCTAACTTTTTATGCAATAACTTTCCATGATAATGCTGAAAGAGTCTAATCTCTCTGAACACTTAAATGTCAATTCAATTTAAGCTATTGATTGACAGTGCATGTCCTTTAACTGAAGTGAGAATGAAGTGGAGACCTATGATCAAATTCATACATGATTCACATGATTTTCAAATATAAAATAAAACTAAACTAAAATACACACAAAACTTGTTTCCTCCTACATTCCTTTCCCAAATTCCAATATTCTCCAAACATCTGAGATAATTGTAACGCCATAGACATATATCTAAAAAAATTATCAGAAACAGAAAGTGACCATTGAAACAACTCCCCACAAAACATCAGGGATCAATTTGATTATAAAATTACATATTCAAGGAAAAAAAAAATCTCTGTTTGAAGGCTAATAGATACATTAACAGAGTTGTCACGACATGTTTCAGACACTTCTTCCTAGGCATGCTCCGAGGCGCACCCTTTAGACAGTTAAGTGCACGCTGGTTATGACTGAGTAGCACACAAACAACAACTGTAAAAGCCAGGTGAAATACAAACATGCTGACATTTGAAAGCCCTAGAAAGCATCCAAGGCAGCTGAGATTTAAGAGTCAATGCAGCACAAAGAAAATGCAGCAAGGTGAACCTGATATTTTCTGCTGCTTTTTCCTTGAGACACATGCTGGTTCTTAATTGGTATGCAGCTTAGAAGTCAAGAAAAAGAAGATCAGAACGATGAGAGCAGCTTCAGGTAGCTAGACAGACACTGGAGAGCAGGGATCTGAAGGTGCCTTGGACTTCAGGGGTCGAGATGCCAGAGAAAATGGAGCCTCTGAAAGGTGAGCCTTACATTGTGTCTTAAGCTTTTTGTCATTTTCTCAATTTTTGCTGGTCAAGAGTCTAATAAATGAAGCAAAATGTGATAGCTAAGAAACTAAAAAAATGTGAAGCAATGGTTCTGCTTTTGGAGCAGATTGCAGTAGATTTGCATTGCAGTGAAAATAACAAGGATTTCCAGAATGGCAGTGTGAGGTGCTTGACAAACTCTCTCCCCAGTGAAATGGACATTTAATGGGTGAAAATTACATACATACAAAATTGGAGTCTCTGCAAATTGTCCTAAGAGCATATGGAAAAGAGAGGAGCATAAATTCACAAAAATTGACTAAATCTCAGCCAGGGCATTGAGTCACAACATGCTCCCTCCCTACCCCCCACCTCCAGCTCAACATGACAGAGCTCTACTCCAGGAGGACAGGGCTAAGAACACAGAGCTTCCTTGCTCCCAAGCACCCAGTCTATGGTTGCATATTTGCTCCAGGAGGGGCAGGGCACCTGCATCTTTCATCACACCCCCAGCTCTATGTTGCAGAAACTATCCCAGGCAGTCATAGTCAAGAAGACCACTACATACTGTCTACCAGAGACACAATTTACACCCAAAGTTACAAATACACTGAATGTAAAAGGATTGAAACATGCACACAGAAACCGTAAGAAATGAAATGGCTGTACTAATATTAAATGAAATAGACATAAAGTTCCTTGACTATAGCTATTTTATAATAATAAAAGTGTCAATCAATCAGGGTGATATGACAACCATACACCTATATTCACCTAATAATAATGCCTCAAAATACAAGAAGCAAAACTGATAGAATTGAAAGGAAAAATAGGTAATTCAACAATAAGATTTAGAGATATCAGTACCCCATCTTCCATAATGAATAGCACAATCAGGTGTAAGATCAACAAGGTGCTAAAACCTTGGAAACACTATAAACCAACTAGACTTAACCTGACTCTATAGAACATTCGATACAACCATAGCGGAATTCACATTCTTCTCATGTACACATGAAACACACTTCAAGGTAGACCAAATGCAAGGCCATACAAAAGTCTCAATATATTTAGGAGAAATGAAATCAAACAAGTATGTGCTCTAAACACAATAGAATGAAATCAGAAATAAATAACAAAGGAATAGTGGGAAAATGGCAATGTGGGAGAACCTAGCTTCCCCATTTCGCCCTCTGCCACAAAGATCAATGATTGGACAGCTATCCATGAAGAAAAACAGCTCTGGGAGACCCCAAGAATCCACTTAGCAACACAATGAAACAAAAATATACAGTTTTCCAATGAAGACATACAAATGGTCAACAGGTACATGAAAGAATACTCTACATCACTAAGTATGAAACTACAATGAAATATCACATTTGTTAGAATGGCCATCATCAAAAAGACAGGAGATGTGGTATTGGTGAGGATGTGGAGAAAAGGAACACTTGTTCACTATTGATGGGAATGTAAATTGGTCCGGTCACTATGGAAAACAATACGGAGGATCCTCAAAGAATTTAAAAATAAAATACTGCATGATCCAGCAATACCACTTCTGAATATATGTCCAAAGGAGTTGAAATCAAAATCTTTAACAGATAGCTGCACCCCCATGTTCATTGCAGTATTAGTCACAATAGTCAAGATATGGAAACACTTAAATGTCTGTCAACTGATGAATGGATAAAAAAGATGCTATATGTATAACGGAATATTATTCAGCCATTAGAAAGAAGGAAATCCTGCCATTGTTACAATTTGGATGAGACTTGAGGGTATTATACTAAATGAAATGTTACAGAAAAAAAAATACTGTATGATATCACTCATATGTGGATTCAAAACAGCCTAACTCAGAGAAACGGGGAGTAAAACGATGGTTACCAGAGGACGGGGGCAGGGGAAATGGAAAGACATTGGTCAAAGGATACAAACTTCCAGTTGTAAGATTAACATGTTCTGGGGATCTAATACACAGCATGGTGATCATAGCTAATAATACTGTATTATATACTTGAAAGTTTGTAAGAGAGTAGATTGTAAATGTTCTCACCACAAAAAATGGTAATTACACAATGGTCTGAAGGTATTAGCTAATGCTAAGTGGTAAGCATTTGCAATATATATCAAATCAACACCCCATTCATCTTAAATGTATACAATGTTATATGTCAATTATATCTCAATAAAGCTGGAATTTTTAAAATAAGGAGGAATTTGGAAACTTCACAAGCAGGTGGAAACCAATACATCTATAAATAACTGATGGATCAAAAATTAAAAAAATAGACATCTTCCCTCCTCCTATTTTCAAATTATTTTTGATGACTAAAAAAAAAAACTGTAACACTGTCTGATATTTGCCATGTATGCAGAGGCAATATTTTAAACAATTATAAAAGTGTAACTATTTCATTTTTGCTGTATAACCCAATACTATAATTCTTTGTTTTGTTCAAATTATTCTAACCTTCACAATTGGGAGATTTTCACATTGACTTCCTTTTCTTTTTGACATGCTTCATCCATTATTCTTTGTTGAGATATTCCCTATGTTCTACCAATGCAAGATGCTTCAGGCTTATCTTGTTTTTCTACTGTTCCAGCTGTAGACTTTGCTATTTCTTCAAGTAGCCCTCATTTCCTTCATTGAAGAATATTAATTAAAAATAAATATCTGGGGCTTCCCTGGTGGCGCAGTGGTTGAGAGTCCGCCTGCTGATGCAGGGGACACGGGTCCGTGCCCCGTTCCGGGAAGATCCCACATGCCGTGGAGCGGCTGGGCCCGTGAGCCATGGCTGCTGAGCCTGCGCGTCCGCAGCCTGTGCTCCGCAACGGGAGAGGCCACAACAGTGAGAGGCCCGCGTACCGCAAAAAAAAAAAAAAATAATAAAAAAATAAAATAAAATAAATATCTGAGCATAAGGTAGGTTCATTGTTGGTGAGGATTTTCTGCTTTTAAACCATCTAAGAGAACAGAATTAGGAAATATGTGTATGAATACTAACACACAAACACATAGCTGTTTATTTTTCTATCAAGCAATCAACAAAGCCTTTAAAATAATTTCATTACATGTATTTAATATATTTGGAGTAATTATGAGATCCGTGTGTGTGTGTGTGTGTGAGATAGAGAGAGAGAGAGAGAGAAGGAGAGAGAGATTATTCTACCAGAAAATCCTCATTCCATTTTGCAACATTATCTAGTAACATTTCTCTTTGGTATAAAGAACTGCTGTTAGTATTTCTTGTAGTACAGTTTGACTAAAGGGTTGTTTTCAGTATTTGCCTGTCTGTAGTATTTTTATTTAGGTCTTATTTTTGAAGGATATTTTCACTGGCTTTAGTTTTCTAGGTTGATAGTTTTTATTTTTTCTTAGTACTTTAAACACGTTTTCCCATTGTCTTCTAATATCCATTGTTTTTGATGAGAACTCAATCACCATTTTTCTTGCTGTCTTCCTGTACATAATTTATCTTTTTATCTAGTTTCTTTAGGAATTTTTCCTTTACATTGGTTTTCAGCAGTTTGACAAGGATGTGCCTAGGGGTGTGTGTGTGTGCATTTTTCAACTATTGTTCTTGTGGTTTTCTGAGCCCCTTGGATTGGTTTATGCTTTTAATGTGGGGAAGTTGTTGGACATTATCTCTTCAAAGATTTATTCTGTTCCATCTTCTCTCTCTTCTCAGGTGCTCCAATTACATATTTTTCTGTTATCTCAAATCTTGGACACTCTTTTAAATTTATTTTTTTACTCAGTTTTTTCTGTGTTTTAGTTGGGATAATTTCTATTGATTGTTTTTCAGTTGTACCAATTCTTTCCTCTATTTTGCTCAGATAATTAGTGCAACAAAATATTCTTCATCACTGATAACTTATTTTTCAATATCAGTATTTTAATTTGACTTATTTTATTCTTCTGTCTCACTGCTAAGCTTCTTTATCTGTGCATGTTTACTGTTTACCTTTTGCAGTGTATCATTAAATATATTTATAGTACTTTTTATAACTCTGCCTGATAATTCCATACTGTTCTATCTCTGGCTCAGGTTCCACTGACTTTTTCTTCTCTTGATGCTCTGTCATATTTTATAATTTTTTCATAGATTTTCTAAAATTTGGTTTGAATGTAAGGTTTTATAAGTAATAGAACATTTCTCTAATAATTAGTGATGTTGAGCATCTTTTCATGTGCCTCTTGGCCATCTGTATGTTTTCTTTGGAGAAATGTCTGTTTAGGTCTTCCACCCATTTTTTTGATTGGGTTATTTGTATTTTTGATATTGAGCTACATGAGCTGTTTGTATATTTTGGAGATTAATCCTTTGTCAGTTGCTTCATTTGCAAATATTTTCTCCCATTCTGAGGGTTGTCTTTTCATCTTGCTTATGGTTTTCTTTGCTGTGCAAAGGCTTTTAAGTTTAAATAGTTCCATTTGTCTATTTTTGTTTTTATTTTCATTACTCTAGGATGTGGGTCAAAAAAGATCTTGCTGTAATTTATGTCAAAGAATGTTCTTCCTATGTTTTCCTCTAAGAGTTTTATACAATGAGGTATAACTTCACACAGGTTAGAATGGCCATTATCAAAAAAAATCTATAAACAATAAATGCTGGAGAGGGTGTGGAGAAAAGGGAACCCTCTTGCACTGTTGGTGGGAATGCAAATTGATACAGCCACCATGGAGAACAGTGTATGGAGGTTCCTTAAAAAAAAAATAAACACAGAACTACTAGATGACCCAGCAATCCCACTACTGGGCATATACCCTGAGAAAACCATAATTCAAAGAGACACATGCACCCCAATGTTCATTGCAGCACTATTTACAATAGTCAGGACATGGAAGCAACCTAAATGTCCATCAACAGATGAATGGATAAAGAAGATGTGGTACATATATACAATGGAATATTACTCAGCCATAAAGAGGAATGAAATTGGGTCATTTGTAGAGATGTGGATAGACCTAGAGTGTGTCATACAGAGTGAAGTAAGTCAAAAAGAGAAAAACAAATATCATATATTAACACATATATGTGGAATCTAGAAAAATGGTACAGATGAACCTATCTGCAGGGCAGAAATAGAAATGCAGACATAGAGAATGGATGTGTGGACATGGGGGGGGTGGGAAGGGAGGGTGGGATAAATTGGGAGATTGGGATTGACATAAATACACTACCATGTGTAAAACAGATAGCTAGTGGGAACCTGCTGTATAGCACAGGGAGCTCAGCTTGGTGCTCTGTGATGACCTAGAGGGGTGGGATGCCGGGGGGAGGGAGGTCCAAGAGGGAGGAGATATAGGTATACATATAGCTGATCCACTTCATTGTACAGCTGAAACTAACACAACATTGTAAAGCAACTACTCCCCAATTAAAAAAAAAATACAAAAGAAATAAAAAGAAGTAACAGAACAACAGAGACTGAAGCAAGCAATGTTAATATATTATATATAATAACACATGCTCAGGGAATGTCATATCTCGCCTTTTGTCAGGCCATTGGCATGTGTGATGAAGTCAATCTAATTGGAACTGAGACCATCTGGGTTGCGTATTTTGGGAGAAGTTTCCTTGAGTGGCGCTATGAGTTGACTTGCAGATCACCTGCCCTACTTTCAGACTCAGCAGCACCTGAAGGTGCATCTCAGGGAGCATCTCTCCAGGCATCTACCCACCCCAGTGAATGGTGCTGCTTCTTGGTACCTCGTGTGGGGCCCAGATACCTGTGTGGTTTCTCTCTTTGCTCCCCTCCACCATTTGACTTCAGCAAACGCTCTGTGCTTAATCTTTAGTAGGTAGATTTTTTCTTCTTTCAATGTCCTTGACCATCTTTTATCAGCAGGTGGCTTAGAATGTGCACGGGTTTCTCAGTTGCTTCTCTAGCATCAGATTTTGGCAGGAGCCTTTAGTGTTCCCCTGGGAGAGACTCAGCTTTCCTCCCCTCCTCCTCCCAGATCAGCAACACTCACTGCCTGCCTGGTGGCTGTCTGTCCTCATGCTCCACCCTGCTAGGTGGCCAGTCACCCTCAGGAGCTCCCCATGGAAGGCTGAGTAAAACGTGGAAACTGCATGGAGATTCCTGTTGTGTCTGGGCCTCCCGGGGATTCCGGGCTCTCATGCCAGACCACCCTAGGGTTTTACAAGTTTGATCCACTTCATCAGTGTTCTTACTTGCATCTGTGGCAGCTTCCTTGCTTCCCTGCTGCTCTGCCAGGAATAACAGTAGCTGTGGGTCTCTCCTCCCCCAGTAAACTTGTCACTTTCTGGATTTTAGTTAATTAGATTCCTTGCCAACTAAGCTCTCAGATGTTTTGTTCAAATTGTTAGGGTGCAAGAGAGTTCTCTTGTGATTATCTCCTAAAGAGAAGCAGAAGTTTTTTTTTTAAAATATCAATAATCACAGCACCTCAGAAACTATACACCTTGGAACTGCTTTAATTGTGAAAAGTTTTAGATGTCAAATTTAAAGTGACATACATTTTATTACAAATTTTTGAAAAACCACTTTATTTCAAATTTCTTCTACAATGTACCTGAATAATAATGCTTGGAGACCACTAATCTAAGGCACTTTGTATTAACTGCTATGCCCAATGATAAAAGAAAATGACTGATTACAGAACCCAAGTAGGCATAATACCAAGATAGCTATGACTCCTCAGTCATAGAGATTCTGGTCTTCTTCATCCCCAAATAAACAACCCTGGCCACCTGAAAAACTAATGGAACAAAGGACATGTAGTGGAAAAAAGAAGTTCAAAAATATTAACTATGGCCAGTTGCATAAATGAGCACAGTAGTATTAGTTATCTGTTCTCTCCAGACCACCTTATAAAGAGGTTGTGTGTAGTGGTTGTTTGCTGATCTCTGAATTATAGTAATAGTAATCACTCACAGATAGACAGAGTAATTAAAAGGACATTCAGGTGTCTCTTGTGAAAATGTTCAATGCCTGTGTGTGTGTGTGCACATTAAGTGCAGTGCGTTAGGTGGGAACATTTGTTGTTTCTTTATTAGTAGAATTTCACATATATGTAGTAAGCTGTATAGATCTTTCATTGGAAACCAGTGTAGGATGTGGCTTATTAATTCTCAGTATCCATCCTATCCTCTCCTAGTGCACCTTCCTGAACTTAGAGACTGAAAAGCTCAAAACTATTTTTTTTCCTACTTCCTTGTGATTGCCTCTGGAGAGGAGATACATTCCAGATTAAGAAGTATTTGTTTGATACCCAGAAGGAATGTTTAAGAAGAACATCTTTTGGGCTTCCCTGGTGGCGCAGTGGTTGAGAGTCTGCCTGCCGATGCAGGGGACACGGGTTCGTGCCCCAGTCCGGGAAGATCCCACATGCCACGGAGTGGCTGGGCCTGTGAACCATGGCCGCTGAGCCTGTGCTCCGCAACGGGAGAGGCTACAACAGTGAGAGGCCCGCGTACCACAAAAAAAAAAAAAAAAAAAAAAAAAAAAGAAGAACATCTTTTGCTGACTGTTTCTTCTGGCAAGCAAGCAATCATTTTGGTGGCCAGTTTCTAGTTGATTTGCAAGCAGCAGTTGAGGCTGTGATCCCTGGATCATAGCAATGACCATTTGTTCTTTTTACTTAAGAAAATAAAACTTAATTTTTTTGGAGCAGTTTTAGGTTAACAACAATATTTACGGGACAGTACAGAGATTTCTCTTATACCCCCCCGCCCCACTCCTACACATGCATAGCTTCCCTTACTGTCAACGTCACTCACCAGGATCGTATGTTTTTACTAAGGATGAACCTAAATTGATACATCATAATCACCCAAAGTCCATAGTTTACCCTAGGTTTCACTCTTGGTGCTGTAAATTCTATGGGTTTGGACAAAAGTATGACATAAACCCATCATTATAATACCATATGGAGTATTTTCAAGGTCCTAAAAGTCCTCTGTGCTCTTCCTGTTTGTCTCCCCGACCCCTGGCAACCACTGATCTTTTTATTGTTTCCATAGTTTTGTGACCATTTGTGCCTGAACTCATTAATTTCAGTGATGGATCTTGATTCTGACTCCTACAGGCCGTCTGTTGATTTTATACTTCCCTACATTAACTCCATTTCTGCTTTCTACACGTGGAATATTTCTGTTTCCCAACATTTGTTTATACTGATACACTAGAGGAGAGCTCAGAGAACAGAAATAATTAGAGAAAAAAAAAGTAAATTTTAAGTATGCAACTACTGGATCCCAAAATTTAGCAAATTCTTTCCCATCTAACCTCTGATGTGATACGTGAAAGAATAATACAAGAAACCCGTGGCAGGAAACTGAATGTCCATTCATTTCATGATTGCTTATGACAATAAGCATGAGTGGTTCTCCTTTGAATGAACTGCTTTTGCAAAGACTAAAATCAGTCAAAAATTCTTACTGTGTACTACATTCAGACACAAGAAAGTACATAAATAAAATATAATTTAAAAAATGTGATTTCTCTAATAAAGCATTTCCATGTTTCCTATGGCAAAATGCTATAATTATAAATCCTAGCTACCTTATTAATATCATATGTGAGATGCCTTCAGAAAGCATTTTACATAATCTGAAAATCATTCTATTTCAATATGCCAATGTACCCTCACAGCTCTTGTAATTACAATGCTGGGAATCTAGCTCAAGAAAAAAATCTTAAATGTAAGAACAGCTTTATGCATTTCAATATACTTCCATTTTATTTAATTTAATAAAAGTGGAATTATTTTTTAATATTCATAAATACATCTTTAGTTCAGAAAGACATAGGATGAGCACTCTAAATTATGGAATCATAATTTTGAAGTTGATATTCTGGGTTAATAAGAGATTGCTATTCTATAAGGAATGAACATAAAAGTATGACAAATTGTATAAAACAAAAAAATCTCACATGTTAAAGTGGGGGGAAGGCATGATTTTAAAACGTAATGTATTTGTTTTTTTCTCATGTGAAATTGGCTAAACTGTGTTTTAGGGAAAAGAGTTGTTTTGTTTTATTAAATAATCACTTTATTGACATCTAAATGTCATGAGAATAGAAAACAGTAAATAGTACAGTAAATGTCGCTCAGGATGTCACGGGGCTTATGGTGTAGTTGGAAGAATGGACATTATTCATGTCTCCTCACAATTAATATAACTTTGATAAACAATCTAAGGAGTTAATATGTGCTGTAAGATTATAAACTGAGAGAGTTTTACATATCCACAAACGCCAGAGAAGTCTTAAGGAAAAAAAAAACCCAAAATCTTAAAAGCATATTAAATTCATACCAGAAAAAAGTATAGGAACATTCTATATCTCTTTTTTAAACTATCATTCCATTATGTCTCACATGTTTAATTTTTGGTGCAATCCATAATCTGCCCACTATTAACTTCTTTTTTTTTTTTTGCGGTACGCGGGCCTCTCACTGTTGTGGCCTCTCCCATTGCAGAGCACAGGCTCCAGACGCGCAGGCTTAGCGGCCATGGCTCATGGGCCCAGCCGCTCCGCGGCATGTAGAATCTTCCTGGACCGGGGCACGAACCCGTGTCCCCTGCGTCAGCAGGCAGACTCTCAACCACTGCGCCACCAGGGAAGCCCCACTATTAACTTCTTGATCGTAATGACTATCAACTCCAACCCTATACTGCCCAAAATGTATAGTATGGATCTTACATTGTATTTGGTTCTCTACAATAGTATTTGACTCAACAAGTTAATTAGACTTTGCCAGAAATATTCTAAATCGGATGCAAATTCCGTGAAGGCAGATGTCCTACACTTTATTTTCACATGTTTCTCTTTGGACCAAAATGGCTTTTCTACATGATACAACATCTACCAGAAACTCTCAGTATTTATTGTTTGTTTTTTTAAAAAAATTTATTGAAATATAGTTGATTTACAATGTGGTGTTAGTTGCAGGTGGACAACAAAGTGACATATAAAATCTTTTCTAGATTCCTTTTTTTAAAAAAATTAATTTTTATTGGAGTATAGTTGCTTTACAATGTTGTGTTAGTTTCTACTGTCTAGTAAAGTGAATCAGCTATACGTAAACATATATCCCCTCTTTTTTGGATTTCCTTCCCATTTAGGTCACCACAGAGTGCTGAGTAGAGTTCCCTGTATTTATTCACTGCAAAGAAAGTAGTAATCAATAGTGGTTAGGAGCACAGATTCCATGATCAGATTACCAGGGGACTTGAGTGCTAATTCTACCACTTTACTTACTCTTTAACCCACGAAATTTAACCACTCTATGTCTCAGCCTTCTTGTGTATAAAATGAGAATTAGCAAACATTTAGCTAGGTATAGGAGAAAGGATTTGGTAACGTCTAGTTTAGTAGTCAAATTAGTCTGTATTAAAATTCAAAGGTTGTCAAATTTTTGATATGGGGTATTCCCACAGAGTATAGCTTATAAGGTGCATTTTTAAATTAGAAATATTGGAATAAAGAGCCTAAAAAGAGTATTTTCATTTTAGGGACTTCATTGCTTAAATAGCAGTAACAGCATTTGTACATATGTATACAAGAAAAATTGTGATAAAGGGTAAAACTAATTTTATTAAGTTTTTCAGCACATAAGCTGTTGTTTCTATCTTTGCCCATACTGATATTTATAAACAACAAAGAACATTTTTAAAAATTTCAGTAGATGTATCAAGCACAAGACAAAGCAACAGTTGAATCTGTAGGTAGTCATAAACCAATGACTTGGAATACATTGCAGAAATTTTTAAAATGTAAATACAAAAGCCAAGTTAAGAGACATGATGCTCCAAGAAGTTACAGAAGGAGAAAATCAAGAGAAAAGGAGAGAGGCAATGTTAAAGGACATAATGTCAAAGAATTACCTCAATTTTAAGGAAGTGGTGAGGTAACAATAGGATAATATTAGCATCTAAATCTGAATTGCAGTCTCTTCTCAAGTCACCAATCAGATGCAGACTCCAGAGCTGACTGAAAGATTCGTGTTTATTTACCTGTTTCCAGGTAATGGGAAGTTGCCGTATTCTCTGTCTCCTAGTTTTGTGTTAACTATAGATATTGAGTTTTTTCTCTTACCTCATGCTTGATCTGTTTTTTTAAATTTTTATTTTTTTATTGAAGTATAGTTGATTCACAATGTTTCAGGTGTACAGCAGAGACTCAGTTTATATATATATATATATATTATATTTATATATACTTATATGTATATTTATATATAGTTATTATATATTTATTATACATATTTATATGTATATTTATATATATATAAATCTTTTCTTTTTCAGATTCTTTTCCATTATAGGTTATTACAAGATATTGAATATAGTTCCCTGTGCTAGCAGTAGGTCCTTGCTGTTTATCTATTTTAAATATAGTAGTCTGCATCTGTTAATCCCAAATTCCAAATTTATCCCTCCCCTGACCCTGATCCAGGTTTTTTGCTGTTTGTTTGTTTTGCTTTGTTTTTGTGATTTGAGGATGTGTTAAGAAATTCAGAATAAAAGAAAGCAGGGCTCCTTATAGAAATTGCTCACTGTTGGAGCCAGGGTAGGGAAAATACTAGATGAGCTTGGGGCATTCAGTAGTGTCACAAAGTAAAAAAGTGCTTAAAAGGACGAGGGGCATGAAAAAAAGCATAGGAACCAACCTGAAAAAGCTTCTAATGAGCAAAGCTAGAAGAATGTGAGCAACAAAACACAGTACAAAATTATTTTCTTATAAATCGAAAAAAAACAAATAAATAACTGGTAGGGAGGATCTGGGTTCCTTTAATCTTTGTTGCCCAGAATATGTTATCGAAATGCAGCAAGACCCTATGGTCTATGGCCCCCATGTCCTCAGCCTGACTTTTGTCTGTGGAAAAACTTTAGCCAAGGAATAAGTTTAATCAGAGAGTAAGAAAATGCAGAAACAAAGGAAAACAGTTAAAGGAGACCAAATAATAGTAGTTTAGTCATTAAGCATAGTCAAGGACCTTCAGTCCCTCCTCAAGGGCTACAGATAATACTGAGCCGTATCCTGTGAGCTGTCTTATAGACAATGAGACCCCCACCAGGTGGAAGAAGTGAACTACATGATGACCAGGCTGTAGCCATGACATAAGCTGCCACAATTCTGAAAACTGGCCTCAAGGAAATGGGAACAAACCAACCCTGGAATTGAAGACTAACTGTACCTAAAACAATCAAGATGATGCTGATCAGACCACCACACGACCAATTTCAAGATGACTGTCAGAGCTGACTGTGCTATTTCTTTTTTTTTTTTTTTTTTTTTTTTTTTGCGGTACGCGGGCCTCTCACTGTTGTGGCCTCTCCCGTTGCGGAGTACAGTCTCCGGACGCACAGGCTCAGCCGCTCTGCGGCATGTGGGATCTTCTCGGAGCGGGGCACGAACCCGTGTCCCCTGCATCGGCAGGCGGACTCTCAACCACTGCGCCACCCGAGAAGCCCAACTGTGCTATTTCTGCATGTAGCCCCCTCCCTCTGCCTATAAAAGCTCTTGCCTCCTGATTCTCAGTGGGTGGGGGGGAGTCGGCCTTTGGACAGGAGTCGGCCCTCCTCCGCACTCAACCCCACCAGTTGCTGGAATCTAAAATAAAGGAAACTTTCCTTTCCACCAACCTTGCCTCTTTATCGGTTTTTCAGCGGCGAGCAGCCAGGCCCCACTTTTGGTTATATTATGTTACATGGCAAAAATAAATTTGCAGATATAATTAAGGTTATAAAACTTAAGGAGACTATCCTCAGTTCTCCAGATGGACCCAGTTTAATCACTTGAGCCCTTAACAGCAAAGAGATTTCTCTCCAGCTGGGAGCAGTCAGACAGAAGCAGCAGAAGAGGGAGGCAGAGGGAAGATTCAAAGCATGAGAGGGCCTACCCATCATTGCTGGCTTAGAAAGGGACTATGAGTTAGAGAATGCAGGTGGTCTCTAGAAGCAGAGAAGGACACCTGGATGACATCTGGCAAGTAAACTTCAAGCCTCCAACAGCAGGCAACTAAATCCCACCGACAACCTGTGTAAGCCTGGAAGGACTCTAGAAAATAATTCAGCCCTGTATACACCTGCTTTCTGTCTTGTGCATCTCAGAGCAGAGGAACAAGCGGAGCTACACTATGTCCAGACTTCGGACACATGGAAATTGTGAGATGATAAATGGATGCTGTTGTATCCTGCTAAATTTGTGCAATATCTTTAAAGCATCAATAGAAAACTAATATGATAATCAGGAATCCATCTGATGTAAATAAAGGACAAATCTTTCTTACAAAACAGTTCAAAATAACAAATGTAGAAGAAATGTGGGAAATAGAAAATCATCATGAGAATACCACAATAATTGCTGTAGGTGAGACCAATGATGAATGATAAAATTTGTGAACAAACAGATAAGGAGAAACAGTATAGATGCATAGCCTCAAAGTATCTCTCCCAGTAGACATTAAGTTCTGGGGTGATTTTAACATGTCTACATATTATTTAATTATTCTCTCACCAGGATGTAGAGCTTAATTCCCCCTCATTATGAGCATGGATACTTAAATATTACATTTTAATTTTTGTTCATTTAAAATAATATGTGATAAAATATAATTAAATACACAGAACAGCAATTCTACTGAGGCTGGACAGAACATCAAAGAAAGTCCTAGACAATAGAAACATATAAAACGGAATGGGATGCAGTCTTACTGTCCTTTGGTAAAATTTGGGTCAGCAATTATTCCTAGAGTTTAGAATAATTGAATCACTAACTAAACAGATCAAAAAGATATCAAAGGTATCTTAAATCACACAGACTGGCAGTTGTTGATGTAAGCAACTGAAAATTCATTGCACAGCTTGAATCATGCTAAATTAATATCAGAGAAAACCAGGCCATGATGAATTAAATTGAGATGGATAACAAGAGAAACTGAGCATAATGTTAAGATAAGGGTAGATGAAACACAAATGTATTAAAATAACAAGTGTCTATGGCAGAGATTTGATTAAAAAACAAAACCAAGCACGTGTGCAAAGCTGGTTATAAATATAGAATAACTAATATCAGTAACACACAAGCAACAAAGTTGAAAATATTCAAATAAATGAATCATAGGTTCAGCAGCCTATTTATTTTTCTTGGCTCTGGTAAATTTACCTCCACCTGAGGACTCAGGTTAGAACTTGCAGTGGGATTAATCTCTCAGGTGATGTTTTAGTAGACCCTGAACGTAAGTGATGACAGGAAAAAAAATAAACACTATTGCTTGATGGAGAGTGAAATAAACCTGTTAACCCCAAGAAAATAATAAAGAAAGGGATAGAAAAATAATGTGAAAAAATTAGTTTCAGCCATTGAAATGGGTTGGTTTAATCATTATACTAAAGAAAAATTAAAGCTTAAATAGTCATTCTTATCCAACCTTCCATAAAATGTTGCAAAGAGCAAATGAAAAAATATAGAAACCATGCTTATGGAAACTTCCCTTTTTAAAAAATGAGGTCTCAAATATAAAATATTCTTCTTAGTAATAAGATGTCATTATCAATAATTTATTGAACTGAGAGCTTACTGTATTATTCAGAAACCCAAATCCCAGCTCAGTAGAGGAGCAAATACTCAAGAGTGTATTGGGGATTTTTGTAGGCAACTAACTAGATTCATGGCCACTTAACAACCTCTGTAAGTCAGCTGTAGCAGAAACCACTTACTAATTGATGAGCAAGTAATTTTGAGAAGAGTTAAAATAAAAAGTATTTGAGGCCCAGATTCATACAGTGCATGACAGTGAACTCACAGTCATGGTGGAGATAATCAGGCCAAGAAAGTACTGTTGTGAAGGTTCAAGAACATCTTACATATTCAAATTACCTCCTCTACAGACTGAGCTATAGTTAGTTTGCTAAATGTGAAAACAGCTGAGTGTTTTGAGGTCAAAATTGACACATGATTTTCCTTAATTTATTCATTTACAAAGTTTACCAGACAGAAGTTTGAGAAAATATCATGGCACAAAGGCAAAAGCGCATCTATCATATAAATAAATATATTAATACGCACTTTAGAGCAATTCAAAATTTCTAATTTTAATAATACCACTCTGTGCAGAAGGTCATGCTCCACTCTGTGCAGAAGGTCATGCTTAAGAATTCATTTTACTAATACAGATTTAAACAGACAAAATGCTACCTGTTTTTTTGGCAACGATTCTATTTGTATTCTACAGTTTCAAGTGTAGAGTGTTTGACAATGTTCTACACTTTGGTTAAAACACTCATCTAAGAGAGTCTGATACTTTCCACTTTTAAAAAATGAAGAATAATTAAGAACAAGAATGCACCTATTTATCTCTGTTAACACTCAGGCTGACTCTTAGATTAAATGATTGTAATAAAAATAAACTATATTTAAAAAAATGCAATAATTATTATGTAGGGAAGCTGTTACAATTTTTGGTTGAGTACATTTTTAGCATTTACAATTTACGTCCTTTGAGTTCTATGCATGATTTGTTTGGTTAATTGATTTTGTACATTCTTCCAGATTTATGTTTATTTATCTATTCATGTAATGCAAATGATGGACAGCTCATGAAAAGAACATTTAGACTTTGCCTAGTTGCCTTGAATAAAAATAAGTTCAGGACAGAAGATTAAACCTTTGAGACATAAAATATATTTCTGATCATGAATTGTAATTCCTTAGCAAATATTAGAGGTTAAAAAGTTAGTCTTAATAATCCACAAGTGAATTAGAAATTCACATTTCATTGACTCAAAATTATATAGTATGACCAAAAGTCTCAACATAAAATGCTAGATGTATGATATATTCTTTCAAGTTAAATAAAAATGAAAAGTAGAAATACTGAAAATATAGTGATTTCTGAATAGCCAAGTCAATTTTTCACATTTTTTCCAGAAAATGGCATCAATGTGAAATGTATCAATCACAGTTTATATCAAAAAATTAAAGTTTGTGAAAAACTTATTTAAATAGCAATTTGTATTTCAAAAATTAAATGAAAGTAAATAAAAATTCTGAATGTAAGGATCAATTAAAATTTGTGATATATTCTGCACAAAAAATTATAATCAAACTTTACAGCAAAATGTATCTTTAAAGGTGACATAATTCATCCCTCACGTTAAGGATAGAAAAAATAAATTGAAAAACTTTTAATATGTGTTGGATTTCTTGAAAGTTATAATGTCATTATGAAAATAGTAAATACTATTGAAGTTACAAAGATTACATTTCAACTCTGGTTAATAACATTGATGGTAATTAATAAGTAATATTAGATAATATACTATAAACTACAACATGCTTATACCATATATCCCCATATTTTATACTTAGTCATAGTTATATTGATGTGATTATGATATACCAATATATTATATGTATGTGCAATACATTATATTATATGTATGCACATAATATTTTATCTATATGTAATTCAGTATTATAGGGATGATAGGTTATTTAAATTTATGTTAATATATTATAAAATAATGTTTGTTGATCCCCTACATTTTGTTACACATTATGAATTTTACTATCATTATGTTCTAAAACAATTCAATGAGATATGGGTTATTGTAGCTCCGTTTTACATTTGTGAACATTAGAATCAAAATAACAATCTTCTGGCCAGAAAGCCCATAATCTGAGCGACAACATTGGAGTGAGAGAGTTTGACCAAATTACTCTGCACTTCTGACTCTCATTTACCCTCTTTGTATAACGTGTTTGTATAAAACAATGCATATTAATTTTAGGAAATAAGGTATTATAATAAGCCATTTTCATACTGTAGATAGATATCAGTTATGTAAAACACTTGAACAGTATGTTACATGTACTAAGCACTCAATAGGAGAGCCACAATTGTTATTATTATTATGATTACTAATTACTGTTACCACTTTTCTGGATCTTATTCTACTCCTAGCCTAATGTACTATCATTTAAAATATATATATATGTGTATCTATCTATTTATATACATAAACATATTTGATTTTAGTCATTTAATATGTTTTATATAATATACACTGTTTTAAAACTTTTTTAAACTATGATGAGAGCAAACCTTTAGGGATTAAGATATTTGAGTAAATGACCGTAGATCACCCTGAAGCTTCTGATGTCTTGACCCAAGTTAAGATTGCCTGATTGCAGCACTACAAAAATGAAAATTGTTAAGTATTCTCTTTTGGGGTTTCACCAACTAAGAGAAATAATGAGGCTTACCATTATAAAAACTAATGTCTTTATAAAACCAATGCCTTTTGTCTACTAGTTTCTGGTTTACAGTAAGTTTTCCAGTGTTATGCACCCTGCTCTCTCTATTTATTGTATTATAAATGTCTTAGAAAGATTTAATTAAATTTTTATAAGTTTAACATATATTTTCTATTCATTATATGTCAATTATACACACATACACAAATATTTTGACATTTTCATATGTCACCTCCCCATACATTGTTAATAAATACGAAAAATGGAGTGGTCAAGATTTGTGAAGACAATTCTGAGATTAATAATACTGGGGACTTCTCTGGTGGTACAGTGTTTAAGAATCCGCCTGCCAATGCAGGGGACACAGGTTCGAGCCCTGGTCCAGGAAGATCCCACATGCCGCGGAGCAACTAAGCTCATGCACCACAACTACTGAGCCTGTGCTCTAGAGCCCACGAGCTACAGCTAATGAAGCCCACGTGCCACAACTACTGAAGCCCACGTGCCACAACTACTGAAGCCCACGCACCTAGAACCTGTGCTCCACAACAAGAGAAGCTACCACAATAAGAAGCCCACGCACCACAACGAAGGGTAGCCCCCACTCAATGCAGCTAGAGAAAGCCTGCGCATAGCAACGAAGACCCAATGCGTCCATAAATAAATAAATAAATAAATTTATTTTAAAAATAATAATAATATTGGGATATGGAAGTAAATTATGAAAAAGAAAGTGGTTTTATCTCTACTGAGATTTCTGAAGTCCATCACTATTGTAACAGGATTATTGTCAAAAGTGTTCTAATTAAGTGGTTTTCTTGCTTCCACCGTAGAATGCATTATTCTAACATCCATACAAACTTCAGGAGAACACTGAAGAAAGCAAATCTAGCAGAAATAATCACAAAATATATACGAAGACGTTATACAAAAATTATATATTACATTTTAAAGAACATTCAAGAAGGCTTAATAAATGGAGAAAAGAAACAATGTTATGGATGAGCAGGCAATTATACTAAGATGTCAAATCTTTTGTAGTGAGCGCATTGATTCAATGTGACTCCAATCATAATTATGGCATCTTTTTAGTAGAATGTGAAAATTTATTTTTAAAATATATTTGGTAAAGATCCAAGGGTATACAAAACCCTCTGAAGAATAAAAATATGATTGTGAACAAGTTATTTTATATCTACACTTTTAAAAAGGCTGTGGCAATAAAGATATATTATTGGTTAAAAAGTAGAAAAACAACATGAAACAGAATTGAGAGCTCCCAGATCTATAATATATGAAAGAGCTAAAATTACAGGTAAACAGAAAAAGAGTGGATAATTCAATAAATGATGGAGGGAAAACTGATTATTGGGAAAAAACCTCCATCACACACCGTACAGGTATCTTAAAAATGAAAGTAAAATTTGAGACATACTAGAAGATTTGACAAAATATTAAGCAGATATGGATGGAAAGAAGAATTTCTTAAGAGACATATTCAAATCATAACAGAAAATACTGATTCATTTAACCACATGGATAATTCTCTCCCCTTGAGCTTTCATGGGACCCGGGAATATGATAGAATTGTGCTTCCCTTCAGTTAGTTATATTATATGTCAAAGATGATGGGAAAATCTCTCCCATGACTATGTATGTTACATAACATTCCCTTGTAGCCAACTGGAGGAAAATTCTCCTGCTGTCCTTGAAGTAAGATGGTACCTTACAATAGGGCCCCATGGCCAGGACCTGGGTGGGGCCACTAGCAACTGGCAGCTACTCTTGGCCAAAACCAGTAAGAAAATCGGGACCTCAGATCTACAACCATGAGGAATTAATTTTCCTAACAACCTAGGTGATCTTGGAAGGGAATATTTATCTACAGATGCACATGCAGTTTTGGCAACACCATGATTTCAACCTAGTGAGGCCCCAAGCAAAGAGTCCATCTATGCCATGCCCAGACTTCTATCCTGCAGAAGGTGGGCATCATAAATGGGGGTTGCTTTATGTCATTAAATAACAAAAATCTAAAATGTAGGAGTCACTTTTAGTACAGGAAAAACTTTCAAAAAGCACTATGATATTTTTCTCTCTGCATCCACTTTACCCTCTCTATGCATTCATTATGACACTCACATTGCAACACAAGCATTCTGAATATCTATCTGTCAAATTATGTACAAAGACAGTACTTTATTCACCTCAGTATTTTTAATAGTTAGCTCATTTCATCATTGTATATGCTGTATATATATATATATATACACAAATAGTATGCACTTAAGTGCTGAATAATGAATGAATATATAAATAAACAAACATGACTTAGGAATGGGCATTTAGGAGAATTTAGGAGGGAATATACCGACAGACTGAGTAATATATATCTATATGTCTGTGTAAAATTTATAATGATTATGTAAATAAATTCAGTCTTTGCTTCTTCTGTCAGTTTTAAAGTAGAGACCACTTTCAGGTATTTCTGTTTGAGAGTTATGAGCTAGGAAAAGACTAATTGTCAGCAGGTCTATGAATAAAAATCTCTTTAAGATAAAAAAGTAACCATTCCAGACTACTGTTTTTTGTAGAAAGGTAGAGTGTTTTTTGTTCATTCATCTAATCAAAGCAAAGGGGAATCTAATTGAATCCAAAGAATCAGATTCTCTGTGGCAAAATATTCTAAAAGCTCACTGGCTAATTGAAAATTATTTGTATCATTATCTCAGAAACTATGGTACTGTACAGATAAATCTGGGAGGGTAGTCCAGTTTTAGGAAGTGACACCACACGTTAATGGATTAATAGTTATGTGTATATCCAGAAAACATAAATCTACTGAATGAGATTGAGGATGGGTAAATATTAGCAACTATACTGAGGAAATTAACTGCCAAATATTGACCAATTCATTTGCTGTTTCCACCAATGGTCTTCAGTTTGACTACACATGTCCTCAAAGATATTTATTTTCAAAGAAAAACGAATGGAATGATGAAGTAGAAAATGATATTTCTTGAACTATCTTGACTAAGTAAATGCTATATTATTATACAAATCCCATTTTCTCATGAGAATTGAATCTATGCAGGTAGTAGAGTTACACCAAAACATATAATCAGGGGAGACCTTCAAGATGGCAGAAGAGTAAGACGCGGAGATCACCTTCCTCCCCACAGATACACCAGAAGTACATCTACATGTGGAACAATTCCTACAGAACACCTACTGAACGCTGGCAGAAGACCTCAGACCTCCCAAAAGGCAAGAAACTCCCCATGTACCTGAGTAGGGTAAAAGAAAAAAGAATAAACAGAGACAAAAGAATAGGAATGGGACCTGCACCAGTGGGAGGGAGCCGTGAAGGAGGAAAGGTTTCCACACACTAGGAAGCCCCTTCGCAGGCGGAGACTGCGGGGGGCAGAGGGGGGAAGCTTTGGAGCCACGAGGAGAACACAGCCACAGGGGTGCGGAGGGCAAAGTGGAGAGATTCCCGCACAGAGATCAGTGCCGACCAGCACTCACCAGCCCGAGAGGCTTGTTTGCTCACCTGCCGGGACAGGAGGGGGCTGGGAGCTGAGGCTCAGGCTTCGGAGGTCGGATCCCAGGGAGAGGACTGGCGTTGGCAGGGTGAACACAGTCTGAAGGGGCTAGTGCGCCACAGCTGGCCGAGAGGGAGTCCGGGAAAAAGTCTGGACCTGCCGAAGAGACAAGAGACCGTTGTTTTGCGGTGCATGAGGAGAGAGGATTCAGAGCACTGCCTAAACGAGCTCCAGAAATGGGCGCGAGACCTGGCTATCAGCATGGACCCCAGAGACGGGCATGAGACACTAAGGCTGCTGCCGCCACCAAGAAGCCTGTGTGCGAGCACAGGTCACTATCCACAACCCCCTTCCAGGGAGCCTGTGCAGCCTGCCACTGCCAGGGTCCCGTGATCCAGGGACAAGTGCCCTGGGAGAACACAAGGTGCACCTCAGGCTGTCACAACGTCATGCTGGCCTCTGCCGCCGCAGGCTCTCCCTGCATTCCGTAACCCTCCTTTCCCCCCACACACAACCCACCCCCGGCCTGAGTGAGCCAGAGCCCCCTAATCAGCTGCTCCTTAAACCCCCTCCTGTCTGTGTGGGGTGAGATGCCCTCAGGCGACCTACATGCAGAGGCGGGGCCAAATCCAAAGCTGAACCCCAGGAGCTGTGTGAACAAAGGAGAGAAAGGGAAATCTCTCCCAATAGCCTCAGGAGGAGCGGATTAAATCTCCACAATTAACTTGATGTACCCTGCATCTGTGGAATATGTGAATAGACAACGAATCATTCCCAAACTGAGGTGGTAGAATTTGGGAGCAACGATATATATATATTTTTCCTTTTCCTCATTTTCTGAGTGGGTATGTGTATGCTTCTCTGTGAGATATTGTCTGTATAGCTTTGCTTTTACCATTTGTCGTACGGTTCTCTCTGTCCATTTTTTTTTTTTTGTATAGTTTTTTATTATATAGTTTTTATAGTTTTTAGTGCCTGTTATCATTGCTGGACTTGTTTTTTGGTTTGGTTGCTCTCTTCTTTTTTTTTCATTACTTTTCAATTTCTTTTTAATAATTATTTTTATATTTTAATAACTTTATTTCATTGTATTTTATTTCTTTTTATTCTCTTTCTTTCTTTTATTCTCCTTTTTCTTCTGAGTCATGTGGCTCACTGGGTCTTGGTGCTCTGGCCAGGTGTCAGGCCTGTGCCTCTGAGGTGGGAGAGCCTAGTTCAGGACATTGGGCCACCAGAGACCTCCCAGTTCCATGTAATATCAAACAGAAAAAGCTCTCCCAGAGACCTCCATCTCATGGCTAAGACCCAGCTCCACTCAATGACTAGCAAGCTACAGTGCTGGACACCCTATGCCAAACAACTAGCAAGACAGGAACACAACCCCACCCATTAGCAGAGAGGCTGCCTAAAGTGATAATAAGGTCACAGACACCCCAAAACACACAACTGGACACAGACCTGCCCACCAGAAAGAAAAGATCCAGCCTCATCCACCAGAACACAGGCACTAGTCCCCTCCACCAGGAAGCCTACAGAGCCCACTGAACAAACCTTAGGCACTGGGGGCAGAAACCAAAAACAACAGGAACTACAAACTGGCAGCCTGCGGAAAGGAGACCCCCAAACAGTAAGTTAAGCAAAATAAGAAGACAGAGAAATACATAGCAGATGAAGCAGCAAGGCAAAAACCCACCAGACCAAACAAATGAAGAGGAAATAGGCAGTCTACCTGAAAAAGAATTCAGAGTAATTAGACTAAAAATGATCCAAAATCTTGGAAATAGAATGCAGAAAATACAAGAAACATTTAACAAGGACCTAGAAAAACTAAAGAGCAAACAAATAATTATGAACAACACAATAAAAAAATTACAAATTCCCTAGAAGGAATCAATAGCAGAATAACTGAGGCAGAAGAACAGATAAGTGACCTGGAAGATAAAATAGTGGAAATAACTACTGCAGAACAGAATAAAGAAAAAAGAATCAAAAGAATTGGGGACAATCTCAGAAACATCTGGGACAACATTAAACAAACCAACGTTCGAATCATAGGGGTCCCACAAGAAGAGAAAAAGAAAGGGACTGAGAAAACATTTGAAGAGATTATAGTTGAAAACTTCCCTAATAAGGGAAAGGAATTAGTCAATCAAATCCAGGAAGCACAGAGAGTCCCATACAGGACAAATCCAAGGAGAAATATGCCAAGACATATATTAATCAAAATATCAAAAATTAAATATAAAGAAAAATATTAAAAGTAGCAAAGGAGAAACAACAAATAACATATAAGGGAATCTCCATAAGGTTAAGAGCTGATCTTTCAGCAGAAACTCTGCAAGCCAGAAGGGAGTGGCAGGACATATTTAAAGTGATGAAAGGGAAAAACCTACAACCAAGATTACTCTACCCAGCAAGGATCTCATTCAGATTTGATGGAGATATTAAAACCTTTACAGACAAGCAAAAGCTAAGAGAATTCAGCACCACCAGACCAGCTTTACAACAAATGCTAAAGAAACTTCTCTAGGCAGGAAACACAAGAGAAGGAAAAGACCTACAATAATAAACGCAAAACAATTAAGAAAATGGTAATAGGAACATACATATCGATAATTACCGTAAATGTAAATGGATTAAATGCTCCATCCAAAAGATATAGACTGGCTGAATGGATACAAAAACAAGACCCGTATATATGCTGTCTACAAGAGACCCACTTCAGACCTAGGGACACATACAGACTGAAAGTGAGGGGATGGAAAAAGATATTCCATGCAAATGGTAATCAAAAGAAAGCGCGAGTAGCAATTCTCATATCAGACAAAATAGACTTTAAAATAAAGACTACTACAAGAGATAAAGAAGGACACTATATAATGATCAAGGGATCAATCCAAGAAAAAGATATAACAATTGTAAATATTTATGCACCCAACATTGGAGCACCTCAATACAGAAGGCAAATGCTAAAAGCCATAAAAGGGGAAACGGTGACACAATCATAGTAGAGGACTTTAACACCCCACTTTCACCAATGGACAGATCATCCAAAATGAAAATAAATAAGGAAACACAAGATTTAAATGATACATTAAACAAGATGGACCTAACATATTTATAGGACATTCCATCCAAAAACAACAAAATACACTTTCTTCTCAAGTGCTCATGGAACATTCTCCAGGATAGATCATATCTTGGGTCACAAATCAAGCCTTGATAATTTTAAGAAAATGAAATTTTATCAAGTGTCTTTTCGAACCACACCGCTATGAGACTAGATATCAATTACGGGAAGAAATCTGTAAAAACTACAAACACATGGAGGATAAAAAATACACTACTTAATAACCAAGAGATCACTGAAGAAATCAAAGAGGAAATAAAAAAATACCTAGAAACAAAGACAATGAAAACATGATGACCCAAAACCTATGGGATGCAGCAAAAGTGGTTCTGAGAGGGAAGTATATAGCAATAAAATCCTACCTCAAGAAACAAGAAACACCTCAAACAAACAACCTAACCTTACACCTAAAGTGATTAGAGAAAGAAAAACAAAAAAACCCCAAAGTTAACAGAAGGAAAGAAATCATAAAGATCAGGTTAGAAATAAATGAAGAAGAAATGAAGGAAACAATAGCAAAACTAAAAGCTGGTTCTTTGTGAAGATAAACAAAATTGATACACCATTAGCCAGACTCATCAAGAAAAAAAGGGAGAAGACAAATCAATAGAATTAGAAATGAAAAGGGAGAAGTAACAACTGACACTGCAGAAATACAAAGGATTACGAGAGATTATTACAAGAAACTCTATGCCAATAAAATGCACAACCTGGAAGAAATGGACAAATTCTTAGAAAAGCACAACCTTCTGAGGCTGAACCGGGAAGAAGTAGAAAATATAAACAGACCAATCACAAGCACTGAAATTGAACCTGTGATTAAAAATTTTCTAACAAACAAAAGCCCAGGACCAGATGGCTTCACAGGCAAATTCTATCAAACATTTAAAGAGATAACACCTATCCTTCTTGAACTCTTCCAAAATATGGCAGAGGGAGGAACACTCCAAAACTCATTCTGCAAGGCCATCATCACGCTGATACCAAAACCAGACAAAGATGTCACAAAAAAAGAAAACTACAAGCCAATATCACTGATGAACATAGATGCAAATATCCTCAATGAAATACTAGCAAACAGAATCCAACAGCACATTAAAAGGATCATACACCATGATCAAGTGGGGTTTATCCCAGGAATGCAAGGATTCTTCAATATACACAAATCAATCAATGTGATAAACCATATTAACAAACTGAAGGAGAAAAACCATATGATCATCTCATTAGATGCAGAAGAAGCTTTTGACAAGATTCAACACAGATTTACGATAAAAACTCTCCAGAAAGTGGGCACAGAGGGAACCTACCTCAACATAATAAAGGCCATATATGACAAACCCACAGCCAACGTCGTTCTCAATGGTGAACGACTGAAATCATTTCCACTAAGATCAGGAACAAGACAAGGTTGCCCACTCTCACCACTATTATTCAACATAGTTTTGGAAGTTTTAGCCACAGCAAGCAGAGAAGAAAAAGAAATAAAAGGAATCCAAATCAGAAAAGAAGAAGTAAAGCTGTCACTGTTAGAAGACGAAATGATACTATATATAGAGAATCCTAAAGACGCTACCAGAATATTACTAGAGCTAAGCAATGAATTTGGTAATGTAGGAGGATACAAAATTAATGCACAGAAATCTCTTGCACTCCTATACACTAATGATGAAAAATTTGAAAGGGAAATTAAGGAAACACTCCATTTACCGCTGAAACAAAAAGAATAAAACATCTAGGAATAAACCTACCTAAGGAGAAAAAAGACCTGTATGCAGAAAACTATAAGACACTGATGAACAAAATTTAAGATGATACAAACAGATGGAGAGATATACCATGTTCTTGGATTGGAAGAATCAACACTGTGAAAATGACTATACTACCCAAGCAATCAACAGAGTCAATGCAATCCCTATCATTCTAACAATGGCATTTTTCACAGAACTAGAACAAAAAAATTCACAATTTGTATGGAAACACAAAAGACCCCAAATAGACAAAGCAATCTTGAGAAAGGAAAATGGAGCTGGAGGAATCAGGCTCCCTGACTTCAGTCTATACTACAAAGCTACAGTAATCAAGACAGTATGGTACTGGCACAAAAACAGAAATATAGATCAATGGAACAGGAAGGAAAGCCCAGAGATAAACCTACACACATATGGTCACCTTATCATTGATAAAGGAGGCAGGAATGTACAGTGGAGAAAGGACAGCCTCTTCAATATGTGGTGCTGGGAAAACTGGACAGCTACATGTAAATGTATGAGATTAGATCACTCGCTAACACCATACACAAAAATAAACTCAAAATGGATTAAAGACCTAAATGTAAGGCCAGACACCATCAAATTCTTAGAGGAAAACATAGAACACTCTATGACATAAATCACAGCAAGATCCTTTTTGACCCACCTCCTAGAGAAATGGAAGTAAAAACAAAAATGAACAAATGGGACCTACTGAAACTTAAAAGCTTTTACACAGCAAAGGAAACCATAAAGAAGACGAAAAGACAACCCTCTGAATGGGAGAAAATGTTTGCAAATGAAGCAACTGACAAAGGATTAATCTCCGAAATTTACAAGCAGCTCATGCAGCTCAATATCAAAAAAACAAACAACCCAGTCCGAAAATGGGCAGAAGACCTAAATACATTTCTCCAAAGTAGACATACAGATTGCCAACAAACACATGAAAGCTCAACATCACTAATCATTAGAGAAATGCAAATCAAAACTTCAATTAGGTATCACCTCACACAAGCCAGAATGGCCATCATCAAAAAATCTATAAACAATGAATGCTGGACAGGGCGTGGAGAAAAGGGAACCCTCTTGCACTGTTGGTGGGAATGTAAACTGATACAGCTACTATGGAGAACAGTATGGAGGTTCCTTAAAAAACTAAAAATAGAACTACCATACGACCCAGCATTCCAACTACTGGGCATATGCCATGAGAAAACTATAAGTCAGAAAGAGTCATGTACCACAATGTTCATTGCAGCTCTATTTACAATAGCCAGGACATGGAAGCAACCTAAGTGTCCATCAACAGATGAATGAATGAAGAAGATGTGGCACATATATACAATGGAATATTACTCAGCCATAAAAAGAAACGAAATTGAGTTATTTGTAGTGAGGAGGATGGACCTAGAGTCTGTCATGCAGAGTGAAGAAAGTCAGAAAGAGAAAAAAAAATACCGCATGCTAAAACATATATATGGAAACCAAAAAAAAAAACAAAGGTTGTGAAGAACCTAGGGGCAGGACAGGAATAAAGACACAGACGTAGAGAATGGACTTGAGGACACGGGGAAGGGGAAGGGGAAGCTGGGATGAAGTGAGAGAGTGGCATGGACACATATACACTACCAAACGTAAAATAGATAGCTAGTGGGAAGCAGCCGCATAGCACAGGGAGATCAGCTCGGTGCTTTGTGACCACCTAGAGGGGTGAGATAGGGAGTGTGAGAGGGAGGGAGAAGCAAGAGGGAAGAGATATGGGAACATATGTATATGTATAACTGATTCACTTTGTTATAAAACAGAAACTAACACACGATTGTAAAGCAATTATACTCCAATAAAGATGTTAAATATATATATATATAATCACGTTTGATTTCATTGCCTCTCTTCGAGTTTTATTTTTTGTTCTGTCTACAAAAGCTAGGAATTACTTTTTACAGATGAATGACTAAGATATCCTTACTGCATGAAAATAAATGAATTTGATCATCTCAGTGCATTTATCAAAATTGTGTATTAGAAATATTTTAAGAATATCAGAAGTCAGTTAACATACTCTGAATGTGAGATTATTTTTAAAAATTTTCTGGTGATGTTACACAATGTGAGTATTGATATCATGATGAAAAGAACCCTGAATTTAAATCTCTCTGCTCCTCACAGGTAACATAAGCAGCTCAGTAATTTTTCTCAAGCCTTCATATTCCACATCTGTAAAATAATTTTTTTCACTGAATAATAGAAAAAAATTATAAAAATATTTCAAAACACTTAACATGCTGAGTGGAAATATTCACTTCTTTTAAAGCAGTCTCTACAATTTTTGTAATATACCTCCTAAAACATGTTTCTCTGAATCAAAATAAAAGGTGTTAGTGCTAGCTGTTCTAAATTATCACTTTATTTAATTAATAAGGAAGTTGAATTTTATCATTAGATTTTTAAGACAGAAGCTGCCAGTGGGTACTGAATACAAGTGGCAGAGGCTGTTTCGAAAGGAAGTAGTCACCTGGTGCCTGCTTCATACCAGGTTTTCATTTTCTCTCATTAGTTTACCCACTTCCCCAGCTTTATGAGTACATCTGCCTGGAATTACTCTAATGTGAGAGTGCACTCTGTTTCTTGTTGGTGCCCTGTCTTAGAAGACTATACTTTTTTTTTTTCACTCAGATGCATGTTGCTTTGTGTATGTAAATATGGTTTCTTCGTTTTCCTGTTTTATAAAACTCCATTTTATGGAGTTATTATGTATTCACTAGCTAAAGAATATTTAATTTTTCCTGATTTTTGCTCTTAAACAAAATACTGCTCTTTTTGATGTTTATAGCAGTTGATGTTTTGATGTTGATGCTTTCTAGTATACATTTATGAGTTTCTCTTACATATAAAATGTGCAGTGGAATTATTCCATCATAGATCATATTCAGTGTGAAAGTGCAAATAATTATAACCTTTTTTTGAGTGGAGGTCTTTGATAATAAGCAGCAATTGGCATATGGAATTGAAACATTTTTACATCGAAAATGAGCACAACTGAATATGATTAAGTCAGAAGCATCCTAAACAACTGAACTAGTGACATGGTTTAATAAGTAATAGAGCATAATTCTACTAACTCCATATAGATGTCAAGCATGTAGCAGGCTACATTATGCAAAAATATACATATGTTAAAATTTATAATGATTGTTACATCCAGGGAAAATGCTTACAAATATAATTTAAGCCAGGAGCATGAAAAATATATCCAGTCTCTTTCCTTCATTTTTTGATTGTGTATGCTTTTACTTTTATAAGAATTCTGTAATTTCCAAATATTCAACAGTTGAGATGTATAATTTTATAATCAGAAACTTTCTCATTCTCTGCAGCTGCAGCCTAAGTAGATAGCACTCAGTTCTTGGCTCTCTTTCTGATCTTCTGAATATAATTTTGTCTCTGGGTGTATATTTTCATAGTTTCAATGGTTATTTCTGGTTGACTTTATTTCTTCTGCGTGTTGCTCCAAATCATTAAAAGTAATTTGAAAGATCTTAAACATGTCACAGAATTACAGTCTATTTGTAGGAAGAGGGGACATGAGAAGACAATGAACTAGAACATAATATAATCAGGAGGTTCAATTTTTATCAGGGGAAAAAAAAAGCTTTGAAGTGAGACCAAACCTGAACTTCAATCCAATTTGCAAATGTATAAATGTAGGCACGTCTGCTTGTTTTCACACCTGTAAAGAAATCTGAAGATGACAGTGCTTGCACTGTAGTGCTGAGCACACTGTAGATGTTAGTAAAAAAAAAAAAAAAAAAAAAAAACCCATGCTTTCAGAAATCAACAGAAAGACTTCCCAATTATGTGGACTTGGACATCAAAATATAAGGCACTTAAAATAGAGTGTCGTCTGTTACTGAGCACATTATTTAGGAATGAAAATAGTTCCAGGAAAATAAAGCCATGAAGATAGGAATTTGTTGTTGGTTATCTGACCTGAAGAGATTTGAAGGCAGGAGTTAAATTAGCAGTGAAAAATGGGACTCTTGAGGAACACAGCAGGCAGTATCAAAGACTGTTTTTTTTTTTTTTTACAATTTTCTACCTGAAGGTGAATGAAATAAAGCTGCTATGGAAATCCATGTATTAAGAGACAAGTGACTAGTGCAATAAGATATTATAGCATAAATACTGCATAGAATACTTTGTTTTGAGTTAGTTCTTTCTGAGTGCATTTGAGCGATTATAGAAAGAAATGGACAATGTCATGAATTTAAATATCCATTTCAAGTCATGATCAAAGAATGAGAGCATCTATGATTTCCCTGAAATTCTCTCTTAGCTCTTATTAGCCACAATGCAAATATTTCAGAAAATTAGACACAGATTATGAGTCTACACATTGCTGAATTACAATTCACAGTCTTTCCAGTCCTATAATTAGCAAACTAGGGTTTGGATAGCAGTGGGACAATATGGGGAATTCTGACGAATCTGTGTGCCTTGAACCTCTTTTCCTGGGGAAGCAATCCCACCTTCCCATTCTAAAGTTAGCTTCCCTTTGTTTAATTCTCTCTAATGATTTCACTTGGGCAATTGCCTTGTAAACATCTTTCCTCAAAACTTACCTTTAGCATCTCTCATTGTGGCGAGCCGCTTCTGACCAGCAGAATGACGAGTCACCATATGCTAGATTCTTCTCGTATCACACTTTATTGGAGTACAGCTTGGTTTTAGACAGATGGAAGGAAGACCCCGAGCTTTGTTCACACTGGCTTTTTATAATGCACTATAACCTGTGGCACCCTGTGGTTGGCTGGTTAACTCAACCTGTGGTTGGCTGGTTAACTCAATCTGTGGTTGGCTGGTTAACTCAACAAGATATGTGCTGTTCACAATTTATTGGTTGCAATTCTGAGCCTTTATTAGCATATTGGCTCGTCGTGGCGCATGTGTGGCACATAGCCTTTGGGCTACTCCCTGATAACCGTTATCTGTGACCAGCAGAACAACGGCTTCCACGTTATCTGCGGCATGGCAGAACAACGGCTTCCCACATCTCCCCCTTTTTGTTTTCTTAGACCCAGGAGCTGAACTCGAACAATGCCCGCACAAACGCTCACCCCATGGGATGCTCGCTGAGCAAGAGTTAGTTCGAGAAGCTGGCTCATCACCCTCCCCGTCGTGCAATGTCCATACAGACCGCGGAGTGCAGGGGCTGATGTTCCTCGTGATTCCCATCAAAAGTGCAATGGTCATAAACCTTTTTGTGCAAGGGCAATCACTACGGGTCATTCAAGATGGAGATCCAGGCGCCAGGGGAGTCGCCTTTACTAATGGCCACCAATGCCTGCGTGAACAGCATCTTATCTCGCTTTGTCCGAGTTCGCAAACGACATATCAACCACAGGCACACCACAAGTCCCGCCATGCAACACACTGCAAACATCCCTACATCGACCCACTCCTTAAAGAAAGTAAAGGCAGAAGACAGCCAGGTAGTAAAGTCCCCAAGCGTAACGGGGTAAAAATTGGAGGCGTATTGACAATGGCAGCACAGTAAGGAGCAATCCTGGTCCGGTTAGACTCAGTGCAATTTTTTGTATTGTTCGGTAGGGGGATCACGCCCTCATGTTTCAAAAGTAAGGTGGTAACATTCATTGCATTCTGGCTAGAGTTCCCTGTACCAAAGCCAGAATGTTGACCCTGTGATATTTTGGTCAAGGCTTCATTTAGCATAGACAGAGGAACCTGATTTCCCGTAAGTGGGTTATTCCAGGCAGTCAAGGTTTTTCGAACTAAATGAATGCAGTCCACAGAGGCATTCCAACTAAAACAAAGGGTATTATTTACAACAAAATTTGTAGCATTATAGTGCACCCATTTATCATCTAACGATACAGTGCAGGCTGTATTCATCTCACAACTGGTGGAATAAAATATTGGAAGCACTCTGCTATGGGAATGGACCGGTAGAGGAACTGGCCAGGACCGGCTAATTCCCCAAAACATCTTGTCCTCCGCCTTGAGTAGGGAAAGCCCATCAACACCATCCAGCTCAGCATCATCCCTTGAGCGCCCTGCATCGCCCTTGGGATCCTCTTCCATGACTCTTGTTAATCTTGTCGGGACCCAAATCGGATCTTGATCCTGCGGAAAAACACAAAGAGATCCCCTGGATCGCGTGACAACGCGATCCGGGCCCTTCCATCGATTAGACAACACATCTTTCCACATCACTATACCATGTTCCTTTTGTTCATGTATAGTATGGCGTTCAGCAGAAGTTTCTTTCTCATCATGTAAATTCAAAAAATTAAGAGTAAATAAGGCAAGCGACAATTTCTGCTTCGGGGTGCAATTCTCCGCTATTCCCCCTTTTTGTTTTAAAAGTAATTCTTTAAGTGTGCGATTAGTTCGCTCTATTATACCTTGGCCTTGTGGATTGTAAGGCAGGCCCGTAACATGTCTTATTTGCATTTTTTGACAAAAGAGAGCAAAGCTCTTGGAACTATAAGCTGGGCCGTTATCTGTCTTTAGTGTAGCAGGCTTGCCCCAGGCTGCCCAGGCTTCAAGGCAATGAGTAATAACGTGTTGAACCCGTTCTCCAGAGAGAGGGGTAGCATGTACCACCCCGGAATAGGTATCCACAGACACATGAACATACTGGAGCTTCCCAAAGGAGGGAACATGAGTGACATCCATCTGCCACAGCTCGTTTGGGGACAAGCCTCTGGGATTTACACCAGTCTTTTGGGCCGGCAAAAATTGGGCACAAGTGGAACAAGACTTAACAATATGTCTGGCCTCGGCTCTAGTAATGAAGAACTTCTTTCTCAACACTGTAGATGATACATGATATAGCTCATGAAATTTTTGTGTTTGCTGCTTTTGATCCAAGGATAAGAAAACATGCGTTGCCATATCAACTTGTTCATTGGCTTTTGCCATTGGACCAGGCAACAGGGAATGAGCCCGCATATGGGTAACATAAAAGGGGTGTTGGCGGCGCAATATCTGAAACCTTATCCCGGCCAACAAGGATGCCACTGTGCTGGATGATCGAATATGGGGGGTCATTTCGAGATGTTTCACTGCATTAACCACATACAATGAATCAGAGATCAAATTAAAGGGTTCTTGAAATCGTTGAAAAACTTCCAAAACCACATGACATTCCACCACTTGAGGAGCATTAGGTCGATAGTCTATAACGACAGGATGCTGACCTTGAATCATATAAGCCCCTTTTCTGGATTTTGATCCGTCCGTATAAATGGTCAGGGCATCATTTAGTGGTCGCTCTACAGTGACCCTTGGAAAAATGACAGGTTGCTGGATAACGAATTTTAAAATTTCACTCTTGGGTAAATGGTTATCAATAATTCTAGAAAAGGTATACATAAGTATAGACCACTCAGAGGTAGTGGCAGTTAATGTTTCTATTTGATCTTTAGTATAGGGAACTACAAGTTTTTCTGGCAACATTGTAAAGGCGGAAACACATTGTTTAATACCCAAAAAGGCAACCTCAGCAACCATAGATGGATAGTGAGACAGCGTCTTCATCCCTAGAGACTTGGTATGAATCCAAAGCAAAGGCCCATCTTGCCAAAGAACACCTGTTGGAAATCCTAAGGTTGGAAGAACACACATCCAAATAGGCAAGGTACTGTCATAACGCTGTAATTGTGCTTTTATAAGAGCCTGTTCCACCTTCTGAAGAGCTGTTCGGGCCTCGGGGGTCAACTGACGCGGGGAATTAAGATTAGGATTACCTTCCAATACAGCAAACAAAGGCTGTAATTCAAAGCGAGTCAGACTCAAATACGGTCGAAGCCAATTAATATCCCCAAGCAATTTCTGAAAATCATTCAAAGTTGTTAAATGATTAGTTCTAATTTCAATTTTCTGAGGTATTATTGTGGTCTTATTTATAACGGCTCCCAAAAAACTAATAGAATCTCCCTTTTGAATTTTTTCAGGGGCCAAATATAAACCTCTAGTCTCCAAAGTCATTGATAAATTTCCTAAAGCCTGCTCAAGCAGTGTCATGCTAGGGGCTGACAGCAAAACATCATCCATATAATGAATGATTTTAACATCCGGGAACTTCTCCCGTACTGGCTGTAAGGCAGTGTCAACATAAAGTTGGCCATACCCTGAGGAAGCACGACCCATTGATACCTCTTATCAGGCCTTTCATGATTAATTGAGGGTAATGTAAAGGCAAACCTCTCTTTGTCTTTGCTATTCAATGGAATGGAAAAAAAGCAATCTTTTATATCAACAGCTATAACAGGCCACGCTCGCGGGATGGCTGTCAAGGCCGGTAGACCGCGCTGTATGGGTCCCATAATTTGCATTTGTTGATTTATTGCTCTTAGATCATGGAGCAAGCGCCATTTCCCTGATTTTTTCTTAATAACAAAAATAGGAGTATTCCAGGGTGATTGAGAGGGTTCTAGGTGTCCCAATTGTAATTGTTCCTCTACTAATTGCGATGCTGCTTCCAACTTTTCTTTAGACAACGGCCACTGAGGGATCCACATGGGCATTGTGGTCTTCCATGTAATAGGAATCATTAACTCAGTGACCCCTGAGAAAAACCCAGCCCCCTGCGATTGGGGTTTCCTTGAGCTTCTATAGGAGTAGCAATACCTTGTAAATTTTTGCCTATCCCTCTGCCCGGTATAAAACCAGACCTGAGCATCATTTGCTGTGCAGCCTCGGAATAATCATTAGTAAGTTTTAATTTCATCTGGCTTTGCACATCCCTTCCCCACAGATTAAGTGGCAATCCTTCAACCACAAAGGGTTGAAACTTCCCTTTCTGATCTTCAAAAATCCAGGTCAGTGTTTTAGAGCTAATTTGGGGTGCTTTGGCGTATCTTAAACCCTGTAAGGTCTGAGAGGAGGTCTGTAAAGGCCAGGATTTTGGCCAGTAGGTGGCAGTAATAATACTGCGATCAGCTCCGGTATCAACCAGACCGGAAAATACCTTTCCTTCTATAATTAAATCCAGCATAGCTTCCAGATCCGCCTCCTCCTTGGGATTCAACTCATCCTGAGACAAATAAAGCGCTTTAAATTCATCTAAAAGTGGATACAATCCTGGCGTTGCATCCGATTTTTCTATTTGTTTTTCTCTTGGATCCGATTTTTCTGTTTGTTTTTCTCTCCTTTTCCTAGGAGTCTTAGGCCTATCTACTGTAGTCCCTATATTTTCACTTTCCTAAACAAACAACTTACTAAAGTGAAAAAAAACATACCTGGACTACTCACCGACGGTCCACTCCGTGTGTCGAGTTCTGAATCGGTCCCCCACGCGGGGTGCGAAGTCCCCGGGTTTCGGCACCACTTGCGGCGAGCCGCTTCTGACCAGCAGAATGACGAGTCACCACACGCTAGATTCTTCTCGTATCACACTTTATTGGAGTACAGCTTGGTTTTAGACAGATGGAAGGAAGACCCCGAGCTTTGTTCACACTGGCTTTTTATAATGCACTATAACCTGTGGCACCCTGTGGTTGGCTGGTTAACTCAACCTGTGGTTGGCTGGTTAACTCAATCTGTGGTTGGCTGGTTAACTCAACAAGATATGTGCTGTTCACAATTTATTGGTTGCAATTCTGAGCCTTTATTAGCATATTGGCTCGTCGTGGCGCATGTGTGGCACATAGCCTTTGGGCTACTCCCTGATAACCGTTATCTGTGACCAGCAGAACAACGGCTTCCACGTTATCTGCGGCATGGCAGAACAACGGCTTCCCACATCTCCCCCTTTTTGTTTTCTTAGACCCAGGAGCTGAACTCGAACAATGCCCGCACAAACGCTCACCCCATGGGATGCTCGCTGAGCAAGAGTTAGTTCGAGAAGCTGGCTCATCACCCTCCCCGTCGTGCAATGTCCATACAGACCGCGGAGTGCAGGGGCTGATGTTCCTCGTGATTCCCATCAAAAGTGCAATGGTCATAAACCTTTTTGTGCAAGGGCAATCACTACGGGTCATTCAAGATGGAGATCCAGGCGCCAGGGGAGTCGCCTTTACTAATGGCCACCAATGCCTGCGTGAACAGCATCTTATCTCGCTTTGTCCGAGTTCGCAAACGACATATCAACCACAGGCACACCACAAGTCCCGCCATGCAACACACTGCAAACATCCCTACATCGACCCACTCCTTAAAGAAAGTAAAGGCAGAAGACAGCCAGGTAGTAAAGTCCCCAAGCGTAACGGGGTAAAAATTGGAGGCGTATTGACAATGGCAGCACAGTAAGGAGCAATCCTGGTCCGGTTAGACTCAGTGCAATTTTTTGTATTGTTCGGTAGGGGGATCACGCCCTCATGTTTCAAAAGTAAGGTGGTAACATTCATTGCATTCTGGCTAGAGTTCCCTGTACCAAAGCCAGAATGTTGACCCTGTGATATTTTGGTCAAGGCTTCATTTAGCATAGACAGAGGAACCTGATTTCCCGTAAGTGGGTTATTCCAGGCAGTCAAGGTTTTTCGAACTAAATGAATGCAGTCCACAGAGGCATTCCAACTAAAACAAAGGGTATTATTTACAACAAAATTTGTAGCATTATAGTGCACCCATTTATCATCTAACGATACAGTGCAGGCTGTATTCATCTCACAACTGGTGGAATAAAATATTGGAAGCACTCTGCTATGGGAATGGACCGGTAGAGGAACTGGCCAGGACCGGCTAATTCCCCAAAACATCTTGTCCTCCGCCTTGAGTAGGGAAAGCCCATCAACACCATCCAGCTCAGCATCATCCCTTGAGCGCCCTGCATCGCCCTTGGGATCCTCTTCCATGACTCTTGTTAATCTTGTCGGGACCCAAATCGGATCTTGATCCTGCGGAAAAACACAAAGAGATCCCCTGGATCGCGTGACAACGCGATCCGGGCCCTTCCATCGATTAGACAACACATCTTTCCACATCACTATACCATGTTCCTTTTGTTCATGTATAGTATGGCGTTCAGCAGAAGTTTCTTTCTCATCATGTAAATTCAAAAAATTAAGAGTAAATAAGGCAAGCGACAATTTCTGCTTCGGGGTGCAATTCTCCGCTATTCCCCCTTTTTGTTTTAAAAGTAATTCTTTAAGTGTGCGATTAGTTCGCTCTATTATACCTTGGCCTTGTGGATTGTAAGGCAGGCCCGTAACATGTCTTATTTGCATTTTTTGACAAAAGAGAGCAAAGCTCTTGGAACTATAAGCTGGGCCGTTATCTGTCTTTAGTGTAGCAGGCTTGCCCCAGGCTGCCCAGGCTTCAAGGCAATGAGTAATAACGTGTTGAACCCGTTCTCCAGAGAGAGGGGTAGCATGTACCACCCCGGAATAGGTATCCACAGACACATGAACATACTGGAGCTTCCCAAAGGAGGGAACATGAGTGACATCCATCTGCCACAGCTCGTTTGGGGACAAGCCTCTGGGATTTACACCAGTCTTTTGGGCCGGCAAAAATTGGGCACAAGTGGAACAAGACTTAACAATATGTCTGGCCTCGGCTCTAGTAATGAAGAACTTCTTTCTCAACACTGTAGATGATACATGATATAGCTCATGAAATTTTTGTGTTTGCTGCTTTTGATCCAAGGATAAGAAAACATGCGTTGCCATATCAACTTGTTCATTGGCTTTTGCCATTGGACCAGGCAACAGGGAATGAGCCCGCATATGGGTAACATAAAAGGGGTGTTGGCGGCGCAATATCTGAAACCTTATCCCGGCCAACAAGGATGCCACTGTGCTGGATGATCGAATATGGGGGGTCATTTCGAGATGTTTCACTGCATTAACCACATACAATGAATCAGAGATCAAATTAAAGGGTTCTTGAAATCGTTGAAAAACTTCCAAAACCACATGACATTCCACCACTTGAGGAGCATTAGGTCGATAGTCTATAACGACAGGATGCTGACCTTGAATCATATAAGCCCCTTTTCTGGATTTTGATCCGTCCGTATAAATGGTCAGGGCATCATTTAGTGGTCGCTCTACAGTGACCCTTGGAAAAATGACAGGTTGCTGGATAACGAATTTTAAAATTTCACTCTTGGGTAAATGGTTATCAATAATTCTAGAAAAGGTATACATAAGTATAGACCACTCAGAGGTAGTGGCAGTTAATGTTTCTATTTGATCTTTAGTATAGGGAACTACAAGTTTTTCTGGCAACATTGTAAAGGCGGAAACACATTGTTTAATACCCAAAAAGGCAACCTCAGCAACCATAGATGGATAGTGAGACAGCGTCTTCATCCCTAGAGACTTGGTATGAATCCAAAGCAAAGGCCCATCTTGCCAAAGAACACCTGTTGGAAATCCTAAGGTTGGAAGAACACACATCCAAATAGGCAAGGTACTGTCATAACGCTGTAATTGTGCTTTTATAAGAGCCTGTTCCACCTTCTGAAGAGCTGTTCGGGCCTCGGGGGTCAACTGACGCGGGGAATTAAGATTAGGATTACCTTCCAATACAGCAAACAAAGGCTGTAATTCAAAGCGAGTCAGACTCAAATACGGTCGAAGCCAATTAATATCCCCAAGCAATTTCTGAAAATCATTCAAAGTTGTTAAATGATTAGTTCTAATTTCAATTTTCTGAGGTATTATTGTGGTCTTATTTATAACGGCTCCCAAAAAACTAATAGAATCTCCCTTTTGAATTTTTTCAGGGGCCAAATATAAACCTCTAGTCTCCAAAGTCATTGATAAATTTCCTAAAGCCTGCTCAAGCAGTGTCATGCTAGGGGCTGACAGCAAAACATCATCCATATAATGAATGATTTTAACATCCGGGAACTTCTCCCGTACTGGCTGTAAGGCAGTGTCAACATAAAGTTGGCCATACCCTGAGGAAGCACGACCCATTGATACCTCTTATCAGGCCTTTCATGATTAATTGAGGGTAATGTAAAGGCAAACCTCTCTTTGTCTTTGCTATTCAATGGAATGGAAAAAAAGCAATCTTTTATATCAACAGCTATAACAGGCCACGCTCGCGGGATGGCTGTCAAGGCCGGTAGACCGCGCTGTATGGGTCCCATAATTTGCATTTGTTGATTTATTGCTCTTAGATCATGGAGCAAGCGCCATTTCCCTGATTTTTTCTTAATAACAAAAATAGGAGTATTCCAGGGTGATTGAGAGGGTTCTAGGTGTCCCAATTGTAATTGTTCCTCTACTAATTGCGATGCTGCTTCCAACTTTTCTTTAGACAACGGCCACTGAGGGATCCACATGGGCATTGTGGTCTTCCATGTAATAGGAATCATTAACTCAGTGACCCCTGAGAAAAACCCAGCCCCCTGCGATTGGGGTTTCCTTGAGCTTCTATAGGAGTAGCAATACCTTGTAAATTTTTGCCTATCCCTCTGCCCGGTATAAAACCAGACCTGAGCATCATTTGCTGTGCAGCCTCGGAATAATCATTAGTAAGTTTTAATTTCATCTGGCTTTGCACATCCCTTCCCCACAGATTAAGTGGCAATCCTTCAACCACAAAGGGTTGAAACTTCCCTTTCTGATCTTCAAAAATCCAGGTCAGTGTTTTAGAGCTAATTTGGGGTGCTTTGGCGTATCTTAAACCCTGTAAGGTCTGAGAGGAGGTCTGTAAAGGCCAGGATTTTGGCCAGTAGGTGGCAGTAATAATACTGCGATCAGCTCCGGTATCAACCAGACCGGAAAATACCTTTCCTTCTATAATTAAATCCAGCATAGCTTCCAGATCCGCCTCCTCCTTGGGATTCAACTCATCCTGAGACAAATAAAGCGCTTTAAATTCATCTAAAAGTGGATACAATCCTGGCGTTGCATCCGATTTTTCTATTTGTTTTTCTCTTGGATCCGATTTTTCTGTTTGTTTTTCTCTCCTTTTCCTAGGAGTCTTAGGCCTATCTACTGTAGTCCCTATATTTTCACTTTCCTAAACAAACAACTTACTAAAGTGAAAAAAAACATACCTGGACCACTCACCGACGGTCCACTCCGTGTGTCGAGTTCTGAATCGGTCCCCCACGCGGGGTGCGAAGTCCCCGGGTTTCGGCACCACTTGCGGCGAGCCGCTTCTGACCAGCAGAATGACGAGTCACCACACGCTAGATTCTTCTCGTATCACACTTTATTGGAGTACAGCTTGGTTTTAGACAGATGGAAGGAAGACCCCGAGCTTTGTTCACACTGGCTTTTTATAATGCACTATAACCTGTGGCACCCTGTGGTTGGCTGGTTAACTCAACCTGTGGTTGGCTGGTTAACTCAATCTGTGGTTGGCTGGTTAACTCAACAAGATATGTGCTGTTCACAATTTATTGGTTGCAATTCTGAGCCTTTATTAGCATATTGGCTCGTCGTGGCGCATGTGTGGCACATAGCCTTTGGGCTACTCCCTGATAACCGTTATCTGTGACCAGCAGAACAACGGCTTCCACGTTATCTGCGGCATGGCAGAACAACGGCTTCCCACATCTCATGGCTACAATACCTATAATTAGATTTAAATCTAAGTAGATCTCATTTGGGGGGAGATGCAAGTACAAAGTATGCACTGGGGTACAGCACACTAAAAATCTAGTATCATTTTAACAAGTTATGCTGTCAAGATCATGGGAGTACATGCAGAAATAGATTCTAAGGATGCTGGATCAGGGAAGGAGGAGCATTAACATTGAATTAGGCTGAGCTTGTCCAAATGGGTTTAATTACATATACAGATTAAGTATTCTGAATTCACAGTGTTAGCTTCATAGCTGGAAGTAGTTCTAACGATTAATTTGGTTTTTTGACTAAAGTGTGGCTTCAAATATGGCCTATATTAAATGAGTTTGAAAGAGCATAATTCCATGTAATATGTAGGAAGGAATCACGGAGCTTATGGGGATAGGACTATTGATGTGCATGCAAATTGCTTAACACCCAAAAAGGCATTTTCAGGCTTCCCTGGCAGCACAGTGGTTAAGAATCTGCCTGCCAATGCAGGGGACACGGGTTCAAGCCCTGGACCGGGAAGATCCCACATGCCGTGGAGCAATGAGGCCTGTGCACCACAACTATTGAGCCTGCGCTCTAGAGCCCACAAGCCACAACTACTGAGCCTGCACTCTAGAGAACGCCTGCCACAACTACTGAAGCCCGCATGCCTAGAACCTGTGCTCCGCAGCAAGAGAAGCCACCGCAATGAGAAGCCTGCTCACCGCAATGAAGAGCAGCCCCTGCTCGCTGCAGCTAGAGAAAGACTGCACCCAGCAACGAAAACCCAACACAGCCAAAAATAAATGAAGAAAAAAAATAAAGAAAAAAAAAGGCATTTTCCCTTAGATTTCACAGAAAACACTTTCTTCAAAAAAGGTATTGGGGGGACTTCCCTGGCAGTACAGTGGATAAGACTTTGCCTTCCAATACAGGGGGTGCAGGTTTCATCCCTGGTCAGGGAGCATGCCTTGTGGCCAAAAACCAAAACATAAAACAGAAGCAATATTGTAACAGATTTAATAAAGACTTTAAAGGTGGTCCACATGAAAAAAATCTTAAAAAAAAAAAAAAAGTATTTGGATGTGCACTGAGGGTTAGAGTAGTGTGTGGGGATAATGTCTGAAAAGTTTTGCAATATTTGCCCACTGCAAGCAGGGAATAATTATGAGAGACGCCACTATTCAAATGGGCTCTAGTTCAATAGAATAAGTTCCTGAAGTGGCAGAAGGCAAGGAGCAAGTCTTAAGGACTGGAGACAAGGTAGGCATGTTTACTATAATGGAATTTGAAGCTGGCTCAGTAGACAGAGTATTTGCACCTGCAAACATTTTTGTCAGTGGCTAATTGATCATAATGAACTAAAGGCTGAAACAGATGGAGTACCTAAAAAATCTTACTTGAATTGTACAGGTAAAAATCCCTATGTCTGATGATAAGTGACTAACTTGAATAATTTCATGGGAGAATCATTTCCTGATTTGAACCGGTTGAATGAATGGGAAGCTATGTCTCATTGAGTAAAGACTCTGTAAACCATCTCAATAAGGTATTTTCTTCTTGTTTTCTAAACAGGGATCTAAGGGCATTTAAAAGAAACGGGATATTCAGACTTCTAGAGGTCTACCTGGCCTTAGTTAAAGGAAAAATAAAAAATTCTTGGAGACTCAAACTCCACTGTGCTACTTGAACAGAGAGAGGTATTAACTATAACAGAGTGAGAACAACTGATAAATGAAGTTCTAGCCTGGGTTTATCTGGTAAGTAGACTTGAAAATTCCAGGATTCCACTCTGAATTTATTTCTCCAGATCAAAAATGTATAGTGGACATTGATATAAAAGACAGCTGGCAGAATCTTCACATTGGTTCCCTGACCCAAGAGGACTATGTTTGAAATTGCCCCAGGATTTCATGCCCATGATTTATAGATGTAGGAAACTGGTATATGGCCATTTTGCTCTGGTATAATGTTAACTTTTAATATCTCCCTCTGAGTAATATGTGACATAAAATAACAAGCACTAGGGATCAGAAGGGCATATAACTTGAGGAGTCTAACTTATCTCAAACATTATTTGGATTTTGTAAGTATCCACACACACCATATTTTTTTCCAGAAAATGCCAATGATTTTGTATGTTTAGATGCAGTTAAAGTCACATATGGATGCCCCTTCTCTTTCTGTGACAATTCAGTTATAAATTAGTTTTTTCCTCCAATTCTAGGGATCATAGCCACAATTCATCAAACAATATTTTTCAAAAATATTACGATCTAGCTCTATTGAGGAGAATTTTCAATATGGCTAACAATGAATGAAATATATGCACATAATAAAATATAGGTTTATTAAAAAATAACAAAAGGCAATATTCTCTCCAAGTTCCAAAAGCAATTGGTATTATAAGTAAGAATCTTGACCTGAATTATTTAAGAAACAAGTTTTAAAATGATTCCTATCTACTTTGCTATATTTATTTCAAAATCTCACTACTGCCATAAACAGATGCTCCTTTGGACAAAAACAGATATTTTGGGAACTGATACAAGTGAAAATGTTTGCTTCACTTTGACACAACATATGATATAGTTCTACACTAAAAAAAAGATAAATATTTTAGAAAGTCACTGCAGTAATTAGAGAGTTCAGTTTTCTAGTCTATGCACTTGCAAAACTTTTAGAATGGATCCCTTTATTCCTTTTTTAACAATCATACGGCCAACAGCAATAAAAAAAGTTACCAATCATAAAATGTCCTTTGGTATAGTCAGGAAATCGGTGTGCTATATACATCATAACCAGTGAGGTATAGTATTTTCAGGAAAGGATGAACCTTTCAATGGATTTATGACAAAATATCAAGCACTGATATTTGTAAAGAAAAGATGATCTTGGTGTGGCTGTCTCTCCAAACATATAGTAGCTTCCACAACATCGTAAACATTTTACATATGAATATTCAGAAAAACAATGTCTTCTCAAGACACGGTTTAGAAAGTAACATAAAGCCCAGCTCCTATAGATATATTCTTCGGTAATACAGCAGTCACTTCCTGACTGCACAGAGATTAGACTTTCAATAATTCAAGCATCTAAAATTACACCAAACATTGCAATAGTAATAAAAAAGAAATAAGACATTTTTATTGAAGGAAACTGCCAAGTCATTGGAAGTCAACCAATATTTTAAATGACCCATGCCAATTTTTTCTTCCCTTTAAATCCCTACAAATTTTTAACAAATGAGGTCTCAAGGTAGACTGATTATTTCACAAAATAAAATAATTGTGTCAAGTTTGTATCTGTGTACCATAAACATACAATCAATCAGTGGGGTAGCATATACCAGAAAATAGGTCTAGTTAAAGGTGTTGGGGCTGTTGAACACAGACACTTGACAACAATACAAAAAGATCCTCCCTTCATCTCTGTCTTCTGACCATTTCAGGTAGTGTGCACAGTTAGACTGAGAACTAATTAAAACTATGTGCGTTTTTAAAATGCATGGCAATATTGATGGTGATTTTTCCAAAGGAAAGAACAGGCATTGATTTCTTATTATCATTAACAATGATCTTATAATGGGAGAAGAGTGAAATTGCCTTAGAAAAGTTAAAATATTCATTGGAATAGTTGTGATTTATTTTTATTATTGAAAAGATATACAACTATACAATTTATTTTTTACAAAAGGGGCAAGTTTCAAAAATCTGACCTATTGTCATATGTTGAAATTATTTTATAACACTTCATCCTTCAGGTAGGTGTCTTATTTGTTACTCAAATGTTGCTTTGGTGAATTTTTATTGAGGTGTAACATCCCTCCCTAAAAACTAAAAGGTACTGACCTTAAGTACACAGCTCAATGAATTTTTACATATATATGTACCTTTGGAACAACCATTTAGATTAAGGTATAGAATATTATAATCTTTAAATGATGCCTTTTCCCAGTAAATAGTAAAATAACCAGATATAACTCTCTTTTTGGCTGCTATCACTGATTAACTTTGCCTATTCTTGAATTGCAAATGAATAAAATGACACAGAATATGTCATTTTAACTCTGGCTTCCTTCAACATGCCTGTGAGATTTATCCATGCTGTTATATGTAGCAGATTTTTTTTTTCATTTTTACAGCAATGTAGTAATTTGTTTTATGAAAACATTACAATTTATTTATTCATTCCACAGTTAGCAGATCTTTGAGTTGCTTTTAATTATTGACTTTACATCATAAACATTTTTTAACACATTCTGATGCATATTTGCACTTGTGTTTTGAGCAGAGACCTGAGTATTAACTTGCTGAGGCCTAGGGTAGGAATATGATGAGCATTTTTTGGGTACCACTGAACATTTTTCCAAAGTGGTTATGTCAGTTTATAAATTCTTCAACGTGTAAGAACTCCCAGTTACTCCACATCTTGATCAAAATTGTACTTTAATTGCGTTACTAATTTTAGGTATTTCAGTGCATCTGCAATGTTTTATCTTTGTGGTTTTCTCATTTTACTAAGAACAAATGATGTCGAACACCTTTTGTGCTTATTGATCATTTGAACATCCTAGAAGTGCCTGTACTATGCTTTTGCCCATTTACAGTGGGTCTTGCATATTTTCTTACTGTTTTGTGGAATTATATGTATATTCTGGATATAGATGTGTTGAAAATTAACATAGTACTAAAAATGTACTATCATTTATGATAAAGTCAAATGGCTCCATTTTATATGGTGGGTACTTTTGTGTAATTTGTAATGCCATATTTTCCTAAGGTTATTTTTTCCATAGATGTATCACATTATTCTTGTAGCATTTAACATAAAGATCACCTTTTTTTCTGCTGGATTGGATGGCTCTTTTGTTGGTAACCCAGTACGTTTATGTGAATATTTGGGACTCTGTTGCCTGATCAGTCCATTTGTCTAGCTTTGCATCACTCATATATTTGGTAATGCAAGGCCACCAAATATGTCCTTTTCTCAATATTGTCTTAACCATTCTATGTCTTCTGTGTGTGTGTGTATATGTGTGTGTGTGTATTACTCTCAGTTTTGTTAAAATCCTCCAAAAGTCTGCAGGTACTTAGAAAGGGAATCCATTCAGTCAACAGATCAGGAGGAAGTATTAAAATGTTAACATTAAGTCTCACAATCAATGAATATCGCTCTCCATTACTTAGTCCTTCCTTAATTTATCTCAGTAATATTTGGCAGTGCTCAGGGTCTAGGTCTTGCTCACCCCGTGTTAAACTTATTCCTTTGTATCTGGTAATATCAATGCTAGTTTAAGTGTTATCTTTTTCAATTAATTACCAAAGTGTGGTCACTAGCATACAAAAATAGATCGTTTTATATTCATTGTGCATCCAATGGCTCTGATAAATCCATTAATTAATTCTACTGTTTTGTTTAGAGATTAAATTTTTTATATGTTCAATCATATCATTTGCAGATAATGACAGATTTACTTATTTCTCATATATATACTTTTTGCTTTCTTATTTGACTGACTAGATGTTCTATTACAGTTAAGTAGATATGATGATAGTAGACATTCTTGGATATGTTTGTCAGAGTTATTTTAAAGTTCCTATTTGGTAACTTTAATATATGATTCGTTTGTTGAGCTGTTTCCATTTTTCGGTTTTTGTCTGCATTTTTGTCAGCATTGTTCCTGGACGCTTTTTTTTTTTTTCAAGCCTCATGATGTTTGATTGAACGAAAGATATTTTGAACGACAAATTTAGAGTCTCTGTAAGATGCTATCTTTCTCTAGGTGTTTTCTTGTGGCAGGCAGATGACATAGTGCTTGATGCTTTGAGACTTGGTTTTAGGCTTTGTTAGGTCAGGTGTGTTTAAGGAGCCCTTCCAAAATATTATGGGCCTTGAATGACAGCTGATTGCCTGGCATGTTTACCAAGACATAAGACTCCTAAACATTGGTGGGAGCCTGAATTCAACTCTTTTTCACCCCACTACTTAGCAAATCAAATCACCCAGAAGTTTTCGGTTCTGAGTATCTTGGATTCTTAGCATACAAATGTGCAGCTTATGAGTTATACAATAAAGGAAGGGATTTGTATATGAATTTTGACATTTACCTTCCTGAGCATTTTTCCTCTTTAAAATTCCTCCCTTAAATACCTGACACTCTGGAATTCTCAACCTCCACTGTCTCTTATTTTCAGGGTAGTAAGATGACTTCATGTTTTTTAGCAATATGATTAATCTGAGAAAAAATACACTTAAGATGACTAGAACAATTATTATACATATCATGACGTATTAATCAACCTTGTACTGATGGGCATTTAACATGTTACCAAACCATTCCTTTAACTACAATATTGAGATGTGTCTGCTGTTTTACAAGAGATTTCCTTCTTTCTGATTTAAGTATGTCTATTGTTCATCTTTTAATCATCATGCCATTCTATTCACATTATTATTTTTCATATTATCTTTTTATCATTTAATTTCTTTGCTTCTTTTTCTTTTCCCCTTTGCTTTCAAATTGAATCCCAAAATATTCTATAATTCTAAAGTTTCTTCTCTAAAATTACTTGTAAAATAGATTACACTTACCCTCCATAATTCCCCAAATCCCCCTCCTTACTCTGTTTTAAATGAAGTATAATATACATAGTGGAAAGCAAATTGTAACATTACAACTCAGTATATTTTCACAAGTAATGACATGCATGCAATGAGCACCCAGATCAAGAAATAGAACATTACTATCCTACCAGTAGCACTCTGAATAATCCTATTCACAATGCCCCAGAACAGTGAAAATAACCTTTACACTATTTCTACTTTTCAGAATGTATATTAGATTGTCACCATTGTATTTTATACAAATGTACTGTGTTGCTTCCAGTCATTTGGATCTGCTCTCTTGTGAAATGTCTCTTTATATCCTCTGGCTTTTTAAAAAATATTATTGATTTGTAAAATTTTTTTTTTTTTTTTTTTTTTTGTGATACGCAGGCCTCACTGTTGTGGCCTCTCCCATTGCAGAGCACAGGCTCCGGACGCGCAGGCTTAGGGTCCATGGCTAACGAGTTCAGCTGCTCCATGGCATGTGGGATCTTCCCGGACCTGGGCACAAACCCGTGTCCCCTGCATCGGCAGGCGGACTCCCAACCACTGCGCCACCAGGGAAGCCCGATTTGTAAAATTTTGAAATATATTTTGGATGTAAATCCTTTTATTCTATATACATTGCAAATATCTCCTCCCATTATATGGGTTACACTTTCAATTTTGTAATGATGTGTTTTAGCAAACAAAATTACTTATTTTTAATTTAATTAAATATTTTGGATTTTTTACTTATGGTTAGCACTTTTTGTGTCATGTTTGATAAATCTTTACATTCTCCAGTATCACAAAAATATTTGTATATATATTTTAGATATAAACATATTATTGTGTTGACATTTGCGTTTAGATGTGCAATCTATTGAGTTTGATTTTTGTATTATGGCTTAGGGACCAAGATATATTTTTTCTAATGTTACCCAGGATTACTTATGACAAAGACCATGCTTCTTGAATTGTAGCGTAATCTTTGTTGTAAGTAGGTCATGGTATGCAGCCTCTATCCTATTTCATTAACTTATTTGAACATGTTTTTACCAATATGCATTTTCTTGATTATCATAATTTTTAAAAGATATTGTTATCTTGCAATGCAAATCCTTGAGCATTGTTTTTCTTCTTCAAGATAATTTTAACTCTTCTTGATCCTACGGAGTCTTTGAATCCATGTACATGGTATATCCCTTCATTTATATATGTTTTCCTTAATTTCCCTTTGCAATGCTTTTTTAGTTTCCAATATAGAAGTTGTATGCATATTTTACTATGTTTATTGTTATTAGTTTCCTTTCATATATTTAATTTTTCATTGTAATATTGGTATATAAAGATACATGAATAATATTTAATATTGATCTCAAATCATTGACTTTGCACAATTAACTTATTAATTTGAACAGATTTTCAATAGATATTTTTTACTGCCTTTGAAACAGATACTAATCTATAAATAAAACTTTCTTTTTTCTCTCCAAAATTTGCTTATTTTTATTTATTGCGCTTGCCTTATTATCCTGCTGGGAACTTTATTTAAATATTGATAAGGTGTTCTACAGTTTCTTCTCTGTAATGATTTGGAAAAATATAAATTTTGTAAATTTGTAAAGTATTTTACAAATTTCTCTTATTTTAACTTTGAACTGAATTAAACTATATACAGAAAGAAGGTAACAGACATTTTTGATTATGTATCTCAATATATTTTCACAAATAAACATATGATGAGAACAAGATGCACAGAAACTTACCTAATTTCTCAGTCTTGATCTCAGGAAAAAAAATTTCCCTAATTTTACCATTGATTTTAGATGCTATAGATGACTTTTATATATTATTTATCATATTAAGAAAATTTTCTTCCATTTTTAGAGTGTTGAGTTTCTTTATTGAATGTGAGTTAAATATGGTCAAATTCATTCTCTGCATCTTTTAAAATGAATAGCACCCATGCACACACACATGCACACATTAATGTAAAACAAATATTGGTGGTAATATAAAGTAAGTAAACATGTAGATAAATTACTATTAAATCACTCTAATATATGTTCCAGATTATACAGTTCACTGTTCACATATCATTCTCCTAAACATTATGTTAAAAATCTGTATTTTCAGATAGCCAATAGGCATATGAAAAAAATGCTCGGGCTTCCCTGGTGGCGCAGTGGTTGAGAGTCCGCCTGCCGATGCAGGGGACACGGGTTCGTGCCCCGGTTCGGGAAGATCCCACATGCTGCGGAGCGGCTAGGCCCGTGAGCCATGGCCGCTGGGCCTGCACGTCCGGAGCCTGTTCTCCACAATGGGAGAGGCCACAACAGTGAGAAGCCCGCGTACCACAAAAAAAAAAAAAAAAAAAAAAACTTTGCTAATTATTAGAGAAATGCAAATCAAAACTACAATGAGGTACCACCTCATACTGGTCAGAATGGCCATCATTAAAAAGTCTGCAAATAATAAATGCTGGAGAGGGTATGGAGAAAAGGGAACCCTCCTACACTGTTAGTAGGAATGTAAATTGGTGCAGCCACTATGGAAAACAGTATGGAGATTCCTCAAAAAACTAAAAATAGAGTTGCCATATGATCCAGCAATCCCACTCCTGGGTATATATCAGGACAAAACTATAATTCAAAGAGATACATGCAGCCCTATTTTCATAGCAGCACTTTTTATAACAGCCAAGACATGGAAACAATCTAAATCATAAATGTCCATTGACAGATGAATGGATGAATGGATAAAGATGTGTGAGTCTGTAACAGTGGACTATTACTCAGCCATGAAAAAGAATGAAATAATGCCATTTGCAAAACACTGATGGACCTAGAGATTACATACTAAGTGAAGTAAATCAGAAAGAGAAAGACAAATACCATATATCACTTAGATGTGGAATCTAAAATATGACACAAATGAACTTATCTATGAAAGAGAAACAGATTCAAAGATATAGAGAATAGACTTGTGGTTGCCAAGGGGGAGGGGGTGAGGGAGGGATGGATTGAGAGTTTGGGATTAGCAGATGCAAACTATTATATATAGAATGGATAAACAACAAGGTCCTATTATATAGCACAGGGAACTATATTCAATATCCTGTGATAAACCATATGGAAAGAAATATGAAAAAGAATATATATATGTAAAATTGAATCACTTTGCTGTACAGCAGAAAGTAACACAACATTGTAAATCAACTATACTTCAATTAAAAATAATCAATTAATTAATTTAAAACAAAAAGCTAAAAAAATAAAAATCTGTATTTTCTAAATTCCAGAGCAATGTAATGTTTGCTATTTGTAAAATTCATATATTTATGAATTACACAGTTACAAATTAAATTAATTTGTACTTTTGCTTCCACATAGAATGTAGTTGAAATGACTTGGAAAAATAATCACTCCTGCTGTAACAAATGGGAAAAACATTATATGTTTAAAAACACAAACTACTCTAGTTTTATATTATGGCTTGAAATCAAGAATTCCAGACTGAAAAATACTTTTCTGAAGTTAACTAAGAATCACTCTTTTTTTCCCACAGGGGCTTGGTCTGAAGATCTGTCTTGACCTAGGTAAAGTGAACACTGCTGAATGTGGAACTCAGTTATAACCGGTGGTGGTCATGCTAAAAAAAACATGGGCTGTTTTTCCCCATGGGCATCTGCTCACTTTGGGGGTACTGAAGGAGAACAGGGACTAGGGGAAACATTTCTTTTTTATATATATTTACAAATTTGTGTACATATATTTGTGATAGCATATATACAAATTAAATTTAAACTAGGATAAAATATTGTACTAAAATAGACTACATCTGTTTTGCCTGATCATATACCACTTTCTGTAATGGTCAATATTGTCTGATATTCTTCTAATAATTCTTGGAAGAAGCCAAGCTGTTCCTCAACACAAGCTGCTTGCACTGTCACCTTATTTTTCACATGACAGTTGAAGAGGTTTAGAACGAGTCTCCCCACAATGTGCCACTTTTGCTTGAGAATTATTTTGAGCTAAATGCAATCGAGACCCTGCAGGTTCAAGATAAACTTTTGTCCCCTCTTATCTACCTAGAATAATTTATATTGGGGGGTCTTTCCTCCAAAAAAGTTATTACCAGAGATAAATTTTATCTGAGTGGCAAACATCTAATTACCCAACATCTGTCCTTCTTATCATTCTGTAAATCCTCCTGTCCTTGGATGCCCCAGACCCCTATCCTATTCCTCAGCTCAGGATGGCGTGCACACCTTTCTGTCTTTGAACCTTTCATGTATGTGGGGTTGTGGATGTTTGTTTTTTCCCCTGTTCATTAGTCTCATGTTGATTTGACAATCTGAACAGCCAAAAGAACCTCTGAAGGGTGGAGGAGAATTCTTCTTCCCCTACACAGGTTTCTTTTCATCTTTAGACCTCAGCTATCTGGCTGTGTCATCTGAGGGCCCTTCCTTGTTCAGCCTACTTTTTTTCTTTTAATTTTCTTAAGTGAACTTATTACAAATTGCATTGATTCACTCATATAAACATTTTGTGAATGTTTCTCATACTGGAAAAAATACATTTTCGATATTTCGCAATATGTTTAAAAATACTATTTGATTTTTAGAATCAAAATGTCCTATGTTACATTCACATTTCAGGTGTGTATTATTCACTGAATTTTCGCCCGTGAATTGTCTTTTCATCACCTTTGTGTCTTTTACCTTTAGCTTTCTGAGTTATTCTCTTACTGGCTTATAAAGAGAGTTTATTTATTTTGAATATAGAGATGTTAAGGATTTGCCTGTTTCATGTATTACAAATATAAATTGCTTTTTTGTCTTTTAAAAGTAATTCTCATTTAACATATAATAGTCGTTAGAATCCATCTCAACAAATATCTCTACTTCAATAGCTTGTAGACTGTGTGATGCAATAACAACCTTTATTTTCAAGCTAACATAAAATATAATTGTTTTCATAAATATTTATAAAAGTATTTTTGTGTCCATATAAATGTTTATTTTTACCCAACAGTAAATATTCATAATTAAAATACTGATTAATTAAGACATTCTGACAACAGGTAAGCTATATTATGAAGATTTGAAGAAATAAACTGAGATTTAAGATTAAGAAGAAATTCACTAAATGGAGTCATAGTGTGTTCTTCCCTAGTGTTAATATGGCATTTTAATATTTGACCTAATGATTTTAATAATTATTTCTTTCAAAATATGTATATTACAAATTAAATGAAAACTAGAAAGTAAATAATAAAAGTTTTGATTAAATAATAAGCAGAAATATTACCATAATCGGTTCTTGATTTGTATGCATGTATTTGCATAAAATATTTATAGTAAAACAATTATAATACACATAGTAATTTATAACTTACCCTTTCCTGTTAACAATAAAATGCAAATTTACTTCACTGTGTTAATGGTTGTCTTTATAGAAAGAAATCATTCAAAATTTTTAACAACATAGTTAAAATTGCAAATGACATATCTTCAAGTAGATAAAGATTTCCCTCAAATCACAAACTATACATTTATCTCCAAAACATCACTTTTAAGATGGTTTCTGAGGCAATAAAATTATTTGGGATAAAAAGGACAGAAAGAACTTTTAAAAACAGCCAAGAAAAATAATAGTGAGTTGTGATAATTAAGGTACGATTATATTAGAATGTCATAGCAAATTGACAAGTATAAGTCTTTAAAATTTATACATGTAGGTTTAATTACAAAATTTAAAAAGCTGTGTCCTTTTCAATATGATAAATTATTTATATACATTTATAAATCATGAATGATTAAACAGCTCATGTCAGAATTTTAAAAGGAGTACAAATGTATGATTGTGTTCTGAATCACAGTTGCTTGATAGCTAAATGTTCATTTAATTTCCATATTTATTTAATTTCTTATGAAATTATTATATACTGCTTAGATTGTAGGCTTAAACAGAAATACACTCTGTGGACAAGAGGCTAATTTCAGTGTGCCAAGAAGCTACATCTTTAACATATCATACTGAGATCAAGAATACTGTAGTGTAAACTCTCCAATTATTAGAGCCCCTTCCTAATAAACATGGACATGGTTAAGGGTAAAGGAAGGGCTGAAATTATGTTAGTAGCAGGGGGCAAAGGAAGGAGTGATTGTGGCAGATATTCCACTGTCCCATTCAATTCACCATTTCATAAAAAATGAGCCTCTCTGCAGACAACTGCCATGAATCCCTTTAAAATATTAAGTAAAAAGCAATGTAGCTCATGAATTCACTTTAATTATAGGCCAGATTGGGGGAATTTTTCTTTATTTAGTGAAGTTTCCTTTGTTTTTACTCCTTAATGATCCAGAATATTCATGATAATTTTCAGTAAACATAATCTCATAAATTGCAGGTTCACACACATACAAACAAGATGCTCACACAATGTAGTCATAAAAAACCCCAGTTACTTTAAAGCATTATAAAACATATTTGCCATTGAGGATATGATCAGTATTTGATAAGAAAAATCACATAACTCCATATTTCATTTTCCTACCTTCTTTGAGTAGCAAGGTGTTATCTTGTTTTAAGGCAGGACTTAAAGGCATGACAGTTTCCTGCTGTAAGTTTCTGGAAATACAACTCTACAAGAAGCAAACACTTTCAAAGCTATCGAGGAATTCCAGCCTTCCAAACTTTATTTTTCTGAGTGTCAGCCATTGATGATAATCTACAGAGAACACAAAGTTTTAAAAGAAAAATTTAGTTTTAAATTAAAGATAAGGAGAATCAAAGAATACTAGAACCTGGGTGACCTCAGAGACCCAGGCCTTCCTCTCCTGAAATCGTACTGAAATGGAAACAGAGCCCCACAGAGTCCAAATATCTTGCTTGATAAGATATACAGTACAGTTACTGGCAAGGTCAAGTCAAGTCACCAGGACTCCGGAACCCCCTTGCAATATGTACACACATATGATATGCATTTTATATATATATATATATATATATATATATATATATATATATATATATATACACACACACACACACATTCATTTACTTATATGCAGAAATGAATCAATACCATGGCCTTACTGAGGACTTTCTTCTCTTCCTGCTCCTGCTAGGACTCATGAAGTTAACAAAAGTCATGTTTAATTGCTGTGATGATACAGAATACAGGCTGTTACATTCATATGCTTTTATGTATTCCTTAAAAGCACAAGAGGGAGGACATATGGGGATATATGTATATGTATAGCTGATTCACTTTGTTATGAAGCAGAAACTAACACACCATTGTAGAGCAATTATACTCCAATAAAGATGTTAAAAAAAAAGTGCTTGGAATGTAGATTTTTTTTTTTTTTTTGCAGTACACGGGCCTCTCACTGTTGTGGCCTCTCCCATTGCGGAGCACAGGCTCCGGACGCGCAGGCTCAGCGGCCATGGCTCACGGGCCCAGCCGCTCTGCGGCATGTGGGATCCTCCTGGATCGGGGCACGAACCCGTGTCCTCTGCATCGGCAGGCGGACTCTCAACCACTGCACCACCAGGGAAGCCCAGAATCTAAATTTTTGATTGTTTTATTAAACTGACAAACTGGACTAACCACATAGAAAGAAACCCAGTATTTCATGCTCCTCTCTCCAAAATGTCAATTTCCCTGCTGTCTTCACTATGGGTTTGCCTTGACATTTGATAGCAATACTCTTTCCAAGAAGAAACTATCTGAGGCTCCCTTATAAAAATTCTCTTTCCTTCAAAGGCCTCAAATGAATATTTTAGCTTCAGTTCCACTTAAGTCATATACTCTTAATTTTAAATGACCAGCTTCATATTTACCCCATTCTGAAATAAGAAATGGAAGAAGGTATCTTTGAAACTCAGCATGCCTAGAATACATACCTTTTCCTTAATGCATTCAATCCTGAGTTTGAAATCTGTTTACTAATATTGAATGTTCACCCCCCATGACTGTTTTCCCTCATGTAGGTCAAGTAAAAGGAAGATAAACAGTTTCCCATTTGTGCTCTATTCTGAGTGAATCACAAGTGATTAAATTTTTACTTACAAAATATGTCTTATTTGTGGATGTACTATGTGCTGCTGTGTGGGTATTAGGTTAGTCTATATTCCTGGAGCATCTACTAACATTCTAAGCAGAAAGCTCACACTGCCAGTATGACTACTTCATGTGCTTTGGTTGTATTTTATTTGATTAATATTAGAAGGTTTGCTAAGGTAGCGTTATGAGTGTGTAACCAAGGTTTGAAATTAGTGGCTTCTATAGGTTATAAAAATGAGATCTCTTTGTTGAGATTAGTAGTATAGGTGAATTGTTTAAAATATTTAGAAATCTTCTGTATCCCTGAATGGGCAGACCTTGAGCATCTTGCAAACCATGTAGCAGGTAACATTAAGAATGAAACCCAAGGCTTGATGACTACTTATTTCTGTGTCCAACCAATGGATCTAAGTATTGGTGGCCTCACAGCGTTCCTAGGGATAAGAGAATTCTGCCTCTAGAATACTTTTTCTCTTCTTAGAATGAATCATTTAAGTAAGTTTTGATCAGAGCACATAAAAAAGAACAGAGTCATTCTTTAAATCAAGCCTCCAAAATTGAATGCATGTAAGTGTTTTATATGAGCTTGCTAAAAAAAAAAAAAAGTATGATTAACAAATATCAGCATGGTGGAAGGATTTGGTATTCGGCTTTCATTCATTAGTACCTGGAAGAGATCATGGAGAACTGTAACTCTAAACACAGGCTACTCCTATTATATATGAAAATGACTCAGGCCAGTTCACAATAGAATAACCCTGAAATCATACAAACAAAGTTCACTTGTCCCAAGCTTCCTGAATCATGTATTTAAGAAATATACAGAGAAGGCAGATGCTATCAAGTGTTTTCCTACGACTGACTGCTTCATGTAAACCTCCATTAAATAAATCCAGTATGTCCTTGAGATACCTGCTTCCTATGTTCAATAGGAATAACTAAACTAACACAATTATCTAAGGCATCAGTGGAGTCACGGTTGTTCACTGGGAATCATGTGAGCAAGCAAGGGGCCATGAAATCATATTTAATGGTTAACTGGGGCCTGAACTCTAAGTTGGTAATCCCCAGGCAGAAATCAGACATAACTGAAATCAATACCATCGATTTACCACACATAGTTAGGATGTTCCTGTCAACACAGTTTTACCTAAGTCTCTATTAACTGTGTGGATTCACCAAAAGGCAGGGATAAACCTTCTTAGTCCCAGCTGCACTGCCAAAGCACTGGGGTAGATTGACTTCCCTTTCATAATGAAAACAAATCTTCAGTAAAGTGTAGGTTCACAGGGAGCACTTTTGAGACTTACTTAAGTCCCATTTTTTTTTTTGTAACTTACAAGAATTTGGAATATTTGTGTGATTCGTTTATGTTTTTCATTGGAATCTTCAGTATAACATTTCCTTTTTCATAATGGGCATACATAACTACTTATGTTAAGTATAAAATATTGGGAAATTTTTGTTGAAAATAAAAAATGACAAATAACTAGGAAATATTTATCCTATATTTATTCCAGTTTTATTAATGTGTATGCACCTACTTAAATAACAGAAAAATCTTTTACTATTTCCACATAAATGTGCATAATTCTTAAACACTTCTATGACATTTATAGTAACAACACTGGTTTCTTCAACTGGTTCAAAGCTGTTTCCTCTAAATTAAAAAAATTATTCGTTAAGTCCTATATTATCAATAGATTCTCAAATTCATTTCTTATGAAAATATTCTTCCCCAAAGTTTCTCAAATACTTCTTTTGATTAAATACTCAAGCTTTACATCTTAGGAGAAAAATTTAAAGCAATTAAATAAAAATTGATTTGTGGTATTGCCTTATTTAGAATGTAAGTTACTTGAAGGCAAGCATAATATTTCCTGTAGTTACTAATATGCAATCAGTACTCTTTAATATTTGCAAAACTAAGTTCATAGCTAGTTTGCATAACAGATAAGAAAATGCATTTTAGGGCACATACTATTTTCTTACCTGTTTTAGAAATCTATTAATTATTTATGATACAAAATATATTAACTAGTTTAATTTAGATTGAATCTGTGAAAGGTTTTGCATTACAGAAGCCTAAAAATGGGAATATACTTGTAGGCATTAGAATAAACCTAAATCAAGTGACACTTTATTTAATTGTATTAAGAAAGAGAAGTATTACCCCCTCACCCCAATATACCATTATCACTGCTTCGTCCTTCTAATTTAAGGCTCTGATTCTGATTAAAATGAAAATATTGAGATGGGTAATATTCTTAAATTTATATATAATATCAGAGGATTAAACTCAAATTCCTAGCTGGTGCAAGGACATGTGATACAATATGTGAGCGAGGGTGAGTGTAAGAAATAGAAATGGTATTAATAATTTTTGGAATAGCAAAAATAAGAACAAGAACAAAATACCAAATGTATTTCTAGGGTAGACAAAAAGTAAATATTTCTCGAATTTTAAAATCCAGTCCCCAAACTATGAATATCATTGATGTATAGCAAACTCTTAAAAAATGCAACAGTGCAATTTTTTGGTAGATTGATAAGAAAGTTCTGAGAGCTTGAAAGATGATTCTTTTGTTGGAATGATAAGGACTAGAAGAGTGAGGATACCAAGGGACCCACCAACTTTGAGGATTAGTTTCACATTTAAAAAGCTTTAGTGAGGCAGGTGTAAAGCAAATGAGAGAATAGAGGCTACAATTACTCTGACCCAGTTAGACTAAGGAGAAAATAAAAAAGTATGAGTTGGTTCATGACACAGGATTCACTTATCTTTTCCAGAAGCAGCCTCCCTGATAGAATGAAGGAACAGTCTATTGAAGACTCAGCTAAGATATCACCTTTGAAATATCACTCTGCAGGGTTGGGGCACTGCCATCTAGAATGCAGGATATGCACTGAATTGCCAGCAGCCAATGCATGGTGTACAACACTATCCAGGAGAGAATAGCAAAGGAGAGGACCTGCCCTCTACAGACTCACTGCTCCATTTGCGGTTCTCATTCCAACATTAGGGTGTGCTGGATTAGGAGTCCTGTTTCCTAGAAGTGAACATATCTGACAAGAGACATAGTTGGAGGACACTGCCTGGAAGTTACAACTACCATCTGGCTACTTTAAGCTCCAATTATCAACAGGTAAAGGAAGTTACATTATTGTCTGGGGGCTTCATCCTGAACTGCAATGTGGATATAGGGTTTTAAATACAAAATAGGGCAAAGGTAATATGTCTGGGGTCTCGTAGATTCCCTGGGGCCATCACTATTTGCATACCATGCTCAGAAATAACTGTCAGTGAACAATTATAGTAACCATAACCCGACAAATACAAGACCACTCAGGCAACCCAAACCAGCCTAGTTACTGGTTAGAAAGAAGGGAATACTGTGATAGGTGGTAGAGAAGTAGATGATGATTAACAATTACAGCCTCAGAACCAGCCTGCCTTAATAACTCGGAAGACTTTGTATTTGCTTTTTAGCTTTCTCCATTTCCTTTTTCCCTTTCTCCTGTCCTGGGATTACATCACACAATAAATAAAGCATCAACACTAAGTTTTATTTCAGGTTCTATCTCCTAGGGAACTCAAAAACATTCCCAAAGAACAAAGCAATATGAATAGATTGTAGGCAGTTCCATAACTAAATACAGTACAGAAAATGAAAACCTATTTAAGTATAAATCCAATAGGTGGCAGTCTGGGAAACAAAGACTTACATTTATCTACGTTAATCAAATATCTGGTTAGGTATAAGATAGCTATAGTCTTTACCGTTAACATTTTTTACGTAATCAATTTCTCATTTTAAACAGTTTTAATTCAAGTATATTTGAAACCCAGATTTTAAAAAAACATAGAATTTCAAGCACAGAAATTCTACAGAATAGAAAGCACATCTTCTATGTAGCAAGCAAATCAAAGCATAATTAGTACAGAACAGACAATGGATCCTCTTTACAAAAGAAGTTGTCTGGGATCATAAGTGCCCTTTTAACTATTGTTCAGGTTACAATACACTTCATTATGCAACCTCCAAAGATTTTTCTAAGGTCAAGAGAAGTGACTCTGTGTGTGTGTGTGTGTGTGTGTGTGTGTGTGTTGTGTGAGTGTGTTGTGCATGTGTGTGTATGTGTTGTGTGTGTGTGTTGTGTGTGCTTTTTCCCTCAGCTTTCTAAAAGCTCATTTAAACTCTTTGTCCCCAAGATCTCTAGAGATTATACCCTGATCTAAGGGCTGATAAAAATTTTTAAGTTAAATCACCTTATTGTAACACTCCACAAGCAGTCACTGGTGCCAATAAAATGTATAAGGTTTCAAGCACTTCTTGATATTTAGTGTAAATACTTCTTCATGAATTGGGAAAAGGAGTCAGGAAATAGGGCAGGAGGAAAGGATAAAAGGTGCATTAAATAATCTTATGGATAATTTAAAAGTACTTCAAATAAAGCCCACACTTTTATATGGATAAACTTGCCTACTCTTCATAACTCTCCCACATACAATGTTTCACTAACTTAAGAAAATTTCTGTAATATCCTATGTAGTATTTTGCTTTTATTTCTATCATCTGTAAATGTTACTCTATTATTCCACTTCCTGTTTATTCTTTCAATCAGTGCATGTAAATTTAAAGCCTAGTATATTATGCACTTTCTATTAAATACTGGATACTCAGTATTCCTGCCATAGTAGTTTACAACCTAGTTAGAACATAAGCACTTATTAAACTTGTCTTTATTTCATGCTTTTGTCTTAATCATATCTGTTTTGTTCACCACTATATTCTTAATCACCAATATACTGCTTGGCACATAGTATATGCTGAAAATATTTATCAGATGCATGAATATATAAATTAGGGGTCTGATTTTGTATTTGTTTGTTGTCTTTCCAAATGGATAGCAGTATTTAATGACAAGTTTTAAAAATAAAAATCTGAATTTACTCACTTATATAACTTCCAACTTTATTATAGGTTACATTTTACTTATATCTAGTCCATTTCTGCAACTTCTATTCCATTTCCTTGAATAAGTTGCCAGTTTCTGGTAACTTAATTTATTTAATTATTTAATTTAAATTTATTTAAATTATTTACTTAAATTATTAATTTAATTATTAATTAAATTTATAAATTATTTATTTACTTATTTAATTTAAAATATTTCTAGTTTTACATTTTTTCTTCTCTTCGTATCTCATATACATTGCTTCCTCTTATTACGCAACATTTAAAGAATTTGTTTCTGGCTATTATCTGGTATATATATTTTTGAGGGACACTTTGAAAATCCAACTTACTATTTCCAAACTTTGTTTTTACAATTTTGCTTGAGATTGCACTGATTTTATACACTGTTATAGGGGAAATTAAAATTTTTGTATTATTGAGCTACCCTATCCCAAAACAAGGTATATTTGCTCCTATTTTACTGTTCATTCATACATAAGCAAATCTTTTCCATGATAATAAATAGGGAAATTAAGTCAACGTTAGTCCACCTGCACTGTTTTAGCATCTCAGACTGACATGTGACTCACATATGACACCAACAGAGTGATTTCCCATACTTCATTTTCCATCATTCATTCCAGGCAATGATGTCATGAGTAAACCAGAAAAGGCAAATGGTATATCTTTTATGATTAGTCAACACTCACTTGGCCATAACTGAAGGGAAAAGTAACAGATCAGTATTATCCAGAAGCTTTCTCTGACCTGCAGATTTAATTAACTGCTTCACGTATAACAAATTCTCTACTTTATCGACTTGTCTTTGTGTGTGTTCACAGCAGAAATGCCTCTGAAATCCTGAGAGATCTCCCAAGATAAAACTAATTGAGACAGATGTGACTCTAAAATTGATTTCTAATTATCTTATTTGTGTATAGCTTTTTTTGTCATTACAGTGATACTTTAATAATGAAAGTACTTTCTCTCACTCTCTCACATACACATGCGTGCTCACAAATGCACACACATACTGCCTTCCAGTTCTTTCTGGCTTGAAATATTTCTCCTGAATTAGGTTCATTCATTAATGGAATGGTTTATTCACTGTGATTAAGTATACCATTCTAATGTAAGATGTTTTAATAGAGAAAAGTGAGAGGAATATGGGAAATTTCTACTGTCTTCTCAACTTTTCTGCAAATCTAAAGCTATTCTAAATTTCAAAAAGTTATTAGAAATGTCTTGGCATTAAGTATTTAGCTTAGTAAACCTATTAATATAAGGAATGTAAATAATAATATTTTTAATGGCAAACTGCTTGCATTCCTAAAGGTATACAAATGTGGTCATGCTATATTATTAATTGAACATACTGCTAAATATTATTTGCTAATGTTTTTGATTCCATATTTAAATATGAACTTAATTTATAACTTTCTTGTGAATGACATTTGCATGTGGATACTCTCTTGTAAAAAAAATGGGGACACTGTATTTTTTCATCTAGCTCTAATAATTTAAATTGTATAATTATGTATCCATTGAAGGTTTGTAAGTATTCACCTACAGAATAACCTAGGCATAACATTTTATCATCTTGTTATTTGGGGAAGGAGTATCAGATTATAATTTACTGACATTTAAATATTTCCTTTTGTGATTTAGTCTTCTTAGATTACATATATTTTTAATCATTTTGCTAACATATTTATGAAATTTTTTATTTATTTCAATTATTATTTAAAATAATTAATAATATTTATTAACACAGGCTGTACAAAACATTCTCATATTGCCATATTTTCTATCACTTATTTTCTAATTACTTTCTCATATTTCACATTACTAATTTTATTTTAGTTTTATCCATCTCTGGCTCTATTTGTTCATTTGTATAGTGATTTTTCCCTTTAATGGTTTGTTTTATTTGTAAATATTATACAGCATTCATCGAATTTGCTTTTCATCCCTTTTGGATTCATATATTCGTCTGAAAATAGAGCGTTACATCTATATTTTGCCACACTATTTTAGACCTTGAGGAGAAATGACCCAGCATGGGCCCTATCTTCATGGAGCCAATAGTCAAAATACAAGAGATATATCAATCACATAAGCAAGCAAAAAGTAAGTATAGATTGTGATAAATCCTTTGTAGGAAATGTCAAGGATTATATAACATAATCATTTAATCTAGTTAGAACAAATGGAGGGGATAGGGTAAAAAATATTTCTCTGAGGAATAATTTTTCAATATTACAGAAATTTTATTTCTGACCATGTGTCTAGAATAAAGAAGTAGCTTCTTTTTTTCACTGTTTGGAGATGTATACATGCATATTTTAGAGTATATTACTTTGATAAAAATTAAAAATAATAATATATATCTGCAATCAATCTCTTCTGAGGTTTTAAGTTTCTAGTGCCGATGGTAATATATTGCTGTAGATATTATTCCATTTTTTAACCTGATAAATTCATTATTTAACTAATATATGGTAAAAATAAATTAATTCCACAGGCACCTTCAATGGGTATATTAGATGCATTTAACCTCAAAAACTTGTCTTTAGAGCTTCCCTGGTGGCGCAGTGGTTGGGAGTCCGCCTGCTGATGCTGGGGACACGGGTTTGTGCCCCAGTCCGGGAGGATCCCGCATGCCGCGGAGCGGCTGGGCCCGTGAGCCATGGCCGCTGAGCCTGTGCGTCCAGAACCTGTGCTCCGCAACGGGAGAGGCCACAACAGTGAGAGGACCGCGTACAGCAGAAAAAAACAAAACAAAAAAAACTTGTCTTTAAATTACAATTAAAATAGATCAAAGTAATGCATATATATTAGATCATGAATGTGTATATATATGTGTATATAGTCATAATCTAAATATATACACACACCACAACAGAATACAAATAGTCTTTTTTAAGCCTGACAACAAAATGTATTGTCAACAAAACCTGCATTTAGAAATTTATTGTCTCCTCTGGTTTTCACTTCAGAGAGCTCCAAAGATCAAATGAGTATTTCAATATTAATTAACCTAGTCTAGACTTTAAAACTTCTTTGTCCTATTAAGGAAGTCAGGGTGAAGACTTGGAACTGATATACTTTTCTCTGAAATACTTACCAATGTATAAGGCATTTTAATTACATGTATTTTTTTGTTGTTTTCACTTTATGACTCATATCAAATTTCACTAGAAGCATTAATTTTTCTTCATCATTATGAACAACTATAAATGTTACTGAAAATGCCATAGTGCATTTACTATATAACGTAACTGTTGTTATTTAACTTCTACGTATTTAACTAAAATAATCTAATGAGGAACTGAATGTTTTGTTAACTGTATATATTATTAATTGTTATTATTATAGTCATTATTATAAGGAAGCCATGGCTATATTACCATTCATAATTGATTGCACATTAAAATATTCAAGTGAAATAGCCTTATAAGCATTTTCTCCTGGCACAATATGTGCAAAGAAGGATGCAAATTATGTGGTTAGTGTTTTTGCCAATTCCGTTTAGCAAAGCAAGCAGCTTGTCTCCCTCTTATGTAATGACCGTTTTTAAGTGTGTGTTATTAAATTGAGTAATGTTAAATGAATAACCATTATAAGTTTTAAATTTTTTCATTTCCTTATAGCTATAAAATTTAAGCTGTGTTATCTAAGTACCAAATTTAGGCCAACTTAAAAAAAATCCAAGGTTTGTCACTGGATAAAATGTAAAAATTAATAATATATTAAAATGAACAAAATCTAGAATTCTATATGTCAAAAGATATTTTATCTTAATTGGTGATGTTTTATCTATACATTTTCTAATATATTTATGTTTCATTGTTCTTTCAAATGTATATTTCTTATTATGATGACATAAAATAATATGATAACAAAAGTAAAACAATGAGAACATCAGCAAAACTCAGCCGAAGGAAGGTCACCTGATGAAGTGATGTACCAGACTCTAGCTGGAACATTTTTTTCCAATAAATAATACTTTATTATTTTACTTTATGTCATATGCTTTTGCTGAAAATATCTAGATGAAATCCAAAAATTACTGACTTCAAGAAACTAATGAAAATAAAGTCATATAATGCAGAATGATTAGGAAAGCATCAAGCATACAAAGAAGAAAGGCTGTGTGAATAGTGAAGGCTTAATTTCCACAAGTCACAAGAGGTGACTTCTAAACTGAAGTTTTATAGCAGAGGCAATAACTAGATAAAGCAAAGAGTGAGGTTAATCACTAAAGTCGGTCCAGGAGGAGTGATAGCCCAGAGACATGAGAGGTTTACGCATGCATTTGCTTTTCTTCAATCAGTTTCGCATGGTGGCAACATGAATTTTGAGGATAAATCATTCATATTGGAGATCAAAGAGTTTGCTCATTAGTCTATAAATGATCTTATATACTATGTTTAGGAGGTTAGATAAATTAGAGAATAAAGATTTCATGAAGAAATATGAGAAGAGTTACACAACACAGTTTGAGTTGAAAGAACATTTGAGCAACAATATGACAAACAGATTCTGAGGCTTTGAGATTAATAAGAGGAAATTATTGCAAAATGATTATTTTATAGGAGACCAAAGGGATTTGGAAACAGTAAGGTAGTAGAATTGGTAACTTGGTTGAATTTGAATATTAAAGGTAAAGGAGATAAGGAGTCAAGGAGGAATCCAAGGTTGTGGTTTGACTGCCAGAGGATGTAAAATAGGAGAACATATAATCAGAAATAAAATATGACAAATTCTCATTCCCATACTTTGAGCTGGTGATACCTACACAGGTTACTATGTCAAAGAGGAAGCAGTTTTCACGGGTCTGGAACTTAAGAAAGAAGTTTGGGTTGGAGAGAGAGATTATATAATCATGAGCACATAGGTGATATTTAGATATGAGCACGTAGCACAAAACAAGATGACTGAAGGGAAACCCTGGTGAATCCCATCATTCAAATGTCAAATGAAGGAAAATAGGTTCACAATGGAGCGGGATAAGGAACAGCAAATAGTTTAGGGGTTAAAAACGGTGTCACAAAAGTCAAGACTACAATTTTTGAAACAGATGGGAGTTGTAAATGGTGCCAAAAATTCAGGAGAGAGTGCATATATTAATTCCAAGAATTGTCTGCTGCATTGGCCACCAGGAGATTACTGATAACCCCAAATTGTTTTGTAATGAAGCCACGGTTATTAATGAATAGTTATGAGGGCTTAGTAACGAATTGCAGGTGATGAAATAAATGTATTGTTAAGATTCTCTTCTGAAAAGCTCAGCTAAGAAGGGAAGGTGAGAGATGAGGTACTGAAGTAATGTTTCCCAACTTTTTCACATCACAACATTCAATAAAAGTGATACTATTTGCATGGCACACCACAGAAAACTGTGGGGGAATTTAAGAAGACATCCTCTAAATGTGGGAATTTAGGGACATATGTAGGGAGCTTGTTAAAAAATATCAATCATGTTTTCTTTACATCATACAATTATCTTAAGAACAATGAAATATAACTTATTAGGAAAAGTACTGAAAACTGTACTTGGGTCAAATGTACCAATGAAATCATTTCAGTATTTAATTTTAAGAAGTGAAAAATGTGAGACTGCTTACACAAACATATTTTTAGCACTGTATTTTCTTCTTAAATGAGTAAATTCAATTCCTGATCAAGAAATGTAGATCATGAACTTGAAATTATTTACCTTGCCTTTCCACACAGACCTGCTGCTACCTTGGACCACAGATTTTTATTGACAGCTGGAATATAAATTTTCTAGCAGCTCCATGGCTGGGGCTCTTGTCTATCATCAATAGTAGTGCTCTTTGCAGCTGGCTGCAAAGGTTAAGTTTCCAAACTTCATAGTCTTTCCTTGATCACTTTGGCACGATTTCTCCTGGATGTCATCATGCATACCATAGAGCATGTTTACAGAACCTGATGAGTCTTATGAAACCCAAGTAAAATGGTTTATTGCTAAAGGCATCTAGCCCGGGATATCCAAACTACTCGAAGTTCCTCCAGGTTACCCACTAGACTTTGGAGATAACTATTTCCAGTTGTATCTTAAATTTAATTGCAGCAGTCCAACTGGAATGTCCTTTCTAAAGGGGGACATAGAGTTGAGTATTTTTTGTTTTGTTTTAAATTAGAAAAATTTAAGAATATATGCAGGACATCATGTAATTTAGAAGGAAGATGGAAGTATTAACCACTGATAAAATTGGAGGGCAGGTGGGAAGGATCAGAGAGAATAGAAATTTGTTTGGTAGGTAGAAGAGAATAACTTAAGTGAAGCTCCAATTAATTGACTGGTGTGTTTGCTTGTTTTTTGTTTGTTTTTGATGAAGTGGTGATGCATTTGAGAATGATGGAGTGATGGTATGATAGAAGAATTGAGGAGAGAGTATTAAATACTTGGAATGACTTTTCGGAACATGGTATGGATAACTGAGGAGTGTTATATTAAGAAGTGCTAAGTGATGATGCAGGTTAGGAAAAATGAATTCCAGGTATCACTTCATTGGACTGTGCCTGTGTTTGGGAGAGGGTGGTGGAGGTGAGTTTTAGTAGGTATAATGTGGGTGTGTGGGTGTGTTTATGTATTTCTTCAGTAGGATTTCCCATAGAAGTTAATTTCCATATGGTAGATCTTTAGGAGGCTTGGAGTTTGTTTGGGGAGATATGTTTACTGAATAGAGAGAGAAAGAGCAATGATAATACAGAGAGAGGGTTGAAAAGTGTGATCTAGGCCACTTTGGGAAAGAAAAAGGTTAAGGAGAGACATTAGGAGAAAAAGAGGTGATGAGATTTGGAGATACTGATGATGTCAAACTATGAGAATAAGGAGGTTAGAAAATAATTGTCCTTGTATTCAGAAATTGGAATATTGTTAAGTTTTCAGAATATATATGACAAACATTAAAGCCTCTAAAGGAAAAATAATTAAAGACTCAAGAAAAAAAGATTTTACCCTTATTTTATGCTATTTAATTTTACTATTTTTTTGTATAGGCTACATCTAACACTAAGATGCTGAATAAATACAATCCTCTTCTGTTTCAAAAGGAGAGAAGTGACTATTGATAAACAATTACAATAATGGCCACAACCAAGCCTCTCAAGATCAATGCCACGAAGCAAGCCTTTCTTTGCTGCCCGGAGAGGGGTCATATATCATTGTTCTGGGTTCCCATCAAGACTAAAAGGGAAACTTTCATAATGTCCCGAGCCCTTGATGTCATGCAAGTGAAGGAGGATGTCCTCAAATTCCTTGTAGCAGGAACCTGCTTTGCTGGCATCAGCCTGAACTTCCAAATAGAACAGAACATTTACAAAAGGAAAAGTGATGGTGGTACCTTTAAATCAGAAGAGAACCTGGGGGAAACTTCTGCTGGCAGGTCGCCCCGTTGTTACCGTTGGAAATCCTCTAGAAGGACCATCCAGCGAGCTGTGCTGAAGTCTGCTGCTGCCACGGACTCCACTCATAGCTACTGCTGGTCACCTCGCTCCTGAAACCTCACTCAGCAGAACCGGGCAGCCTTTAAGGAGCCGTGAATTCCGGGGGTGATGGACCCCGAGGCTGACCACCGGCATGCGAGGCATTTTCTGTGAACCTGCCTATAGTTCTCTGGTAACACAGACTCTCCTTTGTGCTGTGTGGACACTGCCCCCAGGGCTAGCTCGAAGGAGCTCTCGGCCGAGGCGGAGTGCCTAGGAGTTCTGCGCATGCGTGACCCCCCTCTCCCATGAGCACCCGCTGGAGGTCACGCCTCAGCGCTCCTCCTGTGAAGACGCTGCGGAGGTCGTAAAGGAAGAGCTGGCTGCTGTCATGAAGGTCCTAGCTATAGCTCCTGAGTTTACCGCTACCTAACCTGAGGTCGAGACTGGTCTGAAGGCGGCAGGCGCCATCTGTGCCTTTTCAGCGGTTGCCTTCTGAGACTGGAGCCTTCAGCCGGCCCTGAAGACGGGTCCGCAGCTTCCACTACTCAGGCCTCCGATAGGTAGGAATGACCACTGAGTGGTGTTTTTATTTTTAATTGAGGTATAATTGGCATATAACATTATACTAGTTTCAGGTGTATAACGTTATGATTGGATATTTATATGCATTTATGTTATGGTTACCACAGTTAAGTCTAGTTCATATCCATCACCATACATAGTTACAATTCTTTTTTTCTTGTGAACTTTTAAGATCTACTCTCCTAGCAACTTTCAACTATGTAATACAGTATTATTAACTGTAGTCACCATGCTGCACATTACATCCCCAGGATTAATTTTACAGCTGGAATTCTGTATCTTCTGACCCACCTCACCTATTTTACTCACCCCCTCTTCCCTTTGGCAGCCACCAGTCTGTTCTCTGTATCTAAGTTATTTGTTTGTTTTTTTCACTTAGCATAATTCCCTCAAGGTCCATCCATGTTGTTGCAGATGGAAAGATTTCATTCTTTTTTATGGCTGAATAATATTCATATATATGTGTATGTGTGTGTGCGTGTGCGTGTGTGTGTATTAGATTTTCCTTAACCGTTCAACTATAGATGGCCACTTAGGTGTTTCCATATCTTGGCTATTACAAATAACGCTGCAAAGAAGATGGGGGTGCATATATCTTTTTGAGATAGTGTTTTTGTTTTCTTTGAATAAATACCCATAAGTGGAATTGCTGTATCATCTGGTAGTTATTTTTTTAATTTCTTGAAGAATCTCCATACTGTTTTCCATAGTGGCTGTACCAATTTACATTCCCACCAACAGTTCACAAGAGTTCCCTTTGCTCCACATCCTCACCAATATTTGTTATGTATTGTCTTTTTGATAATAGCCATTCCAATAGGTGTGAAGTGATATTTCATTGTGGTTTTGATTTGCATTTCCCTAATGATGAGTGATGCTGAACATCTTTTCATGTACCTGTTGGCCATCTGTATGTCTTCTTTGGAAAAATGTTATTCAAATCTTTTGCCCACTTTTTTTTTTTTTTTTTTTTTTTGCGGTACATGGGCTTCTCGCTGTTGTGGCCTCTCCCATTGCGGAGCACAGGCTCCGGACGCGCAGGCTCAGCGGCCATGGCTCACGGACCCAGCCGCTCCGAGGCATGTGGGATCCTCCCGGACCAGGGCACGAACCCGTGTCCCCTGCATTGGCAGGCGGACTCTCAACCACTGCGCCACCAAGGAAGCCCCTTTTGCCCACTTCTTAAACTGAATTGTTTGTGGTTTTTTGCTATTGAGTTGTGTGACTTTTGTTATGTAATCATCATGGATACTGAAATTCTCAGGATGATATGAACTTTTTTAATAACAAAAAAAATTTAATCCCAGGCTCTTGTCATATTAACATTGTATCTTAAGCCTGATGGTTACATCAGCAACCCTGTTAAAAAAGAATTTGGTTTTAGATCTACCTGAAAGATGTCCTGCTTGAGATTCATGTCACTTTACCTCCAAATCTCTCATGGTCCTTCACTACATATATGTGTGATGGAGGCTCTGATTCATTACTCTTCAGGTTGGATGGGAAATAGTGAAGAAGTTTCACTCTTTGTTACAGGGAACCCTCCTCTTTTCCCAGTATTCCACTATGACTAAATTCCTAGGGGTTCAAAGTTTCACCTTCTGTTCTGGGCATTTTATAAATGTTCTCCTGGGTCACTGAAAAATATTTAGTCAACACAGGAAAACAGAGACATTGGCTGAGACAGATCTCAGGACAAGGACAGGCTTCACTAATGAGTGACATACAAACTTCTGTTGAGAATAGTCATACACAAGGCAGGAACATCTAGAACTAAGAAACCTTTGGCAAAGGTAAGCTACCCTGAGCTCAAGGATGGAGACTGGTGGTTTTTAGATATTGGCTACTACGATGCTCCCTGGTGAAAATCAATGCTTGCTAACGTGGAGCTCTGACTTCCTTCATGATTATCACACCATACAGCCTAGTACTTCCTTTGAGGACATTTTGAAGCCCATGGAATCTTCATCTAGCCTCAAGGCAGAGAAAGGTGACCTGGATCTATTGTAAAATATTGTCCGTTTTGTACTTGGACCACAACTTTGAAATTTGGAAACCAAAAAAAAGACTAAAAAATGTATGCTTTTTGACCTCTAGCTCTAGTCTGATAATCTTTGCCTAAAGTAGTATGTGGCATATACTGGCTTAAGGCTCAGAGCAAGGGTAAGTTAAAAAAAATTAATAAAACACTCAGAAAGGACACATTGGTTAATATTAAATATTAAAAATATAATCTTACCATATGTATTGCAGGTAGGAAAAAGTTCATTAGGATTGTTCTGAGTTGATATAATAGAAAAGGATTCTTCTGAGATACTGTGTCTAGACTGATTAAGTCAAGTAGATAATGTAGAATCCTAAATCTCAAGGAGAAAACCTCTTTTTATCAGACTATAATAGTTTTTGATTTTTGTGTCTGTTTGTTTCCTATTCTTGTAGGACCACTTTGGAGATGCCACATTCAATGTGTATGACTTGGTGCACAAGCAACTAAATAGGGATAGGATCAGACTGATACTTGGATGCTGGGAAGACAAACTCTGTTTCATAGCATCAGGGAAGCTGTGAAGCACAGCTCTCAACATTTTATTTGTCCTGACACAGAGCATTTCTACAAAGAATACTGACAGAGATACGCAGACCCAAGAGTCTACGTAGAGAGAAAGGCCGGACTTTAGTCATTTTGTGTTCTGGAATCTAGTCTTAGCTCAGCTCACCCTATGTCTGGGCACTGTGGTTATTAGTTCCACAGCACATCCTTTACTGACCAGAGTCAGGGGTGGATTTTTCACTTTGAACAGAAAATACCATATGTAATATAGAAAATAGGTACATGTGCACAGAATGTGACAAGTGACAGACTTAAAACATATTATGGATTTAATTTGGGGTAGAGCGGTGACTGAGGACTGAAATTTAGAACACTGGAGAAATATGTGAAAATGTTGTAGTTGGTTGAATACTTCTTGCAGTTGCAATATAAATTGGTCTTTATGAAAACAGATCAAAACACACAATAGCATCCTTGTTTTTTGTTTATAAGCCAAAAATCTGGAATGGGTGCCAAATAATTATGTGAAATAGAATTGATCTTTCTGCTCCAAGATAAAGTTGGTGACAGCAAAACAGAGTGTGACTCATGAATGAGAGTGAGGGAAAAAAATAGGATCCAACGAAATGGAAAATTTGATCTCTCTGCACTGTGAAATACCATACTGCCGGAGCTATTGAGCACTTGAAATGTTCTCTAAGCGTATAAAACACACTAGTGTTTAAAAACTTTGTGTAAACAAAGTAAAATATGTTTTGCATTAGTTACATTTTGAAATGATAGTATTTTGGAATTTTAGATATATTGGATTAAATAAAATATATCATTTAATATCACCATTATTTTTTTACTTTTTTAAAACTATGCTAATAGAATACTTAAACTTATATGTATATATATGGCTCTTGTTTGTGGTTCACATTATATTTCTCCTTTACAGCACTACTCTAGATTTTCCTAAATATCAGATTGAACAATATGGAATTTCATATCTTCCACTGAAAATCTCTAAAATAACTAAAAATTGGTTCCATTTTAAATTACGATCAAGTGGGTTATATCATGGTTTCTAGAGACATATGTCAATTCACTTTAGTTCTGGACCTAAACAGAAGCCAATAAGCCAAGGATTGAAAGGACAAAAGAGCTATGAAGTCTGATAATTAGAGATGAAAACCACAAAGTCCATTATTAGGTTTCTGGTGTTGGTTACTAAAAAATAATTCCTAGTACTTAAAAGAAATCTAGCTGAGATTCTAAAGGAGGTGCCTTGTGGGAGAAACCTTAGAACCATCAAAAATCTGCCCCTGCTATAGTCTGAATGTTTGCATCCCCTCAAAATATACATGTTGAAATCCTAATGCCCAGGGTGATAGTATTAGGAAGTGGAATCTTTGGGGAATACTTGGATCATGAGTGTGGAGCCTTGAGAATAGGCTTATTGCTCTTATTAGACTGCATAGAGATCCCTCCGCCTTCCACCAAGTAGGAATGCAGGAAGAGGACGCCAGCTACAAACACGGAAGAGGGTCTTCACTGGAACATGATCATGCTGGCAACTTGCTCTTGTATTTCCCAGTCTGCAGAACTATGAAAAATGAGTGTATGTTGTTTATGAGCTACCAGGATTTTGTTGCAGCAGCCAGAGCAGACTAAGACAGTCTCTAATATCTCTTCCTCATCAAAGGTAAACAAACATTCAAGAGATATAATCCCAGTAAACAAACCTGGAGACAGCTAAATTCACTGACCTAAGCACATACTATTCTATTGGGCAGGGAATGTTTTGTTTTGTTGTTGTTGTTCTTTTTCTCCAGACTTCAATGGAGATTATGCTATAGATTATTTTCCCCCCAACTTCATTCTTTTTCCAAAGGAGAGGTATTTTGTTTCACTCTGCCATTATGTTTGGGTGCATTGGGTAAGGTGAAGTTATCATTCATCCTCAGAATGACATGCCAATCAGAAATCACAACTTGCATCAAAACAGAAAGACTGTGTTAAAAAACTTGGAGCCTTATAAAAATGTGCCTGCCATTCTTTGGGAAAGGTTAGATATAATTTCCATTGCAGGTACAAACATTGTATTAGATTAGAAGTAAACATTATTGCAACTGAATATAACTTACATGTGAAATGGAATGAATACATATTGCGCAGTAAGAGTAAGATAAATTCAGCAGGTATATTTAGTTTTTTTTTATATATTGAAGTGAACTTTCACTTTTGATTCTTCTTGTAATATATGTCTTCCCTTTTCTTTGGGCAATTTATATTATAATCTATGTGGTTATAGCTATCTATAAATCATGGTGCTTCCTTCCCAGGTACAAGCCTGCACCTAAGCATGTTTTCTTCTTCTGTATCAGTTTGTGTAAGAGATTTATTTTTTAGTAGCATGTATTTATATGAATTTGTATGTCAGTATTTGGACTTTGCCTTTTCGTATAGGTACTCATAAAATCTTCTGTAGGAAAGGTAGGGAAAAATAGACAAAGGAAGAAAGGATAGAAAGGAGGAAATAAAAAAGGAAGGAAGGAAGGGAGGGAGAGAGATTTAATAAAGGTAGTTCTAGGAAAGAAAATTTCTGAATTTATTTCTGTGGTTGCATAAATAATTTTTCCTTCACATATAATCTGATAGGTTCACAGGAGTCAATACTGGTGATACCTCATGACCCCATGACTCCATCAGGTCTGTCTCTTGGCTTCTTATCAGTAAAAGGTAAACCTCTCCCTATTTTTCCAATTCTTTGCTCAGATTTATTCAGTTATATGACTGTGTTTTTGTGTATGAAAAATCTGATTGCATATAAAAACTATGCTATAACTGATTTAAAGTTTGTTTTGGTATATTTCTTAGGCATGTCAATACTTACGTTCCGGTAAATGTTTTATTTCACTTTTGCTTAATGCATTCATCATATTCTTCTGTTATTTAGGTTACCTCAATGTGTAATGACAGTCTTCCAATGTGTGAAAATTATCTCACACAATGTATCTGATTATACTAGTTCTAAATCTAAGGCCTTGTGGCAATTTACATTTGTGAACTGAATTTTCCAATTCAAATGACAGCTGTGTTTCAAAGTACTAACATATATTCCTCTGGTACAAAATAATGACAGTTATTTTCAAGTGCAAGTTACGACCACATTGGCTGTGGGAGCTGACTGTCAATAAGTTGATTTATTCCTCTTGCACTGCAGGATTGGAATTGGAATGTCTAGAGAATCCATGTGCACCAAAATTGAGTGAATGAGAAATATATGAGAGAGAATCATAATAGGGTTTTTAGATACAAAGAAAAAAATGAAAAATTAGAGTATCTGGAGATACACTACAATAGTTGGCTTATAATGAAGGAAACTTCACTTTTCAATTTTCTTCACAGTCTTAGTTTTATATCATATGAAATCAATGTAAAATAAGTGTTCTAAAACAATGCCTAGCACATGGTAACTACCAAACAGATGTTAGTCATTAGTAAGCATAAAGTAAAACTCACCTGCTTTGTTCAATTCTTAAATCTCAATGCAAATAATTTTATGTCAGTGATTAATTATTAAGATTTTCTGAAGGGAAATATGTTTCATCATATCTTGAATAGGCTCAGCTTCAAGGTATGCTGAGAATTGACCTGCTTGTTGGTAAAGCAAAGGGCATTAATCTGGACCTGAGCATGGTCTAGACAAAGCTGATGCAAGCAATGTTTAGCAGCATACCATCACCAAATAAAAAGATGAGCTCAGGCAAAAATTTTCCAATGAAGAAAACTAAATGGTGGATGGATGTATTCCTTAAGATAACCCTCGTTGCTATAACAGACAGAACCTTAACATCACAGAGTCTAGTGTTTTCACTGGAAACATTTTGTCACAGTGTTTTCCACTGGAAACTGTTTTCACCACAAACAGTTTGCTGCACAACTAGTCAGCCACCAGGCAATATTGCCTTAAAAATAAAATAAGTAATTGAGAGTTTGGCTTGACAGTTTGGTTTCAATTGGTTGACACTGGTTTCATTTCTTTGTTGATGAAATATTCCCATTTTTGCATTATATAAATCTTAGTGGTCTATACAGTGATGAGTAGACATGCATTCTTGAAATAGTGCATGATAACAACTATGTATATCAATTTGTTAGAAGGTAAGGTAAGAAAATTTACTGGAAGTATGAAATTAGAGAGTGTAAAGCCAGATTGCACACTGTACTAGAAAATGATAACATATCAGTTTGCAAATCCTCTGGTGATTACAGTCATTCCCTTCCACCCATCAAAACCAAAAGCTGACCAAGCTATGGCAAATATAAAATTCATAACAGGGTTTCCCTGGTGGCGCAGTGGTTGAGAGTCCGCCTGCTGATGCAGGGGACGCAGATTCGTGCCCTGGTCCGGGCGGATCCCAGGTGCCGCAGAGCAGCTGGGCCCGCGAGCCATGGCCACTGAGCCTGCGCGTCCGGAGCCTGTGTTCCGTGGCGGGAGAGGCCGCAGCAGTGAGAGGCCCGCATACCGCAAAAAAAAAAAAAAAAAAAATTCACAACAGTCTTTGAGAGCATTCATTATTAACTCCTTAGCTAATTTCAATAACAACAGTTTGCTCTCCAGTGCTGTCTTAACCAAATCTATCACTCAATATTAGCAGCTGGAGGCAAAAGAAGAATTAAGCTCCTTCTATTCCCAACAAAGAAACAGTTAAGTGATTCCTGAAGAGTATAAGTTTCTTGAAAATGATGAAAATCTTTTGCTGTTTGATAGCGGAGAATGTGATGTAGACAGAATTTTGGTATTTGGCACAGAATCTGGCTATCACTGGATATGTGACAGTATACCTAGAACACACAGCAGTGTAGAAGACTTTCACTGCACAATACAAAGCTCAGTTACAGATATGCATCCTAGTGTCTTAATGAAGAAAGGAATTTTAGCACAAAGGAAAAAGTGCAACACCGAATGAGGAGGGGAAACAAAAAGCAAAAAAAAAAAAAAAAAATGTATAATATTATGAAGGAAAGTTTCTAAAGATAAGTGCTTAGTTACAATCCACAGAATAAAATCAGTTATTTGGGCATTATTGCCATGATTCTGAAACCGAGAAGGACACTGTGGGGCTCCTGGGCATTGAAGCCTTTTTGTCCCCCATTTCTTGTACCCAGGACTCCAGCCTCCATGACCTTTCCTGAGTTCCAAAGGGCAGATGTGAACAGTAGCTAATCAAGGGAGGAGTAGCCAAAAAACCACCTGAGGCAAGATTAAATGGACCAGAGAAAGTCATCAAAATTAGGAGACCCTGCACACATCCTAATCTTGTCAGCAACCTCACCCTTGAACTATTCTGTAAAACTCCTCATCACATCCTCCCGGGTTGGGACGTATAGTTTTTGAGGGCAGGAGCTCAGTGTGTCCCCCTTTGCCTGGCAAAGCAATAGAGCTATTCTTTTCTACTTCACCCAAAACTCTGTCTCCAAGATTCAATTTGGCACAAATTCTACACACATTTTAAATGTGTTCAAATACTTCTTGCATTTTCATTTTCTACAATAAAAATCTTTAAAAATTTTAAATTAATCTTTCCTGTTTCTGTACGTCCTTTCCAATGTACCTCTTTTATTTTCATTATTTTATCTTTTAGGGCAAAATTATCTTACAATTAGCTGTGTGGCAAAACTGCTTGCAGAGAAACTGCTTATGGCAAAGAATCTTACGGCAAAAATACCTAGAACTGAAATCACAATAATGTAAAATGACAGGCTTGACATTTCTTACTTAAAATCCAGAGTTACTGTGTGTGTTGACATCTAGCCAGTGCATGTGGAAGAGAGTGGTCACTACATAGGAATTTTTCTGTACCCAGACTACACAGATGTATATCACATACACCCATATCCATTGACTAGAACTATATTACCTGCCGTAGTAATTTGGGAAATATCAACTAGCTATAGATTTAAAAGGAAAGGGAAATGGTGTGGAGTTTGCCAGTCTTGGCCAAAGGGCTTTAGGAAGCACTTATATTCAGAATTAATCCAGAAGCACTATCTTCATTCTAGATGGTCCTAATACTTTGGAATATATTCACAAAGAAAAGAATGTGCAGGTCGTAGGTAGAAAGGTTATAGCCAGATAAAAAGTGATTCAGAGGAGATCCCATAAGTGGATTACCTTAAGAAAAAAATTAAAAATCAAGAAACAAAGACTGAAACCTATTCCTGTGGATTAGGAAAATAATGCAGAAGTGTGAACAAGAATTTGGCTTCATGGCAAGGAGTTCTCAGTTCATATCTCAAATCAGATATTGGGCTTCAGTGAATAACAAAAATGTCATATTCCACTAACTAGTGAGTGCTTGAAGCAGAATATTCAGTGACTGGGCAGGACTGACTCTGAATCTGAAAGTGTCTTATTGCCTGCAGCTGAGCAAGGTCAGATGTCATGCTACAGCAAAACAGGTACCAGCTTCTGCTGACTTAAAGATGCACTAACGTATTCAGTTAGGACAGCACGCCAACAATGAAATTCACGTTTTATTCATTGGTAGCTCAGTAGCTAAACTCAAATTATATTTTGTTCTAAATATCTTGCATTTGTCTTATGAGCACAGGTTATAGTTTAAATTTTACATTAAAATATCACATTTTAATATACTAACTTCATACTGTATATTCATAAAACTTATTTTAATTAAAAACTTGGTTAGAGGGCTTCCCTGGTGGCGCAGTGGTTGAGAGTCCGCCTGCCGATGCAGGGGACACGGGTTCGTGCCCCGGTCTGGGAGGATCCCACATGCCGCGGAGCGGCTGGGCCCGTGAGCCATGGCCGCTGAGCCTGCGCGTCCGGAGCCTGTCCTCCGCAACGGGAGGGGCCACAACAGTGAGAGGCCCGCGTAACGCATAAAAAAAAAAAAAAAAAAAAAAAAAACTTGGTTAGAAAAGTATATAAATAATAATTTTTAGGCTTAGTCATTTTCACATATAAAATGAGGAGAATTAAAACCAATCATTTGTTTTGGATTTGCTATTTAATTAGTTTAATAATTTAAAGTTTAAGGAATTAGCAATGCTATAAAATACAAATTATTATTCTTTTTATAAGAAAATATAGTTTAAATGGTTCTGAAGATCACCTTTAAAAGAATTCATAATATCTAAGGGAACAACATATTTTAGTTATATCTATTTAAAGATGACTTAAATAGGTGAGAAAGAGTTGGCCCATTTGCTTCATAGGAGCTTATTAATGTAGCTGTTCCACCTAACATGAGGTCAAATATACTGTCCTGGCCACACACATATTATCAGGAAAAACTACAGGTGAATTAAAGATCACCAAATTTTGCTGTTACGTGCAATTTAGTGCACATCACGTTGATGCTGAAAACTCAGCCTCTGCAAATTGATGCTGAAAACTCAGCCTCAGTGCCAAATTGAACTTCGGAGATAGAGTTGTGGGTGAAGTAGAAAAGAATAGTTTTATTGTATTTCCAGGAAAAGGGGGGCACAGCAGGCTCATGCCTCTCAAAACTGTGTGTCCCAACATGGGAGGATTTGGTGAGGAGTTTTATAGCAATGGGTCAAGGGTGGGGTTGCTGATAAGGATCAGGGTGTGTGCAGGGCCTGTGCTCCTTTAATCTGGCCTCAGGTAGTCTCCTGATGAGCTTCTGGAGGTCCTCAAACTGTGATCTTCTCTGCAATGAAGAATGCTAACATCTTCCATTTGTTGGGGCTTTTAGTTCTGTAAAGAGCTCAAAGATATTGTTACCTGTATCCCTTCAGGTGAAACCAGGACCCTGCCCCAAGGCTGCACTGTTGTTTCTTGGCTGCTCCTCCCTTGTCTCTGCACCTATCCCTTCCCTGATTAGTAACTGTTTGAACCTGCCCTTTGAACTCAGGGAAGGTCACGAGGCTGGAGTCTTTTCCCTACAAACAAGAAACTGGGCACCGAAAAGCTTCCATGCCCTGGAGCCCCGCAGGGTCCTGCTCGGTTTCAGTGCCACAGAATTTATGTCAACATATCATTTTCTCAATATTAGTGTATATGTATATTTATCTGGCATTATAAAGTAGGCCTACAGAGGCAGAGGAAATACAATTTAGCAAACCAGTCAAGATAATATCCTAATTATTGAATTATTTACAAATTAAATTTATTTAGCACCTGGTATGTTTAAGTCAACACAAAGAAAGATGAGGATGAAGTTCTTACTAAGAATTTACTTCAAACAATAAACATTTCAAATGGGTGGTTTAAATACTTTCCCCATGAATGTAAATCATAGGAAAATTATTAGAAACAAGAGGATATACATGGCCTTACCCAGGGAGCTAAATTAGACCACCATTTGCTAAAATTCTAGTACAAGGGAAAAAGGCAAATGAAATAATATCCACATACACTAAACTACACACACACACACACACACACACACACACACACACACATCCCACAAAAACATAAAATGCAAGCAGACAAGCAAAATTAGGCATTATTTCAAGAGACGCACTAGACAACAATATTATACTGTAACAGATGCCAGAGATAGTGATATGAATAAGGCAAGCACATTCCTGCCCAGAAAGGTATTTGCCATCTGTAAGAAAAACAAATAACTTAAGCACAATAAGCATAATAAAAAGAGAGATGCAGAGAGACATGCAGCAAGTAAATGAGTGAATGAGCCTGGTCTGGAGCAGCAGCATTTAGATGAGACATAAAAGACTAATAGGAATTAGGTAACATAATGAAGGAGAAGAAAGAGAGCAAACGTAGTGTCGTGAAGGTTCTAAAGCAGGACAGAGCATAATCTTCAAAAACCAAACGTAGTTTCATATTGCTAAAGTGAAAACAGCTTGAGGAATTGCAGCTACAGATAAGACCAGGCATCAACAAATGTACAAAATCATGCAGGGTATTATGGATCGTTGTAAAGAGTCTGAACACCATCCTAAGGATCACGTGAAACAAAACACATTTAAGTAATAGAGTTCAATGATATTGTTAGACCCAAACGGTCTACGAGGGATTCCAACTCGCCCAAGAACCGCCAAGAGTCGAGAGCCGCTGCAACACGCAAGAGGTTTATTAGGAGCCGATGCACCGGGGTTCCCTGAACCTCACGCAGGAGGCCGATGGGGAACCCCTAAAAGCGGAATCACATACTTTTTATAGGTTTATTTACTCATAGGGCGGGTATATTCTCACAATGATTGGGTAAATGTGGTGACTTTTGAATTCATTGGCTTAGGAACTTTTGTCCCACCTTCTGGCCGTTATAGTTGTCTGTTCATTGTGGCGGTTAGGGCGTATACCTGTTACGGGCAACTGGAAAATTACCTGCTGTCTGGCAAGTCGCCGTCAACTGAAAAACTCCAAGAATTGGTTTCGATAGGGAGAAGGAGTGGCGCACGATAGGGAGAAGAATTGGTTTCGATAGGGAGAAGGAGTGGCGCACGATAGGGAGAAGAATTGGTTTACGGGAACAAGTGAGGGGGTGGAAAGTCCCTAAAGGCCCCACATTCCCCCCCTTTTTTTTGGTAACTAATTTCAATCATGGAATTTCAGTTTCTTTTTGCGAGTTTTGGTATTGTTGCCTTAGCATTAAAACTTGTACCGTACTAATGCGTTCTCTAATAAAGGCTATCAGGCGATTCAGAATGCATGGTCCAAAAGTTAAGAGCAACAATAAAATAATGAGGGGCCCTAACAAGGTGGAAACTAAAGTAGTAAGCCAGGGAGATTTATCAAACCACGATTGAAACCATCCTTTTTGATTTTTCCTTTCCTGTTGTCTTTTGTCCAGGCGCTCCCTAAGTTTGTCCATAGTTTTGGTAATAGCCCCAGAATGATCAATATAAAAACAGCATTCTTCTTTTAGTGCAGCACATAGTTCGCCCTCCTTAAGGAACAGCAGATCTAATCCCCTCCTGTTTTGCATTACCACCTCTGAAAGCGAGGTGAGGGATTCTTTTAACTGAGTTATGGAACTTTCTAACGCCCGGAGGTCAACATCTACAGCTTGTCTTAAGGCATCATAATAGTGGGGTTGTTGAATGAGGGCTGTTGCACCTGTTCTTACCCCGGCTGCCATTCCTAGTCCTAGGAGTACAGCCAGGGTGAGTGTTATGGGTTTCCTCTTAAACCTTCTTCTGCCCTCATATTCATCTAGAAAGGATGAATCTGAATGATAAATGAGTCTGGGGACTAGCTGAACTAACACACAAAAATCGGTTGAAGCTTTAAGGACCTCTAAAGAAATGCAGGGGGTCAATCCTGTGTTACATGCCCACCATCCATCCGGAGGAGGGAGGAGATACCCTGAGCCCTGTGGGAGGCTTAAATTGGCACAAAGATGTCGGTGGGACGAGGGGGGCGTTCCTACACATGTACCGTTTCCTAATACTGAGGCCAGGGTCAATTTACTATTTTCTTCTTGTTTCCATCGACATTGATCTGGAGTGTTAACATTATTATAATTAGAATTATATCCTATAGCATCATAATAAGGGGGAGGAGCAGCATAGCAAAGCCAACATGATTTGGTAGCCTCCGGGTTTGTGGCATTTAAAACCTCAAAAGCCGCCTGGACCAATGAGAGCATTCGGTCCCGGGGGGTCTTGGGCTTGATTGTCATTTCTTTTGGCTCAAAAGTTTGGTTTCTTATCTCTGGTAACGCTGTGGGAGGGGCCAAAGGTAGCAAAGAGTGCCCTATCTCAGGGTTGGGGCCTATAGGAACTGGAGTAGGGGTTTCAATTTTTAGTTTGATGGTCATTAGTAATCCATCATCATATCCTTCTTTATAAAACCTGATTCCCCATGAATGGCCATTTATCCAGTTTTTTATCTTTTTTTCCTGGTTCACTAAAAGAGATCTTAAGGGAATGGCACCATTTAGTACATTCAGGCCTATAAGTTAAGGGGTTGGTTGGGTGTGTATAATTGGCTGTCACCTTAATAAAGTCCCAGCCAGAGGTGGGCTTCCAATAGGTGTCTCCTGTGGTTTCATATCCCCAGCTTTTGCAATAAAAGTTTTCAGTTCCTCCATATTTATAATTAAGGGACCTGTGGCGATGGAACCCGGGGCATATGTAGAAAGCAGGAGCTCTGAGCCCAGTCCTCCGAATCCTGTTTTTGCAACCCTTTCCGGAGGAATCAGCTCTAGTTGATAAAATTTTTGGAACATTATGTTGATCATAATAGTCTTGTAAATCCCAACCGGGAGCCCCTATGGCCAGTTTACAAACATCAGGAAAAAGGTTTGGCCACCAGGTCCATTGGGGAGCGATATTGCTAACAGACATATTACATCTCCAGTTTGGGAAATTACCTGCCAGGTTAAACGCTGGGGCAGGTGAGGACTAAAATTACTCACAGTCAGTAGGGGTAACAAAGTTAAAGTTATAAATCTGATGATCGCAGAAGCTTGAGCTTGAGCGGGTTGCTGGTCTTTTGGGCTCGCCATTCCGATGTTGCAGATGCTGGTGCGGCCTTCACGTGTGAAGCGTGGATCCACGCAGCGATGCCGTCTACCTTTATAGCCGTGGGGGTGGTGAGCAGGACGATGTATGGTCCTTTCCACCGAGGCTCTAGAGTCTGGGTTCGGTGCCGACGGACGTACACGGAATCTCCGACTTGGAAGGGATGAGCCTCTGCTGGTGTTCCTGGTCGGTAAGCCTCTGCCAGCTGGGACCACACCTCCTTTTGGACCAACTGGAGTCCCAACAGCCTAGCATATAAGTCAGTGTTATTCTGGCAGTCAGGACTTAATTTCTCCCTTAGCGTAAAAAGAGGAGGTGGGGCCCCGTATAGTATTTTAAATGGAGTAAGATAATAGCGGGAGGGGGTATTTCTAGCCCGGAACAGGGCTAAGGGAAGGAGCACCGTCCAATCTGTACCGCCAGTCTCTATGGACAATTTAGTTAGGGTCTCTTTTAGAGTTCTATTCATTCTCTCTACCTGTCCTGAACTCTGGGGTCTATAGGCACAATGTAATTTCCAATCAGTCCCCAGGTATTTGGCCACACCCTGACTTACCTGGGCGACGAAGGCGGGACCATTATCTGATCCTATTACCTTTGGTGCCCCGAACCGGGGGAAAATTTCTTCTAAGATCTTTTTGGCCACCACAGTAGCTGTCTCCTTCTTCGTCGGGAAAGCTTCTACCCATCCTGAGAAGGTATCTATAAAAACTAGAAGATACCTGTTACCGTACCTTCCAGGGCGTATTTCAGTGAAGTCGACCTCCCAATAGGCTCCTGGGCGGTCTCCTCTGAGCCTTTTTCCGACCTCAAGTTTTCCTTTATGGGAGTTTACCTGTTGGCATGGAATGCACTTTCGTGCAATCTGCTCAGCTAATTTAGTTAGTCCAGGGGTATCATAACCTGTCTTGTGTAGTAGGGACACCATCTTTTTGGTTCCCAAGTGTGTCCATCTGTGAATCTGTTGTAGCATGGATTTTGCTTGTTGAGGAGGTAATGTTCCTTTAGTTATGGCTGGGGTAATTGTTCCCCTATTATTTGGTTTCCCAGGACTCTCATCTGATAGTTCTAGTATGATTTTCCGTAGAGCCACTTCTCGTGCCACCCTATCTGCCATGTTGTTGCCTCTTGTCACCGGGGTATTGTCCTTCTGGTGTCCGGGGCAATGAATGATGCTGACTTTAGTGGGGAGCATGAGGGCAGCTAGCAGTGCCACTATTTCTTCTTTGTTTTTAATTTCTTTGCCCGCCGAGGTGAGCAACCCTCTTTGTTGGTAAATGGCCCCATGGACCTGGGCGGTAGCAAATGCGTATCTACTGTCCGTATAGATGTTTACCTTTTTGTTTTCTGCTAGTTCCAATGCTCTAGTCATGGCGATTAGTTCAGCCCGTTGGGCCGATGTCCCTTGCGGTAATGTGGCTGCCCAGATGACCTCTTTCCCGTCTACCATGGCAGCTCCCGCCCGACGCTTACCTTCCTCTAGGAAACTGCTTCCGTCAGTAAACCAGGTAACGTCGGCGTTGGGGAGGGGCTGATCCATCAAGTCTGGTCTGCTACCGTGTGCTGCAGCCAGTACTTCCTGACAATCATGGATGACGGTAGTGCTTTCCAGGTCAGGGTCGGGTAGCAAGGTGGCCGGGTTGAGTCCTGTGGCTGAGGTAAACTTAATACGATCTGAGTTTAACAGCAGGGCTTGGTAATGAGTCATCCTGGCATTTGTTAGCCATCTGTCGGGTGGCTGGCGAATTACACTTTCTAATGCATGGGGGGCTGTTATCATTAGGTTCTGCCCCAAAGTCAGTTTGTCAGCATCTTTGACCAAAGCGGCCACCGCGGCGATTATTTTTAAACAGGCGGGCCATCCTGCTGCCACAGGATCCAATTTCTTTGATAGGTACGCAACCGGGCGATTCCAGGGGCCCAGTTTCTGAGTTAGTACTCCCTTTGCAATACCTTTATTCTCGGCCACGTACAGATGAAAAGGCTTAGTGATCCTTCCCCCGTTCCTTTTTTTAGGGCATTCTCTTGCCCAATGACCTTTTTCTTTACAGTAGGCACATTGGTCCTTGTCTAATGGCCGCCTTCTATCCGTTGTTCGCCCTTCCTGTCTATTTCTGTCTCTACTGTTTCCTCCTCTGACTACAGTGGCCAGTATCTTACTCAAATGTCTTTCTTGCCTCTTATCTCATCTTACCTCATGAGCCTCTTGTTCCTTCTGCTTTCTTTCTTCTCTTTCTTCTTCTGTCTCCCTCTTATTATATACCTTATCTGCCTCTTTTACTAAGTCCTGAAGGGAGAAACCTTGTAGGCCATCCAGCCTTTGTAACTTCTTTCTAATATCAGGGGCCGCCTGGTCAATAAAGGCCATTGCTATGGTGGCCTTATGTTCCTCAGAGGTTGGATCATAAGGAGTGAATCGTCTAAAAGCCTCCATTAAGCGTTCTAGGAACACGGTTGGCGATTCCTGGGGCCCCTGAGTTACCTCTCTTACCTTAGCCAAATTCGTGGGGCGCCTGGCCGTTCCATGGAGACCCACCACCAGAGCCTGGCGATACATTTTCAGGTGCTCCTTACCTTCCGGGGTATTAAAGTCCCAATTCGGCCTGACGAGTGGAAACCCGGCATCAATCTCGTTAGGCAACTGGGTAGGTTGTCCATTGGCGGCTAACACATTCTTTTTAGCCTCCAGGAGAACCCGTTGCCTCTCCTCAGTTGTGAGGAGAGTCTGGAGGAGCTGTTGACAATCATCCCAGGTGGGTTGGTGGGAGAAGACAAGAGACTCTATTAAAGCAGTAAGAGCCTGTGGGTTTTTAGAGAAAGTAGGGTTATGCATCTTCCAATTATAAAGATCTGCAGAGGAAAAGGGCCAGTATTGAAGGGGTCTATTCCCGTGGTTATCGGGGGGGCCATATTCTCTAAGGGGTAAAGCAGTAGAATCTGGGGAAACAGCCCTCTGGCTTCTGGTGCCCGCCGAGGGACCCCCCCTTTCCGCCATAACAGGTGGCCCTACTGGTGCGGAGGGTTGTGAAGCTGGGGGTCCTAGGGGCGACATGGGATTTAGGGCCGGAGGATAAGGAGGTGGGGAATCTAGAAGAAGCAAATCAGACTGCAGGTCAGGATATATCGCCTTTGGCGGGTCCGGGGCAGCAGATGACTTTTCCGTGTCTGGGGTTTTCTTCAGGGCCAATATCTCCGATTGTGCTGGAGCGCATGCAGACGTGCCTGTTGAGGAAACAAAGGGCCGGACCCACGGAGGCGGGGAGAGAACTAGATCTTCCCAGACCAAGATATATGGTATCTGGTCTGGGTGTCCGTGGGGTCCTGTGTTAAAGACCCTAGACTTGACTAGCCCAACCTTATCTAACAAAAAAGATCCTTCGGGTGGCCACCCTGTCTGAAATGTAGGCCACTCAGAGGTACACAGCGTTTGCCATTTTCCTTTCCTTACTTCTACCGAAAGGTTGTGGGCCCTAGCCCTAACTTCGGTCCAGTGGCTTAGGGTAAGAGAAAGAGGAGTCGTCATAGTTTGTCCCATTGTCGTCCGTCAAAAGAAAGATAATAGTACAGAAAAACAATAAAATTTCAAAAGACACACATTGATATTGCCGCCGCGAACTTAAACCCGAAACCAACTCAAATTCAGATGGCAGCTTATATAACCTGCCAGAACCAGCCGCCGCGAACTTAAACCCGAAACCAACTCAAATTCAGATGGCAGCTTATATAACCTGCCAGAACCAGCCGCCGCGAACTTAAACCCGAAACCAACTCAAATTCAGATGGCAGCTTATATAACCTGCCAGAACCAGATGAAGGGGAGACAAAATTTGTTTCTCCTTCCAGATGGACCACCAGGGCGTCCCCCGGGGCCCGTGGACACCAGCTTTCGGCACGTCTGCCTAGCCAGGAGTCCAATACAGATTCCACAGCAAGCCGGTTCGCACGGCTTTTTCCTAATGGCGGCTAGCAACAAACAAACGACAAACAAAGAGACAATTGGGCTCGAGCCTACCTGATACCTCCGACTCCCGATGTCCTTGTGACCCGGGGGCGAGTGGGGATCCCGGACGAGCCCCCAAATGTTAGACCCAAACGGTCTACGAGGGATTCCAACTCGCCCAAGAACCGCCAAGAGTCGAGAGCCGCTGCAACACGCAAGAGGTTTATTAGGAGCCGATGCACCGGGGTTCCCTGAACCTCACGCAGGAGGCCGATGGGGAACCCCTAAAAGCGGAATCACATACTTTTTATAGGTTTATTTACTCATAGGGCGGGTATATTCTCACAATGATTGGGTAAATGTTGTGATTGGGTAAATGTGGTGACTTTTGAATTCATTGGCTTAGGAACTTTTGTCCCACCTTCTGGCCGTTATAGTTGTCTGTTCATTGTGGCGGTTAGGGCGTATACCTGTTACGGGCAACTGGAAAATTACCCGCTGTCTGGCAAGTCCCCGTCAACTGAAAAACTCCAAGAATTGGTTTCGATAGGGAGAAGGAGTGGCGCACGATAGGGAGAAGAATTGGTTTACGGGAACAAGTGAGGGGGTGGAAAGTCCCTAAAGGCCCCACAATATAATTTGATTTTTAAAATGATGTCCCTCTAGTTTTAATGTGAAACTGTTGACATTGGTTAATAGTTGAGTTGAGAGACCAGAAAGAAACTTACTTCAATAGTCTAGGTAAAAAGGATGGTTTTGAAACGGACTGCAGTAGTGACAGTGGGAATAGAGAGAATGAGAGAAGCAAGTGACATACATGTAGAGTTGGACTGATCAAGTTTAGAGACTGATTGACTACTTGGATTTAGAAAGGATTAGATTTTGAAAAATGTGGCGGCTTTTTTTTTCTTTTTGGAATAAAGATGGTTAGTTGTACTGTGCACTGAGATAGGGAAGACTAAGAAATGGGCAAATTTGGGAAAGGACGTTTATATCGTTTATGAATCTGGTAAATATGAGATGCTCAACGGCGACCCAAGTTGAGATGCCTGGATGCAAGTCACGTATGTAAATCTGAGGGTGAAAAGGGTGGTCAAGACTAGAGACAACTGGGGTCACAGGAGTCAAAACAGTCACCTGAAGATGACATATAAAGTGAGAAGAGAATATACACATAGATTACTGAAGAACTCCAATGAATAATGGCTGGATAGAAAGGGAAGCCTGCAGAGAAAAATTAAAGGGCATTGCCCAAAGATGATGAAGAAATTCAGGAAACTCTATTGTAATCTTACCCAGTAGAATTCACTTAAGGGAGAAGTAAGAAAAGATCAATGCAATTTATTTGTAGTTTGTTTACTTGGTGGTAGAAAGTTAAAGGGGTTCTGTTCTAATGCCTTCTTCCTGACTTTATTTTCCTTAATATTAACTAGATAAGGAGATCATCAGCCAAGATTGGAGAGAAAATAAGGATGTCAGATGTTTGGTTAGGAGTGTAGGAAGTTCAGAATAGAATAGGGAAATAATGAACTCGTTTACAAAACAGAGGCTCACAGACATAGAAAACAAGCTTACGGTTACCAAAGGGCAAAGGGCTGGGGGAAGGATAAATTAGGAGTTTGGGATTAACATATGCACACTACTATATGTAAAATAGATAACCCACAAGGACCTACTGTATAGCACAGGGAACTATACTCAATATCTTGTAATAATCTATAAGGGAAAAGAATCTGAAAAAGAATATAGATATATATGTATAACCGAATCACTTTGCTGTACACCTGAAACTAACACAACATTGTAAATCAACTATACTTCAATTAACAAAAAAAAAGGATCAGGAAAACCAGGAATACTGATCTAGGATTAGAGTTTTGCTTTGTAGGAGTAGTAAAAAGATATAGGGCTAAGGACATTTAGTAGGTCATCAAAGGATATGTTCAGGCTGACTGTGGATCCTTAGCTGAATGAGATCAGAAGAACAATGCATTAACTTGGAAGTTCAGTTCACATGGGGATAGTTAAGTATGGAAGCAGGTGGGATGGCAGGGTCTGCTCAGACAGTGTGACAGCTGCCTTAGAGATATCAGAGCTTAGACAGTATTGATCAGTGGTAAATTCTGGGGTGTGACCATGGGGATGGCAACAAATAAAGAGTGCAGAAGAGGACTTTTGACTTTGAATCTTAATCACAGAATCTTGACTAGAGAGCTGAGAGGACAGATTGTTATATGACTGGTCAGCATAGAGAGACTATGAGTCAAGAACCAGATATCAATGAATGAAAATGTGTGTTTGGTCAATTTATAGAATATAGCAATGAGGAGTGGTAGAGAGCACTATAGAAAAAATGAACTAAAACGACGAGTAGTGTTTTAAATAGTGAGATAATTATTGTCTGGAGGTAAAATTGATGAGTTAAAAAGATGCTAAGTTTACTTCCCTTCATATAGAGGATCAGTAAGAATAAATATTTTATATCTAAACGAACTGCAAAAGATAATGTCACCTTATAGCTGGGCCACATTTTTAATTAAGACATGAAATATGGGGAATATTCAGTAAGTTATTTCAGATATAGGAAAGTTTTTGTTCATGAAGTAAGAATTCTGGGACTCATAATGAACTGAAAGTGATGCCAGAATTTGGAGTTTTGTACAAGAGAAATGAAAGGGAGAACCTCCTATAAAGATTTTCTATTATGGGTGTTTATTCAGGAAAAACCAAACTTTAGTTAATTTTGACATTTTATTGGAGGTAAGTGGTCAAATAGTTATCCTTCAAAGAATGAAACTGACATGTTTTCATGCACAAAAATTGTAGATTTCTATTTTTAGAGGGCATCCATTTTTCATGCAATTTATTCTCCCAACTACCATCCCAGATATCCTTATATATGGGGAGCAATATTAATATAAAGTATCAAATAATTAGATTATAATATGAAAAAACAATCGAGGCCCCAAATATTTACTCCACAGAAAGACTTACATTTATGCTGTTCATCATTTGCATTTTGGTAAAAAAAAATATGCTTTTCAAGATTTTTCAAATATCAAATTTTAGAAAGTTATGACTGTTTTTCTTTATTAATGTAGCAATAACATATTTTGTTACCAGATATTTAATTGCTCATGTTTTACATGATTATGGAATTTACATTTGATTTCATTAAACCAACATCCTTATGTTAGAGTTAACATTATTTTTAACCACTGACAGTTTTCATATGAAATTATGTTGTTATTTTGGTAAATAATACTTTTATGTATTGGGTTGGCCAAAAGGTTTGTTCGTTTTTTTCTGTAAGATGGCTCTAGTAGCACTTAATTGTCTTTAACTTCATTCAAAACAATTTTGTTAGATTGTATGTGGTAGATGTCATATCAACATGCATTTAAAAAAAGACATTAAAATTGGTGATGATTTGTGTAGCCATCTTAGTATTGAAGATGGAAGAAAAAAAGCAACATTTTCAGCCTATTCTTTATTATTTCAAGACAGGTAAAAACGCAACTGAATCGCAAAAAAAAGATTTGTGAGGTGTATGGAGAAGGTTTTGTCACTGATTGAACGTGTCAAAAGTGGTTTGCGAAGTTTCGTGCTGGAAATTTCTCTCTGGACAATGCTCCATGGTCGGGTAGACCAGTTGAAGTTGATAGCAATCAAACTGAAACCTTCATTGAGAACAATCAATGTTTTACCATGTGGGAGATAGCCAACATACTCAAAATATCCAAATCAAGCATTGAAAATCATTTGCACCAGCTTGGCTATGTGAATCTTTTTGATGTTTGGGTTCCACATAAGTTAAGCGAAGAAAACCTTCTTGACCATATTTCCACGTGTGATTCTCTACTGAAACGCAATGAAAACATTCCATTTTTAAAACAAATTGTGACAGATGATGAAAAACAAATACTGTGCAATAATGTGGAATGGAACAGATCGTGGAGCAAGTGAACATTCCATTTTAAAACAAATTGTGACAGGTGATGAAAAGCGAATACTGTACAATAATGTGGAATGGAATAGATCGTGGAACAAGTGAAATGAACCACCACCAACCACACCAAAGGCCGGTCTTCATCCAAAGCAGGTGATGTTGTGTATATGGTGAGATTGGAAGGGAATCCTCTATTATGAGCTCCTTCTGGAAAAGCAAACAATTCCAACAAGTACTGCTCCCAATTAGACCAACTGAAAACAGCACTTGATGAAAAGCATCCAGAATATGTCAACAGAAAACACATTAATCTTCCATCAGGATAACGCAAGACTGCATATAACTTACAACTTGGCTGGGAAGTTCTGATTCATCCACTGTATTCACCAGACATTGCACCTTTGGATTTCCATTGATTTCTGTCTTTACAAAATTCTCTTAATGGAAAAAAATTTCAATTCCCTGGAAGACTGTAAAAGGCACCTGGAACAGTTCTTTGCTCAAAAAGATAAAAAGTTTTGGGAAGATAGAATTATGAAGTTGCCTGAAAAAATGGCAAAAGGTCATGGAACAAAAGGGTGAATACGTTGTTCAATAAAGTTCTTGGTGAAAATGAAAAAATGTGTCCTTTATTTTTACTTAAAAACCAAAGGCACTTTTTGGCCAACCCAATACTTCTGATTAGATTCTATACATTCTTCCAGTTATAGCAATATATATATATATATATATATATATGTGTGTGTGTGTGTGTGTGTGTATATATATATACAGTTAGATAAAGGCTTCTTCAAAAATATTACATTCTTCATATTTTCTAATAAAATAGTGTTTGACATTTATAAATTATATTCTCTTCTATAGTAAATAGTGATTCAAAGAAAAATACATGCTACTTTTTTCTTCAACATTCAAACTATTCAAAAATCTATTTTGAAATATAAATATACAATGCATTATCTACTTCAGAATAAAATATAAAGCCAGAGAACAGAAGAAGAACTTTCAAAGGGTACTGACAAGTATCACCCAAAAAAGTGCAGAAGCGGGAAAAAGAGAGTTTGGTGTTATGTGAATGTTGTAGTTAATAACATTGAATGTCACCAGCCAGTCAAATAAGAACTGAAATATTTATTGAATTTAACAAGAACAAAATATTTGCAGTCTTGGCAACAGCAGTTGATGTGTGTTGAAGAGGATTTTTTTTTGAGCTGCAATTGTAAGTTAATGAGTTACTGGGAGTCACAGAAATAGAGGAAGCAAATGGAAAGTAGAAATATGTTTAAAAGAGGAGAGATACAGGTTTAGCTACTGTGTTAATTTTGACTCAGTCACACATGTACATATTCTCAAAAGTGTGCTGTATATACATCCTCAGAAGAGAGATAAGGTGATGATTTTGAAGACGGTTCAAGTAAAGACTATTTTTCTGTAGTTAATATATTCGACTGATGTTTATCAAATTACTGTTTGTTCTAAACAACATTCAAGGCTCTAGGAATTCATAAAAAATAAAATCGATGTGAACAAAGTCCTAATTCTTGTAAAGATTACATTCTGGTGTTTGGGAGACAAATGGTATTATATAATTATATAATATTAAATCATATGTATTATATCTATAAAATGAGGTGATGAGATGTGCTATGAAAATAGGTAAAGTAGAATAAGGGGATATAAGGAGTGGAATATTGCTTATGAGTCTTATGAGAAAATTATCTGGAAAGCTTATATTTCAGCAGGACCTGAAGAAAGTTGAGGCATGAGTTATAAAGATCTTTAGAGGAAAAGAATTCTAAAAAGAGCGAAATGCAAAGGCCCTCGGGTGAAGGCATGTTTGCTGTGAGAGGGAAAGGAAAGTTCCTGGAATAACAAAAAGCCTAGATTTTTAAGGCTTTTAGGAACTTTAGGTTTTACTCTGAAAGAGATGCAGAGCCATTGTAGAGGCTCAAACTACTGTATGTTTTGATCAGGAGTGATGTCTTTCAACATTTAGACAAAGATCCATCCTCGCTTCCGCATTAAAGAGAAACTGGTGGGACAAAGTTGGAAAAGGAGAGACCTGTCAGAAAACTCTTGCAGTAACTATTCCAGGGTAGACATTGCAAAGTGGAAATGAGTCAGAGGAGATATTTTGAAAGAGGTGCGGGTAGGAGTAGTTGTTGATCCTTTGAATGAAACAGAGAGAGGAAACGAGAATGAGTCCAACTTTGTGGCATTTGTGTTGGTTGTTGTTTCTTTTGGGGTAACAGAGAAGAAATAAGTCGCTATTTACTGAGACTTGTTAGACTGTGAGAAAAGCCTTATTTACTAAGGTGGAAAATTAAGAATTTGGCTCTGCTTATTTTTATGTACCTTCAAGAAAATGTCAGTCAGTTTTTTATGTATTAGTGTTTTGGAATGGGGTTCTGAGATTTCAACACATAAAAAATGTTAAATACATGCAAGATGTCTGAATTACATACAGAAAAGACTGCCTGTAAATTCATTTTAATAAAACTGATAGACCTAATAAACTCTCTTTTTAAGAGACAGAAAGGATTTTGTTAGCAACATGAAAAGAACTTGAGGTGGGAATTAGATTTCTAAAACTACACTGGAGAAGGTTGAGTTAAAAATAGTATTTTTACCTTTATTAAAACTTTACTATATATCTCTTAAGTTTGAGTAGCTTGGGAAAATATGTATTATACTCCATGTTTACTATTTCAGTTATACATTATAGAGCTGCAGTATAATGTACAGAAATTAAAAGGGAGATAATTTATATCAGTCATCACAAAATTATATATTACATGCTTTACAGCTTATTAAATGTTTTCACGTTAATTCAGTTTTTAACTTGAAAAGTTAATTTATATGAATATTAGAAAAAATACGAGAAAACTCCACATTATTGAGGACAATAGAAGGACTGCAACTTCCATGCTTTATATGGTCATTTAGTTTCCCAGTTGATAAAACATGCAGACAATATTTTTTAACTGAATAAACCTGAAAAGAAAAATGGCTAGATGCATTTTACGCAGTTGCTCAATCAAGCCAGATGAACTGGTGACATTTATACTTATTATCTTATTAAAAACCAACTTCTACATTGATTGCTATGTTTTTCTAAAGCTACGTTTGTGTTCTCCATGTAAATATAAATCATTATAAGAGACACAGATTTTATCACCCTTTGAGGAACGAGCATGCTTTTATTAATCCTTGTGAAAATACGTGAGGTAGGGGCTGATAAAACCAGCATTAAATTACTTGAACAGCTTCTGTGGATGTAGCTGTCTTCAGAGGCATGCTATATGACCATGGCAAGAAAGGAAAGGTAAAAGAGATAATGAAATAGGTACTTTATTTCACAAATAAATGTATATCATGATATTACCATTTTACAATAAAAGTTTTTACTGATTCACAAAATAATAGAAAACAGTAAAATGGGACTACTTACAAATCTCTGGTTCCTTCAACTATATGACATTTTTAAGAGCAGTGCACTTAAATGGAAAATAAATCATATTTTAAACTTTTATTTTTATAAAATATTCACATTGATCAGTATATACAGAGGAAAAATTTAGATATGTGTATGACTATATGTAATTTTATCTTTTGACAAAACAAAATATAAATTTATATTTGTAATAAATATACTTGCAAAATGCTTAAATCATATTGGTGGTGACTCTTAAATGTATAAATTCAATTAAATTATAAATTCTCTGCCCACAAATAAAGTGCAATTATTTAACTTTTCTTTTTAAAAAATAGCTTTTGGAACAACCAAATCCAATTCATAATTCATCCTGACAGTTTTAGTTTATAATTATAGTCAGAAGTACAGAAATAAAATGACAAAAATAACAAAAAGTACATCTCACTTCTCACTACGAAAAAAATCTCAGAAGAGTAAAATATTTTACTATAATAATTATTTTTAATATAAAAAATGAATACTGAACTATACTATCATGTTTTACCTATACTTTTTAGCAGTCGCAGCAAAAAGGGTTTGACAAAATATATACTAAAATAGGAAACTAAAGAATGAAAAGCAGTGATTTGTTTGTACGAAAGATATGTTTATCTGGTGTTTGAAATATTGAGTATTTGGCATTTTGATTTCCAGCTTTTTACAAATGAAAAGTCTAATTGAGATAAGTAATAGAATAGGCACATCTGTAGTAATAAAGGTAACCACCATTACATGGTGAAATCACAAATCTTGCTCTCTTATGTAATGAACTAGATGAAGATCAGGAGCCCAGGGAGGTTGGTGGCTTAGTTCCACGACATCATCCATGGGCCTCGTATATTTTTGTACTGGCAGCCACTAAGTTATAGTTTTCCTTTGCACTGTAAATTTTGACATTCTATTGCTGTATTCCAGCCCATGGGAAGCATAAAGAAAGTGAAAGAAGCAGACATCAAATCATTTTAAGGGCATGATTGAGAAATTACATTCTTCAAATCCTTTCACAATCCACTGGCCATAAATTAGTCATTTGGCCTTATTTAGCTGCTAGTGAAATGTAGTCTCAATTTTGGTGTCCGTGTAACCTAATTAATTTTGAAAGGGGTTGTATTGTAAAATGAGGAAGTGCAGGGAAGAATGAAGGATGAAAGATTGTAGGAGTCTCTGTCAAACTCCTTTTCTTTATTTAAAACATTCAATGTTTTAAAGATATTTATATAGAGAAACATTTTTGGCACATGTGAGAATACGTTACACATTTATCCATTATAAACAATTAAGAGCAATAATTATATATCACAAAATTCCAATCACATGGTAAAATACTAAATATCCTTAGTATGTATCAGTTTCTTATGGTCTAGTATTTATAAAAATTAAAGGAAAATAATATACTTTGGAAAATAGAGTTTCTTTAGGCATTTTTTCCTCTTCTCTTAAACCTTTACCTCAGGAAAAGAAATGGTAGGTCATGAAGAAGAAACCACTCGCTTACACAGTCTTTATGAAAATGAAAAGAAAAAGAACATAGATACTCCAGGGTGTGGTCACCTAGGTTGGGAATAAATGTAATTTAGAGGCTACCTGAAACACATACACACACACACACACACACACACGCGCGCACACACACATTCTTGGAAGATAGTTGATAGATATTTACAGGAATTGTATCTAATTTAAGAGCTATTAATTTAAATTGCTCTCAAAATTTTGGTAGATTAGTTAAATCCACTCTAATATTTAAAAGCATGTTCTTATTCAGTAGGAAGAAGAAAAGTTTAGATATGTCCTTCAATAAAACAATTATTGTTTTTTCTTTTGGCATGTTAATATAATTCCAAGGAATGATAACAACAACAAATACACATGTATCATCATCACCTCTAACTGAAATATTCTGGGTAACAGTATCAGTAAACATAATCAATCCAAGCGTTAACTATATATGTGTGCAGGAGAGATGTATGCAGGCAAAGAGTACAACACACATGAATGCACTTATGTGGGAAGAAGCCCTGTACATTCAAGGGACTCAGCAAGTTCAGTGTGGTTGGAGAACAGACAATAAAAGGAGTCCAGGACATGATAAGTTTTGCATTCATTGCATTATATACAGGGTGCTATAATATTGTATGAAGATCAGGTGTGATAAATAAAAAAATATATATACATGACCATAGTCAAAATTGAGTAAGTTAATAATCAAATAATGGAGATAAAGTGAAATACAAATAAAACTGGTCCAAAATAAGATATGAAAAGAAATGAAGAAGAGAGACAAATAATAGATAGGACAAATAGAAAACAAAAAAGCAATGTGGCAGGCTTAACTGAAACCATATCGAAATTGTATTAAATGTAAATTATTTCAACCCTCAAAGGCAGAAAATTGCAGTCTGCTCAAATAAGAAAACATATCTCTATGTTATCCGTAAGAAAAAATTAAATATAAGGAAACAGATCTTAAAGTAAACGGATGGGCAAAGATATTCTATGCAAAAATAATCTCACACTAGAGTTATTATATTAATATAAGACAAAAGAGAATTCAGAGCAAAGAATGTTGCCAGATATATAGAAGGTTTGTTAGTTTCCTAAGAGTTCCTAACAAAACACCACACACTAGGTTGCTTAAACAACAGACATCCATTGTTTCACAGTTTGGGAGTCTAGAAGTCTGAAATCCAGGTTTCAGCAGAATTGGTTCCTTTGGAGGGATGTGAGGGAAAATCTGTTCCATGACTCTCTCCTAGTTTCTGGCAGTTCGCTGCCAATTTTTGGCACCCCTTGACTTGTGATAGCGTAACGCCAATCTTCAAATGACATTCTCTCTATGCCTCCATATCATCTTCCTCTGTATGTGTCTCTTTCTATGTACAAATTTCACCTTTTTGTAAGGATGATTAGTCCTATTGGATTAAGACCTGCCCTAATTACCTCCTTTTAATGTGATAACCCCTGTTAAGACCCTGTTTCCAAATAAGGGTACATTCTGAGGTTCTGGGAATTACAACTTCAATATATCTTCTTGGAAGTACACAATTCAACTCATGACAAGGAGCATTTCATAATGATAAAGGGTCAACTTTTCAAAAGTGGTGGAAACTGTCAATATGTTTCCGCCTGTAACAGATCATCAAAACACTTGAAGCCCATTCTAATTGAACTGAAATTATGAGTAGACAAATGAACTAGTTGTAAATTCAGCATTCCTCCTAAGTATGTGAATATATAGAGGAAATAATAATAAAGTAACAAACAACTCAATTAAAAATAGTTAAAGTAGACTAAAATAGTTCACAGAAAAACATGTATAAGATATATGAATGGCAAATAAACACATGAAAGGAAACTCCATATAATTAATTATCAGGAAACTTAAATTCAAACCACAATGTGATACTATTATATGTCAACTAGAATGGTTACATGGAATGGTGAAAACACCACATTTTACAAGGATGAGGGGAGAAGTCAGAACACATATCCACTGCTATAGGAAATGTACTATGATAACACCGCTTTTGTAAGACAGTGTGGCAGTTTCTTATCCACTCACAAATTCTTAGAAGCTTTTTCAAAAAATGCAAGAAGGAACAACCCAAATGTCCATCAACAAGTGGATAGATACACACTGGGGTATATCCATTTAATGAAATATTACTTAGCAATAAGAATAATACACACTAAACCGTGGATAAATTTCAAAACCATTGTATTAAGTGAAAGTCATAAAATTGTACACACTATAATTTCATCCCTATAAAATTCTGAAATATGCAAATAAATCTATTGGACCAATTTAGTGGATATGGCACCAAAAGGACATGAGGGAACTTTGTGGGTAATGAAAGATTTTATATCTAGATTTTGGTGTTGGTTACACAGATGAATTCACTTTGTAAAATGTACTAAACTGTACTATTAAATATGAAAATTCATTATTTCTTATGCAAATTGCATCTAGATTAAGTTGGTAAGAAAGGAGTAGGAGGAGGAGGGAGAGGAAAGAGGAGGAGGGGAAAAGAACAAGGAGGAGTATATGGGTCACTATGAAAGTAGGTGTTAATAAATTAAAGGTTTAGTGTACTGATTTTCTTAAACTCCTGACACTAACTGCAACAGTCAGCTCATACTTGAGTGTCAAACAATAATTGCTTTAATATTCCCTTTTTTTGATAGAAAAGACTTTTATTATATTGAACAATGGAATGTTACCAACACTCTAAATATAGAAAATCATTTCATGCTCTATGCATTTTATTGTATATTTTTGTATTTAAATGCATTGAAGTACAAAGGAAAATTCCAATTTCTAAGAATTGTGCATACATAATAAATGTATATAAAGTAATCTCTTAAGATACTATGCATATTTTACAAAGGCCTTGTAGGAAGGGAAAAACAAAAGTTTAAATCCTGAGTCTAAAAGAAAATTATTCATTTCCTTCTGCCAAAAATGCTGTGCTCTGGGGCATCTTTGAACCCTACAGCAAAGTAATCCTTCAATTTGATCCTAAACAAGGACACATTATCTCAGAATATCAAGACTATTTGCAACCTGAAGTTTTAGTCAAAACATTATGGTTTATTGAGTTTTTTTCCTACTGAAATATTACTTAAGGTATTTTTCGATAGCAGTTTTTCATTTTATTCTTCATATTTTTATCTCTCCTTCCACTGAAGAGGTCTCCTGATTCAATAACATTTTCACTAAGGATTTTTTTATTTTATTAATTTTTTAGACTTTTCTCTGTAAAGGTTGCAACAAATATAGGTGAAATTAGTTCCAATAAAGTGAACAAGGAAGGTCTACAAAGAGCACGGGCTGCTCTTTAAAGGGCTATATTCACACAGCCGTGCTAGAGATGAGGATACCTAAACAACCTGTAAGATCTGCGTGTTCTAAGACCATGCTCCGAGGAAGATTTATATTAAAATGTGGAAATATTTTTTCTAAATTTTAATGTACTATGAGCTATACCATGTGGCTTTTTATATTGTTTGAATAAATATAGAAAATCTTAATTTATCAAACTTTATATGGACTAATTGTCTTGTTATTAACAAACAGGATATGTATACCGTACTCATCCCAAAATATACAGTACTCATTACCAAAAGGTTGACCATTATCACTACAACTAAATCAAGTATGATGTATCATCATTTAGCTAAAAAGACACTGAACTATCTGTGTTCCCATTGTTAATTGAAACCTTCAAAAATTGAAGATTTAAAGCAACATTTGAAAAGTAGGACAAGATGCTTTCTCAACAATGTTATGCGTTATCTTCACACATTAATATTTTTCAACTTTTAAATTATTATTTGTAATATTATTTGAAACTAATTAATTTCCACAGTGGCTTTTCAATTTAAGGTATAGACTGCAAACTTGAATTACAAAAGTCTAGCTTCCTCAAGATAACTTATTATTATGGGACAAGAAGAGAATGAATCCATACATCTATCATTTATTTATCTATCATAGAAATAGAATGCTTTACATTAAAAACATTGTTAATATATCTTCAGAGTTCCATGCCTTAATATTCTAAAAATTATTATCTAAATTAGGATTTATGCAACTATACATTTTTGTGAACTAAGAAAATCAAATAAATTTTAGAGTTAATTTTAACCTGAAATATAGTCTCAAAAACATTTCATTACATATTCTATATTCTGCTTTAGTAAGTAATATGTATTGTATTTTATAAAATATGCACATCCAAGTTAGATTGCATCTAGTCTATGCAAATAATAACTTGATCATGATGTTTTACCTTATTAAATCCCCTGTCAGATCAATGATTAGTTTTATCTATCACGTTAGCAAAAATCTATGGTTCTACATGTTAATACTGTCTCATCTATACATAGTTTCTTAATATGTAGTGACAGCGGCTTTTGTGCCAACTAAATATCTGCAATTACTCATGTAAGTTAAGCAAATATTAGGACACCTCAATGGGTAAACCAAACCCTTGAAAATCATTACTGACTATTCTATTCCAAAGCTCAAGTTTGCCTGGTATGTAATGTCATTTTAACTTTTTTTGTGTGTGTGTGGAAATTGTCAAATAAGAGTGTTTTGAATATAAATGTTGTGATCAATATGTAGCTATTTATACAAGAAAGCAATAAAATCAAATACTAATAAACTATGATTCATTCATTTTTTTCAATCTCTTCAGTAAATATTTTTGACTGTGTCAACCTTGCTGAAAAATTCATTGTTATAAGAAGTAATGTTCAGCAATTTTGTTAATAATATCTCCGTTTAGTAAGAGAAATAGATAAGAAAGTAAGTAATTAGGAGGAAATAATTGCTAAAATAGATATTTTAAATTTGTGATCAAGAGGAATGTTTAGTTCACAATTACCAGCTTTCTTGGTGAAGTCAAGAGTCAATAAAGAGGTGGTATTAGAACTTAGTTTTAAGTGGCAAATGCAAACTTGGAAGTCTGACAATGATGGTGCATTCTCATCAGGACAAAAAGCAGGCATGAAAGAAGAGAGGTAGGAAATGGCAGGGCAATTTGAAATCTATGAGAAATCCAGATTAGTTGAATAGATTATGTTGTGGGCTGAGACAGAAAATGTATTAGAATCCTATTCCTAGATTACAATATTGATAGATAAAAGGTTAAGACAAAAGATGAGGAAGAATTGAAATATGCATAACTTAACTTTAACCAAATACCTGATGTTTCATATTCTTTGATAGGAATTTCTAGATTCAAATAGATTAATTTATGCTTCACAATTGTCCTCTGTATCAAAAGTCTCGTGTTTTAAGAAAATAATTAAAGCGTGACTGAAATGTGCGTTTATTGAGAACCTTCTATCTGGTAGATATAGTGCTAAGCATTTATGTTTTACGTCATTATTAAAATATATCTATGAAATAGGTATTATATTTTCATTTTAGAGATAGAGAATTTACTTATTAAGCGTAAATAATCAACCAACAAGCTTGTCGATAGCTTGTCTTCTGGCCCATGATGACATAGCTGGTGTGTTTTAACCCACGTGCATGCAATTCTAAATTTTATCTCTAAATGTTAAATGAGATATATGTTCTGTCTGTCATCACTTTGATCTCCAATAACATAAAAACATAAATAATTAAAATGTGCGGTTTGAAACAAACTCGGATTTGTCTGATTGTCACCTTTGGTATCTATTTTCCCTAGATTCTTTTAAAGGGCATCAGTCCAAATGGACACACTGTTATAGGAGAATGGAGAATGCAGAGTAGAAGAATCCTCTCTTATGATGTAGTTTTATATCATCTCAGTGCTATTAAACTTTCTTTTGCAGTCTTATTAGGTTGCTAACTCATATTCAGTGGACTTATTTGCTCATTGAGTACTTACCATATGTCAGGCACTTTGTAAACAGGTCAATTATTAGCTCTCTTCTCATGGGGTTAGGCACTTGTCAAAACAGTCTCACTGTCTTGTATTTAGACCTGTAGATATTGAGACTGACTGAGTTTAGGCAATCATAATCTAATCATTTCATAGCTTAGGATATATTATCTACAGCTCTAAAATGCATTCCTAAGTTGTTACAGATTCCTAAAACCCAGACTTTTGATTCCCAGGCCAATTTATTTCCTCTAATCCCATATATTGCTTCTTAGCTAGTAAGGAATTGGTGTCTTGTTTTTCTCCCTAAAAAGGTACTCTTTCACTTGACATAAAAAATCCTTTACATATTATTGTTTAGATAATTTTTCACATTTGTCAGAATAATATTGATATCAGAGACTATTATGACTACTTGATTATGTAATTCTTAAAATTAGTAAAGATTTACAAAACACTAAGGGAACTGCAGAGGCATTAAACTATTTCTTTAGTGTGATTTGCATGTGGGGGTGAAAAATAAATACAATAATTGGCTTTCTGAAATATTAATATAAATATGTTGCTTTCAACTACAATCTTCCAGGGAGGCATTTTTTTTTTTTGCGGTACGCGGGCCTCTCACTGTTGTGGCCTCTCCCGTTGCGGAGCACAGGCTCCCGACGCGCAGGCTCCCAACGTACAGGCTCAGCGGCCATGGCTCATGGGCCAAGCTGCTCGCGGCATATGAGATCTCCCGGACTGGAGCACGAACCCGTGTCCCCTGCATGGGCAGGCGGACTCTCAACCACTGCGCCACCAGGGAAGCCCGGGAGGCATCTTTTAATTTGGTAGTTTAGTGTTATGGTGAACTTGTAATCTATTAAATTTAAAGTTTATTACTGAAGTATCTACCATATTTAGGACACCGGATTTTTTGCTATGAGTGAGGGTAAGCTGTATAAAGCTGGCTTGTGTTTGGTCTCCTATCTTAGACTACAGTAGTAGAGTTTGAAACCTCAATTTAGTTCATGTCTTTTACTTATAAAAATAACATAAGTACATCATTTTCAATAATATTAAAGTCTCGATAAATTAAAATGTAGCTTGAAAACCAACCATAGTTTGTCTCATTGTCTTAATTTGTTTTCAATCAGGATATCAATTTTATTTTGACTCTAAAATTAAAAGAAGACATGATCTTTTGTTTTTCTCAGACTTTCATAAGGGTAAGAAATGACAGTGTCTACTCTAAAAGTAAAGCATGTAGTTTTCACTAACAAGCACCAAAGCTTTTTGAGATATTAGGAAAAGAGGTCCTTTTGATAAATGAAAAAAAAAATTAAACATCCCTGTGAAATGGGCTTGTATCGTATATTTTGATCCTTTTGAAATACAAATAGAAACTCACTTATCCAGTATTTTTGCTAGAAAATAAATGATGGACTTTTAAAAAATGCAGTGCCCAGAGATAATATAGTAAATAAGATGTAAGCAAAAATAGGAAACAGATATGAGGAAAAAACAAGTTGCAAACTAAGAGAAATAAATGAACCAATAGCATATTCTGCTGAAAATACACCATGCCTAGCAAAGAGATCTGCACATCCATTAATAATAATAACAATAATAATATCATCGCATTTTGCTGAGTTATGAAAGCAGCTGTTGATTGGACAGGCCTGGGATTCATACTGCAGCTATAATGCTGACCATAATAATCAATCTGATATTTCATTTTGTATCATGAAAAGAAAACAAATTGAAGCAGATGAATAGTTTCCCTTCAGAAGCATGTGATTCGATCATATACAACCAAAATAAATGACTAAATTTTGAAACTAGAACTGTGTTATGTAAATAGAAATGGGATTATCTGAAAAATGTAATAAGACATGGACTTCAAGTTTGCAAACCAATATATTAACACACACACACACACATATATATATATATGAATTTTCTACCTGCTAAGCAAGCACTAAATAACTGACTTCTATTCATGAATCTATTGGATTGAATTATTCAGCAGAGCCACAGTAAATGATATATTTGAAGCAGTGTAGTGGTCAAAGAGATCCTATAAAGAGCTAATAGGAAATTTATTCATTTTTAGTTTAAAGTAGATTTAAGGTGGATATCATTAAAATTGACAAAACAGAGAATAAGTACAATGATGACTGTTTCATTTATAGAAAGGAAACTGACAAGGTGATTGCTGATGTTTCTAATTTTGGAAATAGAATAAGAGAAACAAGAATATTATGCCAAACTAGTTTCAGTCTATATCAAATAAACATTATTTAAAAATACCTTGTTCTGATGATATAATTTTTTTAAAAAATCTAATACATTTAAGTTTTCCCGTTTGTCGGTTATATGAAAACAGAATCACTTTGTTGTTTTTATTGTTGTTGTCGCCTATATTGTCTCTTGTCACCTATATGACCTTGCTTACTACTCTGGAACTAAAATAACCCATTTTGTTTTAGGTATAACTCAACTCTTCAATCACTTTAAGGCAGAGTTTTTTGTTATTTTGTTTTGCTTTGGGGCGTGTGTATATGTGTGTGTGTGTGTGCACGTGTGTGTGTTGGTTTTGAAACTGCATATGCCTAGAAAAGAACTGCATTCATCTTTTGGTCTTATCTAATACTCATTTTTATGGTATACATAAAGTTGCTTGAAATTTGAGATCTTCTCGTTGTATAGATGAAGTTTTTCATTTCAGAAGAGATTGTTTCCCCCCACATTAGTATAGTCTTAGGAGATACCTAAAGAACAGGATTAAGTTTCAGTTTCTCTGTAGATAATGTAATGATAACTCCAACTATAGTGGTAGACTGAACAAACAGGGCTTCAGAAGGTCAACTTGGTAGAGATTCTGGAACCTAAATAATGTCGCAGCCCCACTTCTGTTCCTCAGGGCTTCCTCCTTAGTTTATCATAATGGTCTTTTTTAAGATCTCTGATTCTAGAAGGAACCATTGAAACAACTGATAAAATTCCTGGGTTGCTTTGAATATTGGCTGACACCTAAGCCAAATTTGTTGTCTTTTTAATGTTAAATAAAACACTTGGTAGCTTTTACTACTAGGTGGTCTTCAGGAACCCTTTATTTTTGTATGGTGCCAAAAGTTGGTTAATTACAACACTTAAAACATCCTGTTATATTCTAATGAATGTAATTATTTCTCAATAAAATAAAGGATTATTTCCATGAAGAAAAAATTCTTTTTTTTCCAAATATATATGACAACTGATCTAAGAATATTTTAAATATTTTCTTCAAGATGAAAATTTAAGATTGCATATAAAATTGTTATGCTCCAAAGAGTTTGATTCTTTTGTTTTAAAATTTATTATATTCAGTATATTGAACAAAATATTACTATATTAGAAATAGCTGGGGCACTCTCAAGTATTTCAAAACATACAACTATTTCAAAACATTTAATAACATGCAAATACTTTCTGAGCACATAATACTCAACACATTTAACTTGATAATTTAACATAAAATATGATGCAAATGAAATTCATATTATATGGAAATAAAAGTCCCCACCCGAAAATATGAAAACTATTAAACAATAAATTTATATCATGGCTAATGGCAGGGTTTTTTTGTTTATTTGTTCTGTATTTTTGTTTCAGTTTTTCTAACTTCAAACTTTCTAGTTAATTTGAACTTGTAGCCTACAGAAAAACTGCTCAGTTTATTTATTTTAAATAAGTAAATCATCCTGTAGCATCCAAATATAATAATAATAACAAAATTAACATTTACTGAGTATATGCATAGATTATCTCACAAGCCTTATAAAATTCCATTTAGTTAGATACTATTATTGCACCTGTTTCACAGTAGGGAAATGGATGCTCAAAGAAGCAAAGCAGTTTAGCCATGATAATTCAGCAAGTGACAGGTGGAACTGAAATTTGCAGCCCAGCTTTAAGAACTCATAATTCTACCAAATATATTATATAGAATGCTTTTATTTTTATATACTTTCACTATTTATGTTGGCTCACTTCTCCATTTATAGATACTCTAAATTATTTGGGTGAAGTTTCTCAATAATCAACAGCTTGAAGATTCAAAATTGAGCATGAAAAATGTTGCCAAATTTGTCATATTTTACTTTTTTTTCTTTCAATAGCCTAGGAAACCATTTCATTTCAGTGGAGATGGATAATCATCCTTAAAAATAAACCTGTTCTTTAAAAAGTTAAACTTATACTTAGTAAAGCATTTTGAATTACCATAGTTAGAGTTTGATGACAGAAAAAATTTAAGTATGCATGAAAATATACCCAGGAAGAAATATGTAAAAATGTTAAAACTGGCTATCATGATTACAGATTATTTATTTTGTACATATATGATTTTCTAAATTTTTCAACTAGGCTATTGTGTTTTTAAAGTCAAAAAATTTTTGATAGTTTTTTTTTTTATCCCTCCAACTGTTTCAATAATAACAGATTTGAATAAAGCATATGTGCTTGATCATTGGAATTAGAGAAGCTACCTCCCTTGATTGGGATGAGGTAACTGCTGTGTTTGGCAGCAACTGACTGAATGATTTGACGTAAAATAATGTAAAATAGGAAATATTTCCACAGAACAGATGATAATGCAATCGGCAAATCTCCAAGTTGTTTTGCGCCAATAGATTCATAAAATGGAAGTTGAAGACAAGAACTTCAAGAATGAAATATCTTGACCTGGAAAACATAAGTACATGTTGAAAAGCTTTACAGATGTTGCTATTGATTTCTGTAAACCAAAGCTATGGAATAGATTAATGGGTTTCTTGAGAGGCTGTCATTATCTACGCAAAGACTGTTATTTCTTGCCAAAAGAATATCTATGTGTGGTTTTAGCTTCCGTAATACTGACATAGTTATTAACATAATCTGTATATAATGATGATATCTATTTTAGTGTCTTATTTTAAATATGGGAATTTAAAAAAATTGTATCATTTAAACATCAAATAACCCTGTGAAATAAATACTGTTCTTGAATATAGTTAATATGTACACACACACACAAAGAAATCAAAAAATAAAAACAAAAACCCAACAAAACCCCCCTTTGTTGTCAAAATTTTATTATACTGAATAGTTCTTTATAAAATTTGATCAGTCAACTATCTGTATTTCCAACAGGCTCTTTTCCTTGTTCTATGTCTATCTTTTATGTAAAACTAGCATATTAGATTTGTTTCATACATGGGACAAGCCACAAAACAATGAAAAATGACTAATTTTAAAAAGCCTTTTTATTTATTTTCAATTGTTTCAAAAATATTTTTTATATTTTTTTCCTGAATTAAAAAATATTTATTTTATATTGGAGTATAGTTGATTTACAATGTTGTTTTAGTTTCAGGTGTCCAGCAAAGTGATTTAGTTATACATATAAATATATCTATCATTTTTCAGATACTCTTTCCCTATAATTTATTACAGAGTATTGAGTAGAGTTCCCCATCCTATACAGCAGGTCCTTGTTGATTATCTGTTTTATATATAGTAGTGCGTATATGTTAATCCCAAGCTCCTAATTTATCCCTCTCCCCCGCCTTTCCCCTTTGGTAACCATAAGTTTGTTTTCTAAGTCTGTGAGTCTGTTTCTGTTTTGTTAAAAAGTTCATTTGTATCATTTTTTTAGATTCCACATATAAGTGGTATCATATTATATTTACGTTTCTCTGTCTGACTTACTTCATTCAGTATGACAATCTCAAGGTCAATCCATATTGCTGCAGATGACATTATATGGTTCTTTTCTATGGCTGAGTAATACTCCACTGTATATATTTATATATACCACATCTCCCTTGTCCATTCATCTGTTGGTGGACATTTAGGATATTTCCATGTTTTGGCTATGGTAAATAGTGCTGCAGTGAACATTGGAGTGCATGTATCTTTTCAAATTATGGTTTTCTCCAGATATATGCTCAGGAGTGGGAATCCTGGATCATATGTTAGCTCTATTTTTAGTTTTCAAAGGAAACTCCATACTTTTCTCCATAGGCTGCACCAATTTACATTCCCACCAACAGTGTAGGAGGGTTCCCCTTTTGCCACACTCTCTCCAGCATTTATCTTTTGTAGACTTTTTGATGATAGCCATTCTGGCTGGTGTGAAGTGATACATCATTGTAGTTTTGATTTGCATTTCTCTAATAATTAGCAATGTTGAGCATCTTTTAATGTGCTTTTTGGCCATCTGTATGTCTTCTTTGAATAAATGTCCATTTAGATCTTCCACCCATTTTTTGATTGGGTTGTTTGTTTTTTTTATATTGAGCTGCAGGAGCTATTTGTATATTTTGCAGATTAATTCCTTGTTGGTCACATCATTTGCAAATATTTTCTCCCATTCAGTAGGTTGTCTTTTTGTTTTCTCGCTGGTTTTCTTTGCTGTGAAAAGCTTATAGGTTTTATTAGGCTCCATTTGTTTATTTTTGCTTTTATTTCCTTTACTTTAGGAGACAGATCCAGAAAATTGCTGTGATTTATGTCAGAGAGAGTACTGCCTATGTTTTCCTCTAGGAGTTTTTTGGTTTCTGGTCTTACTGGATCTTTAATCCATTTTCAGTTTATTTTTGTGTATGCTGTTAGAGAATGTTCTAATTTCATTCTTTTATATGTAGCTGTCCAGTTTTTCCCAGCACCACTTATTGAAGAGGCTTTCTTTTCTTCATTGTATATTCTTGCCTCCTTTGTTGTAGATTAACTGACCATAGGAGCATGGGCTTATTTCTGGGCTTTCTATCCTGTTCCATTGATCTATAAGTCTGTCTTTGTGCCAGTACCATACTGTTTTGATTACTGTAGCTTTATAGTATAGTCTGAAGTCAAGGAGCCTGATTCCTCCAGCTCTGTGTTTCTTTCTCAGAATTTTTTTGTCTATTTGGGGTCTTTTGTGTCTCCATACAGATTGTAAGGCTCTTTGTTCTAGATCTGTAAAAAATGTCATTGGTAATTTGATAGGACTTGCATTGAATCTATAGATTACCTTGGGTAGTATAGTCATTTTGACAATATTGATTTTTCCAATCTAAGAACATGGTATATCTCCATCTATTTGTGTCATCTTCGATTTCTTTCATCAACATCTTATAGTTTTTGGAGTACAGGTTTTTTGCCTCCTTAGGTCTGTTTATTCCTAGATATTTTATTCTTTATGTTGAGATGGTAAATGAGGTTACTTCCTTAATTTCTCTTTCTGATCTTTTGTTGTTAGTGTATAGAAATGCAGGAGATTTCTGTGTATTAATTTTGTATCCTGCAACTTTATGAATTCACTGATGATCACTAGTAGTTTTCTGGTAGCATCTTTAGGATTTTCTATATATAGTATCATGTCATCTGCAAACAGTGACAGTTTTACTTCTTTTCCAATTTGTGTTCCTTTTATTTCTTTTTCTTTTCTCATTGCCATGACTAGGACTTCCAAATTTATGTTGAATAAAAGTGGCAAGCGTGGACATCCTTGTCTTGTTCCTGTCTTAGAGAAAACACGCTCAGCTTTTCACTGTTGAGTATTATGTTAGCTGTGGGTTTGTCATATATGACCTAAAAAGCCAACTTAAAGGCAATCTAACAAGGGATTGAAGAAAGTTAGAATGTGTGAGTGTAGAAATTTCCTCAGATAGGTGAGGAGGCCAAAAGGCTGCATATCCTGGGTTAATTTGGGGATGGATGTGGTAAATTGTTCTGCCTAACCATTGGGCATTAAGTCCTCTACCCCAGATTCAGCCAACTGACCAGAGAGAATCAGTATATTCCCACATGCATAAAGCAGTATGTCATTAACCTCTTAGGAAGATGTGTAATGTCCGAAAAGGACAGGGCAATGGAGCAGTTTCCCTCGTCATCCACATAGAAGGAGTTGCAAATGATAGCTGGAAGGAAGCCCATGACGTTTAGAAACAGTGAAGTTAGTCAGCCACGGTGTCATCGGTTCCAGTACAAAAACGTTCTGGGCCAGTCTACGATTGAGGTCTTTCAGTCCTTAAAGAGATTTTTCATTCATCTTCCCACCAGCACCTTTTCAGGGAGTTGGATTAGTTTCATGTTCACAGACAGGAGAGCCACAAGACTACAGCTTATTATGTCTGCTTTAGTAACCTTGTTGTGCTCAAAGACAAAGGCTTTAGATTTCCAGTTATGCAAAAAGATCCAAAAGAAGGGCTCTTCCATTTACCCCTCAAGGAATTTTACTGTTGGGCCAATTCTATACTGCTCATGGCAAGAAATGGGGGTGGAAATGGAAATAAAGTCTCTTTTCATGTTTATCCATTGTCACAAAGGCTATGGATTACAATGGAATGATCATAGATCTTGCAGACAGAGAAACATAATATTTCATTTTTACTCTGCCATTAGTGGCATGTAGGCCTTTTGAAAATTAATTTTCTCAGCTTCAGTTTCTTTGTCTGAAAAAGGGAGATACTGTTTTCCTTATAATTGTGAAATTCAAATATCTAGCATAGGTCCTTGTACCCAGTAGTGCTAAATAAATTGTAGCTCTTAGTATCATTAGATACTAGAAAAATAAATAAAACAAATAAAAATAAGCATATGCTATAAAATGACAGTATTATATCTATGCTCCCAGAATTATTTTGTTGTGAAAAATTTTGTCTTCCTTCTATGAGAAGAGTTGGAGATATCAGGAAATTATTGCCAAAATAAGTTTTTCCAGGGGAAAAAAAAGATCAGTTGATGGTTTGCAGTTTATCTCAAAAGAATTTGATATGATGTTGGGCCTATATGCAGTGAAGGATGACAATATTGCTTCATTTCACCTGGCCTCAAATGGGACAGTGGAACATGATTTTTTTTTCCAAGTCATTAACCAGGCAGTTTTGAAAATATGAAGTTACAAGGAAAGTATTGTTTGACACATTGTTTGGTAGCTTAACTTCTTTTCGTGGCACAAGACTCTATTTGTCACTTAAATAGTACATATATATAACTGGATTTTAAGTAGAGAGTCAAGACTATTTTTTGTTATACAAAAGACTCAAACAGAAGCTGTCATGAATTTTAAAAAAAGTCATGATTTTAGGAAATGTTGATCTTTATAGCTGTATAGTAAAACTTATTTTTCTTTCTTTGAGGAGTCTTATTCAAAAATTCTAGACTGAATAAGTAGTCAAGAAACTAAAATGTTTTACTTAGAATTTTAAATGTGTATATTAAATTTACTGTTACAAATGCACTGTTAATTTACAAAAGCATGTAAATAAAAGAAGACACAGTATAAGGCTAGTTTCTGAATTGCCCATATGTATGAATTACTGGATAGATCTATGTTTGAAAGACTTTCTACTCCTTGTGTGCTTTATTGGCATTTTCCCTGATAAGACAATTTAAGAGTATCCAGTATGTTTTTAAGGATATTTTTTAAGTTCTCCAGAATTTTCTTTTGTGGTTATATATGTTTTGAGATTTCTTTCAAATCATAACAACTTTCAGTGGGCTCTGCTCTCTGTACAGCCTGGTCCTCTTATCCCCCTTGAGCCCAAAGGGCAGAACATCAAGCCAAGGAGGATTATTTGCAGGCCTTGCAACCTAATGAAATTTTCCCTGCTAGAGTTTAAAGTCACTTGAGATCAGTTACTCTTTTCTTCCTTCCATTTTCTCCTTTTGGGGATGGAAATATCTATGCCTGTCCCACAATTGTATTTTGGAAGCAGGTAACTTGTGTTCTAGTTTATCAGTTCCACAGATGGAGACAAAATTGCCCTGGGATAGATCATACTCAGAGAATTATCTATGCCTGATTTAGGTGATGGCATTTGGGATGTTTGTGCTGATATTTAGAGTAAATATATTTATATTAGATATATTAGACTCAGGTACATCTTAGTATAGTTATGAAATAGATTACTGTTGAAACTTACCTTTCATTTCCTCAATATCTTTCATTTTCTCAATTTATGAAATAGAAATCATATTCAGGTATACTTAAGAATCCCATTTTTGAGGAATATATTTAGATACTAGCTATATCAAAAAGAGATAGAGCATACTATTGTTCTATAATTATAAGTATTCAAGAGATTTGATTCAATAATTTTATTCAAAGTTGGCTTGAGTAAAACCCTTGAATATGAATAAGAATACAACTTATTTAAAGTATTTCATAGGTAAGTAGTAAATATTTAATTATTAAATAATAGAAAAGTTCAAATTATAAAAACTCAAACATAAAAAAGAATTATTTGGATTTCTGGGTTTTTTCCCTGATTTTGAAGGTGGTGGTGGTGGTGGTATGTGTATGTCTGCGTGCAGCATACGTAAAATCAAATGTGATAAAAGAAATACAAGTTCTTTATAGAAATGCAATATGTTCAAGTCATTCAAATTCATGAAAATGTAAAAAGTGAGAAAAAAAGACATGCTTGACTTGAATCATGATAGAAAAGCCACTGAAAATGCATTTAACTGGGTTTCCCTGGTGGCGCAGTGGTTGAGAGTCTGCCTGCCGATGCAGGGAACACGGGTTCGTGCCCCAGTCCGGGAAGATCCCACATGCCCCGGAGTGGCTGGGCCCGTGAGCCATGGCTGCTGAGCCTGTGCATCTGGAGCCTGCGCCTCAGGAGCCTGTGCTCTGCCATGGGAAAGGCCACAACAGTGAGAGGCCCGCGTACCGCAAAAAAAAAAAAAAAAAAAAAAAAAATGCATTTAACTGACAATGTCATGCTCTTGCCAACTAATTTTGGAACGTACATGTTCAGTGCTAGCCACCTACTCTAGCAATGATGGACAGGAGCAATACTAAACAGTTCCATCATGAGCTGGATGCAGTTAATGCTGAATATTTATCCTAACGTTAAGTTCTATTGAATGCTAATATTTAGTTTGCTTGCAAAGACCAAAGAGATAGATTTTACTTTTGATATATTCCTCTTTTTGATTTTAGGAAATATTTCTTAAAGCAACTAGAAGTACTATATGGGTAACTTTTTGTTTGCTACATTGTAAAGACCTGGCAACATTCACATCGTTTAGTCAAAGCATGTTGTTTTTCCTGAGTTATTTGGTTTGATTGTCACCATAGCAGGAAAAATTAGTTAATAAATTTATGACATTTTAAGTTCCATGGATTAATATATTGTAGCCTTAAAAATGTTGTTTTATCAGAACAAAGTTAAAACAAACAGAAAATCAAATATAAAAGCATAAATATAAAGAAAGCTGATTAAGATTTCTTATCTAAAATGATAATAACAATTGGAGTCAGTGAAATCTATAAAGAGGTTATAGCCTAATCATCCACTAAGTTATAAGGGTAAATTCTACCTAGATAATTGAATTCATGTACAAATCATCATAGACAATGACTTTGAAAATTTATGGTCTGAAAAGACCTGTGGCCTGGAGATGACCCAACTGTCTTCAGTGGAGTAACCTGAGACTTTAGTTACTTCACTGTACACAGTAGACATGAAAATGGTGTGGAGCTATCTAGCAGCAGAGATTTTGTATGTTAATGAAGTTAAGGCAGTACCAATTCAAACTAGACTTTGTAATTTAGGGTGTTAAATATAATCATACAATTTCCATTATGCCATAAAAAAATTTTTAAAATATATACAAAAAGGATATGAAAAGGGAAACAAAACAGTTTACTGAAAAAAAATTCAAGTAAACATGAAAGAAGACTGCAATGGAAGAAATGAAAATCAAAAGCAGTATAATACATAAAAAAATGGCAGAAGTTCTTTCTTATCAATAATTACATTAATATAAATAGACAAAATTTCTTCAATCAAAAAACAGAGATTGGGAGAATGGATTTTTAAAAATGGTCTAAATATATGCTGTCTACTAGAGACACGTTTTTAATCCAAAGACAAAATCAAGTGGAAAGTGAAAGAATGAAGGAAGATATTTTATGCTAATAATAACCAAAAGAGAGAAATAGTGGCTATACTAATATCAGACAAAATATATTTTAAGTCAGAATCCGTTACAAGAGACAAAGTGTCATTATACACTGATACAGAAATAATTCATCAAGAAGAGATAAAATTTATAATCATACATGTACCAACAAAAAGAGTCCCAAGTATATGAAGAAAACATTGACAGAATTGAAGGGAGAAATATTCACTTCTAGAGTAATAATTGGGCATTCAATAAAATACTTTCGATAATGGACAGAATAGCTAGACAGAAAATATATAAGGAAACAGTGAACAACAGTATAAATCAAGTAGATATACTTGAAACAGTTCAAATGTAGAACACTCAAAACTACAAAAGAGTTCAAATGTAGAACACTCAACACCCCAACAGTAGAAAATACCTTCTTCTCAAGTGCACATGGAAGATTCTCCAGGTTAGACCATATGGTAGATCAGAAAACAGCTCTCAATAAATTTTAAAAGATTGAAATCATATTAAGTATCTTTCTAATCACAATGGAATGAAATTGGAGATAATAATAGAAAGAAAAGTTTAAAAAAAAGCCACAAGTATGTGGAAATTAAACAACGTACTCTTATACAACCAGTGAGCCAAAAAAATCACAAGGACATTAAAGCACATTTAGAGACAAATGAAAATTACAGCACAACATATAACTATGAATTAAAGGTAGTGCTTAAAGGAAAATTTATAGCCATAAACACCTAGATCAGGAAAGAAGAAATATCTCAAATCCATAACATTGAGGAAGTAGGGGAAAAAAGCAAAATAATCTCAAAGCTAGCAGGAGGAAAGAAATAATAAAGCATAGAATGTAGATAAATACAATAATGAATAGAAAAACAATAGAGAGACTCAATCAAACCAAAAGTTGATTCTTTGAAAAGATGAACAAAATTATCAAACCTTTAGCTGGACTGACAAAGCCAAAAGTGAAGATGCAAATAACTACAATCAGAAATGAAAAGTGAAAACATTATTAGCAACCATACAGAAATAATAAAAGATTATTAGTAAATTTGATGAAGAACTGTATACCAACAAATTAGATAACTTAGATGAAATAAACATTTCTAGAAACACACAAATGATCTAAACCAATTCAAGTAAATAGAAAATCTTAACAGATCTATAACAAGTAAAAAGATTACATCAGTAATCAAAAACTTCCAACAAAGAAAAGTCTAGGACCAGATTGCTTTGCTGATGAATTCTATGAAAAAATTAAAAAGTCAACACTCAAGCTTTCAAGAAATGGGACATTCCTAATTCATTTTATCAGGCCATCATTACCCTGAAGCCAAAGCCAGTTGAAGACATCACAAGGAAAGAAAATTACAGACCAATATCCCTTTTGACTAGGTGAAATAATCCTCAAAGAAACATGAGGAAGGATTATACACCATGACCAAATGATTTATCCCAGGAATGTAAGGATAGATCAACATAAGAAAATCAATCAGTGTAAGACACCACATTAATAGAATGAATGGTGGGAAGTGGCAGTGCACGTGATTATCTCTGCATCACTTGACACAGAATAAGTATTTAAAAAATCCAACATCTGCTTGTGATAAAAACACTCAGACAACTAGGAATAGAAGGGAGCTTCCTTAATATGATAAAGAACATTTATAAAAAGCCCACAGCTAACATCATACTCAATGGTGAAAGACTGAAAGTCATCCCCTAACATCAGGGACAGGATGCCTACTTTTACCATAGTGATTCAACATTGTACTAGAAGTTCTAGTCATAGGAATTAGACAAGAAAAAGAAATAAAAGGTATCCAAATTGGAAAGTAAGAAGTAAACTATCTCTATTTGAAGATGAAAAATATCCTATACAGAGATAAGTCCAAAGAATCCACAAGAAAGCTACTAGAGCTAATAAAAAATTCAGAAAAATTGCAGAGTACAAGATTCATATCCGGAAATCAGTTGAGTTTCTATACACTAGCAATGAACTCCTTGACAAGAAAGATAAGAAAGAACTCCCATTTACAATAGCAGCAAAAAGAGTAAAATATTTAGAAATAAATTTAACCAAGGATGTGAAAGTCATACTGAAAACTACAAAACAATTCTAAAACTAATTTAAGAAGCCCTAAATAACTGGAAAAATTATTCATATCCATAGATAAGAATACTTAATATTATTAAAATGACAGCACTATTCAAAGCATTCTGCATCTTCAACACAGTTTATATTAAAACTCCAACAATGATTTACAGGAATAAAAAAGTTAACCCTTAAATTTATATGGAATTTAAGGGGCTTTGAATAACCAAAACAATATTGAAGAATAAGAACAGAAAACTCACACTTCCTCAGTTCAAAATTTACCACAAAGCTGCAGTGATCAACAGTGTAGTAATGGCAAAGCAATAGATATATGGGCCAATGGTAAAAAATTGAAAGTCTAGAAATAAACCCACACAGCTATAGTCAATTGATTTTTGACAAATGTACCAAGTCCATTCAAGGGTGAAAGAATAGTCTCTTTAGCAAAGAATGTGGGATGATTGGATATTCACCTGAAAAAAAATGACGATGGAGTGCTACTTCACATCATACATAGAAATCAACTTAAAATGGATCAGTGATCTAAGTATGAGAACTAAATACCGTAAAACTCTCAGAAGAAAACATTGGAATGAATCTTCATGACTTTAGGTGTGGCAAAGAATTCTTAGATAGAACATATAACTAGGAACAACAACAATAAAAATATATAAATTTGACTTTATTAAAATTAAATTGTGTATTTCTTGACATTAACAAGAAAATGAAAAGACAGCCTATACAATGAGAGAAAGTATTTGCCGGTCATATATCTGATGAGTTAGACAGCCAGAATATATAAAGAACTTATAAAGTACAAAAACTAAACTCCAATTAAAAAATGGACAAAGGAGTTAAATAGACATGTCTCTGAAGAAAATATACAAATGGTCAATATGTATATTAAAAATGCTGAACAATTATTAGCTAACAGGGAAATTCGAATCAACGTCATGAGATAATAGGACGATTATAATCAAGAGATGGAAAATACCAAATATTAATAAGAATGTAGAGAAATTAGAACCCTCTTAAATTGCTGGTGAAAATTTAAAGTGGTGTAGCCATTACTGAAAACAGTTTGTTGCTTCATTAAAAAGCTAAAATGGAATTACCAGTAATTCCACTCCTAGGCATATACCCCCCAAAATTGAAAACAGGAACTTAAACTGAAACTTATATCAAAATGTTTATTGAAGCATTATTCAACTTTTGGTGGATACAACCCAAGTCTCCATTAGATGAAGGGATAAACATAATGTGATGTAAACATGCATTGGGGTATTATTCAGTTTCAAAAAGGAATGAAGTTCATTCTGATACATGTGACAACACTGATGGACCTTGAAAATATTATGCTACCTGAAATAAGCTAGACACAAAAGGACAAATACTTTATGATTCCACATATGTGAAATCTCTAGTATAGATAGAGACATGAAGTAGACTGGAGAGTACCTAGGACTGGGAGCAGGGGAAATAGGGAGTTATTTCTTAATGAGTATACAGTTTCCATTTGGAATGTTTAGAGTAAAAGTTTTTTTGGAAGTACTGATGATGGCTGAACAACACTGTGAATGTAATCAATGACACTGAAAAGTACTGTTACAATGACTAAAATCTCAAAAAAAAATGTTATATATGTTTTAGCACAAATATTTTTAAAAAGGATCACAGACCTAAATGTAAAATTGCAAAATGTCTGGAAGATAACATAGGAGAAGGTTTAGGAGACTTTGGATTTGATGATGACTTTTTTGATAAAACACCAAAAACATGATCCATAAAAGAAAGAACTGATAAGTTGAAATCTATTAAAATGAAAAACTTTTACTCTGTAAAGATCACAGTTAAGAGAATAAAATCAAAGACAGACTGATAGAAATCCTTTGTAAAACACATATTTGATAAAGAACTGGTATCCAGAATAGACAAAGAAATCTTAAAATTCAACAATAAAAAAATCAAATTTAAAATAGGTAAAAGATAACAGATATCTCATCAAAAAAGACATGCCAATAGAAAATAAGACTGCTCTACTGATAATATGCTCATATTGTATATCATAGGGAATTGAAAACACAATGAAGGCATGGAGGATGTTTAAGGGCATATTGTTAAGTGAGTGAAGCCAATCTGAAAAGGCTTCATCCTGTATGATCCTAACTATATGACATTCTGAAAAAACATTATAAAATAAGGTAAATAATAGGCACGATGCTGTACAGATCCCTAGAACTTACTCATCTTGCATAACTGAAACTTTTTACCAATTTAACAACTCTCCATTTTTACCTCCTCCCAGCCCCTGGTAACCACTATTCTATTTTTTTCTTATATGGGTTTGACTATTTTAGATATCTCATATAAGTGGATATCTCATGCAATATTTATCCATCTGTGACTGGTTTATTTCCCTTAGCATAATGTACTCTGGGATCATCAATGTTGTCTCAAATGACGGGATAATCTAGATCGCAAAGAGATATCTGCATTTATATGTTCACTGAAATGTTATTCACAATAGCCAAGATACTAAAACAAGCCAAATATCTATAGACTGAATGTGTAAAGAAAATGTGGTATATGTGTGGAATATTATTCAGCTTTTAAAAATAAGGAAGTCCTGTGTGTTCTTATAATGTAACCTCATCTCCTTAGGTAATTTGAGGATTTTCTACTCCTTTTATTTATTTATTTATTTATTATGTTTATGTTTTAATTTTTTTGCCGTACGCGGGCCTCTCACTGTTGTGGCCTCTCCCATGGCGGAGCACAGGCTCCGGACACGCAGGCTCAGCGGCCATGGCTCACGAGCCCAGCCGCTCCGAGGCATGTGGGATCTTCCCGGACCACGGCACGAACCTGCGTCCCCTGCATCGGCAGGCGGACTCTCAACCACTGCGCCACCAGGGAAGCCCCTCTGCTCCTTTTAAAATTAATCTCCCAATTTAAACAGTTATCTAAAATAAAACTTATGGTTAGATGAATAAAATTAATTTTCTATCCACATTACATGCAAATAGCTAGATGCATTTTAAACCTTCTTGAAGATTAAGTTTTAGGAATATTTTTCTTAAAATATAGGCCATGTGACAGTTACAAAATTCACTTTGGGTCTCTTAGAAAATATCTCTTAGAAATAGGTACTCATTCTCCAGGAAGGGGAAATTAAGGAAAGATTTTCAAGATAGTAGTATATATTTGAATTGGTGTGACTTTCAATATTTTATATCGTATAAATTATATATATTCATTGCATAGTTTGTGGGAACATCTCAAAAAAACAGAATTCTCTTTAAGAGAGGTTGAGAATGCAGGAAAATGGTAATAATATTTCTGAATATTTTTATTAATTTGGTTTAAATATAAATTGGAATAGATTAGGTGACTTGCAAAAATTCCTTCTGGACACCCTGGGGTCACTTGAAAAAACAGAGAATCATTCTCTAACAGTTTCAGTGCAGCACCACAGGAGTGCAAGATCTGCTTGACTTCCAAATGAGAAATTCATGCCATATATACTAAGAAAGCGTGGAACAAGAATAGTGATGAGTCTGAGATTGAACGTAGCTTATAAAGATTCTTGAACATGCAAGTTTTGATTTGCAATTGAGATGCTTTTCATATAGGACACTCAATATAACCAGTTTGTAAAAAAATAATAATAATAAACAGAAAGCTCAAATAGAGTTGGGTGACCAGAAGGGGAGAACTCTCACACCCTGTGATGATAGCAGAGCCCAACAGGAAGAAGAAAGACTCCTTCTCTCTCCTGGCAAAGACTCAGCCAATGAAAAGGCATGGACTCTTTGTTCATATAGCCTTCCTTTTACCCTCTATTAAAGCATTCTCCTTCCCTTACCATGTAGAGAGCTGCATGTGGCTTGCCATGATTGCAGGCCCCAAGTTGCAATTCTCTGCTGATCCTGAATAAAAATTTTAAATTATTTTTTCTGGAGAAATAACTGGCAGACTATTTGTTTTAGGTCCACTATTTCTAGAACAAAGTTGTTTAACATGTCAAAATAATATTGATCTCCATGGATATGGCTCATTTGATTATAATATTTTTAATGGCAAGAGCACATCTCATTAGTATGTTTTAGGACTGACCTTTTCACCATGGGTCAAAACTAGGAATTCAACAAACACTGAGTTATATATATTTGAGTAATATGTTGATAACCCTCACTATTTTTTCACTGCTAAAAATCTGGTAGCAGAGGGGTAGGGACATGTACATCTGACCTATAATTTACTGACCTGTAAGTTATAATTTATTGATACAAAATAAATAATATAATCCACCATATGAGAAGGAATTGAAAAGTCAAATATCATAAGGGCAGAAAAGAGAAAAATCCTTCAGTAGAGAAAATGTACAGAAAATGTGGTTAAACTCTCTGAGATATCTTGTCAAGCCTTATATTAGTTTGCAGCCCAAATTTCACTCAACCAAAACACATTACTGGTATTTTCACTCATAAGTTATTGGTCTGAGCAACTAAATTCTTCACTAGCTTTAGCTAAATAAATGGGGTCAAGGACTTTTGTATAAAACAGGTTTACAAAAACTAGCATTTATTCAAAATGTCTGGACTCCAGCTATTTCTTTAAATAAATTGAACTGAGATTTTTTGGTCAATCTTGTAATTGGACTATGAGGCACTAATAATTGTAAAAAAAATTAGCTTTGTAAATGTTTTCTACTACATATTTATCTCTTTTTTGATAAAATGAATAGGCTTAAGATTTTATAAGTGATTTGAGCTCCATGGAGTTGTATAAACTGGGTAGAGATGCTTATGAGGAAAGAAAGTTATGCCTTTAAAAAAAACCATTATATTTCATGCTAAATTAAAGTATCTAAACTTCCCTTTGTTTAATACATATGAGGTTCTTTATATTATTTCTTTGAGCAACTGTTTAAATTTTTGTGCTTCACTTTACTACCATTATTTTGAAAATTTAACATCTCTTCTCCTTTCCCAAATGAAAACATATTTTACATATTCTCCAGGAGCACTCTTTGAAGCAATGCCTTGCTTTCAGAGACTCATTGTGTTACTAACTTAACAAATTATCTATGGGCATCCAATTTTGTGCTTTGAAAATGTATACAGTGATCATTTAAAATATTCCATAATTATGCATTTTAAAAGTGGCATCATTAATTGTCTTGCTATATGATACTTATTTAGAGAAACAAATGAAATATTTTGGCCAACTTTATTTTATTTCATTCCTAGAATACATCAGGATATTTCTGATTGATGTGTTTGAGACTCTGAACATACTCTTTAAGTCCTTTCTAAATGAGAGCTTGTCAATAGCTTTGTCTATGTGCAAATTCTGAATACAGTGCTGGGTAGCCCGTGTGGTTGGAAAATGTTTTCCAAGAGAAAGAAGGAAAGGAAAACCATCATTTTTAATTTGATTTTGAATGCACTTCAATAAGCCTCTATTCTACTTTTAGGACAGTTAAAATACAAGTGATTAAACTGTAACATACACCAAAATGGAAAACTTTCCATCTGAAAAGAAGCACTGATATAAAAGGAAAAACTTACAATTACATCTAAATCCACTTGTACTAATATCTATGGTTTTCACACATCCATTATTTATATTGCTATTGTATAAAATGTTAAGAGGCATTAAACAGGGCAAATTATAAGATGTACCCTTTAACAATTCATGTGTTTGATTCTTTAAAGACATATTTTGGCAAATGAGTTGCATTTTGGTTGTGGTTATAACATTGTCACTGATATTACAATATACATGAGCAAAAGAATTAGTAAAAGGAAATGTTAACTACTGAGCTATGTATAATCCTGAATATTTAATTAAAACAGTATCACATTTAAAAAATCACAGCTCTACTAAAATGTATTGGGTATTGGAAATATATTAGGAAACTATGAGGTATTACTTAAATAATGGAGTTTCAAATGCTCCAGTTCTGCTTTAGGGTACTTCAGTGAATAATCCTGATAGATATAGGGAAGTATGTATATAATAAATTGCTCAAATGCATGTCGCAAACAAATATATTTTACTGTGTGAATTAATAAGTTAAACATATTTAAATCTTTTTTTCTCTTCCTAAATACCCACTTCAGTGAAACATTTTGGAAAAATCAGAGCTAAACTTAAGAGTTCTTAGTATAAAAATGGTAGCCTAAGAATAAGGTACAACTTGTGACACTATTATTTATAGTTTCATTTTTACATTTTGAATAAAAACTGTACTTTTTATGAAATATAAAATTGTGACTTTGGGCTTCCCTGGTGGCGCAGTGGTTGAGAGTCTGCCTGCCAATTCAGGGGACACGGGTTCGTGCCCCGGTCCGGGAGGATGCCACATGCTGCGGAGTGGCTGGGCCCGTGGGCTCTGCAACAGAGAGGCCACAACAGTGAGGGGCCCACATACAGCAAAAAAAAAAAAAATTGTGACTTTATAGAAATTAGACAGTTCATAGTAACCTAAATTAACCTAAAATGTGCCACATAATGTTTTCATTATCATTTGCTGTAACTTATATTCAGTAATCCACTAGGAAAATGAGTATTATATCACATTATTAGAATGATCAAAAATTTTGTTTTTTGTTTTACTGACTGGCTTAATATGTTTGCTAGAGTAAGATACACAGCACTATTCTCCTCTGTCCCATTTGGTAGCAGCTTCTCCTTAAAGCCTCTGATTATTGAGTGTTCCATTTATTTTAAGATATAATCTAAAAAACAAATACCATATGCTAACACATATATATGGAATCTAAAAAAAAAAATGTTACTGATGAACCTAGTGGCAGGGCCGGAATAAAGATGTAGACATAGAGAATGGACTTGAGGACACGGGGTGGGAGGGGGAAGCTGGGGTGAAGTGAGAGTAGCATCGACATGTATATAATACTGAATGTACAATAGTTTAGCTAGTGGGAACCAGCCGCATAGCACAGGGAAATCAGCTTGGTGCTTTGTGACCACCTAGATGGGTGGGATAGGGAGGGTGGGAGGGAGGCTCAAGAGGGAGGAGATATAGGGATATATGTATACATATAGCTGATTCACTTTGTTATACAGCAGAAAGTAACACAGTATTATGAAGCAATTATTCTCCAATAAAGATTATTAAAAATATATATATAATCTAGTACAATTCCTTAATTTTACATAGGATGAAACTGATATTTAGAGGACCTCAGTGATGTTGGTATAGATGAGCCAGTTAGTGGCAGAGTTAGGAAAATTTCCACAGTCTAATGTATGCTCAGAGTTTACACTTTTCAATCCTAAGTAGACCACTTTAGGAAGGGAAGAATCAAAGTGTTAAACAAGTATAATTTATTAAAAAGAAAAGGAGGATGGATACTAGTTAAGAGTGCATATTTAGAATATTTAGTTTTGTATTTCTCTCTGATTTTACATCATATAAATACATTCTAAGCTAACTGTATAAATAAGTCAGGTGTTTAAGCATAAATTCTGATTTGATAGAGAGATTTGTTTAAATACCCTGCAGCCCCCAGTTGCCACTCCTCAGCCCAAGGAGGGGATCTGAAAGCCTCTGCAGGCCAAGGCCTTTACACAGTGCTTCACTTTTCCCACTCAGGATTCCCAGGCAATTCTAAGTGCCTCCCAAGAAAGAGCTGAGGAAGAGGGCATGGTTAGCTTGGGAACGCAGTCTGCCTGAACCCATATTTGCGGTGAATTATGGCTGCCGACTTGAGGCAAAAGCAGCAGTTCTTTCTCTGCTTCCCCCTGGCAGATGCCATGATGTTTCTTCCAGCCACAAAACGGCTCCTGAGGCCCCCATCCAGCACCCCCTCCCCAATCCTGTCCCTCTTCCATTATTCCTGTTTGGTCAGCCAGAGATAGGGAAAATTTTATTTATAAAACAGTGACACAGAAACTTGTGGTACTGTGTTTGTGATAAGTGGATTATTCAAAACACTAGACCCTGTGCATTGCATCTCTTGTCCAGATCCAAGGGTATTTATGAGATGGGCTTTGAGAAAGTTCTCCATTCTAGAAACCACAGCACTTTGGAAATAATTCCTAAAATACATTACTGGTATTCACTAAATTTACTTCAGGCTACTTTCATGGTCTAATGCCTAAAACAAGAGATCTTACTGATTCATTGTTTGTTTTGTTTTGCTTTTTTCCCTTTTTTGGGGGGAAGCCAACTTGGGAATTTCTACGTCAGAAATGAGTCTTAGTGTTCTGTCCACTCTTTGAATTTAATCTTAATGGCCTCCAACGTGTTCTCTATCTTAACACAATTTGAAACATGACCTGGATGGGCAGGCCCTTGTAATCTGCTTCTAGAATCAGGTTGCACCCCAGAAGCAGCTTTGCAGTGAAGAACTTTGTCACATTTGTTGTCCCTAAATTTATCATAGTAAGCATTTAGGACAGGCCTGGGAATCAGGGTTCTCCCAGATCCCAATCTCATTTCTTATGCTTCCTTTAAGCTTTGCTTTGGCTCACATCTTTTTTAGTTGGGATACAATGATAGTGAACTATCCAAAAGTTCCAGTTCATGGATTGAAAGAAAAGACAGGAAGGTTTGTATCTGCCAAATCTTCCCTATTCTCTGCTTCCAAGGAACCAGTTTCAACCTAAACCTTTGTCATAATTTTGTGACATCTCTGAAAGTGATAAAACTTTTTTTCTACCATGTTTTCAGATGATGCAAACTAAGTAAGGTAATGCCTGAGTCACAGGTTAAAGTAGGTTGTGGTTTAGACTTTGCAGGCCTACATTACAAGGATCACTAACCACACCCCAGCACAGCAGGTCTTTGTTCTCTCTGTCCATTTTTTCTGAATTTTTGTCTTTAATTACTCTACCTTACTAATTACTTCAAGTATTAAGTGCTAAATATTTTATGATTCTTTTAGAAAAAAGTGACAAAATATCCAACCTAGACGATTAAAGTAATAAAGCTGATTTAAGCTATACTCACTCTCAAAAAAATAAAGCTTGCAAGTTTAAGGATAATTTCCAGGGGCAGCTAATCTAGGAATTCAGATGATAAACTGTGTATCTCTCACTCATGCTCTGAACTCTGGTTCTCTGATCTTGATCAGTTTGCAAACAGGCTACTTTTTTTCAAAGTGCAATTGTGTAAAACAGCATGATGCTACCCAAAGAAGGAGAAATAAATTCTGGAGAAGCATAAACAACAGCTGCCACTGCAGTTGCCACATCCCCTTACATGCTCTTGTCTTGCGCTTTTCACATTTCTATCTACCCTCAGAAACTCAGTAAAACTAGATATTATTCATAAAACATATTTTTATGACTAGTAGAGTAATTGAATTTTTTGGTTATTTCCTTCTTACTATTTTTTATTTTACTTTTTTTTAAGAATTGCCAATTCATGTCCTTTGCCCATTTTATTTTTTTTTCCGTCTTTTTAATAGATGACATGTACTGAGTGCTTATTATAAGCTGGACACTGTGATTAGTCATTTTTAGATGCATCTAATATTCAAAAAATCTTATATATACTTTAATTGCTAATTTTTATAGAGAAAAATGAAGCACAGAGAAATTAAGTAAATTACCTGAAGTCAAAGCTCTGTTGCTCAGATTTGACCCAGTGCTTTCTGACTGTCAAGAAAAGCATGCCTTTTTAACCACTACTGATTTGCTTTCATATATAATAATTTTATTCCTGATTAACCTGTGATATATACCATAGATATTTTACTGAGTTCTTGTCTGCTGTTCATTTATTTTATGTTGGAAGTTTTTCCTTTGTCAGTCGGATTCACATATATCAATATATTGGTTCATATTGTTTCTGTCTTTATAAAGCCCTGTACATTTATATTACAAAAGACTTCACTTTGATGCACTTCCAATGTTCTTATGGTTTCTTTCTTACATATAATATTTTATATATTAAAATTTATTTTGGTTTGTGGAATGATATATGAATATGATATTTTACCCAAAGCTTAGCCTCTTTATCAATACCATGTACTTAATAGTCTCCTTATTTCTACTAATTGTACATGCCACTTATGGCAAATAAATTATTGCATGTAACTTTTCATTACTGAAACTTGTATTTTTGTCATATTGCCAGAAACACATGGTTTTAATTATGCCAGCTTAAAATATCTAGTATAAACATTCCCATGAATTATTATGGAAGTAAGAAAAGTTTTCATTTAACATTTCTACTGGAATTTCATTAAATTTATATCTTAATTACAAGTAAATTTTATCTTTAGAATAGTTTCATTTTAAGTCCAGAAATATGATTATTCAAGTCTCTTTTTAAGTTCATCTGCAAACTTCTCTACTTTATGTAGATATTGTGTGTCTTAAAAATCATTCCCAGACATTTTATAAACTACTTTTTACTATAAATTGTTTACTTTTTTAGTTTAAGGACATGTCTTTCCAATCCAAAAGATTTTTGATACCTATTTTTTAAATCAAGGAATGACATTTACACTTTAGGAAATGATTTCTGGACAGAATGAATGGGCACATTTACCTTTCCCTGAAAGAATATTCACAGAAGATTGTCTTTCTAAAATGAAGATTTGCAACATACAAATATCTGTTTCAGCCACTCATTTGTTAAATCCGTAACGACTGCTGTACTAACAATATGGTAAGCCACTATTATATTTCCTATCCTGAAGTAAACAAAACCAACCTAAGCCAACAGTTTTTGCTGGCCATATAATCAACAAATCGCCTTAAATCCGTGTCATAAAAGGACAAAGTTTAATGGAGATTTTAAATCGGGTGGTCCATTATAACACCTTCTTATCTGCACGTCTGTCAGTACAATCAACCCGCCTTATCCATGGGTTCCATATCTGCAAATTCAGCCAACTATGGATCAGAAATATTTGGGAAAAAAATTCCAGAAAGTTCCAAAAAGCAAAACTTGAATTCTCTGCACACTGACAACTATTTACATAGCATTTACATTGTATTATAGCAATTTATTAGCATTCACATTGTATTAGGCATTATAAATAATCTAGAGATGATTTAAGGTGTACAGTAGGATGTGCATGGGTTACAGGCAGACCTTGTTTTATTGAGCTTTGCTTTACTATGCTTCAAAGATATTGCATTTTCTTTTTTTAACAAATTGATGGTTTGTAGCAACCCTGCATTGTCAGATGATGGTCAGCACTTTTTAGCAATAAAATATTTTTAATTGAGATATGTATTTTTTTAGTCATAATGCTATTGCAAAGGTAATAGACCACGTTATAGTAGTCTATTAACTGTGTTAATAGACTACTGTTATTATTTATGTTTATTAAAGTAAACATAACTTTTAAATGCACTGGGAAACCAAAAAAATTGTGTGACTCACTTTATTGCGATATTCACTTCATGCTGATGGTCTGAAACTGAACCTGAAATATCTCAAGATATGCTTGTTTATGAAAACACTACTGATTTTTAAAATAAGAGACTTGATCATCCCTGGATAGGGGGTCCTAAAACCAATCCTTAAATACTGAGGGATGACTGTGTTCTCACTATCCAGTTATTCTTCTGATGTATTCTTTCAAGATCACCCCTTTTAAAACAAACTTCTGTTTATGGCAATTTCCAGTTGAGAAAGTTCTGTGAATCTACATGTGTTTCAGAAATAAGAACAAATTCTTTAGTATGATACTTAAAGTTGCCTATATTATAATTGTAATGAGTTCAGATTTGTTTCTCACTAATAACCATCATTAGCATTTCACAATGTGTCATAAAGATGACATTGGTAGTGTCACTGGTGGTGTGTGTCACAAGGTGATCAGATAAACATTTTTATACACACATATACATATATATACACATAAAGAAATTATATATGTGTATGGTATATGTAAGTAAAAATTGGCTGATTAACGAAAACTATAGATTTTTGATACAGTTGTTATGAAAATATGGCAATTTATTTAACATGATACTCAAATATTTGACTATATGTAGTAATTACTGTCTTTAAGAACTCATCACTCCTAGAGACTATTTCCTTTCCATCTTCTATGTATTCTCTGTGCTTTCTTACTTAAAACATTGGTTATTCCTCTACCCATAAATTTTACGCTCTATTATCACTGTTCATCTGACTTTTATCTTCTTTATGCCTCTATCAAACCTGAAGAAAAAGAACTGCTTCTTTCATTAGCCTGGCACCCTGCCAAGTGCCATGTAGATATTAGAATCCTCAGTAAATGATTACTACCTTGCAACAAATATGTCAATATCCACAGTAAAACTGAACCAAATTCTTCTCTACATTCCAAGTTTGGTGTCATGTTCCTCTAAATAAATCATCAAGCCTAGATGACTGCACTGGAAATTTTTAACAAAGATTTAAAAAGGAAATAATAACTATTCAATGCAAACTCTTTCAGAAAATGGAAGAGGAATGAATACTTCCTAGTCATCTGATGACAGTATTACATGACCAGACAGGAAATTATGAGCCAACTACAGTCAAATATTCCTCCCCCAAATAGATGCAATAATGAAATAATTCCTACCTACACCATACATGTTTAAAACTCTCATAAGCTAGGAACAGAAGGGAAATTCCAGTGAAGGGAATCTGTGAAAAATCTACAGGTAACATCTTCAGTAGTGAAAGGTCGAATTTTATTTTTCCTCTGGGATTGTGAAAGAGATAAAGGTTTTTGCTCTGACTTCTCCTATTCAACATTTGGAAAACCTAAACAGTATATTAGGTGGGAAAATGAAAAAAAAAAAGGCATTCAGATTGGAAAGAGCTTATGCTACCTGATTTAAAGATTTACTTTGAGACTGAGTCTTAATTCTTTTGGAATAGGTATAAGGATAAATATATTTAAAATGCAATGTCTTAGTAAACCAAAGATTGAAAAGGATGATACTAATTTGGGAAAAATTAATATGATAAAAGAATTCTAAAAAGGCTCCCAGACTCCTGCTCCCTACTGTACACACTGTGTATAATCCCCTATTTAAAAAAAAAAATTTAGAGCAGTTTTGAATTCACAAAAGAATAAAGAGAAAGATACAGTAGTTCTATTTTTAGTTTTTTGAGAAACCTCCATACTGTTTTACACAGTGGCAGCACCAGTATACATTCCCACCAACAATATACATTCTCTACATCCTTGCCAACATTTGTAATTTGTGTTCTTGTTGATAGCCATTCTGACAGATGTGAGGTGATATTTCTTTGTGGTTTTGATTTACATTCTGCTGATGATTATCAGTGTTGAGCAACTTTTCATGTGCCTGTTGGATATCTGCATTTCCTTTGGAAAAATGTCTATTCAGTTCTTCTGCCCATTTTTAAATTGGGTTGTTTGTTTTTCTGATGTTGAGTTGTATGAGCTGTTTACATATGTTGGAGATTAATCCCTTATTGATCATGTCATTTGCAAATATTTTCTGCCATTCAGTAGGTTGTCTTTTTGTTTTGCCGATGGTATCCTTTGCTGTGCAAAAGCTTTTAAGTTTATAATTAGGTCCCATTTGATCATTTTTGCTTTTATTTCCTTAACTTTAGGAGACAGATCTGAAAAGTTATTGCTGTAACTTATGTCAGAGTGTTCTGCCTATGTTTTCCTCTCAGAGTTTTATGGTTTCTGGTCTTGCATTTAGGTCTTTAATCCATTTTGAGTTTATTTTTATAAATGGTGTTAGAGAATGTGCTGATTGCATTCTTTTACATGTAATTGTCCAGTTTTCTCAGCACCACTTACTGAAGAGACTGTCTTTTCTCCATTGTACATTCTTGCCCCCTTGGTCATAGATTAATTGACTATAAGTGCATGTGTTTATTTCTGAGCTCTCTTTCCTGTTCTGTTGACCTGTGTATCGTGTGTGTGTGTGTGTGTGTGTGTGTGTGTGTGTGTGTGTGTGTGCCAGTATCATACTGTTTTGATCACAATAGCTTTGTAGTATAGTCTGAAGTCAGGGAGCATGATTCCTCCAGCTCTGTTCTTCTTCCTCGATATTTTGGCTATTTGGTTTCTTTTGTATTTCCATATAAATTTTAAAATTATTTGTTCTATTTCTGTGAAAAATGCCATTGGTATTTTGATAGATATTGGAAGTGCCTTGGGTAGTATGGTCGTTTTAACAATACTAACATATAACCAGCTGTTCCACTCTTTGGTATATATCCTAAAAAAGCAAAACACTAATTTGAAAAGATATATGTACCCCAACGTTCATAGCAGCATTATTTACAATTGCCAAGATATGGGAGCAACCTAAGTGTCCATCAGAAGATAAATGGAAAAAAAAAATGGAAATAGCAGCAAAGCCTATAATTTTCTGAGGAATATATCTATATTACCTTTATGGAGGAAAAAATATCTTATTAAAGGCATTAAAGGGGACTCCTCAAAATGAGAAGAAATATAATGGCTACGGATACCATGACACATAAAAATGTTCATTCTTTTCAAATCGATCTGAAGCTTCTTGTAACTTTGGACAAATTCTAGAAGGCTTTTTTGTAGGACTTGAGAAAATAGTGTAAACTTTACATGAAAAAGCATAGAGACAAATATAGTCACTTTTTTTTTGAAAACTAAAAAGTGAGCAAACTGTCTTATCAGATTTCAACATTTATTATGAAAAATAACACAGTCTAGTATTAGAATAGATGTAATAACTGGCCTAATAGAACAAAATGGAAACTCAGAAATTAACATGTGCTCTTATGGAAACCTGATATACTATAGACATGTCATTGCAGATAAAGGTACATGGATAAGACAACTCAATAAATAATACAACTGGTTATCCATATGGAAAAATAAAATAAATGTCCTTTTCCTTCATATCCAGAGGTCAATTCTATTTGGTTTAAAGACCTAGATGCAAAAAATAGTTACAAAAATTTTTTTAGAATATATTAGATAGTATCTTTATGACTTTTGGAGCAGAGAAAATTTTCTTAAACATGGCATAAAACACATCTTAAGAAAAATGTGAATCAAAAGAAAAAACACTTTTGTGAGCAAGAAGACACTGTAATAGTCACAGACTGAGAAAGAAAAAAAAATGGAAACACATAATTAACAAGTTATTAATAGCCAGAAAAAAGCAATAAGAATAAGAAAGATATACACCTCTCTACCCCCCAAAGGCATAATAATTTTAAAATACAAGCAAGAATTAATGTAAAAGGTAACCCAGATTCTACTGTGTGTGTGTATGTTGGAGATGCCTTCACTTTTGAGAGCCAAACGTTAGTATCCCTTGCAAACTCTGTGTTCAGTGACATCACCATGGCAGCTTGAAATTGGCCTTGGTGGGAGAATATGCATTCCAAGTCCTTCTTCAGTACATCAGGGCTTCCTCGTAAACACCTTCCTCTGTCTTCCATAGACTGGTATGAGGTGGAAACTTATAATGCCATTATAAAGAATTGTAAAGGACAGTTTGCTCAGTTGAACTTGATTTAAATTTTATCATTGCCACAACAGTGGTTGTACCTTGTAAACACATCTTGACCTTGTAACCACAGCCACTGCTGGTTGAGCTGGAGAAAAAGAGAACTTCCTACCTTTCCCTCTTGAGTCAGTTGATCAAGAGCCAAAGCCCACCTGACAAAAGGAGTGTACAATGTGTACTGATTCACTTGCATCACAAAAGCTCACAAAGCAGTATTTTAGTTCTTATGCGTATAGCTCAACATTGCCACCAATAAAATTCAGGAAATGAGGAATTCCCTACAGGGAAAGGACAAGATGCCAGGAAGCCTATATATATATATATATATATATATATATATATATATATATATATATATATATATGTGTGTGTGTGTGTGTGTGTTTTTAAAAAAATTTTATTGGACTATAGTTGCTTTACAGTGTTGTGTTAGTTTTTAATGTACAGCAAAGTGAATCAGCTATACATATACAATATCCTCTCTTTTTTGGATTTCCTTCCCATCTAGGTCACCACAAAGCATTGAGCAGAGTTCCCTGTGCTATACAGTAAGTTGTCATTTGTTATCGATTTTATACATAGCACCAATAGTGTATATATGTCAATCCCAATCTCCCAATTCATCCCACCCTCCCCTTTCTCCCTTGGTATCCATACATTTGTTCTCTACATCTGTGTCTTTATTTCTGCTTTATAAGTAAGATCATCTATACCAATTTTTTCAGGTCCCACATATATGCATTAATATATGATATTTATTTTTCTCTTTCTGACCTATTTTGCTCTATATGACAGTCTCCAGGTCCATCCATGTCTCTACAGATGACCCAATTTCATTCCTTTTTATGGCTGAGTAATATTCCATTGTATATATGTACCACATCTTCTTTATCCATTCTTCTGTTGATGGACATTTAGGTTGCTTCCATGTCCTGGCTATTGTAAATAGTGCTGCAATGAACATTGTGGTGCATGTGTCTTTTTGAATTATGGTTTTCTCTGGATATATGTCTAGTAGTGAGGTTGCTGGGTCACATAGTAGTTCTATTTTTAGTTTTTTAAGGAATCTCCATACTGTTCTCCATAGGGGCTGTATCAATTTACATTCCCACCGACAGTGTAAAAGGGTTCCCTTTCTCCACACCCTCTCCAGCATTTATTGTTTGTAGATTTTGTGATTATGGCCATTCTGACCTTTGTGAGGTGATACCTCACTGTAGTTTTGATTTGCATTTCTCTAATAATTAGTGATGTTGAGCATTTTTTTGTGTGTGTGTTGACCATCTGTATGTCTTCCTCAGAGAAATGTCTATTTAGGTCTTCCACCCATTTTTTGATTAGATTGTTTGTTTTTTTGTTATTGAGCTTCATGGACTGTTTATATATTTTGGAGATTAATCCTTTGTCCGTTGCTTCATTTGCAAATATTTTCTCCCATTCTGAGGGTTGTCTTTTTGTCTTGTTTATGGTTTCCTTTGCTGTGAAAAAGCTTTTAAGTGTAATTAGGTTCCATTTGTTTATTTTTGTCTTTATTATCATTATTCTAGGAGGTGGGTCAAAAAAGATCGTGCGATTTATGTTAAGGAGTGTTCTGCCTGTGTTTTCCTCTAAGGGTTTTTTTTTGGGGGGTGGTGGGTACACGGGCCTCTCACTGTTGTGGCCTCTCCCGCTACAGAGCACAGGCTCTGGATGCACAGGCTCAGTGGCCATGGCTCACAGGCCCAGACACTCCAAAGCATGTGGGATCTTCCCGGACCGGGGATATACCCGTGTCCCCTGCGTCGGCAGGCGGACTCTCAACCACTGCACCACCAGAGAAGCCCTCCTCTAAGAGTTTTATAGTGTCTGGCCTTACATTTAGGTTTTTCATCCATTTTGAGTTTATTTTTGTGTTTGGTGTTAGAGAATGTTCTAATTTCATTCTTTTACATGTAGCTGTCAAGTTTTCCCAGCACCACTTATTGAAGAGGCCAATTGGCTTGGTAAACCCTGCATTTATGGAATATCTGAATGGACGATGAGTGTTCCCAGAACTGAAAGTGGTCTAGCTCTAGCAGCTTTGGACTTTGGGGATAAGTACACGCAGGAGTTGGGCCAGGTCAGAGTCTGAGCTGCCCCACCGTGCCCACAGAGGGACTGGATCTTTGCATAGATCAAATCATTGCCATTATCATCAGGGTAGAAACATTTAAAAACTAAAGGCCTAATTAGCTAAATCATTGCTTATGTCTTGGTGGAAGTCACTATTTTCAAAGGATAAACATTTTAACTTTCTAAACTTTTAAAATTATAAAATTGCATAATTGGAATTAATCTTAAAAATCATCTGATTCTTCTCTCTCAATATAAGAATTTCTTATGAAATATACCTGAAAGATAATCATCCGACTTCCACTTTTTTTTGTGTGTGTATGGAAGAACTTAACACTTTGCAAGTCAATCCATTCTGTTTCAAATTTTCAAATTGTCAGCAGTTTTTTTTTGCTGAACCTAAATTTGCCTAATTTTGACAACAAAACAACCTACTAATTTTATACATTCTTCCCTATTTACTGAAGGAGTGGTAAAACCTCAGTATTCTCCCTATATCCTATTGCCTTACTTATATCTGTGCTTCTCCAAGGAAATGAAACATAAAAAACAGTTAGGAGCTAGGATTTATAATCAACAAAATCTTAAAGGTCATCACACATTCAGATCAACTGAAAGGTAACACATGAAAAGTCCAAATGATAAATAAAAACTTTCATAAAAAAAGAAAGGTCAAAGCTCTTTGAAAGTGAGCTCCAAAAAGTTTTTTTTACTTTCTGTCCACATGAACAGGGTTTATGACAGTGGAAGATATTTAATAGAGTATGATAATGAGGGTGATTGAAATGTCAAATAATCTATAAAAATGAGCACAGTCTTTCAGAAAACATTAACATTTTAATGTGATAGGAAGCTAATATTTAGTACATTCTTTGTCTAGAGTATATCTGAATATCATAATCTTTTAAATTGGCTGATATTAGCTATAATGATTATTTTGACATATTATAAAAAATAAACATGTACATTGCAGGAAACTTCATAAAAATAAGTATGTATAAAAAAGGAAACAAAAACCATTCAAGATAGCCAATAGTAACATTTTTACAATATCAGTGAATGTGTTCATAAAGAGGCTTTGAGATAATCCATTTTGGGGGGCCTTGCCTGTTTCTTCCCAATAGCTTCTTTGAAAAACAAATTGCTTCCTTTTGGTAACTGCCTCTAAAGCAGTTAAACACTGAAGGATCTCACACACAGACACACACATCTGCAGATCTACAGATGCAACTTTCTTGCAATGCTACAGTTTCAATTTGAACTTAGGAATCTAAGCTATGTTTAATATATTATAGACTGTGTTTTAAAATATATATTCTCCTGGAGAGGTTGTAATGTCACATTTCACAGGTGCTGTCTTGACACAGTTTTGAGATCATAGCTAAAACTCTCATTCTACTTAGTAGGTTTGCTAAACCTGAATTCCAACCACTTCCCTTACTGGACACTAATTCCTAGATTATAGCATGTACCCCTAGCTGCCAGAAATGCCAGATGCCAAAAATCTAGGGGTATGTACTTCTTTCTTAAACCTATGGAAATATTCAAAATAACCAGTGCAGCTTGCCATACATGGAAGCCAGCTTGCCGTAGATAAACTAACTCCTACAGTTACAGCTTGCTGTTAATTCTTTCCTTGGGATTACCCACTGCCTGGCCCTGTGTGGCAGCCTTCTCCCCCTCCAAACCTGTAAATATTAGATAATAAAAAATTCTGCCTTTCATCTATCTTGGGATCATTGTGTTATGTCCTGTCATCATCAGAACCTAAAAAACACTGAAATAATGACACAGCCCCTGCCGTGTGTGTATGTGTGTGTGTGTGGAAATGGTCACCCTCTATAAGATTAAGATGTCTACTGCCAAATTCCCTGATATTGTGGAAGGATAAGAGTACACTGTTTGCCCATTTAGTTTGTTTTTTCTGTGTTTGGGAAAGAGTGAGAATGAGATGAGGACACAATACCTTTCCCTTTTATCTGGAGCAGGCTTTGCTACTGATACTTCCACTGGAGTATCTGTCCTTGATTTAACCAGAGAGAGAGAATTTATCATTCTAAAAATGCCCATGTTACTCAAATAGCAACAATGCCCAATCCTCCATCTCAGCCGTTGGAAAGCACTAGAATCTACTTAGTATAGAATTAGTAACTCAATTCTTCTCTTTGGCTGAGAGCCTGCCCCAAGTCTTTCTCACTTTATCTCAGTCTACTCAAGGCAACATTAGAGCCTACCTATATTTGTTTCTTCGTGTTTTTTTTCAAATTTCATCAATCTGTTATTCTGTATAAAAGTTCATTCATCTAGGAAACAAACACAAAAAATACCCACCATTTTAGCCTCTTCTGTTGGATAAAAAAAATCATCTTTAACAGACGTGTTGTTTATTTCTCTCCATTCTAATGCATATTTCCATATATAGTGCTGAAATTGGGACTTTAACCTATGTTCAATTTTTGTATTCCTATTTAATCAAATATTAGGTTAACTTTTTTTCCACGTAAATGTTACTCTTCAAAACACAGTTTTCATGGCTACATAATGTTCCATCATTTACTTAACTTATCTTCTATTAATTAGTTGATTATACTTAGGTTTTCATAATTTTTCATAAGGAGAGAGATAATAAAATTATATTTAATTTTCCCTAAGATTTTTTCTTTAGGATTACATTTCTAGAAGTAGATATATTGTGATGTCTTTTAAAATATATTGTTCTCCAGGGCCTTCCCTGGTGGTGCAGTGGTTGAGAGTCCGCCTGCTGATGCAGGGGACACGGGTTCGTGCCCCGGTCCAGGAAGATCCCACATGCCGCGGAGCAGCTAGGCCCGTGAGCCATGGCCGCTGAGGCTGCACGTCCGGAGCCTGTGCTCTGCAACGGGAGAGGCCACAGCAGTGAGAGGCCCGCGTACTGCAAAAAAAATAAAATAAATAAAATAAAATAAAATATATTGTTCTCCAGATAGATCCTACCAATGTATACTCCCATCAATAGACTGTAATGAGACTATTTTGAAGGTCCATTTTTTTTTTTTTTTTTTTGTGGTACATGGGCCTCTCACTGCCATGGCCTCTCCTGCCGCGGAGCACAGGCTCCCGACGCGCAGGCCCAGTGGCCACGGCCCACGGGCCCAGCCACTCCGTGGCATGTGGGATCCTCCCAGACCGGGGCACGGACCGTGTCCCCTGCATCAGCAGGTGGACTCTCAACCACTGCACCACCAGGGAAGCCCCATGAAGGTCCATTTTCAGCTCTAACATTTTTTATTCTAAAATAAATGCTTGAGAAACAACTATAATAACCTCTCAAAATAATAGAATATGATAGTAATGCTTAATATTAAAAAGAGAAAAGGAATCGATAAATAAGTCCTAAAGGGTCTTTTTGTTACCCTGTATCTGTAGATAGAAAAATATGAGACAGCTGTTTATGGATAAGTCACAGGCTTTATAGTCAGACAAACCTAGGAATAAGTTCCATCACTATTACTCAGAGCTATATAAACTTGAATGAGTTGCCTAAATTTTTTATACTTAAGGGTCTCATTTGTAAAACTGATTATTCTAATCAATGTCATTAAATAATTGTTAGGATTAAATGAGAAAATTTAGGGTCCAAAGTAAGTCCTAAATATGTGGTAGCTCTACCACATGTTGCCTTTGCAAATTATTCAAAAGCAATACAAAAATCAATCTATAAAATTTATCAACTTCTTTTATGCAGAAAAAAATCAACCACAATTGATTTTTAAATGTTTCAGTTGGTTGCTGTAGAGTAATGAAAATGTTTATTTCTAACCTGGTGAATCCTTTTTCTTTTCCTTTTAAATCCAACACAGGCAGGGGCAGGGCAAAGGTAGAGCTACAAGTGCTTTGAACATTATGACAGAAATCTTGCTTTCTTTCTCCCCATAACTCTCAGTAACTACATTCAAAATCCATTCTAAAGTTAGTGAGTTTGGAACAGGTGAAAAGACTTTGATTCAATGAACAATCACTCAGTCTGAATAATTATCCTGTGAAGGAAAATTGCTGTAGTTTAGGCACCATTTAAAAATCAATGTTGTGTATAGATTTCAGGGGTCCTAATTTTCATCTCACTTCTTCCTGCGAATATCTATTCAATTGTTTCTCAAAAGTTAACTTTATTACAAAGAGAAACTTGCTAGAATTTCTAACAAAAATAAAAATAATGAAGATAGCAATTTTTACTCTCTGGTAATATGTCATTGTTATATAATTTGGTTGTGAGAAGATTTGTTTTTCATACTGTTGACAACAATGATTATTCTGTTATTAAGCAAGAGTTTATTGAGGTTCTACTGTGTGTTGATACTGGGAGTAGTCACCAGTATGACCAGTCACCAGCTATGAAAATAATGCAAGTTCCCTTACATAAATTTGTCTCTGTGTTCTTGAAAAACACAGACAATAAAAATGAAAATACAAAAAACTAAAAAAAAAAAAAAAATCAAATTTTGATAAATGCCAAGAATGAAATAAACAGCTTAATGTGATAGAAAATACCTCATGAGTTGGTCAGAAATATGTCCTCTAGGGCAGCGACATTTTAGGTAAGACTACAAAGTAGAGAAACAGCTGGCTCATTAAAGGGCCTGAGGAAGTGTAGAAGGTCATGAAGTAAGAGTGGGTTTGGTTTGGTCTAGAAAGAGAAATAAGATTAGTGTGATTTAGTAATAATGAACAAGGCGGCGGGGGTGGTAGAATGTGAAGTGTGGAACATAACAATGTTGAAATAATGTAGGAATTTATTGGCAAAGGTGAAAGTTTGCATTTCATTTTGATTTCAAAGGAAAGTCATAGTAAGGTTTTGATCAGGAGAATGGCATGATCCGATTTGTTCATTGAGGAGACTCTTCTTGGTACTCTGTAGTAACTATCCATGTGGTAGACAGGGATTGCAGCAGTGACAGAGAAGAATGGGGCTGGCCAGGGTGGTGTCCATAATGATGGAGAGCAGTAGAGATTCACAATGTACTGTACAGGTAAGGGCAGAAGGGCTTTGTATAGATGGCACTTAGCAATAGCATGCATTCACCCATTACTTATCACCAGAATTATGTTGCTTTTTTTAAACAGTAAAATGCATCTATACCAGCTCGTATATAATCACTGTCTTTAGCTTCCTAAGTGCCTCTGCTCAATCATACTCTCTCTTCCAGAACACTCCAGATGTCTCTATATTTCATCAAGGAAGCATTAGTGTCTTAAACATCAGAAAGGCCAGCATCCTTTCTCTAAGGTGTCCTTGCCATTTGTACTAAATATCTCTGCATAGAGAGGAGGAAGCAAAAGGAGAAACCAATTATGATTTTCAACTTTTAGCTTGTGTACTGTGTCCAGGTATTTCGTGGGAAGGGAAAAATTGAGCTAAGTATTCCTTTAGGAAAATAAAGATTTAGATTTGAGGCATGTAGATTTTGAGAAACCTTTTAGCCAACAGGATGAAGATGTCAGATAGAGTAGTTGCACACGGGCCACTGAAACTTATGAAAGGGATCAGGGCTGTGGATATGATGCACAGACAGCAAATCTGTTCACTCTCATGTTCCTCTTTGCTTCTCTTTTATTTATTTTCGACTCTAAAGGGAAATGTCTAAATGGTAATCATAGTGCATTTGGGTGTACTTAAAAAGGCACAATTCATCTACATTTTAGAGAGTATCTAGAGTGTATCAATGAATTCTTTGTAAATACCTGTGTAGTAACAAATGTAAGTCACTGAGCAAAAAATGTTGTCTAGAGACTGAAGCATGTGCTGGGTGTGGGGTGGGGGGATCATGAAAAGGACTCATTTTAATCTCTCCTCTTTCCCTTTCCTCCTTGCTATTTTTGGTGTTGTCATATATTATGCCTACATATCAGTCTTATGGAACGTGTAAAGAAGAGTTTGAGTTTTTTGCTTCAAACATGGAGAAGAGTATTCTCTAAACTCGAGAGCAGAAAGATGGAAAGGGAAAATGACATACATCCTCCTGACCCCAAACAGCATACTGAAAGAAAAAGGAGTAGCTATAAACCCTTTTTGGAGGGTGTCCATATCTGATTAGTAATTCCTACAAAAAAGTTGTTGTTGATTCTTCCATTCCTTAGTGAAACAGTCTATTGCAAGATTCTAGCACTCCCGCCGACTTTTTTTTCCAATTTGTAAAATTTACCAGACCATTATTTCATTTCATATTAGATCGATTAAGCATAAAAAGTGATGATCAGAATTGTGTAGCTTTTATTTCCCTGTATCCTTGATAGGAGAAATTCACTAAAATTAACTTATTCAAGAGACATCTCCAAGGAATTTCTTATTTCTGTCTTTATAAATCAAAACTTAGTTTTCAGTCTAACAGAGGAGAGAATTTTATGTTTTGGTGTCAAATCAAGAAGGTCTTTATTTAAGGGAGAAGTTTCATGGGAGATATAATAGACATGTACATCTTTGTGTGACTTCTCAACAGAAACATAAATTGATTCTGGAGTTACAACTCGAAAACTAACTCCTGAAAACCCACATGTAGTACATAATATTTAAGGATATAAGTATAGCTCTTATTAGAGTCCCAGTCTATAATTCCATAGACATCTCAAGTTAATTGATTTTCACTGACAGTAGATTGAACCAATTAATTCAATTATGCAAACAGAAAAGTCAAAATTAAAGATTTTCAAGATAGACTGGAAGATATTTTCCAATGATATTTGGAAGTTAAAGGAAGTACTACTGTAACAGTAGTACTTTCATCTTATTTTGTCAATAGTTTCCCTTGAAACTGGAGACCTAATTCACAAACAGAATTAGAATGAGAAATAGCTCTTTACCTGAGCCACATCAATTGGCATGACATTTTAAAAGGGCTTTAGAACAAAATCAAACATGGCTCCAAATAGACTGTGGTCCTCCTGATCCAACAGCCAGGTGTTGTACTTCTTAACAACCACCTATTGACAAAGACACTTAGAGACATTGTAAGGAGAAGGGGCACTTCAAAAAAATATTGCCCATCTTAAAAAAAAAGAAACAAAGAAAAATGCCTCAATTAAAATCAATGAGGGTGATGCAAGGAAGGGAAAATAAAAGCCCAATACCCTGCCTAACTTTTAAGCACGCAAGGTAAATTAACTATAAATATAGAAAGGCAACCTCATCAATTATCAGTAGATATGGGTGCTACTGGCTATACTTTACAGTGCCACCTTTGCTTAACCTCGTACTCAGAGTAAACATACCCTACAGGTCTTAGGTATTTCAAATAGCTCAGAGTTTCCCTCTCTCACAGCCCTTAATTGAAATGCTTGAGGTCTTGGCAAAAATACATTTCTTCCTACTTGTGTTATCACTGCTGAAAATTTAATAGAGGGAGACTTACTTTGCAAGTGGAATTGTAACATTAAATGCACAGCAGTGGAACAATTTTTTGAGATTCCAAGTAATTCCTCTCTTCCTAACCCAGTCGTGTCTCCCTTGGATATGTCACTGCCTTTTCCATTATAATTGATGCACAGTCCAGATAAAGTTGACAATGTACCTGACATTCTATGGACTAAAAAAAAAAACTGACAAAAACTCAGAATAGCTAACACAATATTGAAAGAGAAGAACAAAGTTTGAGGACTGGTGCTGCCCGACTTTAAGATTTACTGTAAAGGCACAATAGTCAAAACAGTGTGGTTTTGGTGAAATAATAGACAGATAGATCAATGGAACAGAAGAGAAAGCCCATATATAGACCCTTCTAAATATAGTCAGCTGATCTTTGATAAAGTACAAAGGCAATGCAATGCAATAAATATGTGTCTTCAACAAATGGTGCTTGAGCAACTTGAGCAATGGTGCTTGAGACATCCACATGCAGGAAAAAAAAAAAAAAAAGGAAAGGAAAGGAAGGAAGGAAAGAAGGAAAGAAACTAGATCCTGACCTTACACCTTTTATAAAAATTAACTCAAAATGGATCATGAAAATGAAATGCACAAAACTGTAAAACTCCTAGAAGATAACATGGAGAAAACCCAGATGACCTTGCATGTGGTGATGCCTTTTTAGATACAATGCAAAAGACATGATCTATGAAAGAAATAATTGATAAACTGGATTTCATTAAAATTAAAAAATTCTGCTATGCAAAAGACAATGTCAAAAAGATTGGAAGATAAGCCACAGACTGAGAGAAATACTCATCTGATAAAGGACTGTTATCCAAAATACACAAAGAACTCTTAAAACTCAACTATAAGAAAATAAGCAAAATTGTTTAAAAAATGTGCTAAAGATCTTAACAGATACCTCACCAAAGAAGACATACAGTTGTCAAATAAGCATATGAAAAGATGCTCCATACATGTTATCAGGGAAATGCAAATTGAAACAACAATAACATACCTCTACATACCTATTGGAATGTCCAGAGCCTGGAACACTGACGACACCAAATGCTGGTGAGGTTGTAGACCAACAGGAAGTCTCATACAGTGCTAGCTGAAATGCAAAATGGAAGACAGTTTGGTTGGAAAACAATTTGATGGACTCTTACACAATGAAACATACTCTTGTCATATGATTCATCCATCTTGCTCCTTGGTATTTACCCAAAGGAATTAGAAACTTATTTCCACACAAGAAGCTGCACACAGATGTTTATAGCAGCTTTATTTTTAATTGTCAAAACTCAGAAGCAACAAAGATGTCTTTCAAAATGTCAAAATGGTGAATTGATAAATAAACTGTGGTATACCCAGACAATGGAATATTACTCAATCATAAAAATAAATTATTTATCAAGCCATGAAAAGGCATGGAGAAAACTGAAATGCATATTGCTAAGTGAAAGAAGCCAATCTGAAAAGGTTACATATTGTATGATTCCAACTATATAACATTACCTTTATGAAAAGGTAAAACTATGGAGACAGTAAAAAGATCAGTGGTCGCCAAGGTTTGGGGTGTGTGGGAAATGGATAAGCAGAACACAGAGAATTTTTAGGGTAGTGAAAACACTCTATGTTATAATGGTGGGTATATGTCATTATACTTTTGTCCAAACCCATATAGAATATACAACACAAAGGTGAAACCCTAAGGTAGACTATGCACTTTAGGTGTTTAAGATGTCAATATAGTTCATTGTTGGTAAAATTGTACCATTCTGGTGAATAATGTTGATAAGGGGGCAGGCTATACGTGTGTGGAAGCAGGGGCATATCGGAAAATCTGTCCCTTCCTCTCAATTTTGTTGTAAACCTGAAGGAGCTCTAAGAAAATAAATTATTTTTAAAAAGTCATTGACATGGGAAAAATAATTAAAGCAGAATTTATTAAAGGTCAGATGGATCCTACCAAGCAATTATCCAGACCTTCCTAATATCTCTTGAAGTCAGAAGCAAAGGAAGGGATCAAACCTACAGTTGAAGGCATTATATTCAAAGATATCCTCATATCTAGTGTTAGGATTTGTTACACTCCTGTCCTTCTAGGAAAGAAACCAAACAGAAAAGGATATTAATCATTTTTCAAGACCTCAGGGCCATCAAAAAACCCATAATCTCTTGCTCACTTGTACTACTTAACCCAAGCACCATCCTAACATCCATCCTACCTGAAGCTATTTGCTTCACTCATGAATTTTTGCTCAGCATTTTTCAGTGTGCCTCTAGAACAGGACAGCCAATACTTTGTTGTCTTCACCTGGGAAGGACAGCAATACACCTGGACAGTCAGGACCCAAGGATTCACTGAAATATCCTCTTATTTTTCCTAGGTCCCATATCAAAAATTAAAAATCTAAATTGTGGGGGAAGTCAGTTCTGATATAACATGCACACCATCTCCTACTTTGTTCAAAGAACAAGGAAGCCTATAAAAAGGAATCTGTTTACTTGCTTCTCAGCCCTAGCAGATTAAGGACATAAATCTCAAAAGAAAAATTACAATTTAGCCAAGACAGTCCATTATTTAGTGTGTGACTTATCCAACGAAAGAAAAACCCTCTCTCCTGAAAGACTAAAGCCCATCCAAATTTATCCCAGATCCCTCACAAAACACCAATTAGTATGATTTCTGGGTTTAACTGAATATTACAGACAATAGATGTCAAGTTTTTCTGAGACAGCATCACTACTTTATGAATTGACTAGTACTCAGGGAGACTCTCTCTTCTCTGGGAGCCCAAACAGGACCAGAGCTTCTATAACCCAAAGAAAAATGTTATATAGCCTCCTTTAGTAGCCTGTCCACATGACAAAAAGTCCTTGTGTATATTCATGCATGAGAAATCTTGGCAAGCCTTGGAGTTTTAACTCAATTTCAACTAAACCATCAAATACCCTTCACTTACTATAGCTTCAACCTCACCTGGGTTCAAAGGCTTAGCCCCCTTTTTTTTGGGCAAGTAGTGCTGCTGTAGAAATTATTGATACTTCTGGTGAACTAGTTCTAGGTTCCCTGCTTGACCTCATGGTTCCTCATTTAGTACAGACATTACTACTGACTGAGAATCTTTAACAATTTTCAGCCAGCTAATTAACCTCTTATGAGATTGCTACTTCCTCTCTCTTATTACCATTCAAAATCATAACACCCTAAATCTTGCCACTACCCTCCCCCACCAGTAGAGGGGGAACTTTATGATTCTCTGGCCTCAGGGATTTTTCTGCATTGAACTCAGTTTTACTAGAGACTCTCATGAGAAACTTGATCTAGTGTTATTTATTGATGCATCCTTCCTTAAAACTGAAGTTGGAGGTTACCAAGCAGGACAGGCTCATTCCAGCTCTCTCTTAGAATATAGTCCTCTACCTGAGGGAAGGTCAGCCCAGATGGAAGAATTTATTGCATTTACCAGAGATTGTCAACCAGCTAAAGACTACAGAATAATCATAAATACAGTGTTATAGACTGAAATGTGCCCCTCTCCATTGCTATGCTAACTCTAACCTTCAGTGTAACTGTGTTGGGCGACAGGGCTACTTCAGAGTTAATTAAGGTTAGCTAAGGTTATAAGAGTGGAGCCCTAACCTAATAGAACTGGTGTTCTTATATGATGGGGAAGAGACACCAGTTCTTCCAGCAGAGAATACAGCACAGGAAAGAAAGATCATATGAGGACACAGTGAGAAGACAGCCATCTACAAGCCAAAGACAGAAGTCTCAGGAGAAACCAACCATGCTGACACCTTGAAGGGACTCCCAGCCTCTAAACCTATGAGAAAACAAATTTCTGTTGTTTAAATCACCCAGTCCATGGTATTTTGTTACGGCAGCTCTAGAAGACCAATATATACAGATGTCAGGTACACTTTTGGAGTGTTACAGAACTTTGGAATGCTTTGGAAACACAGGAAGTTTCTCACCTCTGCAGGAACCCCCATCAAATATTGAACAAGCTAAGAAACTTTCAGATGCAATACTAAACATAACACCAAAAGGTAGCTATTATGAAGATTGAGAGCCATGCAAAAAAAAAAAAAAAGTTCTAGAAGATAATTATGCCAAACAAGTAACTTAAACCAAAATTATGATCCTATTTAAGCCCTAAAAGGACAATCTTTGAAAGAATTCAAAGGTATCATTAAAAAATATCAATGCTTATCCCCAGATTTTGAGAAGGAAGAATGCAAAAGGTCTAATTGAACCCTTCATTCAGGTAACTTCTGGCACTCCCAAGACGGCTTTTTGATGGCACCAGTAGATTTCAAATGTATGTTATCTAAATTTCTTCATGACACTACTTATCGTAGTATGTACAAATTGATTACTGTCTTAAATCAGCATTGGTGAGGGAACTTTTAAAAAGACATCTGGGGCTTCCCTGGTGGCGCAGTGGTTGAGAGTCTGCCTGCCGATGCAGGGGACACGGGTTCGTGCCCCGGTCCGGGAAGATCCCACATGCCGCAGAGCGGCTGGGCCTGTGAGCCATGGCCACTGAGCCTGCGTGTCCGGAGCCTGTGCTCCGCAACAGGAGAGGCCACAACAGTGAGAGGCCCGCGTACCGCAAAAAAAAAAAAAAAAAAAAAGACATCTGAAGTTATTTTAGGGTCATGTATCCCTTGTCAACAACACAATCCTGGAAAAACTGTAAAGGTGGGAAATGGCCAGGAACCATTATAAAGAATTCTGTAAGGCTTCACCACTTAAAAACTACACTGTTCTTGCCACCCCAATCTTCTAAAAAGAATGAAAGAATCAACATCATCATAAAATTAAAATTATCAAAATGTTCAGAAACCCATGAACTCCCTGGGCCAAAGGTTCTTCCACTAGGACTTATGGCCACATGGTCTGCTCCCTCAGGGAAACATTGGTTGCCCCTCTGTGAACTTTTGTTAAGTAGAAGGTCCACGTGCTTATAGGTTTCATCTCCAATACTAGACCCTGCATTCATGCAGATGTGGCAAAATATTGCAAGGGATTCATATACTCTACTCAGTCTAACCACAAACAGAATAAAGCTTTCTCCTCAAAACATATTCCTAAATAGCAAGATTTTGTCTATTAAAGTGGCACTAAAAAACAAAAAAATCTGCTCTTGAAATTCACTGTAAGGGACTTTATCAGGTACTGATAACAACTAATTTAGCAGTGAAATTTCAGGGAACCACCCCTTGGGTCCTTGTTTTGGAACTAAAGAAGTAACTTAGAATCCTACACAATTAAAAGGTTACTCCAATGGAGAACCTCAAATTGAGAATTCTCAGAATTCCTCTAGAAGCAGCTGATTCATAGAAGCAGGCAACTGCCTTAGGATCTTTGGAACAGGTGGATGGCCTTGAGGAGATGGCTTCTGCCCAAAATGTAGAACCAAGACTCCTGCCTAATACTCATTTTGTTTTTTAACTGCTTGTTATAATAATAATTCTCATTTCCTATCACCCCCTTGTTTTTGTCCATCTATAAATGGCCCTTTTTACTCCTTCTCATAATTGTTATTTCAGAACATTCTCATTCTAACACATTCTTAGATTATCCCAAACAGTAGCTGCTGCTCTATTTTTACCAATGGCTGGATATGCCATCCATCACTAGATCCTATGATTAAAACCTCTGGGTAAGTCTAATTTCATCAAATGAGACTATAGGGAATTATAACAGTGGAGTTTCCATTTGCACCTGCATGGGCAAATGACCTCAAACAAATAAGCCTGTGTTCTCTATCAGAGAAAGAACCAATCATTACAATCTATTAATCAAATCCTAAATAATTCTAAATTTGAATTCAACAACCTTCACAGGATGATGGGTCACATTTGCAATGTAAAAACTACAACTATAGATCCAAATACGTAACCTAGCTAATTCAAGGCCTTGATTTCCACCTTGTGTCATGAACAATTCCTTTTTCCCCTGAATTTCCATTTACCTCTACCAACACTGTTTTCTTTGTGGCCAGGATGCATGGTCCTGTTTGCCTCAGATGGATAAATCATGCAGTTTATGGATAGTATTTAAAGACTTTTCTTTACACAGTAGCCCTAAGTTTATAAATCACCAAAGCTAGAACGTCCAATTCAGACACAAGTCCCAGATGAAGCTACCCTTATTCATGCACTCTACCAGAGGAATTACTGGTAACAGTAAGAGGTATGTTCCCATTAGTGGGAATAATATAAATAGAAAAGACTGTAAGAAACTTACCACTAATTTTAGATGAATTTATTAACAATACCATTTCTGCCATAGGTGGAACACAAATCAGTCTTAATTCATTGGCATGAGCAGTAAAGGAGGATCACATTGCTGTGTATTTCTTGTTGGCTAGTCGTGGTGTCTGTGTCGTTGTTAATACTTCTTTCCGTACTTGGATCAATGCAACAGGCAGGTGGAACAGGCTATATATGACCTTAAGGACAAAGATAATTGGCTCTCTAAGGTTGATCTTCATGGACTATGGGATTTATTCTGTACACCTAGGTTGGGAAAATAGGGTTGCTGGTTTTGAGGCATCTTATAGAGACTTAGTTTTTCTTCTTTTTATCATAGTGATCATGATACTCATCTGTTTCTTTCAGTCCAGAGCTTTAAATGCTTCTGTGCCTCTTTCATCCACTCTTTCATTAGATGATTGTCATGGTGGCATAATAACAATAAGATTGGTAATACAGTTGACTATGATGACAGCTGAACAATTCCCAAGTAGCAAAGATCTGGATCTCAAGAAACATAAGACAGTGAATGACCTAAAGGGGGGGGGGGGGAGACTGAGAGATTGAATAAACAAACAGCCAATGGCAGATGATATATGACAATAGAACTCTAACCCACTACCTCTGTAGCAAATGACTGAAATGGTGAGGATTTGGTCAATGATTGACAACTTCCTTAATTTTGCCCCTGCTTCCAACTCAGGACCAACCAGAAAAATCCAAATAGGCTCTTCAAACTAATCACATAGTTAGCCACCTCTGGCTTCCCCAGGCCAACAATCTCCAATCAGAACATATCTGAAGCCATTTCTTCTTTAATCTATTCTTTGTAAAGCTGTTCCACTTCCTGCCTGTCTTTGACTCTTTGCCAAGCGCAAGTGACAGTGGCTATGGCTAACTACCCTACTAAAGCAAATTCTATACACATAGCTTGTTTGTTTTTCTCATTTTGGTTGTGTTTATTTCCACAACATATACACACACAACTATTTTTGATATGGCCCCATTTATATCCTATACCATGTAGGGGTTTTAAAACCTGTAATTTAGATGTAAACATTCTTTATGAATACAATAATTTCTAACAAGCTTTTAAAAGCATTGATGTTTTAATATTTGTTTTCTCATTGTCACCAAAATTTTTGTTTGGTTTGGTTTGGTTTGTTGTTAGTTTGTTTTTGTGTTGCTTCATTTTAATAGTGTGTACTGAGATTTTGATTGCCTGTGAAAAGGAAGTTTCTGGTCATAAAATATATGATCACTATAAAAAAAATAAAAGCACATTTAAGAATAAAGAGTAACATAAATATCACTCAAAATATTGCTAAACAAAGGTAACTGCTATTTATTTTTGTGTATATTTATAGACATTTCTTACAATGCAAAATGTCATCATACTAAATATACTATTGTTATCTTGCTTTTTTTAGTTATGTGATTTATATTAGCACCATATTTCCTGCTAATAAATATTCTGTTAAATGTGAATTTTAAAATATAGCATTCTATCATCTTGATGCATCATAACTTTTTTTTTAAATAAAAATCTTGTTATCTGCGTTGCTTAGTAAACATCACTGTCAGGAGTCCAGAAGATGTCTTGCAATGAAGAAAGATTTGTGTGCCTGAGATCACTAGGTTACTCACAGTTATGGTAAATGAAGATCTGAACTGATTAAGATATACAACACACAGCCTTATCCATATTTATTTCCTCATAGTCTTTTTAATTATAATCTTACTTACAGCCAGAATTTCTCCCTAATTCTGGTATCTCCTTATTTTGACTATACTATCAAAGAAAGAGATGTTAATACTGTAATCCATTAATCAACTTTAGTACCATAAATGTGAATAATGCTATTTATAAGAAACTTTTCAGTGAACACTCAATAAGGAGAAATTATTCACCTGATACAGTAATAACTATTAAGAACAATTATTCAGAGTGTTGTGAGTCCAGAGTCTTCCAAGATAGATATTTAAAGAACATCTTGCACCATGTTGGCCTCATCAGTAAAATAAAGGAAAGGCAAAGTGGCACATTCTTAAATTTACATAAGAAGACATTTGTGCTCTGTAAATTATTATTCCTAATGAACTGAGGGTGAGGGTACAGAGGTTGGAAAGAGAGCCAGGAAGGGGAGAATTGGGACAGTTTTTTTTTTTTTTTTTTTTTTAAACATCTTTATTGGGGTATAATTGCTTTACAATGGTGTGTTAGTTTCTGCTTTACAACAAAGTGAATCAGCTATACATATACATATGTTCCCATATGTCTTCCCTCTTGCGTCTCCCTCCCTCCCACTCTCCCCATCCCACCCTTCCAGGCTGTCACAAAGCACCGAGCTAATATCCCTGTGCCTTGCGGCTGCTTCCCCCCAGCTATCTACCTTACTACGTTTGTTAGTGTGTATATGTCCATGACTCTCTCTCGCCCTGTCAAAACTCACCCTTCCCCCTCCCCATATCCTTAAGTCCGTTCTCCAGTAGGTCTGCGTCTTTATTCCTATCTTACCCCTAGGTTCTTCATGACATTTTTTTCCCTTAAATTCCATATATATGTGTTAGCATACGGTATTTGTCTTTTTCTTTCTGACTTACTTCACTCTGTATGACAGATTCTAGGTCTATCCATCTCATTACAAATAGCTCAATTTCATTTCTTTTTAAGGCTGAGTAATATTCCATTGTGTATATGTGCCACATCTTCTTTATCCATTCATCCGATGATGGGCGCTTAGGTTGTTTCCATGTCCTGGCTATTGTAAATAGAGCTGCAATGAACATTTTGGTACATGACTCTCTTTGAATTTTGGTTTTCTCAGGGTATATGCCAAGTAGTGGGATTGCTGGGTCATATGGTAATTCTATTTGTAGTTTTTTAAGGAACCTCCATACTGTTCTCCACAGTGGCTGAACCAATTCACATTCCCACCAGCAGTGCAAGAGTGTCCCCTTTTCTCCACACCCTCTCCAGCATTTATTGTTTCTTGATTTTTTGATGATGGCCATTCTGACTGGTGTGAGATGATATCTCATTGTAGTTTTGATTTGCATTTCTCTAATGATTAATGATGTTGAGCATTCTTTCATGTGTTTGTTGGCATTCTGTATATCTTCTTTGGAGAAATGTCTATTTAGGTCTTCTGCCCATTTTTGGATGGGGTTGTTTGTTTTTTTGTTATTGAGCTGCATGAGCTGCTTGTAAATTTTGGAGATTAATCCTTTGTCAGTTGCTTCATTTGCAAATGTTTTCTCCCATTCTGAGGGTTGTCTTTTGGTCTTGGTTATGGTTTCCTTTGCTGTGCAAAAGCTTTGAAGTTTCATTAGGTCCCATTTGTTTATTTTTGTTTTTATTTCCATTACTCTAGGAGGTGGGTCAGAAAGGATCTTGCTGTGATTTATGTCATAGAGTGTTCTTCCTATGTTTTCTTCTAAGAGTTTGATAGTTTCTGGCCTTACATTTAGGTCTTTAATCCATTTTGAGCTTATTTTTGTGTATGGTGTTAGGGAGTGATCTAATCTCATACTTTTACATGTACCTGTCCAGTTTTCCCAGCACCATTTATTGAAGAGGCTGTCCTTTCTCCACTGTACATTCCTGCCTCCTTTATCAAAGATAAGGTGTCCATATGTGCGTGGGTTTATCTCTGGGCTTTCTATCCTGTTCCACTGATCTGTCTTTCTGTTTTTGTGCCAGTACCATACTGTCTTGATTACTGTTGCTTTGTAATATAGTCTGAAGTCAGGGAGCCTTATTCCTCCAGCTCCTTTTTTCGTTCTAAAGATTGCTTTGGCTATTCGGGGTCTTTTGTGTTTCCATACAAATTGCGAAATTTTTTGTTCTAGTTCTGTGAAAAATGCCAGTGGTAGTTTGATAGGGATTGCATTGAATCTGTAGATTGCTTTGGGTAGTAGAGTCATTTTCACAATGTTGATTCTTCCCATCCAAGAACATGGTATATCTCTCCATCTATTTGTATCATCTTTAATTTCTTTCATCAGTGTCTTATAATTTTCTGCATACAGGTCTTTCGTATCCTTAGGTAGGTTTATTCCTAGATATTTTATTCTTTTTGTTGCAATGGTAAATGGGAGTGTTTTCTTGATTTCACTTTCAGATTTTTCATCATTAGTATATAGGAATGCCAGAGATTTCTGTGCTTTAATTTTGTATCCTGCTACTTTACCAAATTCATTGATTAGCTCTAGTAGTTTTCTGGTAGCATCTTTAGGATTCTCTATGTATAGTATCATGTAATCTGCAAACACTGACAGCTTTACTTCTTCTTTTCCGATTTGGATTCCTTTTATTTCCTTTTCTTCTCTGATTGCTGTGGCTAAAACTTCCAAAACTATGTTGAATAAGAGTGGTGAGAGTGGGCAACCTTGTCTTGTTCCTGATCTTAGTGGAAATGCTTTCAGTTTTTCACCATTGAGGATGATGTTTGCTGTGGGCTTGTCATATATGGCTTTTATTATGTTTAGGAAAGTTCCCTCTATGCCTACTTTCTGGAGGGTTTTTATCATAAATGGGTGTTGAATTTTGTCGAAAGCTTTCTTTGCATCTATTGAGATGATCATATGGTTTTTCTCCTTCAATTTGTTAATATGGTTTATCACATTGATAGATTTGCGTATATTGAAGAATCCTTGCATTCCTGGAATAAACCCCACTTGATCATGGTGTATGATCCTTTTAATGTGCTGTTGGATTCTGTTTGCTAGTATTTTGTTGAGGATTTTTGCATCTATGTTCATCAGTGATATTGGCCTGTAGTTTTCTTTCTTTGTGACATCCTTGTCTGGTTTTGGTATCAAGGTGATGGTGGCTTCGTAGAAGGAATTTGGGAGTGTTCCTCCCTCTGCTATATTTTGGAAGAGTTTGAGAAGGATAGGTGTTAGCTCTTCTCTAAACGTTTGATAGAATTCACCTGTGAAGCCATCTGGTCCTGGGCTTTTGTTTGTTGGAAGGTTTTTAATCACAGTTTCAATTTCAGTGCTTGTGATTGGTCTGTTCATATTTTCTATTTCTTCCTGATTCAGTCTTGGCAGGTTGTGCATTTCTAAGAATTTGTCCATTTCTTCCAGATTGTCCATTTTATTGGCATAGAGTTGCTTGTAGTAATCTCTCATGATTTTTTTTATTTCTGCAGTGTCAGTTGTTACTTCTCCTTTTTCATTTCTAATTCTATTGATTTGAGTCTTCTCCCTTTTTTTCTTGATGAGTCTGGCTAGTGGTTTATCTATTTTGTTTATCTTCTCAAAGAACCAGCTTTTAGTTTTATTGATCTTTGCTATTGTTTCCTTCATTTCTTTTTCATTTATTTCTGATCTGATTTTTATGATTTCTTTCCTTCTGCTAGCTTTGGGGTTTTTTTGTTCTTCTTTCTCTAATTGCTTGAGGTGCAAGGTTAGGTTGTTTATTCGAGATGTTTCCTGCTTCTTAAGGTGGGCTTGTATTGCTATAAACTTCCCCCTTAGAACTGCTTTTGCTGCATCCCATAGGTTTTGGGTCGTTGTGTCTCCATTGTCATTTGTTTCTAGGTATTTTTTTATTTCCTCTTTGATTTCTTCAGTGATCACTTCATTATTAAGTAGTGTATTGTTTAGCCTCCATGTGTTTGTATTTTTTACAGATCTTTTCCTGTAATTGATATCTAGTCTCATGGCGTTGTGGTCGGAAAAGATACTTGATACAATTTCAGTTTTCTTAAATTTACCAAGGCTTGATTTGTGACCCAAGATATGATCTATCCTGGAGAATGTTCCATGAGCACTTGAGAAAAATGTGTATTCTGTTGTTTTTGGATGGAGTGTCCTATAAACATCAATTAAGTCCATCTTGTTTAATGTATCATTTAAAGCTTGTGTTTCCTTATTTATTTTCATTTTGGATGATCTGTCCATGGGTGAAAGTGGGGTGTTAAAGTCCCCTACTATGAATGTGTTACTGTTGATCTCCCCTTTTATGGTTGTTAGTATTTGCCTTATGTATTGAGGTGCTCCTATGTTGGGTGCATAAATATTTACAATTGTTATATCTTCTTCTTGGATCGATCCCTTGATCATTATGTAGTGTCCTTCTTTGTCCCTTTTAATAGTCCTTATTTTAAAGTCTATTTTGTCTGATATGAGAATTGCTACTCCAGCTTTCTTTTGGTTTCCATTTGCATGGAATATCTTTTTCCATCCCCTTACTTTCAGTCTGTATGTGTCTCTAGTTCTGAAGTGGGTCTCTTGTAGACAGCATATATAAGGGTCTTGTTTTTGTATCCATTCAGCCAATCTGTGTCTTTTGGTGGGAGCATTTAGTCCATTTACATTTAAGGTAATTATTGATATGTATGTTCCTATTTCCATTTTATATATTGTTTTGGGTTCGCTACTATAGGTCATTTCCTTCTCTTGTGTTTTGTGTCTAGAGAAGTTCCTTTAGCATTTGTTGTAAAGCTGGTTTGGTGGTGCTGAACTCTCTCAGCTTTTGCTTGTCTGTAAAGGTTTTAATTTCTCCATCAAATGTGAATGAGATCCTTGCTGGGTAGAGTAGTCTTGGTTTCAGGCTATTCTCCTTCATCACTTTCAGTATGTCCTGCCACTCCCTTCTGGCTTGTAGGGTTTCTGCTGAGAGATCAGCTGTTAACCTTATGGGGATTCCCTTGTGTGTTATTTGTTGTTTTTCCCTTGCTGCTTTTAATATGCTTTCTTTGTATTTAATTTTTGACAGTTTGATTAATATGTGTCTTGGCGTGTTTCTCCTTGTATTTATCCTGTATGGGACCCTCTGTGCTTCCTGGACTTGATTAACTATTTCCTTTCCCATATTAGGGAAGTTTTCAACTATAATCTCTTCAAATATTTTCTCAGTCCCTTTCTTTCTTTCTTCTTCTTCTGGAACCCCTATAATTCGAATGTTGGTGCGTTTCATGTTGTCCCAGAGGTCTCTGAGACTGTCCTCAGTTCTTTTCATTCTTTTTTCTTTATTCTGCTCTGCAGTAGTTATTTCCACTACTTTATCTTCCAGGTCACTTATCCGTTCTTCTGCCTCAGTTATTCTGCTATTGGTCCTATCTAGAGTGATTTTAATTTCATTTATTGCATTGTTCATCGTTGCTTGTTTCATCTTTAGTTCTTGTAGGTCCTTGTTAACTGTTTCTTGCATTTTGTCCATTCTACTTCCAAGATTTCGGATCATCCTTACTATCATTATTCTGAATTCTTTTTCAGGTAGATTGCCTATTTCCTCTTCATTTGTTAGGTCTGGTGGGTTTTTATCTTGCTCCTTCATCTGCTGTGTGTTTTTCTGTCTTCTCATTTTGCTTATCTTACTGTGTTTGGGGTCTCCTTTTTGCAGGCTGCACTTTCGTAGTTCCCGTTGTTTTTGATGTCTGTCTCCAGTGGCTAAGGTTGTTTCAGTGGGTTGTGTAGGCTTCCTGGTGGAGGGGACTAGTGCCTGTGTTGTGCTGGATGAGGCTGGATCTTGTCTCTCTAGTGGGCAGGTTCACGTCTGGTGGTGTGTTTTGGGGTGTCTGTGGCCTTATTATGATTTTAGGCAGCCTCTCTGCTAATGGGTGGGGTTGTGTTCCTGTTTTGCTAGTTGTTTGGCATAGGTTGTCCAGCACTGTGGCTTGCTGGTCGTTGAGTGAAGCTGGGTGCTGGTGTTAAGATGGAGGTCTCTGGGAGATTTCCGCTGTTTAATATTATGTGGAGCTGGGAGGTCTCTTGTTGACCAGTGACCTGAAGTTGGCTCTCCTACCTCAGAGGCAGAGCCCTGACTCCTGGCTGGAGCACCAAGAGCCTTTCATCCACACGGCTCAGAATAAAAGGGAGAAAAAGTAGAGAGAATTAGTAGAAGTATGAGGAAAGAAAGAAGGAAAGGAGGAAAGGAAGGAAGGAAGAAAGAAGCAAAGAAGGAAAGAAAGGAGGGAGGGAGGAAGGAAGGAAGAAAGGAGGGAAAGAAGGAAAAAAAGACAGAAAGAAAGATGATACAGTAAAAATAAAATAAAGTATAATATAGTTATTGAATTAAAAAATATTTAGAAAAAAAAAAAGGGACGGATAGAACCTTAGGACAAATGTTGGAAGCAAAGCTATACAGAGAAAATCTTACACAGAAGCATACACATACACCTTCACAAAAAGAGGTAAAGGGGGAAAAATCATAAATCCTGCTCCCTGAGACCACCTCCTCAATTTGGGGTGATTCGTTGTCTAAAGGAGGGAGGGAAGGAAGGAAAGAAAGAACGAAGGTAAAGTATAATAAAGTTATTACAATTAAACTTAATTATTAAGAAAAAGAATTTTTAAAAAAAAGTCATGGACGGATAGAGCCCTAGGACAAATGGTGGAAGCTAGAGTATACAGACTAGATGTCACACAGGAGCATACACGTACACCTTCACAAAAAGAGGAAAAGGGAAAAAAATCATAGATTTCGCTCCTAAATTCCACCTCTTCAATTTGGGATCATTCCTTGTCTATTCAGGTATTCCACAGATGCAGGGTATATCAAGTTGATTGTGGAGCTTTAATCCGCTGCTTCTGTGGCTGCTGGGAGAGATTTCCCTTTCTCTTCTTTGTTTTCACAGCTCACAGGAGCTCAGCTTTGGATTTGGCCCTGCCTCTGCGTGTAGGTCGCTGGAGGGCGTCTGTTTTTTCGCTCAGACAGGACGGGGTTAAAGGAGCCGCTGATTCGGGGCCTCCGGCTCACTCAGGCCGGGGGTTGGGGGATGGGGGAAGGAGGGGCACTGCGTGCGGGGCCGGCCTGCGGCGGCAGAGGCAGCGTGACGTTGCGGCAGAGGCCGGCGTGACGTTGCACCAGCCTGAGGCCCGCCGTGCGCTGTCCCGGGGAAGTTGTCCCTGGATCCCGGGAACCTGGCAGTGGCGGGCTGCACAGGCTCCGCGGAAGAGGGGTGTGGAGAGTGACCTGTGCTCGCACACAGGCCCCTTGGTGGCGGCAGCAGCAGCCTTAGCGTCTCCCGCCCGTCTCTGGGGTCCGCGGTTTTAGCCGCGGCTCGCGCCCGTCTCTGGAGTTCCTTTAAGCAGCGCTCTTAGACCCCTCTCCTCGCGCACCAGGAGACAAAGAGGGAAGAAAAAGTCTCTTGCCTCTTCGGCCGGTGCAGGCTTTTCCCCGAACTCCCTCCCGGCTAGTCGTGGTGCACTAACCCCTTCAGGCTATGTTCAAGCCGCCAACCCCAGTCCTCTCCCTGAGCTCCGTCCAAAACCAAAACCCGAGCCTCAGCTCGCAGCCCCGCCCGCCCCGGCGGGTGAGCAGACAAGCCACTCGGGCTGGTGAGTGCCGGTCAGCAGCGATCGTCTGTGCAGGAATCTCCCCGCTTTGCCCTCCGCACCCGTCGCTGTGCACTACTCCGCGGTCCCGAAACTCCCCCCTCTGCCTCCCGCAGTCTCCGCCCGCGGAGGGGCTTCCTAGTGTGTGGAAACTTTTCCTCCTTCACAGCTCCCTCCCACTGGTGCAGGTGCCGTCCTTATTCTTTTGTCTCTGTTTTTTCTTTTGCCCTACCCAGTTACGTGGGGAGTTTCTTGCCTTTTGGGAGGTCTGAGGTCTTCTGCCAGCCTTCAGTAGGAGTTCTGTAGGAGTTGTTCCACGTGTGGATGTATTTCTGGTGTATCCGTGGGGAGGAAGGCGATCTCCGCGTCTTACTCTTCCGCCATCTTCAAGGTCCCCCCTTGGGACAGTTTTTAAGAAAAAGAATTTCCAGGGAAAATTTGGAAAGATGGCAATGTGTTTACAGTGAACTTATAAGAAATGTTGTACAGTCCAACTCCATCTGCTGTCTCCTTGGGATGCATTGACTGAGTAATCCTAATTTTTTTAGAATATTATGGATGTTAGTTTGGGCTTATTTTGAATGTTTACCATGCCTTGCAGAGCCTTGGTTTTCTACAGGTTGTATTTATTTTAGAAAATTTCTCTTGTAGAATTTTATCGACTCAACAAAATAAAAACACTGACTTGCCGTTAATCTTGCTATTATTCCTGAGTTTGCAAATATTTTCCTCTGTGAATAAGCCATCCATATCTGCAAATTGTGGCTTATGGAAAGCCATAGAAACTAGAAGATTGGGGAGCTTCCTTCCTTGATGATTACATTTAAAAGGGATGACTCCCAGACTACTGAGGAAGACAAGGGATTTAAAACTGATGTGGGGCTGGAAGGAGATTTATTTCTTAAAGGGACAAAGAAAAAATTTACAACTGCAAGTTATTTGAAGTAAGTGCTCTAAGGAAAGGAAGTCAGGCTGATAGGAAGAAACCTATCTAAAGTTTAGTTAAGAGGAGCTTTAAGGTTGCTGTGGTCCTGCTCAGAGGTAGTAGAGGATTCTATAGTCTGACTTCGTTAACACATGTTTTAAGTTCAAATTGATACATTCAAACATTACATACAGTCATTTACACATACCAAGTTGCTTCCCTAAAGTGTATTTTTCTTGAAGGTACCTTCATTTTCTATGTATTCACACTTTTTTATTACTTTTTGCTTCATGATTTCTGGACCTCCATGTGTTTCCCAAAATCTAGGCATGAGTTGCAGTTTCCCCATGCTACAGAGGAAGGTCATAGTTTCCCATATAACCTAAAATGGGTCATAATCCACAAAAGACTTTCATTTGACTTTTTGGTAACAGTTTCATAGTCCTAATTGTGCTTAAACTTAGGTAATATTTTTCCTGAACATAAGGCAGTTGCATGAGTGATTGTCACAATTTTGAAGTCTATCATGAGTAAGGGGAATTCATTCCCAGATTTTCCCATTAGAAACAGATGAATCAGTGATGCATAACTGATAATCTTATAGTGTGTTTCAAGAGCATAGAGACAAATATGTATAAATACTACACTGCTGTGCAAAAACCACCTCCACTTTCTCAACTGTTAATTCCCTGACAGATGAGAAGAATAACATGTTGATCAGAAAAACCGAGTTTACCTCCTGCTATATGGAAGACCATCAACTTGACAGAGTGGTACGGTGAGTCTGAAGGGGAATATCAGCAGTTTGCAGTACAGGGTTTTAGGTTCTGTGTACCGGTGCTTTTAGTCTTGTTATTTTAATATGGGACTGTGATTGTGATTAAAGACTTTGCTATTGCTGAATGAAATAAAAACACACAACATAGAAGTTGTGAGTTAAGCTTTATTCAGGGACCTTACTGAGGACTGTAGCTAGGAGGCAGCCTCTCCTAAGAATTTAGGGCTGATGGACACAGTGATGTAGAGGGCTTAAAAGTGACTTTTTTTGTTTGTTTTGCTTTGTTTGGCTGCATTGGGTCTTCTTGCTGCTCATGGGCTTTCTCTGGTTGCGGTGAGTGACGGCTGCCCTTCATTGCGGTGCGCAGACTTCTCATTGTGGTGGCTTCTCTTTGTTGTGGAACACAGGCTCTAGGCATGCGGGCTCCAGTAGTGTGGCGCACAGGCTTAGTTGCTCCACGGCATGTGGGATCTTCCCGGACCAGGGCTCGAACCCATGTCCCCTACATTGGCAGGTGGATTCTTAACCACTGTGCCACCAGGGAAGTCCCGTGACTCTTGTTTAAGTAAATTGTTCTTGAGAAGTCAGTGGTTGTAGTTGCCTTTAATGATATGCCTTTAATGATAGTTGCTTTATTACTCTCAAGGTGTACATATAGAAAGAAAATTTGCTTTGCACAGAGCTCTTTTCTTTCTCATATGTCTATGGCATATTCAGTGCTTCCAAGGAGATTAAAATCAAAAGCCACATGTGCTTTACTCAGATGTTACTCATATGATGTCTCTTTACAGTTTTAAAACTCTTGGTCAAAGACTAAAAAACAAAGAAAATAATGTACATATTGTAATGTTTTAAATTTAGCCTTAAGAAATTTCTTCCCATGTAAGTCTTACAAATTAAATAAGGTAGAGCTTATTGATATTTTTTTTTGATTTGGTTTTGGAGAGAATGCAGTTTGAATGCTCCATACACACTGTTTTGTTATCTAGGGAAAACAGTTCAAAAGCTACTAATTTATAGGAAGCCAAATATCTGAGCAGGGCAAGATGTCTGATGCTTATTGGGTGATATAACATCCAAACTCTACAAAACAAGAAGAAAAGAAAAATGACATACATTGGCCCCCATTTGGACTATGCATCTAGATTTGTGGTGTCAGCATTAAAGAAAGTCATTTGTATTTCCTATCTCTTTGCTTTATTATTTGATATTTTCTAAAGTTCTTTTCCTCTCCACATCACATGCATGTTGTTCTTCAATGCTCTTTTCTAGATTTTTATTCAGAGTCCTTTCCTAGATAGTCATGTATACTCTCAAGTCATATAAATCTGGTAGATATGTTCCATTTGCCACTCCTCATTCATCCTTAACCTCACTTCTTTCTTCTCTGTGCCCTAAGAGGCTGAATTTCTGTAGTCCGTATCAGTGCAGCTTTTTTTGTCATCCGATATACAGTTGGGTTCACCCTTTTGGAAGCGTAAGTAGGTCAGAAAAGCCGAAGTTACACCAGGTTTTTATTCCCTGGCTCTGGCTCTGCCAGATTACTTTGGAATGACAGCACCTTTTCAGTCATCCCTCTTCAGAGGTAACTTTCTCTGACTTTCTTAATTTCCCTACCTTTTAACTCTTTAGGCCAGATCTCAAACTTGGCATTATTGACACTTTGGAACAGATAATCCCTTGCTCTGGAAGGAGGTTGTTCTGTGAACACACATACCTGGGCTCTACACATTAAATTCCAACAACAACCCCAAAGTTGGGTGAGCAAAAGTGTCTCTAGATGCCACGGCTCTCCTGGTGACAAAAATCTTACCCTTTTGAGAGCTATTATTTTAGGCTCAGACTGTGCATTAGTCAGGGTTCCTGAGAGAAACAGGACCAATAGGAGATAGATAGATAGATAGACAGACAGATAGATAGATAGATAGATCTAGGTAGCTATATGTATATATATATATGGACATATTAGTTTTCTAGCTATGTAAAGATTTATTGGAAGAATTGGTTTACATGATTTAGAGGTCAAGGAATCCCATGAGCTACAATATGCAAACTGGAGAACCAGAGAAGCCAGTGGTAAGTCTGAAGGTCTAAAAACCAGGGTAGCTGATGGTGTAAGTAGCAGTTTGAGTCCAAAGTCTCTCAACCAGAAGCACTGATGTCTGAGGGCAGAAGATATACATCTCAGCTCAAGCAGAGGGAAAATTGGCCCTTCTTCCACAATTTTGTTCTATTCAGTCCCTCAACAGTTTGGATGATGCCCACCTGCATTGGTGACGATGAACTTTACACAAATCCGATCTCCTTCAGTAATACTCTCACAGATACACCCAGAAATAATGTTTTACCAGTTATCTGGATACCCCTTAGCTCTGCAAAATTGACACGTACAAGTGGCCATCACAAGATGGTAATGGTTCTTTGATATTAACACTGGCGTTTAATTTTGTTGTTGTTATCCTTAAACCTCCCTCACAGCTTTGCAAGTTGTTTCCTTCTTAAACTCTCTGCAAATTTTCCATTTGAGTGTGTATTTCTTTTCTGAAGGGTCCAAGGTAATACAATAATTAACACCAGGATTGTCCTTAAGAAACATAACCTTAAAATGGAATTTACACATTTGGGAATCACATAGAAATCTCCTTGCTGGCTCTGAATAAAACACTAGTAATCTGTGTGATTTAGTAATATTTCTCAAACTTGTTATCTGTGGTTTTACAGGATAAAATGCAGGTGGAAGGCAGGGCCTTGGTGGACAAAATGGAACCTGGTGCCTAGTTACCACACTAAAACAGGGATTACAACAGCTGATGTAAGCTGGCTTCTTCTAATGGTCTTAGAGATAAAAGGAAAACTTTAAATTCTAAAATGAACAAATCAAAGCCTGAAAGTGAAATCAGAAAGCCTCTATGGCATTTTGAAAGAGCATTCCCATTTCTCTTATTAAAAATCAAGTAAGTAACTGATGACAAAGCCTAAAATCTGATTTTGAGAATTGCAGAATTACATCTCAGCCTTGCCAGGTAACGTGACCACAGTGGTGGATAGGACTGGAACTCTATAATGGGAGGGATGTGATTGAGAAGTGTCAATCAACAGTATGATTAAGAAATTTTAATCAAATTTCACTGACCTCCCTACTGGAAAAGGAAACCATCCTCCGTACATCGTTTTAGTTTTAGCTGTCTCTGACATTAATTAAAAACAAACAAACTAGTTAGTTAATTATTTGAAACTAATAAATAAAAGCCTCTCAATGGTTAAACTTAGGACAGATACCTTCATAAGCTGATGGTAAATTTCTTTAGACTCCAACTTCGCTCTCCTTCAGGGAAGTCTATGGCCTGCTCTAGGGGAAGATAGTCTGTGTATCAGATATGTTCATATGTAGGCTTATGTGTTTGTACTGTTATGCAGATAACATTACAGGACATCAGCTAACAGTAATAGGAAAACTCTGGCATATATACATACAACCGTAGTATAGCCTAAGGACATAGACTCATAGCATATCAAATATAAGGCTTTATTGGGCTGAATTTACCAATTTGGAAATGGTTTTGCAAGATTAGGGGTTTTTTAAAAATTGTGTAATTTTTATGTGTGTGTGTGTGTGTGTGTGTGTGTATAAAATTTATTTATTTATTTCAGGCTCCCATTTTTTATAAAAACAAATGTCACCAACAAGCAAACCCCTATATACATGTCTGCATCTGAATAAAAATGTAGCTGGATACCCACTATGATGTTAACATAGGATTAGGGATTTCATATTTTGGTTTGAGCACCTAAGAGTGTTGTTAATTTTCTAGGTTGTCTAATAAAAAACAGCTCATGGGGGCCTATAGTTACTGAAGTTGAAATTTCGGGAATACCTTGGTGTGGAAGACGGACTCTGAAATTGGCCTTGTGATCACTGACTTCTCTGGTTCATGCCCTTCTGTGATCTCCCACTCCTTGAATATAGGTGAAACCTGTGATGTATTAATCAATACAATGTGGCAAAAGTGACAGGATGTGCAGGATTATACGCATATGGTTTCATTATATTACATGGGAATTTAATGTCGATATTGCTGGAGAGAGTCTCTCTCTCTCTCTCTCTCTCTGTCTTTCTCTCTCTTGCTGGTTTTGAATAAGTAAATGTCTATTTGGGGGAACCCCATGTGACAAAGAAATGTGGGCAACCTCTAGGAGCTGAGGGTAGCCTCTGACCAGCAGGAAGTAAGGAATTGAATCTCTCTGTCCTACAACTGCAAGGAGCTGAACTCTGCCAACCTCAGTGATCTTAGAAGTGATTTCTTTTTCAGTGGAGCCTCAGTTTATGTTGCAGCCCTGACTGGAAGCTTGTGAAACCCTCAGCAGAGGAACAAATTAATCCATGGCAGGATTCCTGCCCCACAGAAACTGTGAAATAATGAATTTTATTGTATTAAGCCGCTAAGTTTGTAGCAATGTTGTTACACAGAATAGAATACTAATACCTTGACATTCTGTGTAAAAAATAAGTCTGAATGTTCAGGGAGATAGAAGTTTTGAAATAAATCTATTATAAGCAAATAATAGATGGCTCAGCCACCCTCTTACTGCAATGGCTGGGCCCCTAGGACATTCCTTTGACCAAGACATTGAGAGTTAATTAGTCGTAGGAACACTGTGACCCTTCAAAAGCTATGAAGGGGCTATACTTTTATAGTAGAGAAGATGGTGAGGATGCTGCAATGGAATTACTCTCTGATTTCAGTGGGAAGAATTGGATTTTTAAGTTGTAATGGAAACTTAATTGTTAGAGATAAGATAGTCATTCCTATTATCTCTATCAGTTGGTGATACAACCATTCACCCAGTCACTTGAACAAAAAGCACACTGGCAACTGCTTTCCTTACCACCACTCTCAATTTATTCACATTTTTCAAGTGTCTTCCATCTTCCCATCCATAATATTGCCCTATGTGACTGCTTTCTGCTCAATTTGCTAAGTAAGCTAAACTTTATTTCACAAAATTACGTTCACTGAATGTTTACAAGTAAGTTTTGCCTACAAGAGAAATTTCTGTGATATTTGGAAAGCAGAAATGGAAAACATCCTTTTCTAATGCTTTGAAGGTCAGTGTTATGCCAAATGCTTTTGACTTATGCATTAATACTGATCTGCTGGCTCTCCTTGTTGGCAGCAGGGCAGCAGCTGGTCTGCAGCTTCTCCAGAATGGCCAGACCTTCTACGTCAGCTCCTCTGAGTCCTGGGCCAGGCATGTGTGAAGCTCCGTAATGAAGGGCACCAGCTTGTCCCTGCCAACAGACTTGGGGAATGCATCTGGTTGTTCACTTGCCTGAAAGGCGAGATAGCCAGAGGTCTAGATCTAGTAGTCTGGCTGGGACTTGGAGGAAACTTGGTAACAAGGAGGTCTGGCGAGAAGTATGTGCGTAGGCCATTTGGAAGGAGCAGAGAATATAAAGATATTTGCATTCCATATAAATGCTGAAGAAGGTTTAATAATTAAACAAGGTAAATCATCCTGTAGATAAAAGTCAGATTTTTTTCCAGCTATCCCTTTCTTGCCTGTAGGGCTCATATACAAAATGGCCCTGGTGGCAGGGATGTATATTATATGTGGACTAAGCAAAATGACTTCTAATCACCCAAGGCCTGCCCAGCTACAACCACTGCTCTGTGTTCAACCTACCAATATTAGAACACAACGATAAGTTTCCACATCCCACTATTCCCTAGTAGAATCAGCCCACTTCCTAATGGCAGCTTAATAATTGTCGACGAGTTTTTTCATGGAAGGGGCATAACTTTGTTCTTCCTGGAATAGACACTCTGGTTATAGATTTGCCTTCCCTGACCTAATCCTTCTGCTGAAACCAAAATCAATGTACTTACAAAACACCATCAAAGTATAACACACAGTATAACTTCTGACCAAAATACCAACCTCCGAGCAAGTGAAACATGACAATAAGATTGATAATTATGGAGTTCACTGGTCTTATTATGTTCCCATGACCGTGCAGTAGTTGTCCTGATAAAATAGTAGGACAGCTTTTCTAGTATTATACATCAGCTGGGTGGCAAAATCTGGCTGGCATGAGGTAATGTCCTCTCGGGTGTACCACTGTATGTGATGTCTTCCTTAGAGCCAGGATTCAATGTCCATGAGTCAAAGAGTAGAAATTGGAGTGCATCTTTTCACCACTATCTTTATTGATGATGTCATCTGAAGTCTGTTGGTCTAAAGATCTTAGTTCCCAAAAGGAAAATGATTCCATCAGGGGATCCAGCAAGAGTTCCATTAAACTTGAAGACAAGATACCATCTGGCCAATTTGGCCTTCTCTTGACAGGGAATCAGCAGGCAAAATGTTGAGTACTGTACTGGGCAGAGTGACTTATCCCAACTAAAGGGAAATGGTTGCTATTACACATCAGAGATGAGAAGAAGTATGTCTGGAATTTAAAAGATCCATAGAATGTCGCTAAAAAAATACCATGCCCTGTGATTAGAGAAAATGGAAAACTACAACAAACCAATACCAGGAGTACAGATAATGGCCCAGACTCTTTAGGAATGAAGCTTTGGGTCAGCCCACCAAGCAAGTATTCATGACCACTGAGTTCCTTGCTGTGAACAGAAGGAATATATAGACTAGTAAAAGAAGAATGTCATAAATATCAGATATGATCATATGTCCAGTTGCAGAAATGAGGACAGTAATTGTTATGAATATTTCCTCTTTATTGTGATTTGAATATATTTATATATATTCTAACCACCCCCCTTTTTTCTTTTCTTTCCATTGACCAGTTAATTTAAAACTGTAAATGTTAGGTAATTTTATATCAAGCATTGAAGTTATAGGCTATTGAAAGGGAAAATGTAACTCAGCAGAGAAATGAACATCTGAGTATCACCTAAAGAAAAGAATGGGAATTTGTATTTTTTGTGAGGAGTAGGTTACTACGTTTTGGTTATGTGTAGCCAAACTGTGTAATATTAAGCAGAAGCATAATTCTCCTATTTTCTTTACTTGAACATTAAGTTATATTTAAAACTGGTGGGTATTGGTGCCAGGTTGACAGGTATGGACTTTGCTGGCTTTGTACTTTGTCAAGTTAGCCAAGCTGGAAACACATTTTCCAGAATTTTCCCCTCACAAGGCTCAATATTAGAATTGGCCAAAAAGAAGCTTGCATGATATTTAGAATGTGGACCTGAAGTAGCAGCATGTTTGCATTCTAAAAATTGGTGAAGGCCAGATCCTACATTGGTTCCCATGCATTGTCATTCATCTGCTGGCTAAACTTTTGTTATGGGGTACCTGCCATACTCACAAACCCATAGATACCACCAGATCTCTTTCTTTGGCTTCTCCAAAATCCTGGCCAACCACATGGGCAACGCAGTGGTGAAGGTTACCAATTTAGTTTATGGGTCACCTGTACCACTTCAGTTGAAGATGATGAGTGACAGATGCATATTTCAGCCTGTTCTTTTTGTTTCCAGATTGTCATTGTGAGTTCTGTTGTGTCTTTACTCTTCTGGTTTTTATTTCCATCTTCCCTTTTCACCTGCTGTCTCTGTTTGGTTCAAGCCCAACACCAGATACAGAAGCAACATCCTTGCATAGATTACTTAATCAACTCCTGTAATTATATAAGGCATATTATGTGAAATACATTCTTTATTCCCTATCGCTCTAAGTGGTTCTAATTCTCTGATCAAACACCAACCAATACCCCCAAATTCAACTTCTCTGTCACCAGTTTTCTATGGCATCTCATCTCTGAATTTCATAGTCATGTGTCTTTGCAGTGGGTAGAAAAGGGGAGGATGTATACAGATTAATTCTGCTCTACCTTTTATGAAAAAGAAGAAGTTTCCAGGATGAGTCTATTTCATGCTGTAATCATGAATATTATGATACTACTATTAAAATGATATTGCAGCACTATTTATAATAGGCAGGACATGGAAGCAACCTAAGTTTCCATTGACAGATGAATGGATAAAGAAGATGTGCCACATATATACAATGGAATATTACTCAGCCATAAAAAGAAATGAAATTGAGTTATTTATAGTGAGGTGGATGGACCTAGAGTCTGTCATAAAGGGTGAAGTAGGTCAGAAAGAGAAAAACAAATACTGTATGCTAACACCTATATATGGAATCAAAAAAAAAAAGGAAAAAATGTCTCTGATGAACCTAGGGGCAGGACAGGAATAAAGACGCAGACGTAGATAATGGACTTGAGAACATGGGGAGGGGGAAGGGTAAGCTGGGACAAAGTGAGAGAGTAGCATTGACATATACACTACCAAATGTAAAATATATAGCTAGTGGGAAGCAGCTGCATCGCACGGGGAGATCAGCTCAGTGTGACCACCTAGACGGGTGGGATAGGGAGGGTAGGTGGGAGGGAGATGCAAGAGGGAAGAGATATGGGGGTATATGTATACATATAGCTGATTCACTTTGTTATACAGCAGAAACTAACACAACATTGTAAAGCAATTATACTTCCATAAAGATATTAAAAATATATATATTAAATGTCCCTCTGGCTCCTGCATGCCAGGATTTTACTGCTTAATGATTCTGTATCCCCTGTTATTTAGACAATCCTTAAAATTTTACCTTCAAATATGATTTGGTATACCAGTAGCTATATTTCAAACAAGAAATAAGCATAATAAAATCTGGGGAATTGTAACTTTTTTAGTTAGTTTAGTATGTTGAAATCTGTTTTCAGTGAAAATATTTTTGAATTGCTTAATCTTGAAATCACAAAACTTACTTCAATATGTTTTCCCACTAAAAACGTGTTTGATTAGAATATAGCTACAGTTTATTAAAATCTGGGCTTGTACCAAATGCTTACTATTCTCATACTATCCAATACTAACTTTCCCTAGTACAAAAGGTGTCAAACTTAGTATTAAAAAAATCATCTTGGGACCTTAAGAAACATTTATTTCTTGGCCCTATCTCCTGAGAATTTGATTCAGTAGATCTTCTGGGGGCCCAGGATTCTATATTATAGCGAACACCCAGGTGATTACCAATGCACAATTTCTGTGGAGACTGCTAAATCAAATCAATCAAAATGAGTAAAATTTCTATTCCCTTTTCTCTACTGCAATATGCAAAACTTCTGTAAATACCTCTGAAACTGGAAATAAAGGAGCCCATTGATTGTGTCTGTTTTTCTAGAACTTGCTCTCAATCCAGTGTACATTTTCAAAGATGAATTGAAATCAGAGGTTGTGAGAATACAATTTGAAGTAATAACTTTTCAAGGATGAAGGGAAAAATAATGCAGACCGAAAAATGTCGTTCTCCTAATACCAATAACAATGCCTTATATTTTCACACTGCTTTCTAGTTTTCAAAGCACTTTCAAATATTATTTCATTTGATTCTCACAACTGAATAAGGTTACAAGTGGGATTTGTATTGCTCTTTCTAAGCCCCATGGGTGAAAAACTGAAGTAACAACACAAATGTACTTCATGTCACCTTTTGGTTAGGGACCAAGTTGATCAGATGCTGCAGAGAACCTCTAAGGACATATATACAGAAACAGATGTAACATTTTTTTGTGGCAGATAAAAAACTTTGAAAGTCAGTGGCAGTCAGAATGTTACCTCCTTTAGAGAAAGGTTCTGAAAACAGTAAAATAATCCATCAATTTATAGAGAACTGAGCAGGAAAATTTATTTATTATTTTAAACTCTAGGTTTTTTTAAAATTAATTAATTTACTTATTTATTTTTGGCTGCGTTGGGTCTTCACTGCTGCAGGCGGGCCTCTCCAGTTGCGGCAAGCGGGGGTCACTCCCTGCCGTGGTGCACGGGCCTCCCGTCGCGGTGGCCTTTCCCGTTGCGAAGCACAGGCTCCAGGTGCGGCAGGCTTCAGCAGTTGTGGCACGTGGGCTCAGCAGCTGTGGCTCGCGGGCTCCAGAGTGCAGGCTCAGCAGCTGTAGTGCACGGGCCCAGCTGCTCTGCAGCATGTGGGATCCTCCCAGACCAGGGCTCGAACCCATGCCCCCTGCATTGGCAGGAGGATTCTTAACCACTGCACCACAAGGGAAGCCCGAAAATTTATGTTTTAACAATAAAGAAGATAACTAGAAAAGAAATCCATTTTGATATCAGTTTTATAATTAACAATTGTTACTAAATAAACATTAAAGATTGACAATAAATAGATTACATTTTGCATAAGTTGGTGATTTATGATATAGTTCTAATTATGACTTTTTGCATGTCTACATATTCTGAGACTATATAGGTCACTTTGTTCTTCTGCTTATTTATTTTATAGTCAGTGTTAATGACTTGTTCTAAAGTATAGTGGGAAAATAACTAGCACAAATTGGAATGATGAGGATTAAAATCTAAAATATAATATAAAATATAATATAATTTAATATAATATAATAAAAGTGATGGCAAAAAACTCATTTTTACTCTAGGTTTTTAAACATAAAATATATAATTTTTAATACAACCACTTGTTCTTAAATAAAATATATATTTCATAGGCTCATAATAGATCTAAAGGTGGAAAGAATTTTAACACAAAATGACTCCATACAATAGTATTTCTAGGACATACTTCTGAAATACAAAATTAACTGAGGAATATTAGACTTCAATTATTTTATAGAATATTATTCAATAGTTTTTAAATATTTGTGTTAATATTTGAACTCTTAGATAAAAAAATAAAAATATAATGGCATTGGACATGAAAATAAAAGTGCTTTTTTAAAACTATTAATCAGTATTAAAATATTCCTGAAATAGCCCTAAAATTCAATGTCTGCAAAATTTGAACTGTCATAAAAATAACTCTGTTGATTTTCTCACACAATTTAAAACTATACAGGTTAAAATTAAGACTCTGTAAAATATTTGAAACCATAAATGTCACATGTGATATAATTAAAGATAGCACACATATCTGGATGATATTTGCTATGCCCTCAGGATTTCTGCAAATGCGTTAAATATGCCTAGGTTGCCATATTAACAAAATGTGGCTTTGTTAACCACAGGGCCCTAATACTCCAATTGCTGATTTAATAAAACAGAAATTCTTGGATCTGTTCACGTCTCAGTCAATTCAGTAGGCTGAATTGATTAACTAATGAATAAACAAGCTAGTATCTGAACTGTAGATTTATAAATTCCAGTTCAGTGTCCTTTCCAGTATACTCCTGTGGTTCAACTTCAGAACGAAAAATCAGGATGTGTTTTCCAATGCCACCCTCCCTATTCTTTTAATCCAGATACCATTTTAACTTGCAATATTGTTATTGCATGGGAATTATCACAGATCAATAAATTGTTAATAAGTCATTTTTCCCTACTAATTTCTGTTTCTTTGTGATAAATTATATCTTCTTTACCTTTTTCATCTCAGACTGTACTGCCCTTTCTGGAATATAATAAATCAATAAATGCTTGTGGAATTAGTGAGTGAATAGAATTATGGAAATGAAACAGATTTGCGAGAGGAATTAAAACTTGACAGTTCACATGATTCAATTACTGGCAGAATTGGGCTCTCTGCTCCCTGAGGACACTTGCTTGACCTCTCCCCTGTGACATCAATCACATGACTCCACATACCAGTCTGATTTCCTCTCCTCTCTCATCCACTCGTTTATTGTTTATCAAAATCAAATCAACAGGATCAATCTCAAATTATTTTTCTTTTATGAAGCTTCTTCTAAATTTCTCTACCACCTGCTGTAATATGTTCCTCCATGAAGACTCAAAGTGATTATCACCATAAGAACTTGTTTATAGTCTTGCTTAGAAGAATTAACAAATATATACCTTTGAGCGCTCACCGTGTGTGTGCTCACACACACACACACACACACACACACACACACACCTTATGGTTTATTAAATCTCCTTTATAGCAATTGTCTCATTCATTTCCACATTCTTCACACATCTAGCATTCTAATCGGACATGCATTATTAGGTACTGAACAAAAAATGATAAAAAATTGTAATAGTTTTGCATGAGACTAAATGTTTAAACATTTACTTTTATTTAAACAAGATAAATGCAATAGATTTTATTTTAAAATAGGTTTTAGAAATCTCTGAGTAAAACTGTATGGCTATTATAATTGTTAACAATTACATATGATTATGTGGTTAAATACGATGATTTAATATGCTTTGTAAACAGCTACACAAACAACTATGGAGTTTTAATTTTAAATTACTGGTGCTGTGTTTTAATTTTTTTTCTGTATTTATACGTATTTGCCAAATACCACTGTCCTTTTCCTATGCAGCACCTACATTCTTTTAGGAGATATTTAATCCTTCAGCTTTTTTCTTGGAATATCTACACACTTTCCAATGACTAAAGTTTTGTATATTTAAGATGTCACAAAATCAATTTGGGGTTCTTTTATGTCTCTATGAATGATTTAGTTAAAATGAATTTAATTGTAAAATACTCACTTTGAGGGAATATAAAGGCATTCCCTTGTGACTTACATTCATTTTCCCTTAGTTATTTACCTTCTCCTACACTCATTCTTCAAAATTTAGGCTAATCATCACTCTTCTTAGATGTCTTCTTTCATCTTATTTAGTGTAGTATATACATAAATCTGCCCTGGGATCCCTTAGAGTTCTGTATGTGCCCCCATGACAGCCCCCAAAACATTCCACGGTAGAACTAATTGGACTGTAAGCTATATGGCAGTAGTGACTGGTGAGGCTTTGACAGTTAAGTTCACTCAAATATATAGTTACTAAGCATAGTATCTATAAATAGGAGGTTTATTTTAGAAAATAATAAAATGGTTCTTCAATAGTGAAACATTTTGAAAGCTACTCTTACTTTACTGCTTGACATTATAAAGCTATTCATTAGAATTCTAGCTCATCATGTTATTTAATCATGCTGCTTCCATTTATTTAAAAAGTATATTCCTGCCTAATTTAACTTATTAAAAATAAAAAATATATATACACACAGGAGATTTTTAAAAGTAAAAGGAGAACATGGTATTAGGAGAAGAATATATAGTTACCTATAAAAATTTCTCTTTTTGAGAATAAGAATTTACAAGGAAAAGGGGAACAAATTTTTCAAAGGAAACATTTCTTCTACAATAAATCCTGAGATAAGTATCTTACTTGCAGTTGCATATAGAAAAGTTTGAAACACAGCATAATCAATGACCTCGGCAGAAACAGAAATTTGTTTTTATGTTTATTTTATTTTATTATTTATTTATTTATTTTGGCTGTGTCAGGTCTTAGTTGCCACATGTGGGATCTTCGTTGTGGCACACGGGCTTCTCTCTAGTTGTGGCATGCGGGTTTTCTCTCTCTAGTTGTGATGCACAGGCTCCAGGGTACATGGGCTCTGTAGTTTGCGGCATGCAGGCTCTCCTATTGAGGCCGGCGAGCTCAGTAGTTGTGGTGTGCGGGCTTAGTTGCCATGTGGCACGTGGGATATTTGTTCCTGACCCAGGATCGAACCCCTGTCCCCTGCATTGGAAGGCGGGTTCTTCACCACTGGACCACGAGGAAGTCCCAGAAATAGAAATTATAGAGATATGTTTGTGGTCCCTTTTGCTTGAATTTAGCGTAGAATATCAAACATAGCTCAGTTAATACAGAATTTAGGGATGAGTTGAATACTATGTTAACTTGACATTTTAATAACCCCATTTCCATCTACTCTTCAGCACTCAGGGACATCAAACCAACAGTTGCCCCCCTTCTGTCACTAATCTTACAATTTTCCCTCCATACTGACTCATTGATATACAAATACAGATATGTAAAGTAAAGCAAATGACAACAAAGCTTTTATTATTTTCAGATCTTCCTTCAGATATATCATCGTTTATCTCCTTATCTTTACAGCAAAGCTCCTCAAAGGATTTCTTTACTAATTACTTCAGTTTCTCCATTTCAAACATCTCAACTGAAATCTAATTATATTTTCTGTTCTATTTCCCATAACTAGACTTCAACAATTTTCTTCAAAGTTACTGCTGACCAGGATGCTCCCAGTTCCTAGGTCAATTCAGACCTCATCTACATGAGCCTTTCAGCAGCATCTGGCAATTTCTTTCCTTGACTTTGAGGTCTCCATGCTCCTTTGGGTTTTCCCTATCATACTGGCAATTCTTTTTATAGTTCCTCTTCCTTTCATTGAACTTTACATGTCATCTTATTAAGGATGTGTCCTTAAATTTCTTCTTTCCTTTAATAGTGGTGTGTGAATGGAGTGTCCTACCTTTAAATACCATAAATGCCTACAAATCCCAAATAGTCCCAATTTCAAATACTGATGCTCACACCAAGTCTGAACTTGAGACTTATATATCCAATTTCCTACTTGCCACCTCCCCTTGGATGAGTAATAAGAGTACTTGACTTAACAAGCCCCCAAACAGACTTCTCATCTACTCCTACCCTAAAATATATGTTTTAAACATATTCATTTTCACACTCTTCACTGTTATAAGAAATGGCAATTATATGCTTCAAGTGGGTCAGGCAAGTACACTATAAGAAAGAATAATTATGAGCTGATCTCATAAACTTACATGCAAATATCTTAAAACAGTTAACAAATTAAATCAAGCATTAAGGACAATACCTCATGAACAAATGATGTTTTCTTTTCATTTGTTTTAGCCTTTTATAACCATAAAGTACAATTCACCCCATTAGAAGAATGAGGTAGAAATATCATGTGATCTTATCACTGTAATAAGTATTTGAAAAACTCAACGCTCATTTAGAAGAGAATGGAACTTAATTACTTAAGATTTTCTGCCAATCTCTACAGAATTGCAAAATATTGATATTAGAAACAAGAAAGGTCACTCTCACTGTTTCCATTCATTGTACTTGAGGATCTAGCTCACAAAATTAGTCTAGAAAAAGAAAGAAAATGAATAATGATTAGAAAGAAAAAAATAAGTGCCCATATTTTAGTTTGAGATGATTGTGTATATAGAAAATACAACGAAACCTGCAGGAAAATTATTAACATAAATAAGTGAATTTGGTAAGTTTATGGCTACGTGTTCAATATTAAAAAACTGTATTTTAGTATTGAACAATTAGAAAATGTCTTAAAAGGACAAATGACATTTACAATAGCATCAAAAATATACATTATTTATGACTAAATATTTGAAAAGATGTGCAAGAATCTAACAGAGGTTGTATAGTCATTGTTTAGAGAAGTCAATGGTGGTGAAAAGTCCATAGCCTATTATCATTGATTAAAAAAACTAAGTAATTTAAATATGCTAATTTCTCACAAATTTATCTCTAATTTTCATGCAATCTCAAATAAAAATCCTATAAGAGTTCTTCATCAAACTGATTTAAAATGTTTCATAGAAAATAAATAATCAACCAACAACAGCGGAAAAAAATCAGGAAAATAAACAAAGCAGGGGAGATTATATCTCCATATAGTAGGACTTATTATATAAACTTTCCTTCATAAGTACATTGTCACATTGCCAAAAGAACAAGAAGAGAAAAATAACAACATATAAGAGCTAAAACTGTATGACTTCAGAGAATACAGGCAGAACTCAGAGACATTGCAGGTTCGGTTTCAGACCACCACAACAAAGCAAATACTGCAATAAAGTGTATCACACACAATTTTTGGTTTCCCAGTGCATATAATAGTTATGTTTACACTATAGTCTTTTAAGTGTACAATAGGGTTATGTCTGAAAAAACAATATACTTACCTTTATTAAAAAATAAGCTGTTGGAAAAATGGTGCCTGTAGACTTGCTTGACACAGGGTAGCCACAAACCTGCAGTTTGTAGAAAACACTGTGTCTGCAAAAGGCAATAAAATGAAGTATGCCTGTATATCAGAGTATCTCTTCCTGGACTTGGCTAGAAAAAGGCCTTTTATGTGTGACACCAACAACAGATGAATGGATAAAGAAGATGTGGTATATATATATAATGGAATATTAGCCATAAAAAGGAAAGAAATCGGGTCATTTGTAGTGATGTGGATGAACCTAGAGTCTGTCATACAGAGTGAACTAAGTCAGAAAGAGAAGAACGAATATCATATATGTGGAATCTAGAAAAATGGTACAGATGAACCTATTTCCAGGGCAGGAATAGAGACACAGATGTAGAGAACAGACATGTGGACACAGTGCAGGGGGGCAGAAAGGGGAGGGTAGGTTGAGTTTGGAGATTAGGATAGACATATACACTACCATGTGTAAAATAGATAGCTAGTGGGAACCTGCTATAAAGTACAGGAAACTCAGCTCGGTGCTCTGTGATGACCTAGATGGGGGGGCGGTGTGGAGGGCATGGGAAGGAGGTCCAAGAGGGAGGGAATATATGTATACATATAGATGATTCACTTCATTGTACAGCAGAAACTAACACAACTTTGTAAGGTGATTATACTTAAAAAAAAAAAAAACACAAGCTGCAAAAGACAAAAAGAGATATAATGGACTTCACCAAAAAAAACAAAACAACTTTGTTCTTCAAATGACATCAACAAGACATTGTAAAGCAGCTCAGAGCATGGGTGAAACAATTTTCAAGTCATGTATCTAAAGAGGAACCGGTGTCCAGATTGCATAAAAATTCTTACAACTCAATAATAAAAGACAACCCAAATAAAACATCAGCAAAATATCTTAGTAAAGATTTCTATAAGATGTGGAAATGACCAATAGAAACATGAAAAGATATTCAATTAAACATCACTATCCCATAGGGAAATGCAGATTAAAACCATACCAAAATACCACTTTACAGTCAGTAGGATAGTCAACCAAGTGGAGAAACGTGAACCTTCATACAATGCTGATGGACTGTAAAATGAGGCAACAGGTTTGACAGTCTGACAGTTTCTCCAAAGGTTAAACATAGAGTTGCCACATGATCCAGCAGTTCCATTCCCAGGTATATACCTAAGAGAAATAAAAACATATGCCCACACAAAATCTTGTATAGACTAATATTTATAGCAGCATTATTTTTAATAGAAAAAATGTTCAAAGAACTCAAATGTCCATCAACTATTGAAAGGACCAGCAAACAATGGAATATTATTGGGCAGTAATGAAACATGATACATGCAATAACATCGATGGACCTGTAACCTAACCTCAGAACCAGCTCCAAACTGGCCCTCTCCTCTTTCTAACAAGATAATGAGTCGTTTTCCGGAGACAACAGAACAAAACCTCAAGTCCTGCAGCTGAAGCATGAGCAAAGGAGGCAATTTTACATTGAAGGACACCTGGAACCAAAGTTTCTCTCCGCGCCACCCCACCCCACCCCCACCCGCCGCAGAACCTAAACAACAGAGTTGTAAGCCATAGCCACAATAATACTTCATAGTAAGTCTCTGTAGCCAAAAACAAACAAAAAAATCCACTTTTGTCTGTCTTGCTCACATATCTCGTTTGGCTTGTGTTTGGGAGATGTAGGTTAGTTTTGGATTCAAGTTTGGTTCTTATGATTCTTGTTCTTCTTGAAGTGACCTTTATATTCTCATAGAAAGAACAGAAACCTAAAAGAGAAAGTCTACCGAACAAACATGCTTGTGTTACGTGTGCTAATATCCTGGTGGATAAAGCAAGTCAGAGGAGTGAGTTCAAAGTCAAGAGGTGGGAAGTAAATCCAGTCTCTAGTGGAAGGTATAGGACATCTCGTGCTATAGGACATGGAAACAGAAAGAGGTGAATTAGGACAATACTACCAATGCTATTTACTGTAATTAATCTCTCTCTTTCACACACACACACACACACACACACACACACACACACACACACATTTCCTTTTTAAAAAAGTAATGCATATAACAACCTTCAAAGGAGTAACAATATTTAAATGATTTAAAGAGAGTTTGGGGCTTTTAACAATGTGTCTTCATATATTCTGTATTTGGTGATCAACATAGGACTTAATTTACACAGCGATCAGCAGACACAAACAAAAATGACATTCAGTTGCCATAAAATACTACACCTCTGGATGGTTTTTTTGTCAATTAGTTACTTATTATCAGAAAGACAAAATTTTCTCCTCCTCATTTTTTTTGAAAGGCTGTGAGAATTGCTAATCTCAGCTGTGTTTCCTTTTCTTTCTCTCAATTACAAAATATGTCCCCATTATGTCTGTTCAGATTTTATATGAGTAATATTTGACAAAAAGGTTTATTCTTAAAAATCTGTTAATGAATTAAATTGTTACGCCTGTTTAAATGCCAATTCCAGGCATATATGTAAATGTACTGCCTAGCAAACTTTAAGATAATTCTAAACATTAATGTATAATTGTAATTAATTTTAACTACCTAGTAATGAAATAGCCATTTGAAATAGTACATGTATGTTATGAATCAAATTTCATTAAATATTGGCTTGTTTATACTTAACCCCCATTGAATCTACCAGTTTATTACAACAGGTTGTATAAAAAAGATTATTACCTGCTAGGCATAAGTCTATAAACTGTGTTCCCAAAACCTTAACAACTATTGCTGGGTAGTTTGTTTTATTATCACAAACAAAACCATATTTTATTGTAAGTTAAAATTGAAGAAATGTACTATTTCACATTCTAGAGCCAAAATCCCGGTCACAGAAATAGATTACGTTATGCCATTTTCCTCTGTTTCTGATGAGGTTCTTGTCATTGGAACATAATAGTTTAAATGCCACCTGTAAGAGAAAATCATAGTTTCACCACATGACCTGTTAGGGGTTATGTTCTTTGACCCTCTGGTCATTTTGAAGGCTCTTAGTTTGCAAAGACTCTTGCTTATTGGGAAAATTATTTTTAAAAAAGCCTCCAGACAAAATGACATATATATATATATATATATATATATATATATAACTTGAAGTAGAAAAGAATGCTCATGAGTTTCACAGGTCATTAATGGTACCTAACAATGGTACATAAGCACAGAAACACACATCAACTAAATGCACTAATCTCTCTCTTTTCATTTGTGTTTACCAGCATTAATAGGATACAGGAATTTATTTACATGGTTAAAGTCACTAAATGTCATGGGAAAAATTTAACAGATATAAATTTTTTTTTTTTTTTTTTTGTGGTACGCGGGCCTCTCACTGTTGTGGCCTCTCCCGTTGCGGAGCACAGGCTCCGGACGCGCAGGCCCAGCGGCCATGGCTCACAGGCCCAGCCGCTCCGCGGCACATGGGATCTTCCCGGACTGGGGCACGAACCCGCGTCCCCTGCATCGGCAGGCATACTCTCAACCACTGAGCCACCAGGGAAGCCCCAAATATAAATATTTTTGAAGCAAGAGTATTTTGTTTGTTTTTCTGTGCATTTGTAATATAAATCACATTGATGTATGTATATTGTGAAATGTAGGATTTTATAAGTCCATAAAGGACATTATGTTGAATACGTCTAGAACTATCATATTGTCCCTGGTCATATTAAAAAGTCTAGTTGTTACCATTCCAAACCAAATATGATTTGCTCATCTTTAAAGATCTGGCTTAAATGCTCAGATTCTAGGTCTGAATTCATCTAATCTCTTCCTCATGATCTCTTAGTCATTTGCTTATTTCTATATTTCAATCTCTCTAATTATATTACTCTATCCTAATGAGTTAGAATACTATCTTAATAATAAATTTTACATATGAATGAAAACAAACAAAAACAGGTTTTTAAATGCCATCGACTCCATTTTTCTCAAAATAATAACATTAATTCCTCTCATCAATTGAGCATCTACAGTACACTATCAATATCGTATTAATATGACACCACATTAATACCCTGTTCAGGAGACATCAATAACCCTATTTTACAAATTAGTAGGGTAGTCTCAAAAATTTACTGCAATCGACTAGGAACACAAATTGTCAAGTGAAGATACTGAAGTTTGCTACCAGATCTGTCAGGAATCTAAGGCCCTATATTTTCACTGATAAAGTAATGGTGCCTTTTAGAATATGTAGATCTTCACTGATATATACATATCAACTTAGGGCAGTGAAAACTTTATTGCAACATACAAATCCTTTTCATGTTTACCTGAACCGATCTTCTGTTTCACTGCTTATCTTCACCAACGCTTATACAACTTTCTAAAGATACATACGGGTTAAAACACTTTAGGCATAGAAATAAGTTACATAGTCCCCTCTACAACTTGTAAACAGACAGCAGCTACACAAAAGAACTCGTCATGAAACTGGAAGGAAAAGAATCCATTCGTGACTGAATTTCCATCTACCATGAATCACTGACACATTTAAGAATGTTTTAAAACTTCCTTAATTATGTTGATGAAAATAGAAGAAAGATAATTTTAAATTTAAACTGTTCTGGAAAATGAGGTTGTATGATCCTCAAACTCAAATAGCCTCCTTTTTTGTCACCCAGGGTGAGAAAGCTCAAGAAAGAGAGACACAAGCTTGAATTAACATAATCGGAAGTTTATAGGTATCAAATTTTAAAGAACATCTCAGCTAACAATAAAGTTCTGTTTTTTTATTTTTAATTTTATTTAGTTTTGGCTTTGTTGGGTCTTCGTTTCTGTGTGAGGGCTTTCTCTAGTTGTGGTGAGCGGGGGCCACTCTTCATCCCGGTAAAGTTCTGTTATTAAATTAAACAGTAGTTTCCATTAAACTTCAGTCAAAGATATCTACATTTTACGACCCTGCAATCATCTCACTTATTCTGAGGGAGCTACCTTTGTCCTCTCAATCTTCATTAACCTTCACTGAGGCTTGCTCTTTTTTTTTTTTTAAACATCTTTATTGGAGTATAATTGCTTTACAATGGTGTGTTAGTTTCTGCTTTATAACAAAGTGAATCAGTTATACATACACATATGTCCCCATATCTCTTCCCTCTTGTGTCTCCCTCCCTCACACTCTCCCTATCCCACCCCTCTAGGTGGTCACAAAGCACCGAGCTGATCTCCCTGTGCTATGCGACTGCTTCCCACTAGCTATCTATTTTATGTTTGGTAGTGTATATATGTCCATGCCACTCTCTCACTTTAGCCCAGCTTACCCTTCCACCTCCCCATATCCTCAAGTCCATTCTCTAATAGGTCTGTGTCTTTCTTCCCGCCATGCCCCTAGGTTCTTCATGACCATTTTTTTTTTCTATTCTATGTATATGTGTTAGCATACAGTATTTGTTTTTCTCTTTCTGACTTACTTCACTCTGTATGACAGACCCTAGGTCCATCCACCTCACTATAAATAACTCAATTTCATTTCTTTTTAGGGCTGAGTAATATTCCATTGTATATATGTGCCATATCTTCTTTATCCATTCACCTGACCTAAATAGACATTTCTCCAAAGAAGTTATACAGATTGCCAAAAAACGGAAATGCTCAACATCATTAATCATTAGAGAAATGCAAATCAAAACTACAATGAGATATCACACCGGTCAGAATGGCCATCATCAAAAAATCTACAAACAATAAATGCTGAAGAGGGTGTGGAGAAAAGGGAACCCTCTTGCACTGTTGGTGGGAATGTAAATTGATATAGCCACTATGGAGAACAGTGTGGACTTTCCTTAAAAAACTACAAATAGAACTACCATACGACCCAGCAATCCCACTAGTGGGCATATACCCTGAGAAAACCATAATTCAAAAAGAGTCATGTACCAAAATGTTCAATAGCCAGGGCATGGAAGCAACCTAAGTGTCCATCAACAGAGCCTTGCTCTTTTAAAAGGAGTTCTTTGATCTTTGCTGAAATATGTCCTCATTTATACTTTCCTTCTTCTGATTTACCAATTACAGCTACCATTTCCTCTAATCCTGGTCTCCGCTGACAGATGATCTCACTGTGTTAACTTGCATCAAGGTGACAATAAACAAGAAATTAATGCAAAGGTTTTTTTGTTTTGTTCTTTTCTTCTTTTTTTGGAAATACATCTTTATTTTGAGAGAGTTTTAAGAAGAAAATGTAAAGTTTCAGTCTTCTAATTCTTGCCACAGGTATATTCACATACCCAGGTTAGATAAAGAACATAGTGGAGGATGAATCAAAATCTGGTTACTACTTAGATTCTCTTATATAATACTAGATAGAGGCCAGAGTTTGTGTGTGATAGTTTCTAGGCTTAGACTGATAAGGAGACATGTAATACCAAGTAGATTAAAAGGGAATGTGAGTGGGTATGTGATTAAAAGGGTATGTGAGTGTATAACAGGTCAGTTGTAGTTTAAAAGTTACTCTTGTTTGAGAAAAATGCTGATCAAGTAATTGTGACATTCACAAAGTAACTCACCTTATATTGTGATTATAATTTAACATAGGCTTTTCAAAGTCTTTAGAGATTATTTTCATTCTCAATCTCCATATAAACCCCTTTAAATGAGAGATGATATTTTTATCATCAACATGTTTGAGAACTTATTTGAGCATAAGCTATTAAACATAAAGATGTAATTAATTGACTTAAGTGTGTTTCATGCTCATGACTTTTTATATACAGATAAAGGAATAATGCATAACAATACGATATTCTAAAAGGCAGTATTTTAGGGAAATAAATCAACAAAGTTATTAAATTAAAATCCTCGAGGCAATATTAAATTTGTGTGTGTATATATATATATATATATATATATATATATATATATATCTGTGATGGCATACTGAAAAGCTATCATTTCAGTTAGATAGCAAACACATTTAAAATTAAGACTTCATAAGGAAATTAATGGCACATAATTGATGCATAAGACAAATCTAGGCAGGAGAATGAAATCAAGAATTATTGTCAAAAAGAACTCAGTGATCAGATATGAAATAATAAAGTTGAAGAGGAGGACAAATTACTAAGAATACTCAAAACTGCAGGCCATTTGCTCAAATAACTTTAGTGATTATGTCCTGAACCCATTTTCTGATCATTATGGCATCGTATTTTAGTGATAAATATCAAAGTCAAAAATGAAATTAGTGTTATTTGCTAAAAACTCATGTATCACCACAAAATGCTGCTTAGCAACTGTAAGAAAGAAAATCCCTAATTTTCTACATTATTTCAGACTTCCAGAGAAATTAAATGTAAAAAACAACCAATTGTGATAACACAAAGAAAACCCAGTCAGGGAAACCCAGTTACCTAAGAGAGCTCTGAAGATGAAAGTTGTTTTTATTTTTCTAAATGGTGGAAAAAACTGTAAAGGAGATGACTAATGACAAGAAATTCTAAAATTAAAATGCTGTATAATTTAAAATTACCCTCTCTTCTTTTTTTTTTTTTTTTTTTTTTTGCGGTACACGGGCCTCTCACTGTTGTGGTCTCTCCCATTGCGGAGCACAGGCTCTGGACGCGCAGGCTCAGCAGCCATGGCTCATGGGCCCAGCCACTCCGCAGCATGTGGGATCTTCCCAGACCGGGGCATGAACCCGTGTCCCCTGCATTGGCAGGCAGACTGTCAACCACTGCACCAACAGGGAAGCCCCCCTCTCCTTTTCTTAAGAGAAATATTTTTTTCAGATATATAAAAGGGTTAGTGTCTTTAAAATAGCATGATTTTAATTACAATATTTAAAAATTGAAAACAATATTTATCTAAAAATAAAAAGTTTATCATAATTCAAAATTAGAATTATATGTAAGAAAATACACATAACAAAAAAGAAAACAGTTCAAGCTTTCTATTAAAAACTACATACTAAAATAAGTACTGTTTCAATATTTTCTAGTAGTAGTAAAATCACTGTACTGAATATAGTTGAGGATATTTTGAAATAAAATTTATACCTTGTCAGTAAATTAGTTACTGTATATTGGACAGCTCTTTTGAAGATCAACATGATGAATCATTTCAGTAACTGAAGTTTTCTTGAATTTTTGAATCTTTGACCTAGTAATTTTTTTCTAAGAAACTCTCATTATTGATAGGATTGTTTCAAGGTGGTGGAGTACAAGGATGTGTGCTCACTCCCTCTTGTGGGAGCACTAGAATCACAACTAACTGCTGAACAATCTTCGACAGGAAAACATTGGAACTGGCCAAAAAAGGTACCCCACATCCAAAGACAAAGGAAAAGCCACAATGAGATGGTAGGAGGGGCACAATCACAATAAAATCAAATACCATAACCACTGGGTGTGTGGCTGACAAACTGGAGAACAATTATATCACACAAGTCCATCCACTGGAGTGAAGGTTCTGAGCCCCATGTCCGGCTTCTCAACCTGGGAGTCCAGCAATGGGAGGAGGAATTCCCAGAGAATCAGACATTGAAGCCTAGCTGGATTTGATTGCAGGACTTTGACAGGACTGGGGGAAACAGAGACTCCACTCTTGGAGGGCACACACAAAGTAGTTTGCACATCAGGACCCAGGGTGAAGGAGCAGTGACCCCATAGGAGACTGAACCAGACCTACCTCCTAGTGTTGGAGGGTCTCCTGCAGAGGCAGGGGGTGGCTGTGGCTCACAGCAGGGACAAGGACACTGGCAGCATAAATTCCGGGAAGTACTCTGTGGCGTGAGCCCTCCCAGAGTCCACCATTAGCCCCACCAAAGAAATTGTAGCTTCCAGTGATGGATCGCCTCAGACCAAACAACCAACAGGGAGGAAACCTAGCCCCACCCATTAGCGGACAAGTAGATTAAAGTTTTATTGAGCTCTGCCCACCAGAGCAACACCCAGCTCTACCCACCACCAGTCCCTCCATCAGGAAGCTTGCACAAGCCTCTTAGATATCCTCATGTACCAGAGGGCAGACAGCAGAAGCAAGAACTACAGTCCTGCAGCATGTGGAACAAAAACCACATTCACAGAAATATAGACAAAATAAAAAGGAAGAGAACTATATACCAGCTGAAGGAACAAGATAAAAATCCCAGAAAAACAATTAATGAAGTGAAGATAGGCAACCTTCCAGAAAAATAATTCAAAATAATGATAGTGAAGATGACCCAGCACCTTGGAAAAAGAATGGAGGCAAAGATCGAGAAGATGCAAGAAGTGTTTAACAAAGACCTAGAAGAATTAAAGAACAAACAGAGATGAACAATACAATAACTGAAATGAAAACTACACTAGAAGGAAGCAATAGCAGAATAAGTGAGGCAGAAGAATGGATATGTGACCTGGAAGACAGAATGATGGTATTCACTGCTGTGGAACAGAATAAAGAGAAAAGAATGAAAAGAAATGAAGACAGCCTAAGAGACCTCTGGGACAACATTAAAGGCACCAACATTCACATTATAAGGGTCCCAGAAGGAGAAGAGAGAAAGGACCCAAGAAAATATTTGAAGAGATTATAGTTGAAAACTTCCCTAACATGGGAAAGGAAAGAGCCACCCTAGCTTTAAATGACAGGATAGACCAGACTTAATTGATATTTATAGGAGATTCCATCTGAAAATAGCAGATTACACTTTCTTCTCAAGTGCACAGGGAACATTCTCCAGGATAGATCAAATCTTGGGTCACGAATTCAGCCTTGGTAAATTTAAATCATATCAAACATCTTTTCCAACCACCATGCTATGAGATTAGAAATAAATTACTGGGAAAACAACGTAAAAAACACAAACACGTGGAGGCTAAACAATACTTTACTAAATAACCAAGAGATCATTGAATAAATCAAAGAGTAAATCAAAAAATATCTAGAGACAAATGACAATGAAAACACGATAATCCAAAACCTATGGGATGCAGCAAAGGCAGTTCTAAGAGGGAAGTTTATAGCAATAAAAACCTACCTCAAGAAAAAAGGAAAATCTCAAACAACCTAACCTTACACCTAAAGAAACTAGAGAAAGAAGAACAAAACCCAAACTTAGTAGAAGGAAAGAAATCATAAAGTTCAGAGGAGAAATAAATGAAATAGAAACAAAGAAAATAATAGCAAAGATCAATAAAACTAAAAGCAGATTCTTTGAGAAGATAGACAAAATTGATTAACTTTAACCAGACTCATCAAGAAAAAGAGGGAGAGGACTCAAATCAATAAAATTAGAAATGAAAAAGGAGAAGTTACAACAGACACCACAGAAATACAAAGCATCGTAAGAGACTACTACAAGCAACTCTATGTCAATAAAATGGACAACCTGGAAGAAATGAACAAATTCTTAGGAAATATGAACAGAGATATCACAAGTAATGAAATTGAAACTGTGATTAAAAATCTTCCAGTGAACTAAAGTCCAGGACCAAATGTCTTCACAGGTGAATTCTATCAAAAATTTAGAGAAGAGATAACACCCATCCTTCTCAGACTCTTCCAAAAAAGTGAGGAGGAAGGAACACTCCCAAATTCATTCTATGAAGCCACAATCACCCTGATACCAAAACCAGAGATATCACAAAAAAAGAAAATTACAAACCAATATCACTGATAAATATAGATGTAAAAATCCTCAACATAATACTAGCAAACAGAATCCAACAACTCATTAAAATGATCATACACCATGATAAAGTGGGATTTATCCCAGGGATGCAAGGATTCTTCAATATATGCAAATCAATCAATGTGATACACCATATTAACAAACTGAAGGAGAAAAACCATACGATCATCTCAATAGATGCAGAAAAAGCTTTTGACAAAATTTGACACCCATTTCTCATAAAAACACTCCATAAAGTGCGCATAGAGGGAACCTACCTCAACATAATACAGACCATCTGTGAAGAACCCCAGCAAACATTCTCAATGGTGAAAATCTGAAAGCATTTCCTCCCAGATCAGGAACAAGACAAGGATGTTCACTCTCACCACAGTTATTCAACATGGTTTTGGAAGCCCTAGCCATGGCAATCATAGAAAGAAAAGAAATAAAAGGAATACAAATTGGAAAAGAAGAAGTAACACTGTCACTGTTTGCAGATGACATGATACTACACATAGAGAATCCTAAAGATGCCACCAGCAAACCACTAGAGCTAATCAATGAATTCGGTAGAGTTGAGGATACAAAACTAATGCACAGAAATCTGCATTCCTATAAGCTAATGATGAAAAATCTGATAGAGAAATTAAGTAAACACTCCCGTTTACCACTGCAACAAAAAGAATAAAATACCTAGGAATAAACCTACCTAGGGAGACAAAAGACCTGTATGCAGAAAACTATAAGACACCGATGAAAGAAATTAAAGATGATACAGACAGATGGAGAGATATACAATGTTCTTGGATTGGAAAAATCAATATTGTGCAAATAACTATACTACCCAAAGCAAACTACAGAGTCAATGCAATCTCTATCAAATTACCAATGGCATTTCTTACAGAACTAGAACAAAAATCTTAAAATTTGTATGGAGACACAGAAGACCCCAAATAGCCAAAGCAATCTTGAGGGGAAAAAAACGGAGCTGGAGGAATCAGACTCCCTGACTTCAGACGATACTACAAAGCTACAGTAATCAAGACAATATGGTACTGGCACAAACACAGAAATAGAGATCAATGGAACAGGATAGAAAGCCCAGAAATAAACCCACACGCCTATGGTCAACTAATCTGTGACAGAGGAGGCAAGGATATACAATGGAGAAAAGACAGTCTCTTCAATAAGTGGTGCTGGGAAAACTGGACAGCTACATGTAAAAGAATGAAATTAGAACACTTCCTAACACCATACACAAAAATAAACTCCAAATGGATTAAAGACCCAAATGTACGACTGGACACTGTAAAACTCTTAAAGTAAAACATAAGAAGAACACTCTTTGACATATATCACAGGGAGATCTTTTTTGACCCACCTCCTAGAGTAATGGAGATAAAATCAAAAATAAACAAATGGGATCTAATGAAACTTAAAACTTTTGCACAGCAAAGAAACTCTAAACAAGACAAAACGACAAGCCTCAGGATGAGAGAAAATATTTGCAAACAAATCAATGGACAAAGGATTAAACTCCAAAACATATAAACAGTTCATGCAGCTCAATATTAAAAAACAAACAACCCAATCCAAAAATGGGTAGATGACCTAAATAGACATTTCTCCAAAGAAGACATACAGATGACCAAAAGGCACATGAAAAGCTGCTCAACATCACTAATCATTAGAGAAATGCAAATCAAAACCACAATGAGATATCACCTCACACTGGTCAGAATGGCTATCATCAAAAAATCCACAATAAATGCTGGAGAGGGTGTGGAGAAAAGGGAACCCTTTTGCACTGTTGGTGGGAATGTAAATTGATACAGCCGCTATGGAGAACAGTTTGGAGTTTCCTTTAAAAACTAAAAATATAGAAACCATTGACCCAGCAATACCACTCCTGGGCATATACCCAGAGAAAAACAAAATTCAAAATGACACATGCACCTCAGTATTCAGTGCAGCACTGTTTACAATAGCCAGGTCATGGAAGCAACCTAAATGTCCATTCACAGATGAATGGATAAAGATGTGATACATATATACAGTGGAATATTAGCCATAAAAAGGAACAAAATTGGGTCATTTCTAGAGACATGGATGGACGTAAAGACTATCATACAGAGTGAAGTAAGTCAGAAAGAGAAAAACATTATATATTAATGTATATATGTGGAATCTAGAAAAATGGTACTGATGAACTGAGTTGCAAGGCAGAAATAGAGACTCAGATGTAGAGAACCAACATATGGACACTAAGGAGGTAAAGCGGGAGTGGGGGGGTGGTGGTGGGTTGAACTGGGAAATTGGGGTTTACATATATACACTAATATGTATAAAATAGATAACTAATAAGAACCTGCTATATAAAAAAATAAAATAAAATTTAAAAAGGAAAACAGAAAAAAAGTAGACTCATTATTTTTTAAAGGTTAGGCAATGCAATTCTAATGTGATTTCTGATAGTAAGAACAGAGAGATCTCCCTAAATTTTCAAAATATTAAACAGTATAAATAAATTATATTAGACCACAACTCAAATAATATATTTTTGGTTTAGAGACATAAAGCAGCATGGAAAACTACTTTTCATGTGTTGAATATACAAAATTCTATATTTGCAAAAATTAAAATATAGTATTCTTCGGGGCTTCTCTGGTGGCGCAGTGGTTGAGAGTCTGCCTGCCGATGCAGGGGACACAGGTTCGTGCCCTGGTCTGGGAAGATCCCACATGCCGCGGAGCAGCTAGGCCCGTGAGCCATGGCCGCTGAGCCTGCGTGTCCAGAGCCTGTGCTCCTCAACGGGAGAGGACACAACAGTGAGAGGCCTGCGCACCACCGGAAAAAAAAAAAAACAGTATAGTATTCTTGGTAAGGTTTTTCCCACCATTCTATTTAAAATTCCAACTACCCACTCCAACACCACACGCACATATACCTGCACATACACAGATACATACACACACACACACACACACACACATACACACACTCTTTCTTATCTGCTTTATCCTTTTCCATAGTATTTACTGCCATGAATGATGTTGAATATTTTACTTATGAGTTTTGTGCATTCTGGACTTCACTCTCTGCCATGAGAGTGGTATCTTTCATTTCCTGCTGGATCTCTAGCCCCTACTTTAATGTCCATTTCAAACCTGTTGTTCAATAAATATCACTGATTTTGTATGCAAAGAAATAAAGAAAATGCATGTAAGAAAATTTCTTACAGGCTTAAGGCTAGGTCTACATTCACAGCTGAGTCTAAGATAGTTTTGCAAATAAAAGTCATTAAAAACTTTAAAGATATGCATATATTTTGCCATTATAAAAATTTCTCAAAATTTTAAGTGAATTTATTTAAAGCCAAAATAATTTGAAATGTGCTTTTATTTTTTTCTTGATTAGGATTTTTTTTAGAAATTGGTATGACTAATTGTTAATTCAGAAACCTGAGTGGTATATGTATATTTGCTAGATCCTACTATTTAATCTGACCATACGGAGTAAAGTTTAATTAATATTAGCAAATAATTAATCAGCATTCAGTTATTATTAATGCTAACAGTGTGTTTAATAACATCAAAGGCTTTAATGCCATTGCTAAGATAACATGTAGAGATCCTATTATATGTATTCTATTTTCTTTCAATGTCCGTTACTTTGATTTTGAGGAACATGGCACCATTCTGCAGTATTGAAAGGCAGCATATCATAGCAAGTGACACTATAAAATGTTTGTCATACAAATACACTCTTAAGCATAATTTCTCTTGGGCAACTTAATCACTTATGCCTTATGGGGAAGAAGAGTACTGACTTCATAAATGTAAAAGTATAGTTAAGTTCTCAACAAACATTGACTATTTTTACTATGAAAGAAAAATATTGTCTTTGTGTGTGCATGATAGATTTTGAAAAAAAATATGTAGTATGTATGTAACATTCAGTCACTGATCATCAGTGCAAAATGCACTATATTTATGTTTTCCCTTTGCCCAAGATAGCTATACTTGCTGTCCATTCATTTGTTTTAACTTTCCACCAGTTTGACACTCCTCCTTTCAGCAGATCTTTTTTAAAAAGACTCATGAGCTTTTTTATTTCACTTAAGAAATTTAACCATCTTTAACTCTGTGAAGGGGAGATTGTTTTCATTTTCTCATGTTCTCAAAATTTATTCAGGAGTCTGTGTAAAGAGTGAGCAGAATACAAATTAAATCATGGACTTTGAGTAAAAAAATTATAACTATACTCCAGTGTGCTAGTAGGCAAACGACTCATTTTTCAACATATTATGGAGCAGAAAATTTCTCATATAAACACCAAATGTTTAACACTAGGTACTCTGCATGCCTACAAATTAATTGCATCCAAAAGAACAAAAAAATGTCAAATAAACCAGTATAAAGAACATTTGAATTGGCTTAGAAAACAAATGTCCCATAAAGAAAGACTTTTAGTTTTATTTTAACTTACCCCCTCCCCAAAGTGCAAAATGTATCGGGATTATGGTTATATATTGGTAGGATTGATTTATTTTCTCACTATATAGACTGTTGTTTGCAATATCCAATAAACTTTCCTGTTCTTTAACCTTGATATTTAAGACTTACTGTTTAATAACTTTAGTAACTCTAGCATTTACCTCTGTTACTATCATTAAAGAAAATTTAACTTTTGAATTAGGAAAGGCATAACAAGGAGCAATATTTCTAAATTATTACAATTATTTAATTTTTAAATTTAACAAATGTGGTCTTCATTAAGACATAAGTCAGAGATGATACTACATCAATTTTTAAGAAAACTTAAGAAAATAAAATGTGTTCAGTCTTTTCACTGTTACATTTTAAAATTTTGCTCTCTTGACAATAATTCAGTTCAAAGAAAATAATTATGCCTGGAAAAATACCAAAAATTCATTTTCTACTAATTGTATGTTATTCTACAAAATTCTCATAAGTCTTTTTATTCTTACATTATGTTACCCTTGCACAGCATCATGAAAATGTAGTTATTTTGTGTTTTCCTTACCATAACACACCTGTGGCATAAAGAATTAAATAGTCATAGTTTACAGCTTACATAATTTCCCTAATTAAATGTTGAAAGGATTCAAAAGATCCAGATACAGTACTTTTACATCATGGAAGTTAGAGAAGATATGAAAGGATCAGCTACTTGCACATCAGAAATATTTATATAGTGATTTTTATGTAGGGGTCTAAGCACATCAAGTAGCTGAAGGATATTGCTAGCTCATAGAAAATCTTATGAAAATTAAAACAAATTTTTTAAAGGAAAAAAACAAGCAAAAAGAACCAATTCCTGAAGACATTTACTTACTCATTTGGAAAATTATCATTCTAAATAAAACAATCAGTAATGTCTCTGATGTGAATGGTGGCTGTTAAATGTGGTGCCTCATGCAGTACATAACTGCACAACTATAGTTCTGACCCAGTGTGTCTTCATGGAGCCAATGTTATCAGTTCAAGCAAAATATACACATATTTTACCACTGACACACAGCTTAAACTTTAGCAGTAATAACCTAGGGGACAATCAGTTCCATGTCTTTCTTTCTCTTGGATTTTGGTGTTGCCAGAAATCCTTGCTATTCCTTGACTTGTACAGACATCACTCCAAGCTCTGCCTCTGTTATTAGATGGACTCCTTCCCTGTGTTTTCCATCTATTTCTTGATTTCTTCCCTTCTTACAAAGAAACCAGTCATATTGTATTAAGGATTCACCCTAGTCTGTATAAACTCATCTTAACTTACATCTCACTTATTTCTGCAGAGATCATTTTCAAATAGGTTACATTCATGACACAAACAAATGGAAAGATACTGTGTTCTTGGATTGAAAGAATCAATATTGTCAAAATGACTATACTACCCAAGGCAATCCACAGATTCAATGAAATTCCTATCAAATTACCAATGGCATTTTTCACACAACTAGAACAAAAAAAATTTTTTAAGTTTCCATGGAAACACAAAAGACCCCAAATAGCCAAAGCAATCTTGAGAAAGAAAAACAGAGCCGGAGGAATAAGTCTCCCTGTCTTCAGACTATACTACAAAGCTATTTTAATCAAAACAGTATGGTACTGGCACAAAATCGGAAATATAGATCAATGGAACAGGATAGAAAGCCAAGAAATAAACACACACACATATGGTCAATTAATCTGTGACAAAGGAGGCAAGACACAACAATGGAGAAAAGACAGCCTCTTCAATAAGTGGTGCCAGGAAAACTGGACAGCTACATGTAAAAGAATGAAATTAGAAAATTCTCTAATACCATACACAAAAATAAACTCAAAATGGATTAAAGACCTAAATGTAAAACCTGATACTATAATACTCCTAGAAGAAAACACAGGCAGAACACTCTTTGACATAAATTGCAGCAAAATCTCTTTCAATCTGTCTCTTAGAGTAATGGAAATAAAAACAAAAATAATCAAATGGGACCTAATTTAACTTAAAAGCTTTTGCACAACAACAGCAACAACAAAAACACATAAACAAAATAAAAAGACAGCACACAGATGGGAAAAAAAATTTACAAATGATGCGACTGTCAAGGGATTAGTCTCCAAAATTTACAAACAGCTCATGCAACTCAATATCAAAAAAACAACCCAATCAAAAAATGGACAGAAGATCTAAGAAGACATTTCTCCAAAGAAGACATACAGATGGCCAAAAGGCCCATGAAAAGATGCTCAGCATTGCTATTTATTAGAGAAATGAAAATCAAAACTACCATGAGTTATCACCTCACACCGGTCAGAATGGCCATCATCAAGAAATCTACCAACATTAAATGCTGGAGAGTGTTTGGAGAAAAGGGAACCCTATTGCACTTTTGGTGGGAATGTAAATTGATACAGGCACTATGGAGGTTCCTTAAAAAACTAAAAGCTACCATATGATCCTCCATCCCCACTCCTGGGCATATATCCAGAGGAAACTATAATTCAAAAAGATACATGCAACCCAATGTTCATTGCAGCGCTGTTTACAATAGCCAAGACATGGAATAACCTAAATGTCCATCAACAGATGACTGAATAAGGAAGATGTGGTACATAGATACAGTGTAATATTACTCAGCCATAAGAAAGAATGAAATAATGCCATTTGTAGCAACATGGATGGACCTAGAGATAGTCATACCAAGTGAGATAAGCTAGACAGGGAAAGACAAATATCATATGATATCACTTATATGTGGACTTTTTAAAAAAATACATATAAATTAACATACCTACAAGACAGAAATGGACTCAGAGACATAGAAAACAAATTTATGCTTATCAAAGGGGAAAGGTGGTAGGAGAGATAAGTTAGGAGTTTGAAATTAACATATACACACTACTATATATAAAATAGATAACCAACAAGGACAAAATGAAAAACAAAAAACAATTAGGTACATTCACAGAACCAGGGGTTAGGATTCCCACATATCTCCTTAGAGGACACAATTTAACCCACAATAGAAGCCATCTTTTCCACTGAGTGCACTGAACACTGGCAATAGGGAGAGAGATTGGCAATCAGTGAAATGTCAAAAGACTGTATACTATCCCTTCCACTCACAGACCACTTGTGGAGCATCTTAAAATAGCTAAAAAGATTCTCCTTTTATCATCCCTTCAGGTTCACAAAGACAAATCCCTTAAGATCTGAGAAACCTGGCATAAAACCCTAATGAAAATATTATGTTACTTTGGAATATGCTGTTTTCCATTCTTTATTATAATAAATAAATATTTGTGAGAATTTAAACAAATATGCAATTTTACTTTTAAAAACAAATTTTTTGTTTTCTTTGTAAGACTTTTAAGTTTCCTCCATGAACTAGACCATGATTTTTTAAATTAAGTTTTTTAAAAAACATCTGTATAGCAGTAATTTATCTTTTTTATTTTTTTAAATATAAATAGCCAATATCATTGGTAGTAAAATGTTATGTGTGCGTTTGTGTGTGTACATGTGTGTTTTATTATTCTTCTTTTACTATCCATTTATTAGTGGAAAACAGGGCCTTTGTTTGGAATTACTGGGAGGTTTTTACAGTAAAGGATAATTTAAGAATAAATAGGATAATTATGGTCACGAAGTAGCTGACTATCCAACAATTTCTTCCACTAGGCAACTTTACCTTGGCATATTTCAAAGAAAAAGAAGGTACTTTTACCCTTAGATTAATAGTCTTTTTAAAAATTCTTCAGTTTTTGTTATGTATTACTCCTGCAGTTTCCATTTCAGTATAACAAATGCAGTCAATCATTTAGTGGGAAAATTGTTTCTTTAAGCATATGTGTATCTTGGGAATAACTATACGTAAACAGACAATTGCAAGCCTCTTTCCAATACACAGTTTAGCTTGGTAAAATTAACATGGTAATTAAAAACTTCATATCCTCCTAGTCTTATTTTCTGTCTAGCATACTTTTTTTTGTAAATCACTATATTCTTTTTATTTTTTACAACTCAATCTAGAAGCATTTTTGTGATTATCCTTATAACTGAGTAATTTTTTTATTTTCCAATGAAAACAAGTTATCCTTTAATTCTGCTTGATATGTCTACACACTATGTACATGTTGATTTAATTCCTTTCTTGGATACCATCCCAGATGACAAAATTTTTCTGAAGTAGTATATCAGAGGTCAGGAACATATTCTCAAGGTCTACTCAGGCAAGAATATTAGGTACTGAATTAAAATATTATAAGTAAGTAAATTATCTAGTATGCTAGAAAGTGAAGGTGCTATGGGGAGAAAGGAAAAAAGGATAAAGTAAAGAGGATAAGGAGTGTTTTGACAAATATTGGGGATTTTTAAGTAGGGCAGCTGTTGAGAAGGCAAGATTTGTGCGAAAACTTTGAGAGATAGAGAAGAGATAAAAGTAGATTACAAGTAGATGAAATAAAGACCTTAACTCAGAAGAATGTCCAGAATCTTTGCGCAACAACAAGGAGACCATTGTGACTGAAGTAGAATAAACTAAGGAAAAAGTAAGAAAAAATACTTCAGACCCTGCGTGGGAGGCCAGATCATGTGAGGATTTTTGACATTTGCAGTCAGTTCTGCAGGATTAGAGAAATGGAATGGCATCATGTTATTTATAAATATTTTTTTAAGAATGACTCCATCCTCAGTATTAAGAGAAAATTTTAGGTACTAAAGCAGAAACTGCTCTTTTCAGCTGTTCGAGTAGAGTATGGACCATGGTGTTAGCATGGATTTCCACCATGGATTGAATATGGGGTTTAAGATGTGGGGTAAGAATGAGACAAAGAATCCTGTAGGAATCTTATAGTTTTGGCTTGGTGGTATTATCATCAGCTGGGAAGAAAGAATGAGATTAAGAAAGATGAAGAGAATATCAGGAGTTTCATATTTAATATATTACATCCAATATCTTAAGTATTCTGTTATATGTAGATGTATGTATGGGTTTGGGAGAAAGAGGGTTAGAGACATACACATTTTGGATTTGTTTGCATATATAGTAATTATTTAAAGCTCTTGGGCAGGAAGAGGTTACCCAAAGAATAAGTATAAAGAGCAGATAAAGAAAAAGAACTGAGTTCTGATGCAGGGGATAAGAGGAGGGAGCAGCAAAGGAGCTACCAGTGAGATAAGATGTGAGATCCAGAGAAATCTACTGAAGGAAATACATCAAGAAGGAAGAAGTGATACATTGTTTCAAAGCTAAGAAATACTTAAATTACCTGGATTTGGATTAGGATGCTTTTCTGTCACCTTGGTAAGCTAAGTAGATGATGTCTGTGTACGTGAAGTTAATCTAATACATGGAGAAGATGCAGCTGATGCATGTGAATTCCTAAATCTCAACTTCTTAGGGAAAATTTATACCCTCTAAAACCTGTACATTTGTTTCTTCTTTGCAGTCTCAAAGAGATTTGAATGATTTCGCCTTTCTCCTGGGATAGATAATGGCCTAGTTTGGAAATATGGATTTAAAACAAATAAGGAGAGACAGACAGACAGAGACAGAGGAAAAGAAAATTTCTTCCGGTAGTAGAAATGTTTTCTAATATTTTCAACCATAAAAAATTTGACTCACTTATAAATACTTGGTTAATTCAACAACAATTCTCTGTGAGACTAGAAAACGTCTTAGGTGCTGATGGTAAATTGATGAACAATTTAAGAATAGCTGACCTCAGGGAGTACACTAATGTAGGAGGTGATATTAAGCAAACAATTTCACAAAGATATTCTTAAATATGTAACACTTTGTAAATACTTGCAAAGATTGGCTTAAAGACAATATGGAGATAAAATGTTTCTAATGTCAATATAATTCATCATAAAATACTGACTATAAAACAGTAACCGTCAAGATATGGGATAATTAGCCTTGAGATTATGGACAGGCTTCAAATGATCTAAGTCTCCGAAACTACATGCAAAATCTTGTGAGTGTGTGAACAAGCAGTTTCCCCAGTGAGTAGGCTGATAGCTATCATCTACTGCCAAGCAGTCCTTTGACCTCAGAAGTTTATGAACAGTACTCCACATAAATGCTATTTCAAACATCCTACAGTTTCTAAATAGCCAGCATGAGGAAGCATGAGGATACATATATGGATGAATGACTAAATTTCAGATTCATATGGATGTTTAGACAGCAAGTACTCTGTGTAAGAAATGCAAATTAGCTCATTAGTCTGGAGATAAAGCAATTAATGCTGGAATATGACCAAGCATTAAGATTCAAAGGGTGAAATGGCGATAAAAATCTTCCTTTCTTGAAGGTTGATGGGCTTTGCTTAAGATTTTTTTTTTTTTTTGCGGTACGCGGGCTTCTCACTGTTGTGGCCTCTCCCATTGCGGAGCACAGGCTCTGGACGCGCAGGCTCAGCGGCCGTGTCTCACGGGCCCAGCCGCTCCGCGGCATGTGGGATCTTCCCAGACCGGGGCACGAACCCATGTCCCCTGCATCGGCAGGCGGACTCTCAACGACTGCGCCACCAGGGAAGCCCTGCTTAAGATTTTGTAAGGGACATAAGCCAAGAGAATAATAACTTCAGTAGGATTTAATTAAATACCCACTTTCTTCAAACTTTATATTAAATGTTAAGGTAGGCACATAGATACTAACAAATTGATAAACATACTTTATTTATAGCTATGGAAATTGTATAATACACAATACTGAATTTTTAAGAATACAGAGCAGAAAAAAAACCTTGAGGTTCCATTTAGTTCTGTTTCTCAACTCTACCCCCATTTTACCAATGGACAAACAGGGTATCTTCATTAATTTACTTATCCACAAATATTTATTACTTGACTGCTCTATACATGTCACTCTTTTAGGAGAGAGGGTAAAAGCAAAGAGTGGCAAAGTACAGATTCATGTTCCTTTCTAAATTTAGTAGCTGGAGATGCCTCCTTGACTACTTTTAAACATTATAACTTAGAAGTTCTGGTTTTTGAGAGGGGTGGCAGAGATTATCTTGTCTGCTCAGTGTACCTTCTTGATTGAATGTTTCGAAGACATTCCTTAAACCCCAAAGTTTCCCATTCCTTCTTCAAAGATCTAAATATATTTCCCCTAAATAAAATGTTATAATATTTCCACTCTTCACCCAAACCTAACCTTTAAATATTTTTGAATTCGTTTTTCTCTATAGTCATTTGATTTTGTGTGTGTGTGTGTGTGTTTGTGTGTGTGGTTTGAATTCTTCAGCTTATTATGGTTCAGCATGAATCACAGCTGGCAGGTGGTCACAAAAGCTGGTGCAACAAAACTAATGGAGCTGGAAATTAGTACTTTATCCGAAGATCTGGCCTGTTAATCTTCCTCTGAAATTATATATTTGCTCTGTATAAAAATCAGACTTCATTAGTTATATACATTTTTGAAAATATTTAATTATATTTGTATTGCTGTTGAATTATGGTCTTTACTCAGGATGTAAAAACAAAGCAGAACAAAATGCACGTGGAACATTGACTTAGCAGGTTGGTTATGAGGGAGAAGCTCGGTTCTGTCATCTCATCACACTCCAGACATAGGACTTTCTTTTCTGGAGTCTCAGGATTACTTTTTAGTGAAACTTCCCATGTAGCAATGAGTTAATCCTCATGATTAAACTTAAATATAAACCTCACAACTATAGAAAACTCTGAGAAAACTGAGTGATATATTTTCTCTTTTTTACTGAGAAGGCCACTTGGTATCATCTTGTGGGTAATTTTCAAGGACAACAAGCAAGAAAGTGATTAGGGTACAGTGCTTAATACTGTAGTAATAGTCTTTGTGTCTTAACACCGAAGATCTAGTCCTTCAGCCCATTCAGGCAAAAAATAATAATTTCTCAATATTTTCCTACATAAAACAGATCAAATAGTCTACATTATGGTCTATATCTAACTGAATACATTTTTATTCAATTATCTGAAGTGAGCATATATTTTAAAGGTTTTTTCAAACAGAAACATAATCTAAGGAAATATTATTTGTATGTCTTAGATATTTTACTCACAAATATTTTAATCATTTTGTTAATGCATTTATAGAAATTTTACTATAGTTAAGTTTAATATCTTAAGAATAACTTAAATCCTAAATACCTGTTTATGTACCACTGAGAGTTCCAGAAATTCAGACAAACTCATCAGGGAAACAGATGAGAAGCTTACAGGTTGAGGAACACATTTTCTAAAAGATTTATAGTGAACAGTCTGGCCTCTAGGCTGCTGACTTTTTTTTACATTAAATCTTTTAAAATTCTGAGTTTGCAATAGGACTCAGTTTGGTGGGGACAGAACTTGATTGGTGCTTTAATTATGAGTGATTTGAAAATACAATTTTTAAAAATATAAAGATAATCTACATTTTGGTAAATGACAATAGAAAGAGACATAAATTGCATTTTTTGTCACTATATTTTGCAAATCAAATATTTTCCACCCTATAGTAAATTACTTGCAGCAGCATGTTTCTCAGAATATATTATAGCCTTAATACAGAAAAAAACATGCAGATCTCTGTTATAGGGAAAAGCTTCTAAAGAAATATCAGTACTGAGAACTCTTAGCTCTCTACATGAAATTGTAAGCTTATAAATCACCTTCTTCATATGATATCCTTTATCTGTTCCACTTGTTCCTTAGGTTCTATTTGGCTACCATATTCTAAAGAGATAAACTCATGTGTATTTTTCCAGTAACAAAATTAAAGCCTAAAAATAATATCTGTGGAGGGGTTTTGCAAATTGTAGATCATCAACCATATAAATGTTTTAGTTTTAAATTATTAACTGATAAGAGTAAACATGTATCAACAGTCCAGATGTTTTCAGAGTAAAATGCTAATACCTCTTAGAGGAAAAAAGACAAATATAGCAATATATGTAAATTTGTATTGTGAACATGTTAAGTTATAGGTGTTTTACTCCTGTTTACTTCCCAAGGGTTAAATGGAGGGAAAAAATAATAAGAGTTAAAGAACGTGTAATAAATAGACAATTTTCTTTTTAAGGTCAGGGAGAAAATTAGCCATAATTTTGCCTTAGAGTGGAGGTGGTAAAATGCATTCTTATTTTAAAAATTTAGTAGTTCCTCTTTTATACTCTTTATGATAGGGAATTAAAGACATACCAAAAAATTGATACCAAATATCAACTAATAAAATTAAAATTTTCTTAACCTTTATAGACTCATCTTTTACATCTGAGCAGTTCAATATTTGGGGGAGATTGTACAAATTGTAAAATATTTTTAAAATATTAGGTGGAATAACTCTGTCTCCTGATTCTTACATGACTCAGTGATTATATGTGTATGGATGTGTGATATTTTTACTTTTTTTTTTTTTTTTTTTTGCGGTATGCGGGCCTCTCACTGTTTTGGCCTCTCCCGTTGCGGAGCACAGGCTCCGGACACGCAGGCTCAGCGGCCATGGCTCACGGGCCCAGCCGCTCCGCAGCATGTGGGATCTTCCCGGACCAGGGTACAAACCCGTGTCCCCTGCGTCGGCAGGCGGACTCTCAACCACTGCGCCACCAGGGAAGCCCGGATGTGTGATATTTTTAAATTCCTGGAAATGAAGCATTATGCATTGGGCCTAAGACATGGGAAAAGGATGGCTTGACGTTCTATTTCCTCTTGGAAATGGAATCTTCTCTACAACAGGAAAGATGAAAATATTAAGTTCTCTTTGGGTGCCTGAGAAAAAAATTCAGGAAGAAGTACCATGATAAAAATAGTATTTCGGGGCTTCCCTGGTGGCGCAGTGGTTGAGAGTCCGCCTGCCGATGCAGGGGACAACACGGGTTCGTGCCCCAGTCTGGGAAGATCCCACATGCTGCGGAGCGGCTAGGCCCTGTGAGCCATGGCCGCTGAGCCTGCGCGTCCGGAGCCTGTTCTCTGCAACGGGAGAGGCCACAACAGTGAGAGGCCCGCGTACCGCAAAAAAAAAAAAAAAAAAATAGTATTTCATTTCCAAATATTTGAAAATGAATGCTATATAAATAATAATTGGCAGAATTTTTCCTAATATTCGTTAAGATGTTTATTATTTAGTTTCAGAGAATATTTAAGGTGCTTAGCATTGCCCCTGAATCTTCTGACTTGCCTTTTTTTGGTGTATCCTATCAAAATGAAAAATGTTACTTTAAATAAGCCATGTTCATTTAAGTGTTTAACTTTTAAGTTGGCAAAATTGCAGTTAAAGATATACAGATTTCTTTATTTTCATGAGCAGTTAATTCTGTTATTGGAAGAAGATTAAAATCTATATTACTGAAAAACCAAAAACCAAACACAAAAATGAGACCAAACGAAAACAGCAATATAAACAAAATATAATAATTTTGTATTCTTCTTTGGAGTTCCTTCTGTGAACTCCAAACAAGAAATTAATTTTTTAGATTTAAAAGGAAAACAATATATGCAGTATTCATATTGACTTTCCTTTAATTACAAAGCTTAAATGATGACAGTTTCTTTAGTATATTTGGAAAAATCATAAAACAGATTTGTATTATTATTGTTGTGTTACATATCTTTTGTTAAATTTTTGTTATCTAATAGATTTACATTGACAAAAATTAATTTATAATTGCAAAGCTGCCCATGATGTAACAATCGAACAAAATTATGAAGTGTTAGAACAAGCCTTGGGCAGAGCCAAATCACTGTGAAAAACCATCATTTTTGCTACTCAGCTTCTAAAATGAATCTCAGAAATGAACCATTCTTTAACTCTGATAGATTCTTCCCCATCATGGTAATTGGAGAAGGATAAATAGCCTTCTGGTGATATCCTGCATAGTTTAGGTCAGTGCCTTTTCTCAGAACCATGAATTTCTAGGGCATTGTAACTCCTCTCTGAACACTATAGACTACATTCTTGGCAGCTCTAACAATCTTTGATATAAATTTAAGATGCAGGTTTGCATAAATTTTTTAGAGATGACAGAAATAGCACATAATAGTACTCTAGACATAATACAACAAATTTTATTTTCTAGTTAAGGGTACTGAGTCTAGGAAGCTGAATGCATTACATGAGAAAGGTTGAAAAAATCCCTGTCTCTTATCCTAGGATATCTTGTTGGATCCTTCTGCTCAATGTTTAAAGTAATTACTCTTTTAAATAGAAGATACTTAGGATAAAAGTAAATATCAGATAAATAAGCAAGTAGTGAGTATGTAATCCTTACTGTGACATCACCAAATAGGCAAAGCAAAGGGCAGTGGGAGAGTTTCCCATTTATTCATTCATTTATTCATTCACCAAGAATGTCACTAGGGAAATGTTACTCTTATTAAGAACACTACATTGAAAGACTAGAATAAAAATAGCTAAATTTTATGTACTTAACAATGGATAACTTCAGGGAGGCTATGTAAGTTTCAATGGTTCTGTGAGGCAATATATATATTTTTTAAATCCCTATATTGGTATTTCTACCTGGGTCATTTACAATGATTTCAAATTTCCAAAAAAGTCAATGCTTAATCCTGAGTTGACTCTTAATATTATTCAGGTTGTTCTCATGTGATAAAGCTAAGGCATTGCACTCAACTTCACACACCCATTTAATATATGCATGAACAGCATATAAACACACACACACATATACACACACTCAAACACTGGGTCATACTAGAATCAATAAAAAGGAGTATCGTTCTACCTAATTTGCAAATGTTATTCACTATACCTATAATCCACAATCTCCCTAAATGTAGAGCTATCTAGATATATAGGATGAGGCTTTAAGCATAAATAAGTAAATTTTAATTGTATTAAGTTTACATTTACTATCAGATTTATTATTGATACCATCTTTACCAGGTTTTCCATTGGCATGTATCAGTGGAGGTTTTTTGTTTGTTTGTTTCTTCCTCTCAGATTCTACAACTTACTTTTAACATTAAACATGTTTTTAGCAAAGTGGCTAAGTCTGCTGCCAGTTATTATGAATTTCTATAATAATAGCAAACCATTATAAGGTCTATTTAAGCTGATGTTCCATTTCTATTTGCTATTTATTAATAAGGCAGTGATATGCAGGAAAAAATATATCTTCAAGGGAAATTCAGTACATTGGGAAAAATAATTTTATATATTAAAACCAAACAAAAACCAACCTAATAACATAAAACTTTGTTCGAAAATTCATTTGCTTGAGTATAAAATTGATACAATATTAAGACCTTAAATTCTTTGAGTTGCTCTTTTTTTTTCAAAATAATCAAACTAGGCCCAAAGCCATTATGCCTAACTTTTTAAGCTATTTCAAACCCACATATCCAATTAGTTAGGATATTTTCTGACTTCATATTTTGTTTTTAAATTAAGTTTTAAAAGCTGGGAGAGAAGGGATGTTCATTTTTCTTTTTCATCCAATTTTTTTGTGTTAATTTCTATCTTTCAGTGTGATCCACACAGATACTAAACTCAGAGGTCTGACAAGCAGTAAAGTTATAACTGTGGTATTATATATTTTTCATAGATGCATGTTACTTAAAATAGCAAAAGTGTTTTCTTTGAGTACTAACTAACCATTATTAATTATATATAAAATTATCATGTCAAAATGTCCTCTTCGAGTGACATCAACATCATGGCAACATAAGACTTCCCTCCATCTTATCCCTGCTTTTAGCAACTAAAATTTGGCATCCATCATGGATAAAAGAGTCTCTGTGGAAGTTGTGGAATCTAGAACCATATGCTAAGGGACCCCAGAGGAATCTCACCCACCTGTGCATCAGGTAATATGCAGACAGACTTTAGTATGGGCTGTGGAACCAGCAAGAGCCTGTGAACTGGTCTCAGCCCCTCTCTACCACAATGGGGATACCTGGAGATCACTGACTTGGGAAGACACCCACAGACAAGAAAGCCTTTGTAGAATTCCAGGTTTCCTGAGGAGACATTCCAGAACTTCACTGGAGAAAGAAAAAAAAAATCCCCCCAAAACAAACAGAGATTTTATACATTGGAGAGGGTAAGAGGAACTTTGCAAGCACTGCATCACCCCCAAGCTGATAGAATATGGGGCTGAACTAGCTGGCTGCCACCTCTTCCACAGGGGAAAGAGAGAGCACATGTCTCTAATTGCAGATGACATGATATTTATGGAGAAAACCCTATAGACTCCATCGAAAAACCACTAGAACTAATAAATTCAGTAGAGATGCAGGATACAATTCAATACACAAAATTAATTTCCATACAATAATAACAAAACTGTCAGAAAGAGAAATTAAGAAAACAATTTGTTTATAATTGCATCAAACAGAATAAATACCTGGGAATAAACTTAACTCAGGAGGTAAAGGAACTGTGCATTGAAAACTATAAGATATTGATGAAAGGAATTGAAGCTGACACAAATAAATGGAAAGATTTTTCCATGCTCATGGATTGGAAGAATTAATATTGTTTAAATGTCCATCCAATGCAGTTCTTATGAAAACTCCATAGACTTTTTTTTTTTACAGAAATAGAGAAAACAATCCTAGAATTTATGTGGAACCACAAAAGACCTTGAAAAGCCAAAGCCATCTTGAGAAAGAAGGACAAAGCTGGAGGCATCACAATCCCTGAGTTTAAAGTATATTACAAAGCTACTATAATCAAAGCAGCATTGTATTGGCATAAAAGCAGAGACATAGCTCAATGGAACAGAATACAGCCCAGAAATAAACTCATGCATATATGGTCAATTAATTTACACAAAGGATGCAAGAATATATAATGGGGAAGGGTATAGTCTCTTTATTAAGGAGCATTGGGAAAGGTGGATAACCACAGAAAAATGCAGAAAAATGAAACTAGACCACCTTCTCACACTCACAAAAATCAATTGAAATGAATTAAAGACTTGAAACTGTAAAACTCAGAAGAAAACAGGAAAAAATCTCTTTAATGGTGGTCTTGACAATGACTTTTTGCATATGACACCAAAGGCATAAGCAACAAAAGAAAACATATCAAGTGAGACTGCATCAAATTTAAAAGCTTCTGCACAGCAAAAGAAGCCGTCAACAAAATGAACAAGCAACCTAAGATATAAGAGAAAATATTTGCAAATGATGCATATGATAAGGAGTCAACATCCAAAATATACAAAGAACTCATACAACTCAATAGCAAAGAAATCAACCCAATTTAAAATTGGGTCAAAAAACTGAATATACATTAATTCCAAAGAAGCCATTCAAGTGGACAAGAAGTACATGAAAAGCATGTAGTCATCAGGGAAATGAAAATCAAAGCAACAGTAAGGTATCACCTCTGACTTATTAGAATGGCAATCATCAAGAAGACTTTTGTGGAGAAGAGGGAACCCTTATGTTTTGTTGGTGGGACTGTAAATTGCTTTAGCCACTATGGAAAACAGTATGGAGATTTCTCAAAAAAGTAAAAATAGAAATACACTATGACCCAGTAATTCCACTTCTGGGTATACATCCAAAGGAAGTGAAAACAGGTTATCAGTAAGATATTTGCACTCCCATATTTATGCATAAGTATTCACAATAACCAAGATATGGAAACAACCTAAGTGTCAGCTGATAAATGGAGAAAGAAGACATGGAATATTATTCAGCCATAAAGAGAAGTAAATCCTGCCATTTGCAACAAAATGCATGGATCTTGACGGCATTATGCTAAGTGAAATAGGTCAGACACATACAGTGATGTATCTTTTATATATGAAAATTTAAAAAGCCAAATTCATTGTAAAAGAGAATGGAATACTGGTTACCAGGGGCTGGGGTATGGGGAATTGGAACGGTGTTATTAAAATGGTACAAACTTGAAGCTAGAAGATGAATAAGTTCTGGGGATCTAATGATAACTTTGTTAGTAATGATAGTCAACAATACTGTATTATATACTTCAACATTGCTAAGAGACTAGATCATAAATGTTCTTACTACAAAAAAGAAATGGTAATTACGTGATAGTATAGAAGTGTTAGCTAATGCTATGGTGATAATCATATTGTAATATATAAATATATCAAATCAACATATTGTACACCTTAAACTTACACAATGTAAAAGCTTTTATATCTCTATAAATAATTACATAAAATATAAAGCTCTCTTTTCTCAAAAAAGAAATCTACCTACTGGATGTAAGGACAGCAAATGATTTCATCCAAACTGAAATGTGGGCAAAAATTAGTATAAAACACTGGTAGGAAAATGAAATGCCACATTTATGTTTAGCCACTAGTCCACTCCCACTAACTTCTCTCGCGTCATCATTTTCCTCCGGAAATTCAGCGTTCACATCAACAACAACAGTACACCTATGAATTATTAGAAAAGTGAGGTAAAAATGTGGGACAAAGACCAGCCTGGGAAAAGCTACAAAACTATAAAAAGTTGTTTCTGGTGCCCTCCCTTCCTCCTTCTCTACCACCTCAGGTTTTCTACTGTACATCCTCTTTCCTTGAAAACAAAACAAAACAAAAACAAAGCCTCATTTTTATAACTTCCGTAGTTGAATAGCAGGTGGTGTCATTTTTGCCTCCTGTTATTGACAGTGTGTTAGAAATCTGTCTACTCTTTTAGATTAGTAAAATACATGTAATGCAAAATGTCTATTAACATTAACCTAGAGTCAGCATTCGGGATTTAGATGTTTAATTGAAGTTTCTTTTCATTTTCAAGCTATTCTGTCAAATATGGATGAGGCATTTTATTGTTGTAAATGCAAATGCTTGTTCTGTATGATACATGATAGGTCAAAGCAATTTATATCTGCTTCTTCAAAATATTTTACTTCAGAGTGATCCCTTGATGAATATTTTATTCAAATAGATTTATTTCATAAATTTTATTTTTTGGAACTTTGCCCCTTCAGGTTTACCTGGCTCTAAGAAATTACATTCTGCGACTTCTCCTGAAATAGCAAAATGTCAGGGGAGGGAGGTGGCTGTCAACGTGATCATACAACCTGAAGAGTTCTGATATATCTCAGGTAAGCATCCAGGCTTACCTGTGATTATCAGCTTTGAATTAAACACCTGATCTTTTACCAATCCTTAGCACAAAACACACTGTATCATGCTTCTCTCTATTTAGGTATCTATTACATATTAGATATACTTTTAAATTTTAAAGAGGTAGTAAATAACTTGATTTTGAATGAGCATACTTGATATGGTAAATTTTTAATAAAATGCAGAAATTTAAATACACACTTTTGATAGATTTACTATTTGTAAAATTCTAAGTAAATAGTTATAATGCTCCTGTTTCTTTGTGAAGTGATGTATGTTTGGACACAAAGTGCATTAATTGCTTAAGGAAATGAGTAATATAACCAGAAGAAGGAGTAAAAAATTAAATGGTCAGTGACACACTAAATTCCCAGTATAGTTGTATCACTCTTCCTATTTTACAAACAAGTAAAATTGAGCCTCATGCAGGGTAAGTATTCTCAAAGGATAAAGTTTTCACTTAGTCAAAGTTTATTTACAATAATAATGATTATTAACACAATCATTATCAATATGAAAATGATGTTAGCTACTATTTATTGAGACATATTATATCTAAGGGAAAATACCAAGGGATTTATGCACATTATCTCATACTCCTCCAATGAACCAAGAATGTAGGTATAATTATTTGTAGAGTGATTTTATAACCCACATTGTATGACCAGTTGCATGCACTGTTTTGAATTGACTCAAGATCCCAAGGTCTTAATCATTAAAATAAGTTTCTAGGTATTATACTGACAAACATGATACATAAAATGAGAAAGAGATACGTTTCTAAAAAGTGTCCTCATCTTTGAGAATATGCAATGGTTTCAAGATTAATAAGTGTATGAGAACTCTTTGACAAGTAGTTGTTCTTCAGAATACAAAGGTGATTAAAACAAAATGAGATCAGGAAAACATTCAAATACAATGTGACTTCAACTTTTGTGTATGAAAACATGGCTGGGTAGCAGCTTTATAATCTTATTTTTTAAACTTAATTTCACACCTAAGACAACTATGCAGAATGCATAAAACACAAAAAGAACAATTTAAAACATTGGAAATCACCTAATCAGCCATGACATAGTCTGTCAAGATCTCAGAGTAAAAGCAAGTGCAATGAAATGAGCCATGTTCTAAGACCCTGTTGTCTTATTTGTGGCAGGGGCATGGGAGATTGATAGAAAGCTGAATCTTAGAGCACATGGCTCTGTGATGTGATGGAATTATTACATCCCCTCTGTAGGAATATCCAGAGCCTGTGACAGCAGTCACACACAACGACAGGCTTGGAATTTTGACTAGGAAGCGGCATCAAATAACAAAACCAAATTGAAAAACAGTATAAACTGAATCATAATTGATACTGACAATGAAAGGTATCAAACATCATTATGATAATAACTATTATTAATATATTAAGGGAAGGAGCCCAAAAATAATTTCCCCACAGAACGTGAATATATTAGAAAAGGACGTCCTAGAAGTGAAAAATAAAATAACTAAGCTTAAGTATTATAGAGATGGGATTAAAGAGCAGAGTACATACAATGGAGAATTGGTAAAGTGGAAGTTATATCAGTACAAAATACCTGGATTAAAGCATAAATAGGGAAACATCTTTATAAATACAGAAAGATGTGTCAAACCATAATGGAGCATGATGGAAAAGTATAGTGTGTATGTAATTTGTTATAAAAGAATATACCTGAGCAGAGAATTTTCTAAAACTGTTGAAAGAGATCAATCTACACATTCAAAAGGCTCTATGAAGCCCAAGCTTGATAAGTACAACAAAAACCACACTAAATATAACCTAGCAAACTGCTGAAAATCAAAGACAAAAAATATTAATAACTGCCATATGAAAAAAATACACTTTCTTAGTAAAGAAACAGTTGAAACTAACTTCTGATTTCTCGAAAGAAACCATGTAAGCATGAAAACAAAAATAGACACCTTTTAGTGCTGAAATAAACTAATTGTCATCCTATAATTCTGTAGACAGTGAAATTGGGTTTTTTTTAATTTAGCAAATGAAAACTGACATTTTTCTGACAGAGTCCTGGATGAAAAGAAATGCTAAAGTAAAGCAAAGTAAATTATGTTAAATGAATTATACCAACACAAGAAGGAAGGATAAGTAACAGAAAATATTATGTCAGTAAATATTAAGGAATATACAATTTTAAAACCATAACTTGATGAGATTAAAATATATGCATAATTATAATATATCAAGACAATAGAAAAATATGGTATGTGGTAAATAGAGGTTAAGTTGTGTAAAATCTTGCATTTTCTTAGAACTAGTAAAAGTACATATTTAAGGTTGACTACAAGTAGGGTATCCATTCTAACCACTAAGGCAACTGGGCAGATAGAAGAAATTATATTAAACATAAATAAATGTCAGTCAAATAATTTTTTAAATGATGATCAAAAAATAAAAACAAAAAAAGCAAATGAAGCTTGAATTAGAATGCACAAGAGCCATTCTCCAAATAGAATACCAAAAAGTAGAAAGTAAAATATACCAAAAAGTAGAAACTATACATATACAAACGCACACACAGAAACACACATGACTTAGACAAAAACACTAAATAAATGTGCGGCTTTATTAACATGAAAAAGTAAACTGTAAAGCAAGAAACAGTACCACTGAAAGAGTGGCATGATTTTAGGTGCTACAGGCAAAAAGGTTTGCATATAAACTGGATGATAATGACAGATAAACAGAGAATCAAGGATGACTTCAAGGTGTTAGGTTAGAATAAATTAAAAAATGGAGTCTTCAACTAATGAGCAGCAATATGAATAGAGTAAGTTCTGGGGAAAGATCAGATCAGATGAGTTTGTGATGCCTGTTAAACATACAAGAAGAGATATCGAGTAGGAATTTGGATATACGCTTTGGATTTCAGAGAAAAGGCTAGGGTTTGAGGTATATATTTGGGAGTGATCAGGTATTGCACATCATTCCTATGGGCTTCGTGGATGTCTGGAAAAGATGGCTCGGGTTGTGGTTGACGCTCTTCAACAACTCAATGCGCAGCTGAGAAATGACTGTCATCCTCCATGTAGCCTGGTAACCGAAGTCCTTACACTACCAGGTCCATTGTCGCATCTGAGAAATCCCTTCACCCTTAGTGTCCATATTAATATCCTTCCCTATACAAGATGTTACTTCTACCAGTATACTCATCCCCTGATGATTATATACGTTTGAAAGCAGAGGTGTTTGTGACCATTGCCTTCAGGATGGCTCCACAATGACCACAAAATGTCTCATTTGAGCAGTGAATTACACACACTAACAAAATCCTTTTAAACATTCCTATGGGTCAATGAGCAAAGAACCAACTAATCAACCAATGAATAAAAATATAAAAACAGAACAAAAAGTTAAGGACTGTCAGTGAGTGAGAATGTAGCGTTATGTATGTAACTGATGAGTTTGCTTCAGTGGAAATGGAAAAACCAAGCATGGAGTAATTTTCACACCAGACTCTGAGTGCATTACTCTGCCACACAGTTACTCACCCTACTGACCCTGTAGATAGGTCTTTCACCCTGTGTGTTCTATTGCTGATGATCAAAGATTTGAAATTAATTTTAACAGCTCTGTTTCTATTGTTAGTACCTTTAAGTCTGTCATAAATTCCTTTGATGACTGTCAGAATAACTTGCATAATCATAGTTCAACATACATAATTTTATGTATAATTATAATAATTTCTCTTCCATTAAAATGTCTTACAAATGAAGAACAGAAATCTAGTTCATGATGTGTAAATGAGTATGTTTTCTTGTCTTCCTTCACCAAATCCAACTGAAACAACTGAAACGATATAAAATAGAACTATTTACAGAGTATGAGGCAAATCAGGAAATGTGTCATTAATGGAAGAAAACAATGAGAAATTAAGACAGAAAGCAGGTGAAATCAGATCAATATAAAAGTATAAAAATATTGGGCATCTTTTAAAGATATACAGGTGAAAAATCAGGACAATAGAAAATCCAGATTCCACAGAAGAATTTTTGAATATCTATACTATCAAGTGCTAACAAATTGGGAAAAAGGAATGGAATGTAGGTCTTCAGTACAGTTATTAAATTATTCTGTCACAACTACTGTAGTTTCTAGTCCTCAGGGTCGTTGACCCCAGTATTTGTTCTAAGACTGAAGCCCGAGGAGAGATGACTGAAGATTTTGCCAGAGGAAACTGCCAGAGTGCGGGGTCTTGTTGGAGAAATGAAGCAGTTCCCCCAGGTGATGTTTGATCTCTTCAGCAAATGAACTCAAACCCAGGAAGCAAGCCTCCCATATATTCAAAAGGAAATATAGATACTTCCTGTTCTCACACCCATCTCTGATTCCTTCTTTACAGTAGCCAAGGAACTATAATCAGTGTACATATATACATAGCCATTCACCTGTTACTCCCTAGAGAGTACATGTATTTTTAAAAGCCCAAGACATTCACAAAAAAGGAAATGTGTAATAATACAAAAAAAACCCTCTAAAATTAAAAATACATATTAGAATGGCAACAAGAACACATAATTGTTTTATGTAATGGTTTTCATCTATAAAATTTCAAAGCTGAAATTATAGGCTGTTTGAACTAATTTTTATTTAAAAATCTAGGGATGCTACTGGCCCAAAAGCACCTTTATGCAAAATAAGAAAAGGTACTCGTTCCTGAAAGCAATGTTTTTGACATTATTATATGTCACACAATGTTAATATATTACTGAACTTGGGAAGAGCAAAACTGAAGGGGGTCTCCCCATTTCTGCAGTGTTAGGTGACCATGAACAGTGTCAGCCTGAAAAGGAAATGAGAGAAAAAGGACTATGGAAGGTGTCGGAGAGGCCCTGATTCTAGGATTCAATGAGTAGCTTCCTGCTTAAATTTACCCAAAGAGCTATTCTTTAAGAATAAAAACAATAAACAATATAAACTTTGAGAATCAGTGTCCTAAGCCCTGGTTGTGAACCTGGGGAAGTTGCTTCTGTATAGCACACTCCTCTGTTTGATCAGTCTCTTCCCAGGGGAGCCAAGAGTGAGAATCAAGGGCTCTGAGAAATAAGTTGACTGGAAAAGAAACCCCATGTCCTTACCCAGAAAGCAGTAAGGACAAGATGTGGCTGTAGGTAGGTCTGTGTGCCCATCACCAGCTATTTGTGTTCTTGTGGGTTTATTTAGGAGGAAGCTTTCCTCTTCTCCAGGACTCTGCTGGGAAACCAAAGCTGTGTTTCCTCACACACTCTCATATAAGTTACCATCTGAGACGTGAATAGCATGCACCCAGATGGTACATTACCCTGCAGAGCATAACTTGTACAACCAAAGGTGTCCTGTCAGAACCCAGTGAATGGGATCAAAGCAATGTTGGAGAATCCAAAGCTTTAAATATATTGAATCATAAGAAAACAGGTCTAAAAATTAATGAATTCAACTTCCAACTAAAGTATAACCATTCAAAGAAAGTGAATAGGGAAATTTAAGGTTAAGTCCAGTAATCAGATGAAAAACAAATACAAATCTGTAGATGATAAAAGAAAGACTGTGTTTAAGTCTAATAAAATGCAAATATGATTAGGATGTATGCTAACAGATTGAGGTGATTAAACAACTACATTTTATACATCACATTAATGTTTATCAGTAAATTTGAAAAAAAAATTGAATGATCAAGTAAATTTCAAAGAAAAAATGCTAATGTTAAGTCATGGGGATTATTTAACTTGAATAGGCTTTATTTTTCTTTTAATTTTTATTGGAGTATAGCTGATTTACAACGTTGTGTTACTTTCAGGTGTACAGCAAAGTGAATCAGCTATATGTATACATATATGCTCTCCCTCTTGGACCTCCCCCCCACCCCCACATCCCACCCATCTAGGTCACCACAGAGCACTGAGCTGAGCTCTCTGAGTTACACAGCAGGTTCCCACCAGCTATCTATTTTACACATGGTAGTGCACATACATCAATCCCAATCTCCCCAATCATCCCAGCCCCCCCTCCCCACCCCGTGTCCACACGTTCATTCTCTAGGTCTGTGTTTCTATTCCTGCCCTGCAAAGAGGTTCATCTGTATTATTTTTCTAGATTCCACATGTATGGGTTAATATACGATATTTGTTTTTCTCTTTCTGACTTACTTCACTCTGTATGACAGACTCTAGGTCCATCCATGTATCTACAAATGACCTGATTTCATTCCTTTTAATGGCTGAGAATATTCCATGGTCTATATATGTACCACATCTTCTTTATCCATTCATCTGTCGATGGATATTTAGGTTGCTTATGTGTCCTGGCTATTGTAAATAGTGCTGCAGTGAACATTGGGGTGCATGTGTCTTTTTCAATTATGGTTTTCTCAGGGCATATTCCCAGTAGTGGGATTGCTGGGTCATATGATAGTTCTATTTTTAGTTTTTTAAGGACCTCCATACTGTTCTCCATAATGGTTGTACCAATTTACATTCCTACCAACAGTGCAAGAGGGTTCCTTTTTTCCCACAACCTCTTCAGCATTTATTGTTTGAGAATTTTTGATGTTGGCCATTCTGACTGGTGTGAGATGATATCTCATTGTAGTTTTTTTTTTTTTTTTTTTGCGGTACATGGGCCTCTCACTGCTGTGGCCTCTCCCGTTGTGGAGCACAGGCTCCAGCCGCACAGGCTCAGTGGCCATGGCTCACGGGCCCAGCCGCTCCACGGCGTGTGGGATCCTACCAGACCAGGGAATGAACCTGTGTCCCCTGCATCGGCAGGCGGACTCTCAATCACTGCGCCACCAGGGAAGCCCTCATTGTAGTTTTGACTTGCATTTCTCTAATGATTAATGGTGTTGAGCATTCTTTCATGTGTTTCTTGGCAATCTGTATATCTTCTTTGGAGAAATATCTATATAGGTCTTCTGCCCATTTTTTGGGGGGTTGTTTTGATATTGAGCTGCATGAGCAGTTTGTATATTTTGGAGATTAATCCCTTTTCAGTTGCTTCATTTGCAAATATTTTCTCCCAATCTAAGAGTTGTCTTTTTGTTGTGTTTATGGTTTCCTTTGGTGTTCAAAAGCTTTTAAGTTTCATTAGGTCCCACTGGTTTATTTTTGTTTTTATCTTTATTACTCTAGGAGGTAGATCAAAGAGATATTGATGCTAATTATGTCAGAGAGTGTTCTGCCTATGTTGTCATCTAAGAGTTTTATAATGTCTGGTCTTACATGTAGGTCTTTAATATATTTTGAGTTTATTTTTGTGTATGGTGTAAGGGAGTGTTCTAATTGCTTTCTTTTACATGTAGCTGTCCTGTTTTCCCAGCACCACTTATTGAAGAGACTTTCTTCTCCACTGTATATTCTTATCTCCTTTGTCATAGATTAGGTGACCATAGGTGCATGGGTTTATCTCTGGGTTTTCTATCCTGTTCCACTGATCTATATTTCTGTTTTTGTGCCAGTACCATACTGTCTTGATTACTGTAGCTTTGTAGTATAATCTGAAGTTGGGGAGCCTGATTCCTCCAGCTCCATTTTTCTTTCTCAATATTGCTTTGGCTATTCGAGCTCTTTTGTGTTTCCATACATATTATAAACATTTTTATTCTAATTCTGTGGAAAATGCCATTAGTAATTTGATAGGGATTACACTGAATCTATAGATTGCCTTGGGTAGTATACTCATTTTGACAATATTGATTCTTCCAGTCCAAGAACATGGTATACTCTGCATCTTTGATTTCTTTCATCAGTGTCTTATAATTTTCTGCATACAGATCTTTTGCCTCCTTAGGTAGGTTTATTCCTGGGTATTTTATTCTTTTTGTTTCAATGGTGAATGGTATTATTTCCTTAATTTCTCTTTCTGATCTTTCATTGTTAGTGTAAAAGAATGCAAGTGATTTTGGTGCATTAATTTTGTATTCTTCAACTTTACCAAATTCATTGATTAGTTCTAGTAGTTTTCTGGTGGCATCATTAGGATTTTCTATATAGTATCTGTCATCTGCAAACAGTGACAGTTTACTACTTCTTTTCCAATTTGTATTCCTTTTATTTTTCTTCTCTGATTGCCATGGCTAGAACTTCCAAAATTATGTTGAATAATAGCGGCGAGAGTGGACATCCTTGTCTTGTTCCTGATCTGAGAGGAAATGCTTTCAGGTTTTCACCACTGAGAATGATGTTTGCTGTGGCTTTGACATATATGGCGTTTATTATGTTGAGGTAGGTTCCCTCTATGCCCAGCTTCAGGAGAGTTTTTAACACAAATACATGTTGAATTTTGTCAAAACCTTTTTCTGCATCTATTGAGATTATCATATGGTTTTTATTTTTCACTTTGTTAATATGTTGTATCACATTGATTGATTTGCACATATTGAAGACTCCTTGTATCCCTGGGATAAATCCCACTTATTCATGTTGTATGATTCTTTTAATGTGTTGTTGGGTTCTGTTTGCTAGTGTTTTGTTGAGGATTTTTGCATCTATGTTTATCAGTGATATTGGTCTGTAATTTTCTTTATTTGTAGTACCTTTGTCTGGTTTTGGTGTCTGGGTGATGGTGGCCTCATAGAATGAGCTTGGGAGTATTCCTTCCTCTGAAATTTTTTAGAACAATTTGAGAAGGATGGGTGTTAACTCTTCTCTAAATGTTTGATAGAATTCTATTTTGAAGCCATCTGGTCCTGAACTTTTAGTTTGTTGGAAGATTTTTAATCACAATCTCAATTTCAGTGCTAGTGATTGGTCAGTTTATATTTTCTATTTTTCCTGATTCAGTCTTGGAAGGTTGTACCTTTCTAAGAATTTGTCCATTTCTTCCAGATTGTCCATTTTATTGGCATATAGTTGCTTGTATTAATCTCTTATGATCCTCTCTTTTTCTGTGGTGTCAGTTGTAATTTCTCCTTTTTCATTTCTAAGTTTATTGGTTTGAATCCTCTCCCTTTTTTTTCTTGATGAATCTGGCTAAAGGTTTATCAATTTTGTTTATCTTCTCAAAGAACCAGGTTTTAGTTTCATTGATTGTTGCTATTGTTTTCTTTGTTTCTATTTCATCTCTGACTTTTATGATTTCTTTCCTTCTACTAACTTTGGGTTTTGTTTGTTCTTTTTTCTCTAGTTGCTTTAGGTATAAGATTAAGTTGTTTATTTGAGCTTTTTCTTGTTTCTTGAGGTAGGATTGAATTGCTATAAACTTCTCTCTTAGAACTGCTTTTGCTGCATCCCATAGGTTTTGGGTTGTGTTTTTGTTGTCATTTTTTTCTAGGTTTTTTTAAAATTTCCTCTTTGATTTCTTCAGTGATCTCTTGGTTTTAGTAGCATATTGTTTAGCCTCCACGTGTTTGTGTTTTGTACAGTTTTTTCCTGTAATTTATTTCTGATCTCAGAGTATTATGATTGGAAAAGATGCTCTATAGGATTTCAAGTTTCTTAAATTTCCAGCAGAATTTTTCAGCAGAAACTCTGCAGGCCAGAAGTGGGTAGCAGGATATATTTAAAGTAATGAAATAAAAAAACCTACAACCAAGATTACTCTACCCAGCAAGGATCTCATTCTGATTCAATGGAGAAATCAAAAGCTTTTCAGACAAGCAAAAGCTAATAGAAATCAGCACCACCAAACCAGCTTTACAACAAGTGCTAAAGGAAGTTCTCTAGGTGAGAAACACAAGAGAAGAAAATGACTTACAAAAACAAACCCAAAACTATAAAAAAAAAATGATAATACATTATTACCATTTGAACATACATATCCATTCCTCTGTTGATGGACATTTAGGTTGTTTGCATGTCCTGGATATTGTAAATAGTGCTGCAATTAAAATTGGGGTACATGTATCTTTTCAAATTATGGTTTTCCCTGGGTATATGCCTAGGACTTGGATTGCTGGTTCAATAATAGCTCTATTTTTAGTTTTCTAAGGAGCCTCCTTACTGTTCTCCATAGTGACTGTACCAATTGACATTCCCACCAACAGTGCAAGAGGGTTCCCTTTTCTCCACACCCTCTCCAGCATTCATTGTTCATAGATTTTGTGATGATGGCCATTCTCACTGGTGTGAGGTGATACCTCATTGTGGTTTTGATTTGCATTTCTCTAATAATTAGTGATGTTGAGGATCTTTTCATGTGCTTTTTTGCCATCTGCATGTCTTCTTTGGAGAAATGTATACTTAGGTCTTCTGCCCATTTTTGGATTGGGTTGTATGTTTTTTGAATATTGAGCTGCATGAGTTGTTTGCATATTTTGGAGATTAATCCCTTGTTGGTTGCTTCATTTACAAATATTTTCTCCCATTCTGAGGGTTGTCTGTTCATTGTGTTTATGGTTTCCCTTGATGCACAAAAGCTTTTAAGTTTAATTAGATTTCCTCCGAAAGCAGCAGAATACACTTTCTTCTCAAATGCAAATGGAACATTCTCTAAGATAGATCACATCTTGGGTCAAAAATCAAGCCTGAGTAAGTTTTAAGAAAATTGAAATCATATCAAGCATCTTTTCCAAACACAATGCCATTAAATTCGAAATCAATTACAGGAAAAACAACTGTATGGAACACAAACACATGGACATTAAACAATATGTTACTAAATAACGAATGGATCACTGAAGAAATCAAGGAGGAAATTAAAAAATACCTAGAGACAAATGACAATGAAAACAAGGATCCAAAACCTATGGATTTCAGCAGAAGCAATTCTAAGGGAGAAGTTTATAGCAATACAGTCTTACCTTACGAAACAAGAAGAATCTCAAATAAACAGTTTAACCTTACAGCTAAAGCAACTAAAGAAAGAAGAACAAACAACCCAAAGTTAGTAGAAGGAAAGAAATCACAAAGATCAGAGCAGAAATAAAGGAAATAGAGATGGAGAAAACAGTGGCAAAGATCAATGAAATTAAAAGCTAGCTCTTTGAGAAGGTAAACAAAATTGATAAACCTTTAGCCTGACTCATCAAGAAAAAAGTGGAAGAACTCAAATCAGTAAAATTATAAATGAAAAAGAAGTTACAACAGACATTACAGAAATACAAAAGTTCATAAGAGACCACTACAAGCAATGGTATATCAATAAATTGGACAATGTCGAAGAAATGGACAAATTCTTGGAAAGGTACAATCTCCCAAAACTGAACCATGAAGAAATAGAAAATATGAACATACCAATCACAAGTAATGAAATTGAAACTGTGATTAAATTTTTCCAACAAGCAAAATTCTAGGACCAGATGGCTTCACAGTCAAATTCTATTTAGCTTTAATAGGCTTTAAATGAAAAGAAGCTTAAAATATATTAAAACAAGAAGAGAAAAAATTCTACTTTCAGGTGTTCCAAAACAGAAAAATAGAAAATTCTGTATAATTCCTTTTATAAATACAGTGTGAAATTTGCACCTATATCAAACATTATTGTTCTCACAAGAAAAACAGCAGATATATTTCATTTATGCAAATAGAGTTGCACAAATAATAAAATATTAAGTGTGCCAAATACAATAGCAGAGTTAAAAATAATATAATGGTTTTTTCATTAAAGAAACACAAAGGTGTTTCAACCTTTGAAAAATCATGAACATAATTCACTTTAATAACTAAAAGAACATAATTTGAATATTTCAGTAGATACTAAATGTATTTGATAATCTATAATAAGTCTTTGTGATTAAATTCTTGATAAGTAGAAAAAAACTAGCATGATTTGATAAAGTACATCTCTCAATATCAATTCTTAACAATGTGATGAAGTGATAGAATTGCTATTATTGTCAGGAAAAATATACTGAAATCAATCATCATTGCTAATTTTTAGTATTGTTCTGCAGTTAGTAAGCAGTAAATAAGACATTGAAAATGCAGTATAGATGTTGAAAAGGCATAATCAGTATCCACAAGTGGAAACACAAGAGAATCTACTTAAAAAACAATTACTGGAATCAATTTAAAAAGCTAGTAACTTCTGTGTTTTCTTACTTATTCTAGAAATAATCACTAAGGTAAAGTGAGTATGTATTATCAGTGTTCTACTGCTGCCATAACACATTACCATAAATGTAGTGTGTGAAACAACATTCATTTACTATTTTACAGTTCTGTAGGTCAGAAGTCTGGGATTGCATGGTGAGGTTTTCTGTTCAGCATATCATAAGACTGAAAATGAGATGTAGGCTGAAGCTGCAGTTCTCATGTGGCGTTTGGGGTTCTTCCAACTTTACTGGTTGTTGTCCAAATCCAGTATTTTGCAGCTCTAGGTAGAAGGTCCCCATTTCCTTATTAACTGTCAGCCAGGCCACTCTCTGCCCCTAAGGGATGTCCACATTCCTCTCACCTGACCTCCTCTATTATCAAAGCTGCATCAGTATGTGAATGCTTATCAAGCTCCTAATTTCTTTGGCTTTTTCTCCTGTTGCCAGCCAGAGAGATCTCTGCTGTTAAAAAGATTTCTGCAATTAGATTTGGTCCACCTGGATAATCTATCTTAAGGTCAACTGTGATGCAAGAAGATTTCTTTCACAATTACAAAAATGTACATGTGTATATATATACATATATATAACAACTTTATAGAGAGACATAATCTTGTATGGGAAAAAGAAAGTATAAATGTTAGAAACACAGCTCTGAAGACAAACTGCATGGTTCAGTTTCAACCTCCCCTAAGAGAGAAATTATTTGTTTCATGTGCCTTGATGTTCTCACCTATAACAGGAAGAAAATAACAGTACATATTTCACAGGGTTGTTTTGAGTACTTAATGAGCTAAAAATGCACTCAAAACAGCATATAGTAGCTTCAAATTAATTTTTTAAATGTAGTACAATTTTATTTGAAATTACAATGTGAACTTTGGGTCAATTGGCAAAGGTTATACTTTTTTTTGAAAAATTAAATGTCAAGGAAAAATCAACCTTTTGAAAAGAAAAAAAATTTTTACTTCTGTTAGCAAAATACACTATCAAGCACCAAATGACATAATTCTAGCGCAGAAAAAGACAAATTCATTCATTTATTCACTCTACAACAGGAACTTACATAAGCACAACAAACAGATAAAGCAGTAACAGAAAAGACAAAAACCCCTGAATGGAACTTACATTTAGAATAAATGGAAAAATGTCATTTACAGTGTTCTAAAAGGACTCTGAGCCTGGTAATAATAATCACTGCTTTAGGTACAAAATAGACCACTAGTCATGCCTTATTTTAATCTGAGAACATGATTTGGTGATTTAATTCCTACATATGTCAATTGATGAACAAAATAGAGCATAAACTCTTTGAGAATAGTTGATTTACTCAGCTTTGTATCTTCTGTAGCATTTATCAAAGTAGCAGAGTTAGACTACCTCATATTATCTGAATGCCTCAACAAAAGAATATGTGAGATAATAACTTTCTATAAATCTTTCCAAAACTATGAGTATAAGGTAAGATTTTTAATTTATTTCCCCTTTTATTTATTTATTATTATTATTTTTTGCAGTACACGGGCCTCTCACTGTTGTGGCCTCTCCCGTTGTGGAGCACAGGCTCCGGACGTTCAGGCTCAGCGGCCATGGCTCACGGGCCTAGCTGCTCTGCGGCATGTGGGATCTTCCCAGACCAGGGCACGAACCCGTGTCCCCTGCATCAGCAGGCGGACTCTCAACCACTGCGCCTCCAGGGAAGCCCCCTGCCCTTTTATTTTTAATCAATATTCACTGAATAAAGAAAGCATAGAGAAGCAATTTTCTTTAATTGTAATTGAAATACACAAAACAAAACTCTGCTTGCAAGAGTATCAGAGAAATAATGAAGTGAAATAAACATTACATTAAGAGAAGAACTGGGGACTTCCCTGGTGGCTCATTGGTAAATAATCCTCCTTACAATGCAGGGAACACAGTTTAGATCCGTGGTCAGGGAACTAAGATCCCACATGTGACAGAGCAGCTAAGCTCATGCACCAGTACTGAGCCCGTGTACCTCAATGAGAGAGCCCACATGCTGCAAACTACAGAGCCCACATGCTCTAAAACCCGTGTGCCACAAATAGAGAGAGAAAACTTGCCACAACTAAAGAGAAGCCCGCACGCCACAATGAAAAATCCCTCATGCCTCAACGAAGATCGCGTGTGCCACAACTAAAACCAGACTCAGCCAAAAATTAAAAATAAATAAATAAATAATAAATCTTAAAAAAAAGAAACCCAGAAGAATTGAATGAGAAACAATTATATATCCAAGTTCTTCTAATGAGTAACTATTATAAAGCAGGCAAATTCATATTGCCAATTTTTATATTAATGTGTTTAAATATTAGGATGTAAATTCTCTAGAGTTTGCATAATTATATTTTTACACAATGATTCCGACATTGTTTTTATGGAATAAAAATAGTGATATCTGAAATAGAAGTGTTGGCTCTTAGGTTGACACTATATTAGCAGCTCTATGTTCATTTTCTCCGTTCAACTTCAAAATACATTTGAAGAAACAGATGAAGGAGTTCTAGTTCACAAAGGTCAGGCTATTGGCCCCAAACTACATATTTATGAAGTTCTGAGTTCTCACTGAATGCAAATTTGTATTTCTCTAAAGACTATGCTTCTTAGCATATGTTTTTCATAATTGGAAAAGGAAGAGAGAAGAGACGGTGGGAGAGAGGGAGGAAAGTCAAGTATAATTATTAAAATATTTTAATTTCATTGAAATTAAATTATATACTTAACGGTTTACATATAAATTTTATCTTTATATCATAGGTACTTTTAAAAAACTATGTCAATATGTTACACATTTTAAAATGTCCTTTGAGTAGTTTCATATGGTTTCTATTCGTAACATGTTGAATTCTCAGACCATATTAGTGAGGTTCATCTTTGCTGATGTGCTTGGCTCTACTTCATTAATTTTTCTGGAGGCTAGGTCATTTTAAGTTTTGATATTAGAAAGTACGGCTGCACTAAACATTGTTGTCTTGTGCCTCTTTGGGCACAGCATAAGAGTCTCTGCAGGGTAAACAACAAGCGTACAATTGCTGTGGAATAGACTGTCTTTAGTTTTGAGCAACTTAATTTTGTGAGTTATTGTCAAAATGAAATTAAGATTGTTTTGATAGATTTGCACTCCCACCAGCATGCAGATGTTTCCTTTTCTCCACATTCTCAGCATCAGTTTGTATTATCGGAATCTTATTCTTTTTCCAGTATGAGGACACACAGATTTGTGACATGTATTGATTTCTGCCAGTTGCCATTTGTACAGAACCCCTCACACACACCCAAAAGAGAGCATTCTATTTGGAGCTCTCCTTTCCTGAGAAACAAAGATGAACCATTTTAAAGTCATGAAAGAATTAGATGAAAGGTTAAAAAGGGTCAACATATGAACATGTGACTTTACTGGAGGCAATCCGCTAAAGGAAGCCTATTATATAAACTTATAAATGGGGGAGGAGGTTCAAGATGGCGGAAGAGTAAGATGCGGAGATCACCTTCCTCCCCACTAATACATCAGAAATAAATCTACATGTGGAACCACTCCTACAGAACACCTACTGAATGCTGGCAGAAGACCTCAGACCTCCCCAAAGGCAAGAAACTCCCCACGTACCTGGGTAGGGCAAAAGAAAAAAGAAAAAACAGAGACAAAAGAATAGGGACAGGACCTGCCTCAGTGCGAGGGAGCTGTGAAGGAAGAAAAGTTTCCACACACTAGGAAGACCCTTCACGGGCGGACACTGTGGGTGGCGGAGGGGGAAGCTTCGGAGCCACAGAGGAGAGCACAGCAACAGGGGTGCAGAGGGCAAAGTGGAGAGATTCCCGCACAGAGGATCAGTGCCAACCAGCATTCACCAGCCTGAGCGGCTTCTCTGCTCACCCGCCAGATGGGTGGGAGCTGGGAGCTGAGACTCGGGCTTCGGACGTCGGATCCCAGGGAGAGGACTGGGGTTGGCTGCGTGAACACAGCCTCAAGGGGGCTAGTGCGCCACGGCTAGCCGGGATGGAGTCCGGGAAAAAGTCTGGAGCTGCCAAAAAGGCAAGAGATTTTTTCTTGCCTCTTTGCTTCCTGGTGCACGAGGAGAGGGGATTAAGAGCTCCGATAAAGGAGCTCCAGAGACGGGCACAAGCCGCAGCTATCAGCACGGACCCCAGAGATAGGCATGATTCGCTAAGGCTGCTGCTGCAGCCATCAAGAAGCCTGCATGCAAGCACAGGTCACTGTCCATACCACCCCTCCCGGGAGCCTGTGCAGCCCATCACTTACAGGGTCCCATGATCCAGGGGCAACTTCCCCGGGAAAACACATGGCATGCCACATGCTGGTGCAACATCATACTGGCCTCTGCTGCCACAGGCTCGCCCCAAACTCCGTACCCCTCCCTCCCCCTGGACTGAGTGAGCCAGAGACCCAGAATCAGCTTCTCATTTAACCCATTTAACGTCTGTTCTTCTGAGCGAAGAACAGACGCCCTCAGGAGACCTACACGCAGAGGCAGGGCCAAATCCAAAGCTGAACCCCAGGAGCTGTGCAAACAGAGCAAGGGTAATCTCTCCCAGCAGCCTCAGGAGCAGAGGATTAAATCTCCACAATCAGCTTGATGTACCCTGAAGCTGTGGAATACATGAATAGACAACGAATCATTCCAAATTGAGTAGGTGGACTTTGGGAGCAATGATATATATATTTTTTGCCCCTTTTTCACTTTTTCTGAGTGTTTATGTATATGCTTCTTTGGGTGATTTTCTCTATATAGCTTTGCTTTTACCATTTGTCCTAAGGCTCTGTCTATCAATTTTTCGGGTTTTTTTCTCTTTCTTTTTAGTATAGTTTTTAGTGCTGGTTATCATTGATGGATTTGTTTTTTCATTTGATTTCTCTTTTTTCTTTTTTTATTACTTAAAAAAATAGTTTTTAATAATTATTTTTTATTTTAATAACTTTTATTTCATTTTATTTTATCTTTTTCATTCTTCCCCTTTTATTTCTCCCTTTTCTTCTGAGCCGTGTGGATAAAAGCCTCTTGGTGCTCCACCCAGGCATCAGGGCTGTGCCTCTGAGGTGGGAGAGCCAAGTTCAGAACATTGGTCCACCAGAGACCTCCCAGCTCTATGTAATATCACACGGTGAAAATATCACATAGATCTCCATTTCAATGCCAAGACCCATCTCCACACAATGAGCAGCACACAACAGTGCTGGACACCCTATGCCAAACAACTAGCAAGACAGGAACACACCCCACCCATTAGGAGAGAGGCTAAAATCATAATAAGGTCACAGACACCCCAAAACACACCACCAAATGCGGACATGCCCACGAGAAAGACAAAATCCAGACGCATCCACCAAAGACATGCACTAGTCGCCTCCACCAGGAACCCTACACAACCTGTTGAACCAACCTTAGCCACTGGGGACAGACACCAAAAACAATGGAAACTGCGAACGTGCAGTCTGCGAAAAGGAGACCCCAAACACAGTAAGTTAAGCACAATGAGAAGACAAAGAAACACACAGCAGATGAAGGAGCAAGGTAAAAATCCACCAGACATAACTGCAGAGGAAAGTGGCAGTCTACCTGAAAAATAATTCAGAATAATGATAGTAAAGATGTTCCAAAATCTTGGAAATAGAATGGAGAAAATACAAGAAACCTTTAATAAGGGCCTAGAAGAACTAAAGAGCAAACAATGATGAACAACACAATATGAAATTTAAAATTCTCTAGAAAGGATCAGTAGCAGAATAATTGAGGCAGAAGAACAGATAATTGGCCTGGAAGATAAAATAGAGGAAATAATTACTGCAGAGCAGAATAAAGAAAAAAGAATGAAAACAACTGAGGACAGTCTCAGAGACCTTGGGGAAAACATTACATGCACCAACATTTGAATTGTAGGGATCCCAGAAGAAGAGAAAAAGAAAGGGACTGAGAAAATATTTGAAGAGATTATAGTTGAAAATTTTCCTAATATGGGAAAGAAAATAGTTAATCAAGTCTAGGAAGCACAGAGAGCCCCAAATAGGATAAATCCAAGGAGAAACATGCCAAGACACATAGTAATCAAACTATCAAAAATTAAATACAAAGAAAAAAATATCAAAAGCAGCAAGGGACAAACAACAAATAACATACAAGGGAATCCTCATAAGGTTAACAGCTGATCTTTCAGCAGAAACTCTGCAAGCCAGAAGAGAGCGGCAGGACATATTTAAAGTGATGAAAGGGAAAAACCTACAACAAAGATTATGCTGCCCAGCAAGGATTTCATTCAGATTTGACAGAGAAATTAAACCCTTTACAGACAAGCAGAAGTTAAGACAATTGAGCACCACCAAACTGGCTTTACAACAAATGCTAAAAATCGTCTCTAGGCAGGAAACACAAGAGAAGGAAAACACCGACAAGAACAAACCCAAAACAATTCAGAAAATGGTGATAGGAACATACATATTGATAATTACCTTAAATGTAAATGAATTAAATGCTCCAACTGAAAGACATACACTGGCTGAATGGATACAAAAACTAGACCTGTATATATGCTGTCTACAAGAGACCCACTTCAGACATAGGAACACATACAGATTAAAAGTGAGGGAATGGAAAAACATACTCCATAAAAATGGAAATGAAAAGAAAGCTGAAGTAGCAATTCTCATATCAGACAAAATAGACTTTAAAGAAAAGACTATTACACGAGACAAAGAAGGACACTACATAATGATCAAGGGATCAATCCAAGAATAAGATATAACAATTGTAAATATTTATACAACCAGAAAAGGAGCACTTCAAGACATAAGGCAAATACTAACAGATATAAAAGGGGAAATCGACAGTAATACAATCATAGTAGGGGACTTTAACATCCCACTTTCACCAATGGACAGATCATCCAAAATGAAAATAAATAAGGAAACACAAGCTTTAAATGATACATTAAACAAGATACACTTAATTGATGCTTCTAGGACATTCCATCCAAAAACAACAGAATACGCATTCTTCACAAGTGCTCATGGAACATTCTCCAGGATAGATCATATCATGGGTCACAAATCAAGCCTTGCTAAATTTAAGAAAATTGAAATCATATCAAGTATCTTTTCTGACCACAATGCTACGAGACCAGATATCAATTACAGGAAAAAATCTGTAAAAAATACAAACACATGGAGGCTAAACAATATACTACTTAATTACCAAGAGATCACCGAAGAAATCAAAGAGGAAATCAAAAAATACCTAGAAACAAATGACAATGGAGACACGATGACCCAAAACCTATGGGATGCAGCAAAAGCAGTTCTAAGAGGGAAGTTTATAGCTATACAATCCTACCTCAAGAAACAAGAAACATCTCAAATAAGCAACCTAACCTTATACCTAAGGCAATTAGAGGAAGAAGAACAACAACAACAAAAAAACAAAATTAGCAGAAGGAAAGTAATCATAATGATCAGATCAGAAATAAATGAAAAAGAAATGAAGGAAATGATAGCAAAGATCAATAAATCTAAAAGCTGGTACTCTGAGAAGATAAACAAAATTGATAAAACATTAGATAGATTCATCAAGGAAAAAAGGTAGAAGACTCATATCGATATAATTAGAAATGAAAAAGGAGAAGGAACAACTGACATCACAGTAATACAAAGTATCATGAGAGATTACTACAAGCAACTATATGCCAATACAATGGAAAACCTTGAAGAAATGGACAAATGCTTAGAAATGCACAACCTTCTGAGACTGAACCAGGAAGAAATAGAAAATATAAACAGACCAATCACAAGTAATGAAATTGAAACTGTGATAAAAAATCTTCCACCAAACAAAAGGCCAGGACCAGATGGCTCCAGAGGTGAATTATATCAAACAATTAGAGAAGAGCTAACACCTATCCTTCTCAAACTCTTCCAAAATATAGCACAGGGAGGACACTCCCAAACTCATTCTACAAGACCATCATCACTCTGCTACCAAAACCAGACAAAGATTTCACAAAGAAAGAAAACTACAGGCCAGTATCACTGATGAACATAGTTGCAAAAATCCTCAACAAAATACTAGCCAACAGAATCCAACAGCACATTAAAAGGATCATACACCGTGATCAAGTGGGGTTTATACCAGGCATGCAAGGATTCTTCAATATAGCAAATCAATCAACGTGATACACCATATTAACAAGTTGAAGGAGAAAAACCATATGATCCCCTCAATAGATGCAGAAAAAGCTTTTGACAAAATTCAACACCCATTTGTGATAAAAACCCTGCAGAAAGTAGGCATAGAGGGAACTTATCCCAAGGTAATAAAGGTCATATATGACAAACCCATAGCCAACATTGTCCTCAATGGTGAAAAATTGAAAGCACTTCCACTAAGATCAGGAAGAAGACAAGGTTGCCCACTCTCACCACTGTTATTCAACATAGTTTTGGAAGTTTTAGCTACAGTAGTCAGAGGAGAAAAAAAAATAAAAGGAATCCAAATAGGAAAAGAAGAAGTAAAGCTGTCAGTGTTTGCAGATGACATGATACTATACATAAAGAATCCTAAAGATGCTACTAGCAAACTATTAGAGCTAATCAATTAATTCGATAAAGTAGCAGGATACAAAATTAATGCGCAGAAATCTCTTGCATTCATATAAACTAATGGTGAAAAATCTCAAAGTGAAATTAAGAAAACACTCCCATTTACCATTGCAACACAAATAATAAAATACCTAGGAATAAACCTACCTAAGGAAACAAAAGACCTGTATGCAGGAAATTATAAGACACTGATGAAAGAAATTGAAGATGATACAAATAGATGGAGAGATATACCATGTTCTTGAATTGCAAGAATCAGCATTGTGAAAATGACTCTACTACCCAAAGCAATCTACAGATAGAATGCAATCCCTATCAAACTACCACTGGCATTTTTCACAGAACTGGAACAAAACATTTCACAATTTGTATGGAAACACAAAAGACCCCGAATAGCCAAAGCAATCTTGAGAAAGTAAAACTGAGCTGGAAGAATCAGGCACCCTGTTTCAGACTATACTACAAAGCTACAGTAAACAAGACAGTATGGTACTGGTGCAAAAACAGAAAGATAGATCAATGGAACAGGATAGAAAGCCCAGAGATAAATGCACGCACATATGGTCACCTTATCTTTCATAAAGGAGGCAATAATATACACTGTCTTCAATAAGTGGTGCTGGGAATACTGGACAGCTACATGTAAAAGAATAAAATTAGAACTCTCCCTAACACCATACACAAAAATAAACTTAAAATGGATGAAAGACCTTAATGTAAGGCCCAGACACTATCAACAACTCCTAGAGGAAAAACTTATGCAGAACATTCTATGACATAAATCACAGCAACATCCTTTATGACCCAACTACTGGAGAAATGGAAATAAAAACAAACAAAAAAAATGGGACCTAATGAAACTTAAAACCTTTTCACAGGAAAGGAAAACAGAAACAAGACGAAAAGACAACCCTCCGAAAGGGAGAAAATATTTGCAAATGAAGCAACTGACAAAGGATTAATCTCCAGAAATTGACAGGCAGCTCATGCAGCTCAATATCAAAAAACAAAAAAACCCAATCCAAAATGGGCAGAATACCTAAATAGACATTTGTCCAATGAAGATATACAGATTGCCAAGAAATACCTGAAAGAATGCTCAACATCATCAATCATTAGAGAAATGCAAATCAAAAACTACAGTGAGAAATCATCTCATAATGTTCAGAATGGCCATCATCAAAAAATCTCCAAACAATAAATGCTGGAAAGGGTGTGGAGAAAGGGAACCCTCTTGCACTGTTGGTGGGAATGTAAAGTGATACAGCCACTATGGAGGTTCCTTAAAGACTGAATGTAGAACTACCACATGACCCAGCAATCCCACTACTGGGCATATACCCTGAACAAACCATAATTCAAAAAGTGTCATGAACAACAATGTTCATTGCAGCTCAATTTACAGTAGCCTGGACATGGAAGCAACCTATGTGTCCATCGACAGATGAATGGATAAAGAAGATGATGTGGCACATATATACAATGGAATATTACTTGCCATAAAAAGAAACGAAATTGAGTTATTTGTAGTGAGGTGGATGGACCATAGGGTCTGTTATACAGAGTGAAGTAAGTTAGAAAGAGAAAAACAAATACCATATGCTAACATATATATATGGAATCTAAAAAAAAGAAAAAACATTCTGACGAACCTTGGGGCAGGATAGGAATAAAGATGCAGATGTTGAAAATGGACTTGATTACACAGGGAGGGGGAAGGGTAAGCTGGGACGAAGTGAGGGAGTAGCATTGACATATATACATTACCAAAAGTAAGATAGCTAGTGGGAAATAGCTGCATCACACAGGGAGATCACCTCGGTTCTTGTGACCACCTAGAGTGGTGGGATAGGGAGGGTGGGGAAGGAGACACAGGAGAGAAAGAGATATAGGATATATGTATACATAAAGCTGATTCTCTTTGCGCTACAGCAGAATCTATGACAACATTGTAAAGCAATTACACTCCAATAAAGATGTTTAAAATATAGATAAATAAAAATGAACTAAGGAAGATATTCAGCTGTCTCGGCATTTTTGGCTAGTGTTTGGAGAGCAGCACCAGCTTTCTTCCAATTAATTTATGACATAACTTCTTGTTTTATTTTAACCACTACCAAATGAATAAGAATAAATTGAGAATTTTGTTTTTACATAACTGGAAATCTCTCTCTCTCTTTTGAAATTATCCTTTATGTCTGTTCTGAGTGGTGGTTTATTCACAGCCCAAGAAAAAGGTTCACTGAATTTGAGCCATCAAATATAAAAAGGCAAATCTTCTGGAGTCAAATGAACTACTCATGATGTCAGTAGTTTGTGCTGTTATTATTTATGATATAATTTACCACTTTTCCTTTAAGAGTTCAGTAAGCCATTAAAAATACCCATCAATCAAACACATTTCCTAGAAATGAGCATTTAATATAAACTTGATTTCCCTTGTACCTTTTGAGCAATTTTGGACTCAATATGTTTTTCTGATGAAAATACCAAAGTATCTTATTTTAAATAATTTTTAATGAATATTAAAAATATCATTCCTCTATGGAATAATGAAATATATGTCTTATCTTTATGAAACAGGTTTAAAACACAAAATGCCTCATGCAGCTAACACTCAAACCACAACTATTTTATATAAAATTCACCCAGATTCTCAAAAATGTCCATTTTAATCCATCTAATTTTATTTATTTATTTTTAATTTTTGAATTTAATTAATTTATTTTTTTATACAGCAGGTTCATATTTGTCATCAGTTTTATACACATGAGTGTATACGTGTCAATCCCAATTGCCCAATTCATCACACCACCACCCCCACCCCCCTGCGACTTTCCCCCATTAGTGTCCATACGTTAGTTCTCTACATCTGTCTCAACTTCTGTCCTGCAAACCAGTTCATCTGTACAGTTTTTCTAGGTTCCACATACATGCGTTAGTATACGATATTTGTTTTTCTCTTTCTGACTTCACTCTGTATGACAGTCTCGAGATCCATCCACGTATCAACAAATGACCCAATTTCTTTCCTTTTTATGGCTGAGTAATATTCCATTCTATATATGTACCACAACTTCTTTATCCATTCTTCTGTCTATGGGCATTTAGGTTGCTTCCACGACCTGGCTATTGTAAATAGTGGTGCAATGAACATTGGGGTGCAAGTGTCTTTTTGAATTATGGTTTTCTCTGGGTATATACCCAGTAGTGTGATTGCTGGATCATATATTAATTCTATTTTTAGTTTTTTAGGAACCTCCATACTGTTCTCCATAGTGGCTGTATCAATTTACATTCCCACCAACAGTGCAAGAGGATTCCCTTTTCTCCACACCCTCTCCAGCATTTGTTGTTTGTAGATTTTCTGATGATGCCCATTTTAGCTGTTAAGAGGTGATACCTCATTGTAGTTTTGATTTGCATTTCTCTAATAATTAGTGATTATGAGCAGCTTTTCATGTGCTTCTTGGCCATCTGTATGTCTTCTTTGGGGAAATGACAGTTTAGGTCTTCTGCCCATTTTTGGATTGGGTTGTTTGTTTTTTTAATATTGAGCTGTTTACATATTTTGGAGATTAATCGTTTGTCCACTGATTCATTTGCAAATATTTTCTCCCATTCTAAAGGTTGTCTTTTCGTTTTTTTTTATGGTTTCCTTTGCTGTGCAAAAGCTTTTAAATTTCATTAGGTCACATTTGTTTTTTTGGTTTTATTTTACTTCCATTACTCTAGGAGGTGGATCAAAAAAGATCTTGCTGTGATTTATGTCAAAGAGTGTTCTGCCTATGTTTTCCTCTAAGAGTTTTATAGTGTCCGGTCTTACATTTAGGTCTCTAATCCATTTTGAGTTTATTTTTGTGTATGGTGTTAGGGAGTGTTCTAATTTCATTCTTTTACTTGTAGCTGTCCAGTTTTCCCCACACCTTTATTGAAGAGGCTATCTTTTCTTCATTGTATATCCTTGCCTCCTTTGTCATAGATTAGTTGACCATAGGTGTGTGAGTTTATCTCTGGGCTTTCTATCTTGTTCCATTTATCTATGTTTCTGTTTCTGTGCCAGTACCATATTGTCTTGATTACTGTAGCTTTGTAGTATAGTCTGAAGTCAGGGAGTCTGATTCCTCCAGCTTCATGTTTTTCCCTCAAGACTGCTTTGGCTATTCGGGATCTTTTGTGTCTTCATACAAATTTTAAGATTTTTGGTTCTAGTTCCGTATAAAATGCCATTGGTAATTTGATAGAGATTGCATTGAATCTGTAGATTGCTTTGGGTAGTATAGTGTCATTTTCACAATATTGATTCTTCCAATCCAAGAACCTGGTATATCTCTCTATCTGTTGGTATCATCTTTAGTTTCTTTCATCAGTGTCTGATAGTTTTCTGCATACAGGTCTTTTGTCTCCCTAAGTAGGTTTATTCCTAGGTATTTTATTCTTTTTGTTGCAATGGTAAATGAGAGTGTTTCCTTAATTTCTCTTTCAGATTTTGCATCATTAGTGTATAGGAATGCAAGAGATTTCTATGCATTAATTTTGTATCCTGCAACTTTACCAAATTCATTGATTAGCTCTAGTAGTTTGCTGGTGGCATCTTTAGGATTCTCTATGTATAGTATTATGTCATCTGCAAACAGTGACAGTTTTACTTCCTCTTTTCCAATTTGTAATCCTTTTATTTCTTTTTCTTCTCTGATTGCTGTGGCTAGGATTTCCAAAACTATGTTGAATAATAGTGGTGAGAGTGGGCTTCCTGGTCTTAGAAGAAATGCTTTCAGTTTTTCACCATTGAGAATGATGTTTGCTGTGGGTTTGTCATATATGGCCTTTATTATGTTGAGGTAGGTTCCTCTATGCCCACTTTCTGGAGAATTTTTATCATAAATGGGTTTTGGATTTTGTCAAAAGCTTTTTCTGCATCTATTGAGATGATCATATGGTTTTTATTCTTCAATTTGTTGATATGGTGTATCACATTGATTCATTTGCATATATTGAAGAATTCTTGCATCCCTGGGATAAATCCCACTTGATCATGGTGTATGAAATCCATATAATTTTAAAAATTGAATGATGAGAAGCACATATGTAATCAGCTTCCCCATGAGAAATAAATTCTTGAAAAATTACTTCTCTAAAACTAGCTTCTTTACATTTTGATGTCTACCAGCAGTTTATTTTTCCTTTAAGGGGATAAAATCCTAGAAGTTTATGTCCCTGCAGCATAAAGCAGGTCAATTACTGGCTTGGAATTTTTTAGATTGTATTATTAGATACTTTTGAGTGACAGTGTTGTGACCTAATGATGTAAATTAAGACATCTCAAATTTAAAATGTTGAGCCTCCTAAAATACATTATTAGAATCCAAGTTAAGGTTAAGTAAATTTAAGGTGATGTGCAATTGTAAAGAAAAATATATTAGGAATTCAGGAACTTCCAAATAGCATTATCTATATTGCATCACAAAAGAAGCCATTTAAGACTGGAGAGTCTTTCTTATGTTTTATCAGATTCAAGTAAGCCCAGATGACTGAAGGTCAGAATAAAACAACACAACAAAATAGCCTTCTCAAGATAAATGACCTGTTGACAGTCTTAGAGAAACTAAATGTAATGCTTGAAAGATATCAGTGCTTACTAAAATCTTCACTTTCATCATAAAGGCAATCATTGTATCACTGTTGATAGAATTACTGAGGGAATTGCATATGCCCCTTTCACACATGAAATGTCTCAGTCACTGAATGTTACTGATATTCACTAGTCAGTGGCATGGTATTTCACTTGTGACTATGAGAAATAAAATAAGAAGTGGGGACCACACTAAAATGCTATGATCCATCAAATCAGTAATAAACCATGACTTGACTCAAATTAGCAGTGTTTTTGAAATAGAATATTTGATTAAGGGAGGTATGCTTCCCAGTATTTGGTCTGTACATGAACAATATTTGGGGATGTTTATAAAACATTAATTGGGAGAACTTGATGTTTCTTATTATTTTTCATTCATAATATTGCTCTAGAAATGTGTAGAGAAAAAAAATGTTGCCTTCCATTCCAGTTCTACAAGTATCAATCCATTAACCACTGCAGTTGCCCAGGGAGAGTACACCCTGAGGGGAATTCATAATGGAGAAAAAAAAAGGAAGCATTCTGTACATTGTATATACTGGCCCCTGGATAGTTGAATATGCATATCTAGTGAAAAATATTCAAACGACCCCAGATTCTTGCATCTTCCCATAGACAGAAAAACACTGAAATGTTTAACTTGAGATGTCTGTTCTTTGAGATTAGAAGTAAACTTTTGAGGTTTGACTACATGGTTTTTCCAGCAAAAAAAAAAAAAAAAAAAATGTCATGTACGTCTTAGCTCCTCCTTTACCTCTGTGGAGCATATCCTGAGAGCTACCTGATGGTCTTCCAGGTATAGTGCTCAGTAAGGCCCCAAATATAACTCAACTCAACTTTTTCTTTAAGCATATTTATTTCAGTCACAAATGCGTTCCCAATATCTTTGGTGAGATTTGTGGATGAATCTCAATTTGCTAACACATAACTTTCTGTGTTAAAATGTACATGTGATGGGGAATTATTATTCACCTAGAACTAATTTTTTTTAAAGGAAATTAAAGAGAAAATGAGAACTTGACTTTTAGTTTGTGAAAACTAAAATACAAGATTATACTTGAGTGACTGTAATCCAAACCTAGGCATCATAATAACACACACACACACACACACACACACACACACACACACACCCCTACATTGTGACAACACACAAGAAAGAAGGTTGATGTGGATTAAAGTTATTGTATTGAAAACATATATTGACAACCTTATAGAAGAAAAATATTTCTCCTCAGAAGTAGCTATCACTTTAAACAATTAGTTGATTAATTTATTTATTAAACAGATGTCTTCCTTTCATATTAATGAAGTTAAAATTTGATCACTTGAGAACATTTCAGCACCTTAGTTCTCCCTCTGCATCTTTTTTTAAAAACTTTTATTTTGAAATAATGTTACATTTGCAAGAAGTTGCAAAATAGTACAGATTTCCCATGTGTCTTCCATCCAGCTTTCCCTGTTGAAAAGTGCTGGTGTGAAGATTCAAATGAATGATTTTGTTCTTTTCCTTTTAGCGAATCATGCATGAACTGCTGGGATAGTAACAAAGTTCATTTTCAAATGATTCCAAGAAGAACTCTCTGTGTCAGATTATATCAGAGCAAAGCAAAATAGTCAGTTGGAAATTTTAATTCCGGTGGCAGGAGCTTCTGTACAATGCTTATCCAGTTACTTTGATTTCCTCTCAATGGGAATAGTTTGGGCGCAGTTATATACTGTCTTTTTTTGTCTAAAATTTCCCCAAAGTAGTTCTTTGGTGAACTGTGTAGTAGGTTGCTACCTAAAATGACTGTCTAGTATCCTTTCCCATTAAGGAGTCTAGCCAAAGACCCTCTAGAACAGATAAGAAAAATCCAATACAGAAATGTGTCAAATTGTATTAAATATATATTGTTAAGTACCAAGTCTTACACAACTAATTCAAAAGAAAAAAATAACTTTTCCTTTGTGGGACATAAAGAGTTCCTCTGTACACTTTAGTGAAGAATTAATTCTGAAGAGTTATATTTTTCACTCACTTTAATGTTATTTTTTCTTATTTTAACTTCTGTTTGAAAACATTTATGGACCATGATTTACTTTGCAGATACTATGTACACTTGGTAGTGTAAAGCTAAATGACAGTAATTTTACCTAATAGGAGCTCATAATTAAATGAGGTGATTTGGCCTCCAAGGATGTATGTTTTGTCATTACTGGGAACGACATGAAAATGACCTAAATAATGGTAAAATGGTAGAAATTATACTGCTTTCTTACAGTTAAAATTATAAAATCAACACATTAGTAATAAGAATATAGAAGTTGCAAAGTCACCCTACATGACTGCCTTTGGATTAAACTCATTAACACAGATAAAAATGAAGTGCAAGAATCCAATCAAGGATTATGAAACTTGACAACACAGGGAAAACAAAAAAGGATTTTCACTGTGCAAACTTTGTCAGTACTCATCCTGGGGCTACTTAGAGGCCAGTGTAACACAATCTAAGAATCAACTAGCCCAGTTTCACAGTCAGGTGCTCTCCTATAATGGAGGTAGGTGCATATAACTGTTCCATTTTTTATATCATCCAGTCTAATCAACACTCTGATTATAATAATTTTAATATATGACATATTGAAAGAAAAACTAGTTTCTAAACTGACAATATAAGCTTGTAGGCTTTCAACAGCTATGCTACGCTTGGCAAATTAAATGTGTAACTTTTTAAAATTAATAGATGATACTTTTTAGAGTTTTATATTTCCAAAGAGTTGTCATACAGTGTTTCCCTTGTCACAGTTTTCCCTTTTTTAGCACTTTTCATTAATGATACATTTGTTAGGTTCGATGAACCAATACTGATGCATTATCATTAACGAAGTCCATAGTTTACATCATGGTTCACTCTTAGTGTTTTAAATTTCAATGGATTTTGACAAATGGATAATGCTGTGAATTCACCATTATGATATCACACAGAATAGATTCACTCACTGCCATAAAAATGCCCTGTGCTTTACCTATTCCTCCTTCCCTGCCCTGATTTTACATTATCTCTATAATTTTTCTTTTCCAAAAGTATCATATAGTTGGAATCATATAGAATGTAGCATTTTCAGACTGGCTTCTTTTGCTTAGCAATAATCATTTAAGATTCCTCCTGTGACTGAATCAAATTCAGGTCCAGTCACTTGATCCACAGCAAAGCCAATTTACAGATGCCAGGTTTTAGTGAAGGAAAGTATAGCATTTATTGCAGGGCACAAAGCAAGGTTATGGGCAGCTCATGCTCAGAAGAGCCAAACTCCCCAATGGCTTTCAGGCAAGGGTTTTTAAAGACAGTGCTGGGGTAAGTGTGGTAGGATGCATTATCAGCCTGTGGACAATTTTCTGATTGGTTGGTGGTGAGGTAATAGAGTGATATTGCAGAGATCTAAGTCATCAATCTTCTGGCACCAACCAGTTTAGAGTCTATGTGCTTGTGGTCAGAAGTTTCCAATTGGTGGGGCCCTGGTTCCTGTAAAAACAACTCAAGAATGTGAGAGGGATTGTTATCTATATCCATCAAGGAGAAACAAAGGGTCCTGTGAATCTGTTTTATGGTTGATATTGTTTTAGTTATTATTCCTTTTCTTGCTTGACTGCTTTTTCTTTGTTTCTGTTTTTTTCTCTTCTCTAATCATTAAATGCTTCAGTTTGTGCTTTAGAACACAGGGAAGGAAGACCTAAGAGACTCAGGTATTTTTCTACAAACAAGAGGTAGGGGACACAGAGGGACTTGTGTCCAAGAGGCCCAGAAGGTCCTGGTCAGTTTTACTCCATGTCTTTTTGTGGTTTGACACCTTATTCTGTTTTTTTTTATAACTGAATAATATTCTCATGTATAGATTTATCACAGTTTTCTTATCTTTCAGTTTTCAGCAATTATGAATCAAGCTATTACTAACATTTTAATGCAGGTTTCTATGTGAATATAAATTTCAATTCATTCAGATTTGCTGAACCATATGATAAGACTATGTTTAGCCTTGTCAGAAACTACCAAACTGTCTTCCAAAGCAGCTGCACCATTTGCATTCCTTCCAGTAATGAATGACAGTCCTGTGGTTTAATTGTCATCAGAATTTGGTATTGCCAGTTTTGAATTTTAGTCATTTTAATAGGTGTATAGTGATACTCATTGTTTTGATTTGTAATTTCCTAATGATATATTATGGGGAGCATCTTTTCAAATGCTTATTTGCTATCTTTACATCTTCTTTGATGAGGTTCTTTGGTCCATTTTTTAATTGGATTGATTCTTTTCTCATTGCTGAAAAAATTTTTGTATATTGAGAATACAAGGACAACAAAAAAGAATTTTTTTAATTCTACTTTTTTCTACCTCTTTTGGTTTTGTGTGTTTTCATGTTTCTACTTTCTCTTTCTCTTCTTAGTATATCAATTATACTTTTTTTTAAAGTTAGCAGTTGCTCCAGTGTCTGTAGTATAGATTTACAACTAATTTAAGTCCACTTTTAATTAACACTATACTGCTTTATGGGTAGTGCAGATACCATAAAACAGAGTTTTTCCACTTCCTCGCTCCCATCCCTTATAAAATTGTCATTCATTTCACTGATCCATAAACTATGAAAATACAATATATTGTTGTTATTCTTAATTTGAACAAACTATTCTCTGTTTATCAAATAAGAATAGGAAAAGAAAATATTGTATTTGTTTTCTAACACTCTCATTTTGTTTATGTAAATCCAAGGCTCTAGATTTTATCACTTCTTTCTCTCTGATTTTATCATTTCTTGCAAGACAGGTCTAGTGGTGACAAATTCATGCATTATTTATTTGTCCAATGAAGTCTTTATTTCTTCTTTATTTTGAAGGATAGTTTTGCCAGATATGCAATACGCAATTCTAGTTATTTTTTCTTTCAGTACTTTCAATACTTCACTCCACTATTTTTGCTTGCGTGATTTTTGAAGAGAAGTCTGATGCAATTTTTATACTTATTCCTCTGTTGGTAGAGTATCCTTCCCCCCTCTGGGTTCTTTCATTATTTTTTTGTTCACTTTTGATTTTCTGTAGTTTGAATATGAAATTTCTAGGTAAAGGACTCCAAACTGTGCTAGGGTTGTTGAGTATTATTTCATGCTATTTCTGTGATGGTATATGATATGGCTCTTGACTTCAAAATAATGTGATGTAGAAGAAAGTTCATGGAATTATGAATCAATGCTCTAGTTATTAGCCTCAGCTATACCATTATTCATCCTGTGAGCTTAGGTAAACTTTTTAATATATGCCTACTTTTTCATAGGCCTATGTAAAATCAATAGATTGGCTTTGATACATCAGATTATTTCCAAATCTAAAATTATATAATTATGCATATCTCCTTGAACAATTCTAATTAGGAAATCTTCAATTTATTTGTGCCAATATAACATTCTGCTCTATTTTTTTTAGCATCCACAGACAAGTTTCATTTATATTTTAACTACATATAGATATTTCTCAGCATATGGCAGTCTGACAGCTGAATGTCATTATCAAGTAAGATTTAAATCAGGGATGGATTTAATCCATGCTCTTTATAAAATAAGATTAAATTTTTTTGAGTGTGGTCCTACTTCTGGTCCCAACCTAACCACCAGCCTGACTATATAAACTGACTGGGAGCAGTTCTGCTCCTGGTTAAAAACCTCTGTGTGATTTTTCAGGCTAGATCATAGGTCATTAAAAAGTCTTTACCTGCCAGCTGCATGGGGGAAATTTGCCCTTTCCACAGCAAATTGGTGTGCAGCCAGTGCATGGCAGTCTCTAAAGGGAGTTGCAGTTGAGGACTTAGGCCCCCCTAGTGGTCATGCCCTTGGCATATTTGTGGTCTTAGGTTCTTTGTCTGTGGCCAACTTAGAAGTCTTATTCTGGCTCCTCCCCCAAGCCTCTTTATGCAGCCTGGGGAGGCTGTGGGAAGGGGAAGCCTTGAGGACATCTTTCCCCACTCTGACTCAGTACCCAGCACTTCTCCTCTCCTAGTCTTCACTCTACTCCCTCCTCTGGCCTCAGTGCTGGAGCCTTTGTTGGGGCTTCCTCAACACTGAGAGACCCCCAGGTCTATCTGTGCTGATCCACCTGACTCTGAACAGTGTTCCTTCCACGGAGGAAAGTGGAACAGGGGGAGTTGGCGCTTTCTCCAGCTTAGAACTTGATTTACCATCACCATAAGAGATCAAAGCTTAATTCTTTCAGTTTTGACTTGTTGCATTCATGGACTACCCTGGCGCCTGATGGCTGAACACTCTTTGTCTCTCTGCTGTCTCTCAACAATTCAGCTGAGCTTTGAAAGCGTGGGAAGATGGGATGAATCCATGGTGTGTACCCATCCTGCATTTCCTATTTAGGCAAGTTTGAGTAGGAAGGCTCCTATGATGCTTAGAAAAATCTCTTGTCATTGTTTTGCGTTCTATCAGATTAAACACACTTTTTATTCCTTATTCTCTAATGTTTAAGGTTGGAACACCATGGTGGAAAGGGATAGAAGTAAAATCAAAGTCTCGTTTGTTCTAATAACATGAAATACATATTTAAGAGGAAGAAAGTTCTTGGGAACACGAACAGTAAATCTGTGATGATTGAAAAGCAGTGGAGGAAACATGTTTCAAGTGGTGGTGCGATTTCAAATATTTTCATAGTATAGTAATTACAAAATTTTGAATTCATATAATATAACCATAAAAGAAATTAAACAGACTTTCTCTTCCATTCTGAATAAATGGTCATTTTCTTACTGAAACATTTCCAATGAATGCACTTATTCATAAGACTGTCATCCTGAAATATGTTCCTTTATATTCAAACAATACTTACCTTTATGTAATATCTGTATTTAAAACTGTACTTTTATGCCTCTAAAATTTGTAGAGTGAATCTAAATCTATCTGTTAAGGAAGATTTTCACAGATATTTTATGTGGTCCTGAGTCTTCTCCTTGTTAAACATGTGTACAATCTTCAATATTTTAAAGGCTCTGAACTTGTACTGTAGATTCTGACATACAGCTAGTATTGCAGGCTCACATGAAATTGGATTAACTATAGAACATCTAACTGTTGTAGTAATCTTCTTTAAAAGACATATGTATATATATATATATATCTCAGTATTTTTATAATCTTTGGTAGTATGTTTCATGTTAGACTACATCTTTTCTGGTTTAGTATACAAACACTGAATTTCTTTTATCTGTACCTTTGACTGGGTTAGAATTAGTTTCCTTCTATTTTTCAATAAGGACTTTTCTTAATTGCAAAATTTTTCATATATACAAAGAATAGATGTAATCTATATGTAGGGTTTTTTTATACATATTTATTGGAGTATAATTGCTTTACAGTGGTGTGTTAGTTTCTGCTTTATAAAAAAGTGAATCAGTTATACATATACATATGTTCCCATATCTCTTCCCTCTTGCTTCTCCCTTCCTCCCACACTCCCTATCTCACCCCTCTAGGTGGTCACAAAGCACCGAGCTGATCTCCCTGTGCTATGCGGCTGCTTCCCACTAGCTATCTATTTTACGTTTGGTAGTGTATATCTCTATGCCACTCTCTTGCTTTGTCACAGCTTACCCTTCCCCCTCTCCATATCATCAAGTCCATTCTCTAGTAGATCTGTGTCTTTATTCGTGTCTTACCCCTAGGTTCTTCATGACATTTTTTTTTCTTAAATTCCATATATATGTGTTAGCATACGGTATTTGTCTTTCTCTTTCTGACTTACTTCACTCTGTATGACAGAATCTAGGTGCATCCATCTCATTACAAATATCTCAGATTTGTTTCTTTTTATGGCTGAGTAATATTCCATTGGATATATGTGCCACATCTTCTTTATCCATTCATCCAATGATGAACACTTAGGTTGTTTCCATCTCCAGGCTATTGTAAATAGAGCTGCAATGAACATTTTGGTACATGACTCTTTTTGAATTATGGTTTGCTCAGGGTATATGCCCAGTAGTAGGATTTCAGGTTCATATGGTAGTTCTATTTGTAGTTTTTTAAGGACCCTCCATACTGTTCTCCATAGTGTCTGTACCAGTTCACATTCCCACCAGCAGTGCAAGAGTGTTCCCTTTTCTGCACACCCTCTCCATCATTTATTGTTTCTAGATTTTTTCATGATGGCCATTCTAACTGGTGTGAGATGATATCTCATTGTACTTTTGATTCGCATTTCTCTAATGATTAATGATGTTGAGCATTCTTTCATGTGTTTGTTGGCAGTCTGTATATCTTCCTTGGAGAAATGTCTACTTAGGTCTTCTGTCCATTTTTGGATTGGGTTGTTTGTTTTTTTGTTATTGAGCTGCATGAGCTGCTTATAAATTTTGTAGATTAATCCTTTGTCAGTTGCTTCATTTGCAAATATTTTCTCCCATTCTGAGGGTTGTCTTTCATCTTGTTTATGGTTTCCTTTGCTGTGCAAAAGCTTTGAGGTTTCATTAGGTCCCATTTGTTTCTTTTTGTTTTTATTTCCATTTCTCTAGAAGGTGGGTCAAAAAGGATCTTGCTGTGATTTATGTCATAGAGTGTTCTGCCTATGTTTTCCTCTTAAGAGTTTGATAGTTTCTGGCCTTACATGTAGGTCTTTAATCCATTTTGAGTATATTTTTGTGTATGGTGTTAGGGAGTGATCTAATCTCATCCTTTTACTTGTACCTGTCCAGTTTTCCCAGCACCACTTATTGAAGAGGCTGTCCTTTCTCAACGGTGCATTCCTTCCTCCTTTATCAAAGATAAAGTGACCATATGTACATGGGTTTATCTCTGGGCTTTCTATCCTGTTCCATTGATCTATCATTCTGTTTTTGTGCCAGTACCATACTGTCTTGATTACTGTAGCTTTGTAGTATAGTCTGAAGTCAGGGAGCCTGATTCTTCCAGCTCCGTTTTTCATTCTCAGGATGGCTTTGGCTATTCATGGTCTTTTGTGTTTCCATACAAATTGTGAAATTTTTGTTCTAGTTATGTGAAAAATGCCACTGGTAGTTTGATAGGGATTGCACTGAATCTTTAGATTGCTTTGGGTAGTAGAGTCATTTTCACAATGTTGATTCTTCCAATCCAAGAACATGGAATATCACTGCATCTAGTTGTATCATCTTTAATTTCTTTCATCAGTGTCTTATAATTTTCTGCATACAGTTCTTTTGTCTCCTTAGGTAGGTTTATTCCTAGATATTTTATTCTTTTTGTTGCACTGGTAAATGCGAGTGTTTTCTTGATTTCACTTTCAGATTTTTCATCATTAGTGTATAGGAATGCCAGAGATTTCTGTACATTAATTTTGTATCCTGCTACTTTACAAAATTCGTTGATTAGCTCTAGTCATTTTCTGGTAGCATCTTTAGGATTCTCTAGGTATAGTATCATGTAATCTGCAAACACTGACAGCTTTACTTCTTCTTTTCCGATTTGGATTCCTTTTATTTCCTTTTCTTCTCTGATTGCTGTGGCTAAAACTTCCAAAACTATGTTGAATAACAGTGGTGAGAGTGGGCAACCTTGTCTTCTTCCTGATCTTAGTTGAAATGGTTTCAGTTTTTCAGCATTGAGGACGATGTTGGCTGTGGGTTTGCCATATATGGCCTTTATTATGTTGAGGAAAGTTCCCTCTATGCCTACTTTCTGCAGTGTTTTTATCATAAATGGGTGTTGAATTTTGTCAAAAGCTTTCTCTGCATCTATTGAGATGATCATATGGTTCTTCTTCAATTTGTTATTATGGTGTATCACGTTGATTGATTTGCATATATTGAAGAATCCTTGCATTCCTTGAATACACCCCACTTTATCGTGGTGTATGATCCTTTTAATGTGCTGTTGGATTCTGTTGGCTAGTATTTTGTTGAGGATTTTTGCATCTATGTTCATCAGTGATATTGGCCTGTAGTTTTCTTTCTTTGTGACATCCTTGTCTGGTTTTGGTATCAGGATAGTGGTGCCCTCATAGAATCAGTTTGGGAGTGTTCCTCACTCTGTTATATTTTGGAAGAGTTTGAGAAGGATAGGTGTTAACTGTTCTCTAAATGTTTGATAGAATTCGCCTGTGAAGCCATCTGGTCCTGGGCTTTTGTTTGTTGGAAGGTTTTTAATCACAGTTTCAATTTCAGTGCTTGTGATTGGTCTATTCATATTTTCTATTTCTTCCTGATTCAGTCTTGGCAGTTGTGCATTTCTAAGAATTTGTCCATTTCTTCCAGGTTGTCCATTTTATTGGCATAAAATTGCTTGTAGTAATATCTCATGATCTTTTGTATTTCTGCAGTGTCAGTTGTTACTTCTTTCTATTTTTAATTCTATTGATTTGAGTCTTCTCCCTGTTTTTATTGATGAGTCTGGCTAATGGTTTATCAATTTTGTTTATCTTCTCAAAGAACCAGCTTTCAGTTTTATTGATCTTTGCTATCGTTTCCTTCATTTCCTTTTCATTTATTTTTGATCTGATTTTTATGATTTCTTTCCTTCTGCTAACTTTGGGGTTCTTTGTTCTTCTTTCTCTAATTGCTTTAGGTGCAAGGTTAGGTTGTTTATTCGACATGTTTCCTGTTTCTTCAGGTAGGATTGTATTGCTATAGACTTCCCTCTTAGAACTGCTTCTGCTGCATCCCATAGGTTTTGGGTCATCATGTCTCCATTTTCATTTGTTTCTAGGTATTTTTTTATTTCCCCTTTGATTTCTTCAGTGATCTCTTCGTTTTTAAGTAGTGTATTGTTTAGCCTCCATGTGTTTGTATTTTTTACAGATCTCTTCCTGTAATTGATATCTAGTCTCATAGTGTTGTGGTCAGAAAAGATACTAGATACAATTTCAATTTTCTTCAATTTACCATGGGTTTTCTTGTGACCCAAGATATGATCTATCCTGGAGAATGTTCTATGAGCACTTGAGAAAAATGTGTATTATGTTGTTTCTGGATGGAATGTCCTATAAATATCAATTAAGTCCATCTTGTTTAATGTATCATTTAAAGCTTGTGTTTCTTATTTATTTTCATTTTGGATGATCTGTCCATTGGTGAAAGTGGGGTGTTAAAGTCCCCTACTATGAATGTGTTACTGTCAATTACCCCTTTTATGGCTGTTAGTATTTGCCTTATGTATTGAGGTGCTCCTATTTTGGGTGGATAAATATTTACAATTTTATATCTTCTTGGATCGATCCCTTGGTCATTATGTAGTGTCCTTCTTTGTCTCTTCTAATAGTCTTTATTTTAAAATCCATTTTGTTTGATGTGAGAATTGCTACTCCAGCTTTCTTTTGGTTTCCGTTTGCATGGAATATCTTTTTCCATCTCACTTTCAGTCTGTATGTGTCTCTAGGTCTGAAGTGTTTCTCTTGTAGATAGCATATATATGGGTCTTGTTTTTGTATCCATTCAGCCTATCTGTGTCTTTTGGTGGGAGCATTTAGTCCATTTACATTTAAGGTTGTTATCGATATGTATGTTCCTATTCCCATTTTCTTAATTGTTTTTGTTTTGTTGTTGTAGGTCTTTTACTTCTTTTGTGTTTCTTGCCTAGAGAAGTTCCTTTAGCATTTGTTGTAAAGCTGGTTTGGTGGTGCTGAACTCTCTCAGCTTTTGCTTGTCTGTAAAAGTTTTAATTTCTCCATCAAATCTGAATGTGATCCTTGCTGGGTAGAGTAATCTTGGTTGCAGGTTTTTCTTCTTCATCACTTTGAATATGTCCCATCAATCCCTTCTGGCCTCCAGAGTTTCTGCTGAAATATCAGCTGTTAACTTTATGGGGATTCCCTTGTGTGATATTTGTTGTTTTTCCCTTGCTGCTTTTAATATGTTTCCTTTGTATTTAATTTTTGAGAGTTTGATTAATATGTGTCTTGGCATATTTCTCCTTGGATTTATCCTCTATGGGACGCTCTGTGCTTCCCGGACTTGCTTAACTATTTCCTTTCCCATATTAGGGAAGTCTTCAACTATAATCTCGTCAAATATTTTCTCAGTCCCTTTCTTTTTCTCTTCTTCTTCTGGAACCCCTATAATTCGAATGTTGGTGCATTTAATATTGTCCCAGAGGTCTCTGAGACTGTCCACAGTTCTTTACATTCTTTTTTCTTTTTTCTGCTCTGCAGTAGTTATTTCCACTATCTTATCTTCCAGGTCACTTCTCCGTTCATCTGCCTCAGTTATTCTGCTATTGATCCCATCTAGAGTATTTTTAATTTCATTTATTGTGTTGTTCATCGTTGCTTGATTCATCTTTAGTTCTTCTAGGTCCTTTTTAAATGTTTCTTGCATTTTGTCTGTTCTGTTTCCAAGATTTTGGATCATCTTTACTATCATTATTCTGAATTCTTTTTCAGGTAGACTGTCTATTTCCTCTTTGTTTGTTAGGTGTGGTGGGTTTTTATCTTGCTCCTTCATCTGCTTTGTGTTTCTCTGTCTTCTTATTTTGATTATCTTACTGTGTTTGGGTCGCCTTTTTGCAGGCTGCAGGTTATAGTTCCCGTTATTTTTGGCGTCTTTCCCTGGTGGCTAAAGTTGGTTCAGTGGGTCGTGTAGGCTTCCTGGTGGAGGAGACTAGTGCCTGTGTTCTGGTGGATGGGGCTGGATCTTGTCTTTCTGGTGCGCAGGTCCACGTCTGGTGGTGTGTTTTGGGGTGTCTATGGACTTATTATGATTTTAGGTAGCCTCTCTGCTAATGAGTGGGGTTGTGTTCCTGTCTTGCTAGTTGTTTGGCATAGGGTGTCCAGCACTGTAGCTTGCTGGTCGTTGAGTGAAGCTAGGTGCTGGTGTTTAGATGGAGATCTCTGGGAGATTTTTGCCATTTGATATTATGTGCAGCTGGGAGATCTCTTGTGGACCAGTGTCCTGAAGTTGGCTCTCCCACCTCAGAGGCATAGCACTGACTCCTAGCTGCAGCATCAAGAGCCTTTCATCCACACGGCTCAGAATAAAAGGGAGAAAAAGTAGAAAGAAAGAAAGAAAGATAGAAAGAAAGGGAAAAGGAGGGATAGAGGGAGGGAGGGAGGAAGGAAAGAAAGAAGATAAAATAAAGTAAGGTAAAATAAAATAGTTATTAAAATAAAAAATAATTATTAAGAAAAAAAATTTTTAAGAAAAAAACAAAAAAACGGACAGATAGAACCCTAGCTCAAATGGTGGAAGCAAAGCTATACAGACAAAATCTCACACAGAAGCATACACATACTCACAAAAAGAGGAAAAGGGGAAAAAAATCATAAATCTTGCTCTCAAAGTCCACCTCCTCAATTTGGGATGATTCGTTGTCTATTCATGTATTCCACAGATGCAGGGTACATCAAGTTGATTGTGGAGCTTTAATCCGCTGCTTCTGAGGCTGCTGGGAGAGTTTTCCCTTTCTATTCTTTGTTCTCACAGCTCCCAGGGGCTCAGCTTTGGATTTGGCCCCGCCTCTGCGTGTGGGTCACCGGAGGGCGTCTGTTTTTCCCTCAGACGGGACGGGGTTAAAGGAGCTGCTGCTTCGGGGGCTCTGACTCACTAAGGCTGGGGGAGGGAGGTGCACGGAGTGTGGGGTGAGCCTGCGGCAGCAGAGGCTGGCGTGACGTTGCACCAGTCTGAGGCGTGCCGAGCATTCTCCCGGGGAAGTTGTCCCTGGGTCCTGGGACCCTGGCAGTGGCGGGCTGCACAGGCTTCCCGGAAGGGGGTGTGGATAGTGACCTGTGCTCGCACACAGGCTTCTTGGTGGCGGCAGCAGCAGCCGTAGCGTCTGATGCCCATCTCTGCCGTCTCCGCTGGTAGCCGCGGCTCGCGCCCATCTCTGGAGCTCCTTCAAGCAGTGCTCTTAATCACCTCTCCTCACGCACCAGGAAATAAAGAGGGAAGAAAAATTCTCTTGCCTCTTCGGCAGGTCCAGACTTTTCCCCGGACTCCCTCCTGCCTAGCCGTGGGGCACTAACCCCCTGCAGGCTGTGTTCATGCCACCAAACCCAGTCCTCGCCCTGGGATGGACCTTTGAAGCCCGAGCCTCAGCTCCCAGCCCCGCCCGCCCCGGCGGGTTAACAGACAAGCCTCTCGGGCTGGTGAGTGCCAGTCGGCACTGATCCTCTGTGCTGATCTCTCCGCTTTGCCCTCTGCACCCCTGTTGCTGTGCTCTCCCCCGCGGCTCCGAAGCTTCCCCCTCCGCCACCCGCAGTCTCCGCCCTCGAAGGGGCTTCCTAGTATGTGGAAAGCTTTCCTCCTTCACGGCTCCCTCCCACTGGTGCAGGTCCCATCCCTATCCTTTTGTCTCTGTTTATTCTTTTTTCTTTTGCCCTACCCATGTATGTAGGGATTTTCTTGCCTTTTTGGAGGTTAGGTCTTCTGCCAGCGTTCAGTAGGTGTTCTGTAGGAGTTGTTCCACATGTAGATGTATTTCTGGTGTATCTGTGGGGAGGAAAGTGATCTCCGTGTCTTACTCTTCCACCATCTTCCCCTCGTCCTATATGTAGGTTTTGAAATAGATAATAACATGATGTATGGATACAGATGTAGATATAGATCTCTATTTTTTAATTTTTTTGGTGAAAGAGGCTTTATGAGTTTTTAATATATAATATACATTATATTAATTAAATATACAACATTTAGGTGTGTACTCTTCTATTTGTATAATCTGGTGTTTTGAGAACACGCCAAAATGCAATTTCCAAAAAGATGAGTAGTTTAATACTTGAGAAAGTGCAGAATTTTGTCATAGCATGTAGGAAAAATGTATAGTCCAGATGATAGGGAAATGGGAGGTACATATCTCTCTTATCTCCATTTGAAATGATACATATTTGGCATCTTATTTATTTTATTTTTTAAATTTTCATCCTGTTTTATTGAGATATGATTGACATATAATACTGTATAAGTTTAAAGTGTGCATCATAATGATTTGACTTAAATACATCATGAAATGATTATCATAGTAGGTTTAGTGGACATCCATTATCTTCTATAGATATCAAATTAAAGAAATGGAGGAAAATTTTTCTTGTGATGAGAATTCTTAGAATTTACTTTCTTAACAACTTTGATCTGTAACATATAGCAGTGTTAATTATATTTATCATGTTGTACATTACATCCCGTACTTATTTATCTTATAACCAGAAAGTTGTAACTTTTGACTGCCTTCATCCAATTCGCCCTGCCCCTAACCACCTGCCTCTGATAACCACAAATCTGATCAATATTTTTGGTGAGTTTGTTTGTTTTTGAAGTATAATTGACCTGTGACACTATGTTAGTTCCTTTTACACTGCATAGTGATTTGGTATTTCTATACTTTTCAGAATGATCACCAGGATAAGTCTAGTTACTATATGTCACCACACAAAGATACACCATATTTATTGACTATGTTCTTCACACTGTACATGTCATCACTGTGACTCATTTATTTTGTAACTGGAAGTTTGCACCTCTTAATCTCCCTCCCCTATTTCTCCTTCACCTGCTCCCTGCACCCTGGCAACCACCTGTTTATTCTCTGTATCTATGACTCTGTTTATTTTGTTATGTTTGTTCATTTGTTTCAGACAGTATTTGTTTTTCTCTGTCCTATTTCACTTCACATTACACCCTCTACATCATCCATGTTGTCACAAATAGCAAGATTTCATTGTTTTCCATGACTGAGTAACATTCCATGTGTGTATATATATCTTGTTTAACCATTCATCTATTGATGGGCACTTGAGTTGCTTCTATATCTTGGCTATTGTAAATAATGCTGCACTGAATATAGGGGTGCATATATCTTTTCTAATTAGTGTTTTTGTTTTCTTCAGAAAAGTGTCTGGAAGTCAAACTCCTGGATCATATTGTAGTTATATTTTCAATTTTTTGAGGAATCTTCATACTGTTTTCCATAGAGGCTGCACCAATTTACATTTCTACAAACAATGGCACAAGGGTTCCTTTTTCTCCACATCCTTGCCAACATTTTTTATTTGTTGTCTTTTTGATGATGGCCATTCTGACAAGTGTGAGGTGATATTTCAGGGTGGTTTTGATTTGCATTTCCCTGATGTTTAGTGATGTTGAGCATCTTTTCACGTGCTGTTCCTTATCTGTATGTCTTCTTTTGAAAATTGCCTATTCAGATCCTCAGCCCATTTTTTAATTGAGTTGCTTTTTGATGTTGAGTTTTATGAGGTATTTGTATATTTTGAATATCAACTCTTTATCAGTTATATCAATTGCAAATGTTTTCTTCCATTTAGTAGGTGGCCTTTTCATTTTGTTGATAGTTTCCTACACTGTGAAAAAGCTTTTTAGTTTGATTTAGTCCCATTTGTTTATTTTTGCTTTTGTTTCCCTTACCTGAGGAGACATATCCAAAAAATTATTATTGAGATCCATGTCAAAAAGTGTACTACCTATGTTTTCCTTTAGAAGTTTTATGGCTTCAGGTCTTACATTTAAGTCTTTAATCCATTTAAAATTTACTTTTGTGCATGTTGTGAGAGTGTAGTCCAGTTCGATTCTTTTGTATGTAGCTCTCCAGTTTTGCTAATACCATTTATTGAAGAGGCTGTCTTTTCTCCATTGTATATTCTTGCCTCCTTTGTGGGAGAATAATTGCCCATATAATGGCAACTTCTTTTAAATAATAATCATGTGAGTAATAACATAGACACCTCTGGTTTAGCAGACATTACAATATGTATTTCATTAAAGAAATTTCATTGAAAAGAGATATTGATATTTATATTGGTTATATTATCTGCTTGTATACTTATTCAAAATGCAGTAAGGAATTTTATCAAACCATTGCATACCCACTCAAGCTCTATCCAAAAATTTTCTTTCCTCGTTCTTTACTCCTTCATCACTTTGGATATTTTGCCTTTTCTTACTTCACTATTTTCATATTTTATATCAATTTCATCATCTTCACCAGTAGGAATCTACACATTTGTATAAAAACCAATAACATTCGGTCTTAGAACCTCTCACTTATTTCAGATTCTGTAGAACAAATGTCTAGAGTCATGATGTCCAACATGGTAGCCATTTTAGCTTCATATGGCTATTTAAATTATTTAAAATTTTAAAATTAAAAATTTGGTTATTTATTCACAATACTCATATTTTAAATGCTCAATAACCACATATACTTCCTAGCTACCATATTGGACAGTGCAGATTATAGAACATTTACTCAATTTAGATAGAGCCGGACAGCACTTGTGGACAATGAATGGACAAACCCAGGGTTCTGCCTATTAGGAGAGTATTGAATGTAAATAGTGTCATGTGTTTTCCTCTCATACAAAACTTAGTTGATCGAATTATTAATTGCTTTTAAAATGCAAGTTACGGTGTAACTCGGTTATATCAAACAGTGATTTATATTTTAGACTTTAATGAAATTTTTTCCATTAATGAAATAATTTTTATATATTATCAAATAAGTATAAAAGTTTAGAATAAATGAACTAGAAAGTGATTTTTTAATTATAACAATAACAAAAGCACATGATTACTCTTAAGAAGTAATGTGGGCCCACTATGTGGTACACCAGAACAAATATAACATTGTAAGTCAACTATACTTCAATAAAAAAAAAAAGTGTAAGTGATGGATTTCTTTTTTTAATTTTTTAATTATTTATTTTTATTTATTTTCTTTATATATTTTTTTGGCTGTGTCAGTTCTTAGTTGCAGTATGCAGGATCTTTGTTGAGGCATGCGGAATCTTTCGTTGCGGTGTGCAGGCTTCTATCTAGTTGTGGCATGTGGGTTTTCTCTCTCTAGTTTTGGGGCGTGGGCTCCAGAGCACATGGTCTCTGTAGTTGTGGTGCATGGGCTCCAAAGCACGTGGGCTCTGTAGTTTGCAGCACGTGGGCTCTCTCGTTGAGACATGCAAGCTCAGAAGTTGTGGCGTGAAGGTTTTCTCTCTCTAGTTGTGGTGTGTGGGCTCCAGGGTATGTGGGCTCTGTAGTTTGCAGCATGCATACTCTCTCATTGAGGGATGTGAGCTCAGTAGTTGTGGCATGTGGGTTTTCTCTCTCTAGTTGTGATGCGTGGACTCCAGGGCATGTGGGCTCTGTAGTTTGCAGCATGAAGTCTCTCTCATTGAGATGTGCAAGGTCAGTAGTTGTGGCACACAGGCTTAGTTGCCCCATGGCATATGGGATCTTAGTTCCCCGACCAGGGATCAAACACACATCCCTTTCATTGGAAGGCGGATTCTTTACCACTGGACTGCCAGGGAAGTCCCAGGTGGATTTCTAAACTTTCCAAGTTGTTTCATTGATCTAATTTTTGCTCACACTACATTGTCTTGAATGCTCTAGCCTTATAGTAAGTCCTGAAATAAAATAGTTTTACTACTCCAACAATAACAATAAAAGAAATAATGAGGTTCCATCACAAAACAATTAAATCAGAATCTCTTAGGGAGGGAGCTGTATATCAATATAGCCCTATTTTTAAAAATTTCCACAGATGATTAGAATATGTAGCCTTGGTTGAGAACAAGTAGAGAATCTTGTATAGTCACTGTAGGCCTCTTAGATTAAATTTGAACATCATCTTGATTCCTCAAAGTTCTGGAAATCATTCATGGTCATTCATTCTACTCTTTCCATATATTTATATATGTATGTGTATATTTACATTTATACATACATAAATATGCATATATATATGCATATACACTTGTAGGACACATTATGTTAGCATAATCTGTTTTTAAAACTACTTATGTGTTTTAAAAAATTTTTGTTTTTAGGTGGTTTTAGATTTATAGAAATGTAACAAAAATGATACAGACAATTCCTGTACACCCTCTCTAGTTTCTCCTATTGTTAACCTCCTACATTACTATGATATATTTGTCACAACTATTGAATCAACTTGATACATTTTTTCAAAAATTTTAATACTTTATATAAAAATTTTTATTTTATACATTGTCATTGTACAGAATATATGTATATGCATATGCATTTTTTATTGAATGAGAGATTGTTTAAATTCCATGGTGCTTTACATTTTTCAAAAGTTTCACACACATGATTTCATATAATCCCATAGTAACACTTTTTTCTTCCCCTACCCCTATATTGTCCCTCCCTCCTTCCCTCTCCCCAATAGTAACCACTAGTTTTTTCTCTATATCCTGTGAGTCTACTTCATTTTTTAATCCACTTGTTTGTTGTATTTTTTAGATTCCATATATAAGTGATATCGTACCATATTTGTCTTTCTCTAACTTATTTCACTTAGAATAATTCCCTCCAAATCCATCCATGTTGCTGTGAATGGCAAAATTTCTTTCTTTATCATGGCTGAGTAGTATTCCATTTTATATATATACCACTTCATCTTAATCTATTTACCTCTTGGTGGACACTTAGGATACTTCCATAACTTTACAATTGTAAGTATTTTTTCCAAAGAAGAAGTGCAGATGGCTAACAGGCACATGGAAGGATGCTCAATATCACAAATCATCAGGGAAATGCAAATCAAGACCACGATGAGATACCACCTCACACCTGTCAGAATGGCTGTCATCAAAAAGAATGCAAATAACAAATGTTGGCAAGGATGTGGAGAAAAGGGAACCATTGTTCACTGTTGGTGAGACTGTAAATTGGTGCAGCCACTGTGGAAAATGTATGGAGGTTTCTTAAAAATCTAAGAATAGAACTACCATATGATCCAGCAATTCCATTCCTGGGTATATATCTGAATAAAACCAAAAACACTAATTTGAAAAGATACATTATTATTAACTAAACTCCATACTTTATTCAGGTTTCATTAGTTTTTCCTGAATGTTCTCTTGCTGTTTCAGGATTTCAGCTAGAATATCCCATTACATTTATTTATCATGTCTCTTTTGGTTCCTCTAAGCTATAACAGTTGCTCAAATTTTTCTTGTTTTTCATGATCCTGACAGTTTTGAGAATTACTGGTTAGGTATTTTGTAGAATGTTCTTCCATTGGGATTTGTCTGATGTTGTTCTCATGGTTAGACTGGATTTTTGAGATTGGAAAGGAAGACCACAGGGGTGAAGTACCGTTTTCAACACAGCTTATCAAGAGTACATGCTGTCATTTAAACGTATTGTTGATGATGTGAACCTTGATCATTTGACTGAACTAGTATTTGTCAGGTTTCTCCACTGTGAAGTTATTCTTTAATAACTTTCCAAACTGCACTCTGAGAGGAAGTCAGTATACACAAGCCACACTTACAGAGAAGGGTGATATCCTTCTTCAGAGGGAAGAATCTACTCTGAAATTCATTTGCATGGGAAATTTGTCTATTCTTTACCATCTATTTATTCAATTATGTATTTGTATTTGTTCAGTTCTGATGGCTATCCATTTTACATGTTTAATTATAATCCAACAGTAATTAACTTTGTTATTCAGATTGTTCCAGCTTTGGCCATTGAGAACTCTCAGTTGGACTCTGAGTCCCTTTATAGCATATTCCTGAGTAGTATATTCCTACTTTTGAGGATTTTTATTTGTTTGCTTGTTTTTAATGTTCTTTACTCTCTGGTACTACAAGATGCTCCAGGCTCATCTTGCCTATTCCATTCCATAGTCTAGAATCAACCATTTTTTTTAAACAAGCGAGTTCCTTTTATTGGAAAATGGAATAGACCTGGATGATAGCTGTGCTCTTTGCTACTGGGGTGCCCTTACTTTTAGGCCCCCTCAGCTGACAGAACAAGGAAATACAAGTGTGTATATGAACTGGTGTCTATACACATATACAAATATTTCTGTATGTAATCATCTGTTTCCATATTAAGTGAAACGTGAATTCACACTGACTGTCTCCAATTCTAATCCATTTCAACATGGACCATTCTAATCTCCTCCCCTTGATTGTCTGTGACCTTCACTCCAACAGTGAGAAACCTGGACCTGACCATTCAGTATCCATTCACTTATTCAGTTTCATCAGACAAGTACCATATTTTCAAAATTGTTCACTGATAGCCGTGTGGAAAACAACCGTACCAACTAAAGTACAGTGCTTATGGACAGTTTTTTGTTTTTTAGTTTTTTTTTAATTCCTGTCTTACAGACTCCACTCACTTCCAAAGTTTCTCAGGTCAGCACCTTTCCCCTGAAAGGTGAATTCCCTTCATTGATGTTGTTTCATACATTTGTAACACAGTTAGATTCTTTTGTCAGATTCTGCACCCCAGCTTCCTATTCCCAAGCCTCTTGAATCATTTTTTAATAGTTTGCATACATAACTAGGGTATTTCTGTTTTTCTATAAAGTTCTATGAATTTTGACAAATACTTAATAGTTTGTATTTCCCATTAGCGTACCCTGTATTTTACCCTTTCAACCCTTCCCCTTCTATCTGGCAACCACTAATCTATTCCATTTTTATTTCATTTCAGGAATTTTCTTCAAGTTCATTGATTTTCCTCCCTATCTTGTTGAGTCTACTGATGAATCAGTAAAAGGTATTTTCATTTCTTTTACATTTGTTTTTGATATCTAGGATTTCCTCCCCTCCCCTTTTACTTATTGTTTTATATCTCTGTTGACATGACCTATTTAGACTTGCATGTTGCCAACCTTTCCCATCAGAAATATTAATGCATTAATAATAGTTATTCTAAATTCTCTATTTGATAGCTCAAGATCTGTGTCATATCTAAATCTAGTTCTGGTAATTGAATTGTCTCTTCAGACATGTTTCTTTTTGCCTTCTGACATGGCTTATAAGTTTTGTCAAAAACCTAACATGTTCTATAGAGTAATATTTACTGAAAAAAGAGACCTTTAGAGTGAAGTTTTATATTCATCTTTCAAGAAGTTGGGCTGTGTTTCATGCTTTTTGGAATTACAGGCACCAGAAACTTCAAATTGCATTAGTGGGCTTGTTTTTTTCCTCATCTTTTGGCCTTGGAGTTTCTCTCCTTTTTAAAAAAATTATAGTTGATTTACAGTATTATATTAGTTTCAGGTGTACAGCAAAGTGATTCAATATTTTTGTAGATTATACTCCATTTAAAGTTATTATAAAATAATGGCTGCATTTCCTTGTGCTGTATGATATATCCCTGTTAATTAGTTATTTTTTATGTAGTAGTTTTTATCTCTTAATCTCATACCCTCATCTTGCCCTTCCTCCCTTCCCTCTCCCCACTGTTAACCAGTAATTTGTTCTCTATATCTGTGTCTGTTTCTGTTTTGCTGTATGCATTCATTCATGTTATCTTTTAGATTCCACATATAAGTGATAATATAGAGTGTGCATGTGTGTGTATATATATATTCCACATCTTCTTTATCCATTCGTCTCTTGATAGACACTTGTGGACACTTTTGTTGCTGCTGTATCTTGGCTATTGTAAACAAAGCTGCTATGAACATTGGGGTGTATGTATCTTTTCAAGTTACTGTTTTCAGGGTTTTATTGGATAAATACCCAGGAGTAAAATTGCTGGGTCATAGGTAGTTCTATTTTTAATTTTTTGAGGAACATGAATCTGAGAAAAATTGTAACTCCATCGTAATCAGAAAGATGTGACACTATGTGTCTTCTGAGACTAGGTCCAAACAGTAAAGAGACTTGAGCAATGGAACTGTGAGTGATTGAGGTTGTTATACAGTGGTAAATTATAAGAAAAATCAACTACAAAAATGTATCAGGGAAGATGGGTCACAAAAAATGTGAGGTCAGTTTTCAGTTTTTATTATGATGGTCATGGTGGGTGTTATTGAAATGATATTTGGTCAAAGACCTGAAATGGGGGAAGGAGTTAGTGAAGTGGATAATTGTTTTCATTAGAAATCTAGAAGCTCTATTTTGTCTTTTTTTTTTTTAACTTTGTATATTACTTGGGAGTATAGTTGATTAACAATGTTGTGCTAGTTTCAGGTGTACAGCAAAGTGATTCAGTTATTCATGTATCTATTCTTTTTCAAATTCTTCTCCCATTTAGGTTGTTACATAATATTTTGTTTTAAGACCTTCTTGTATTTTGAATTCCAATCCATCAGGATACCTGACTACATATCAAGTCTTCCTGATCATGTCTCTTAGCAACTATTATAAAGTTGGTCTGTTTGTTTAAAGAAGGTTTTATTTTTTTTCTTTGTATTCTATAGCTCATCAAATACAATATGCAACCAAATTCCAACACTGACCCTAGATTTCAGAGTTAAATTGTTTGTACTGAGATCCCTTTCCCCTAGTTTCTGTATTATATCAATATCTGCACTAACTTGTTTTTTGAAAGCTCAGTAAAGTATCTTGGGATATATTGGGCATTCAATACATGTTAATTCATTACTTTTTATCTTTCTCCTTGTACAATGTTTCTTCTACTTTGGAGACTTTATATTTTTTCTCACCATTTGTCAATTTGGCAAATTGAAATGAAAAAATATTGAGTATATTCAAACTCAAAAAATGACTTTTATAATGCACCAAATTCATACTAGAAGCAAGCAGTCTAATTCTCTTATTTTAAACCAGTGTTTCAAACACTGTGGTGTAATGACCACCTGTGTCTGAATCATCTAGGTCATGTGTCATAAATGTGAGCTCCTGGTCTTACTTTATTACAAGATAGGTGGTAAGCATAAGATTTTTAACAAGCTCTCTGGACAGTTCTGGTGTACAATTATGGAGCTGTTACTTAAAATGTTCTACGTGGAATTGAGCAGATATTGGATACAATGTATAGTGGAATGTTTATTTCTTAACATTTGCTAACCCTCATCATAGGACAATGTAATAAATAGATATTTCTAGTTTGCTTTTATTGTTTGTGGAAACAAAATGGAAATTTAAATGCTGATTCTTTGGTTTGGCTCTTTCTCAAATAGTAATAATCTCGTCATTGTTGTTCACAATTATATATTCAACACACACTTTTTTATTATACTTAAAAAATACTGTTAGGCATAATTGTGTTTGGTGGAAAAAGTTTTTAAAAGTTTACTGTTTTCAGCATATAGCAGCAGCACAGCAGATTGTAAATGCAAATATTATTACATGGCTCAAATTGTGTTGAGTGCAACATTTTCAGAAAACATTAATAGATTTGCAGAAATATAATAATCAAATGTTATGTAAGGCTATATATTTATGAAACATCAGATTTAAAATAATAGGATTATTATTATTTAATGGAAAACTTTTCCACATCTTTTATATGTTTATAAGCATTGTGAACTCCAAGAAGAATACAGAGTATCCAGCATTCCTCACACTTATTATGATAAAAGAGCACCCTGTCACCCCATAATTGTGCTCCTTTCCTTTAGCACCTTTCAGTTTTCACATGAAACAATTTTGGAGAACACTTGTCTATTGCCACTGTTCTATTCCATATTTTGCACATGTTTTCTAATACCTGGTATATTTTTTTAAATTTATTTTATTGAAGTAAAGTTGATTTACAGTTTGGTGTTAGTTTCTGGCATGTAGCAAAGTGATTCAGTTTACATATGTAATAGTTTACGTTTCCTAATCCTAAACTCCCAGTCCCTCCCTCATCCCCCTCCCCTTTGGCATCCACCAGTGTGTTCTCTATATCTGTGTCTGTTTCTGTTTTGTAGACAAGTTCATTTGTGTCATATTTTAGATTCCACATGTAAGTGATATCGTACAGCATTTGTCCTTCTCTGTCTGACTTACTTCACTTAGTACAATGATATCTAGGTCCATCCATGTTGCTGCAAATGGCATTATTTCATTCTTTTTTATGGCTGAGTATTATTCCATTGTATATACATACCACATATTCTTTATTCATTCATCTGTTGATGGGCATTTAGGTTGTTTCCATGTCTTGACTATTGTAAATACTGCAGCTATGAACATTGGGGTGCATGTATCTTTACGATTCATAGTTTTGTCGGGATATATACCCAAGAGTGAGATTGCTGGATCAACTCTATTTTTAGTTTTTTGAGGAACCTCTGTACTGTTTCCTATAGTGGCTGCACCAATTTACATTTCCACCAACAGAGTAGGAGGGTTCTCCACACCCTCTCCAGCATTCATTATTTGTAGACTTTCTAATGATGACCATCCTGACTGGTTTGAGGTGATACTATATTGTAGTTTTAATTTGCATTTCTCAAATAATTAATGATGCTGAGCATCTTTTCATGTGCCTATTGGCCATCTCTATGTCTTCTTTGGAGAAATTTCTATTTAGGTCTTTGCCCATTTTTTGATTGGGTTGTTTGTTTTTTTGTTATTGAGTTGTATGAGCTGTTTGTATATTTTGGAAATTAAGCACTTGTTTGTCACCTCATTGGAAGATATTTTCTCCCATTTCATAGTTTGTCTTCTTATTTTATTTATGGTTTCCTTTGCTATGCAAGAGCTTATAGGTTTGATAAGGTCACATTTGTTTATTTTGCTTTTACTTCTATTGTCTTGGGAGACTGCCCTAAGAAAACTTTGGTATTATTTATGTCACAGAATGGTTTGTCTATGTTCTCTTCTATGAGTTTTCTGGTGTCATGTCTTATATTTAAGTTTGTAAGACATTTTGAGTTTATTTTTGTGTATGGTGAGGGTGTGTTCTAACTTCATTGATTTATATGTAGCTGTCCAGCTTCTCCAACACCACTTGCTGAAAAGACTGTCATTTCCCCATTGTATATCCTTGCCTCATTTGTCAAAGATTAATTGACATAGGTGTGTGGGTTTATTTCTGGGCTCTCTATTCTGTTCTAGTGATCCATATGTCTGTTTTTGTGCCAATACCACACTGTTTTGATTACTATAGCTTTGTAGTATTGTCTGAAGTCTGTGAGGTTTATGCCTCCAGTTTTATTCTTTTTCCTCAGGATTGCTTTGGCAATTCTGGATCTTTTACGGTTCCATATAAATGTTAGGATTGTTTGTTCTAGTTCTGTGGAAAATGTCATGGGTAATTTGATAGATATCACATTAAATCTGTAGATTGCTTTGGGTAGTATGGCCATTTTAACAATATTAATTCTTCCAATCCAAGAGCATGAGATAGCTTTCCATTTCTTTCAATCATCTTCAATTTCCTTTATTAATGTTTTATATTTCTTAGCATACAGGTCTTTCATTCCTTGGTCAGGTTTATTCCTAAGTATTTTTTTTGGTGCTATTTTCAAAGGTATTCATTTTTTTTACATTCCCTTTCTGATATTTCATTGTTCGTGTAAAGAAATACAACTGATTTCTGTGTGTTAATCTTGTATCCTACTACCTTGCTGAATTCATTTATCAGTCCTTGTAGTTTTTGTGTGGATTCCCTGAGTTCTCTATATATAGTATCATGTCATCTGCACATAATGAAAATTTTACCTCTTTCCTTCCAATTTGGATACTTTTTATTTATTGGTATTTTAGTAATGTGTTGTTTTTTTTCCATGTAATAGTTTTTTTTGTTGTTTTGTTTTTGTTTTTGTTTTTGCGGTACATGGGCCTCTCACTGTTATGGCCTCTCCCGTTGCGGAGCACAGGCTCCGGACGCGCAGGCTCAGCAGCTATGGCTCACGGGCCCAGCCACTCCACGGCATGTGGGATCTTCCCGGACCAGGGCACGAACCTGTGTCCCCTGCATCGGCAGACGGACTTTCAACCACTGTGCCACCAGGGAAGCCCCATGTAATAGGTTTTTTTCTCATTTCTTTTTATATGATTGATATCTAGTTTAATGCCTTTATAATCAGAAAAGATGCTTGAAATAATTTCTATCCTCTTAAATTTGTTTAGGTTTGTTTTGTGTCCTATTATGTGTTTAACCTTAGGGAATGTTCCATGTGCACTTGAAAAGAACGTTTATTCTCTTTGTTTTGGATGTAATGTGCTGAAAATATCAATTAAGTCTAACTGTTTTATTGTGTCATTTAGAATCTCCATTGCATTAATGATTTTCTTTCAGGAAGATCTGTCCATTGATATCAGTGGGGTGTTAAAGTCTCCTAATAGTATTGTATTCCCATCTATTTCTTCCTTTATATCTTATGTGTTTTATGTATTTGGGTGCTCCTATATTGAGTTCATATACATGAATGAATTTAATATTCTCTTCTCCTGTTGATCCTCTTATCATTATATAGTGTCATTTTTGTCTTTTGTTTTAAAGTCTGTTTTGCCTGATAAGAGTATAGCTACCCCCACTTTCTTGTCATTTCTGTTTGTGTGAAATATCTTTTTCCATCCCTTCACTTTCAATCTATGTGTGTCCTTTGCCCTAAAGTGGGTCTCTTCTAAGGCAGCATATTGTAGGCTCTCTTTTTTTTTTAATCCAATCTACCACTCTGTGTCTTTTGATTGAATCATTTAGTTTCTTGACATTTAAGGTAATTATTGATAGATATCTATTTATTGCCATTTTAAACCTTGTTTTCTGGTTGATTTTATATTTCTTCTTTGTTCCTTTCTTTTTCTTTTTTCTTTTCCTTTTGTGGTTCAATGGTGTTCTTTTGTATTATGCTTGTGTTCTCTTTTTGGTTTTTGTGAATCTATTGTATGTTTTGATTTGTGGTTACCCTGTTTTTCACGTATGTTAAGCCCTTCCTATATCTACTTGCTTTAGACTGATAGTCTATAGGCTCAAACACATTTTTTTAAACAATCTGTATTTTCTTACTCTCCTCACCCACATTTTATGATTTTGATGTCCTCTTTTACATCTTCATGTTTATCATTTTGCTGTTCATTGTTGTTATCAATGCTTTCAGAAATTTTTGATTTTTTAAATCTATGTACTGGCTTATTTAAGTGGTTTACTTTCCAATTGCAATTTTCTCTTTCTTACAGACTCTTGCTTCTTTTCTATTTAGAGAAAAACTTTCAATGTTTATTTTAAGGTAGTTTTAGTATTGCTATATTCTTTTAGTTTTTGCTTGTCTGACAAATCCTTTATCTCTCCTTCTATTCTAAATGGATAATCTTGCTGGGTAGAGTATCCTAGGTTGCAAGTTTTTCCCTCTTAGGACTTTCAGTAAATCTTGCCACTCCCTTCTGGCCTGCAACGTTTCTGTAGAGAAATCAGCTGATAGCCTTATGGGGGTTCCCTTGTCATGAACTCTGTTTTTCCCTTGCTGCCTTTAGAATCCTCTGTCTTTAACTTTTGCCATTTTAATTATAATGTCTTGGTGTAGGTCTGTTTCAGTTCATCTTGTTTGGGACTTGCTGTGCTTCCTGTACCTGGACATCTGTTTCCTTCTTTAAGTTTAGGAAGTTTTCAGCTATATATTCTTCAAATACTTTTTCTATCCTCTTTTCTCTTTCTTCTTCTGGGATCCCTATTACACATAGATTGGCATGCTTGATATTATCCCATAGGTCTCTTATATTGCTTTATTTTTTAATGTTTTTTTTTATTTGGCTTTCTGACTGCTGTTCTGATTGGCTGATTTCCATTATTCTATCTTCCAGATCCCAATAATACACATTATTCAATTTGCTATTTATCGCCTTTAGCTCAGTTTTCATCTCAGCAAATGAGTTTTCTAATTTTCCTTGATTCCTCTTTATAGTTTCTAGTTCCTTTTTACAGTAATCTGCATTTCTATTGATAGTCTTTCTTAATTCCTTCAGTATTTTCATTACATTCTTTTTGAACTTGGTGTCTATTAGACTGAAGAGGTCTGTTTCATTGTTTTTTCAGGGGACTTCTCTTGATCTTTTAACTGGGAGTGGTTCTTCTGCTTTTTCATTTTACTTATATTTCTCTTGCTCTGTGTGTTTAGAAGAAGCCGTTATCTACTGTGGCCTTGGAGGGCTATTTTTACGTGGAAGCATCCCTGTGTTGCCTGCGTGAGTTTAATATTTTTGGTGCAAGGGCTCTTTTTAGTATGTGTACCTGTTGCATCTTTCCTCAATGTGTGCTGGCTGTTATTCCCTTGATAGGGGCTGTGACTGGTGATGTGGTGACCAGAACCTGCACCGGCTATCAAGCAGAGTCTCCTCTTTGCTTTGTGGTTATCACCACTCTGTTCCAGGCAGCGTTTGCTCCCCAGTTGTTGGAGTAGAAGACCCCAGATCCATTTCTGAAGTGCAGTGTGAAGTAGGCGGAACTGGAGCACTCCCCCTGGAAGAGGAGCCATTAAGTATTCCTCTGCAGGAGCTGTCCACTGGGGAGTGCACTCTGTGGTGTTACCTGAAACCCATTGTGCAGGCTCACAAAGTACACTGTTGTTGGCACTGTCCTTTGCCCTGCCTCAACTGGGAATGCAGGCAATAGGGCCTTGTGAACTTCAGGGGCTGCATTCACAAAGCCACCAGCACAGATGCATAGGCTTAGATCCACTGAAATTAGTTAACCAGGACTGCAGTAGTAGCACACCTGGCCCCACCATGGAAGCTATGGAAGCAGCCCAGACCCTGGCCCCGCTTCCATGTGCCTGCACTTGGTAAGCCCACAGCTGCTAACAGCTGCCCCAGCCACAGGAGCACCTGCTGTCCACTCTGATGTCCTGAAGGCACTGAGTTTACAATGCTGGCAGTGGTGGCGTGAATCTGCCAATCACACAGACATAGGAAGAGGGCTCATGTTTCAGCCCTGACTCCTAAGTCACACAGTTCCTGGGGATCAGCTTGGGTTTCAACCCCACCCCCACATGTGGGCAAATCACTGGCACTTGCGCACTCCCAGAACTCCTAGAAGCTGTACCACACCCACTGGAAGCACTTTGAGAAATAGGTTGCTATGGCAGGGTCCACCCCTCCCTTCACATGTTGCTTTACTTTTATGGTGGGTTCAGGCTTCTTTAGCCTACACCCCCGGTTGCGGCTCATACCACACTCCAGCCCCTTCAGGCTGTCTCCAATGCAGCCAACCCCAGTCCTCTCCCCAGGTCTGTCCTCTGAAGCCCAAGTTTCAGCCCCCAGCCTCCACATGCACCAGTGGATATGACCCTCTGGCTGGGGAGTGCAGAGAGGTGACACCAACCATCTGTTCAGGTCTCTCTCTGTTCTGCCTACTGCAGACCATCAGCTGTGTTCTCCTCCAAGCCTCTGAAGCCTCTTGCTTTCTGTCCTGAATGATCTCACTGGAAAAGGGGCTTCCCAGGGTGAGGGAACCTTTCCTCTTTCACAGCTCCCTCCCAGGGGTACAGGTCTCACCCCATTTTTTTTTCTTTTGTCCTACACAGTTACATGGAGATCTTTCTTGCAATTCTGGCTGGCTGAGATCTTCTCCCAGCATTCAGTAGGCATTCTGTGAAAACTGTTCCAAATGTAGATGTATTTTTGATGTATTTACGGGAGGAAGTGAGCTCCAAGACCTACTATTTCACCATCTTGATTGGAACACCCCATATTTTGTATTATGATCTGAATGTCTGTGTCCCTGAAAAATTCATATGTTAGGATCCTTATGTACAATGTGATGGTGTTAGAAAGAGGGGCTTTTAGGAGGTGCTTAGGTCATGAGGATGGAGCCCTCATGAGTGTTATAAAAGAGATTCCACAGAGCGCCCTAGACCTTCCGTCAGGTGAGGATACGAGAAGTCTACAATCCAGAAGAGGGCCCCCACCTGGTCTTGCTCACAGTCTGATCCCAGACATTCAGCATCCAGAACATGGAGCAATACATTTCTGCTGCTCTTTACCCAGTTTGTGGTATTTTGTTATAGCAGGACAGGCAGACTAAGATATTTTGATATCTGAAGTTTTAGTTTTATTCATAATTCATTAATATGTGTTATCCATATACTGTAAATGGCACACTTTCTTTATACAGATATTTATTTTCATTTAGTAACAAGCTTAATTCTTGTTATTGCTATTAAATTCTGATTTTATGCTCTTAAATTCAGTAAGTTTATCTATTTTATAAATTCATTAAATGTAAGTGCAATAATAATTACATTCATGGCAAGGCACATAGATTTTTAAATGTATCACAAGATATTCTCCACGACTTTAATTAATTTTAGACATTTCATTATGGCCAGAGACTTTCTTGAATAGGATAATCTGCATTCTAGTTTTTACAAAAAAATGTAGATTGAAATGCTGGTATCTGCTGATATCTAATTGACTGAATGATATTATTTACATTTAAAAGGTTATTTGATTTAAAATACAACATTTTTATTGCTAAATATTAAAGCCTGATTAAATGAATCAAAATTGATGATTATAAAGTAGTCTAAAATTGTATTCAGAAGTAAGATTTTCAGAATATAATACAAATAATAAGAAATGGAAATAAATATAATGTTACACATTTACCCTTGAGGTATTCAGAATATATGTGTACCCGAAGTTGTGATTTTGCTGCTAATCCATTGATGTAAGTTATCATTATTTATATTGTAAATCAATAATAGATTCTATTTGTCACACACGTACTTAACAAGATAACACTATACAAGATACAAATGTACTTAGGTAACAAGGTACTTAAGAATATTTTTAAAGTTTATTTTGTATTTTTTTAATTCAAATATGCTTAAACTTTGGATACATATGGATTTCATGATTTATCTGTTAACTGGTAATTTACATAGCTTGCAAAAAGTATAGCAGTATTAACCCCTCCTGCAGCATTTTTCGTAGAAATAGAATAAACACTCCTAAAATATGTTGGAGCCACAAAAGATCCCAAATAGCCAAAGCAATCTTGAGAATGAAGAACAGAGCTGGAGGCATGACATTCCCCGATTTTAAACTATATTTTAATGCTATGGTAAAAAACAAAAACAAAACAGCAACAATAACAAAATAATAGTATTCTATTGGCATAAAAACAGATGCAGAGTTCAATGGAACAGAATGGCAGCCCAGAAATAAACCCATGCATAGCGTATACGGTACATAATTTATGACGAAGGAAGCAAAAATATACACTGGGGAAAGTATATGATGCTTGGAAATGATGCTTGGAAAACTGGACACCCACATGCAAAAGAATGGAACAGCACCACTATCTTACACCATTCACAAAAACCAACTCAAAATGCTTTAAAGACTTGAATGTGAGATCAAAACCCATAAAACTTCTAGGAGAAAACATAGTGGATAAGCTCCTTGACATCACTCTTAGCGATATATTTTTGGATTGCATTCCAAAGCAATGGCAACAAAAGCAAAAATAAATAAGATCACATCAAACTAAAAACTTCTGCAAAACCAAAAAACCTTCAAGAAAATAAAAAGGCAACCTCCTGAAAGGGATAAGGTACTTACAAATCATACATCCAATAAGTGGTTAACATAAAAAATATATAAAGAACTCATACAACTCAATATCAAAAAACAAACAACCTGATTGAAAAATGAGCAGAGGACCTGAAAAGGCATTTTTCCAAAGAAGGTACACAGATTGCCAACAGGCACATGAAAAGATGCTTGACATCACTAATCAGCAGAGCAATGCAAGTCAAAACCTCAATGAGTATCACCTGACACCTCCCAAAATGGCTATTATCAAAAAGATAAAAAATGATGTGTTGGCCAAGCTGTGTAGAAAAGGGAACCCTCCTACACTGTTGGTGGGAATGTAAATTGCTGCAGCCACTATGGCAAGCAGTATGGAGTTTTCTCACAAAAATTAAGAATAGAACTATCATATGACCCAGCAATTCCACTTCTGGATATTTATCTGGAGAAAATGAAAACACTAATTCAAAAGGATTGATGAACCCCTATGTTCATTGCAGCATTATTTACAATAGCCAAGATATGGAAACAGCATTAAGTGTCCATTGATGGAGGAATTGATAAATTGTGAGATATAGATATACACATATACATAGTGTAAATGTATACACTACTCAGTCATAAAAAAGAAGGATGAAATATTGCCATTTTCAGTAACATTGATGGGACTTGAGGGTATTATGCTAAGTGAAATAAGTCAGATAGAGGAAAACAAATACTGTATGATTTCACTTTTATGTAGAATCTAAAAACAAAACAAAGAAACAGATCAAAACAAAACTCATAGATAGAGAGAACAGATTGGTATTTGCCAGAGGAGGTCAGTCTGCTTTACTAGATCTCCTGATTGGTATTTGCCAGAGGAGGTCAGTCTGCTTTACTAGATCTCCTGATTCAAATGTCCATCTCATCCAGAATCACTCTCATGGACACACCCAGGGTAATGTTTGACCAAATGTCTGGGCACCCATGGCCAATTGACATGTAAAATTAACTATCACACAAAGTATACTATTGATACCAGAAAAGCTTTATCAAAAGCCCAGGCTCTTTTGTTCAACTCTTTCAAAAGAATTTGGAACACAAAACACAAAGGAAAAATAAACACACTGAAGCTGAGGAGCAAAGAGAACAAAGAAGCAGTGTATTTAGGTCAGAAGGGAAAGTTACACAGTCAGAGGAGAGAAGTGTGTGGGCATCCTTGCGAGTGAGGGGTGCGTCGCAGCGTTCTTTGATCCCCTTTTACTTTTAGCCCTTTGAATGGGTGGGGGTCTTTTTGATTAGGGGTGGAATATTCACTGAGGGGAGGGTTGAGGTGTGGTCTAGATTGCACCAGGTTGCATCAGCTCCCAGTCCTACACATTTTTCTCCTGAAGTCACTGTACACGCACTCTAAGAGTTGTTTTCCCTTAAATTTCTCCTTACTAGTCGACCACCACTCATGGAAGGTTGTACTGTTGCAGGAAGGGGGAACCCTTCCAGGACCAAGAGCTGGCTCTTGTCTAATACTTGGAAATGAATTGTCCCAGGAGACACACGTACTGACAAAGCAGAAGACTTTGTTGGAAAGGGGAATCCAGGCAGAGAGCAGTAGAATAAGGGAACACAGGAGAGATGCTGTGCCACATGGCTTGCAGTCTCAGGTTTTATGGTAAATGGGGTGAGTTTCCAGGTTGTCTCTAGCCAATCATCTTTTTTTTTTTTTAGATGTTGGGGATAGGAGTTAATTAATTAATTTATTTATTTTTGCTGTGTTGGGTCTTCGTTTCTGTGCGAGGGCTTTCTCTAGTTGTGACAAGCGGGGGCCACTCTTCATCGCAGTGCACGCACCTCTCACTATCGCGGCCTCTCTTGTTGCGGAGCACAGGCTCCAGACGTGCAGGCTCAGTAGTTGTGGCTCACAAGCCTAGTTGCCCCGCAGCATGTGGGATCCTCCCAGACCGGGGCTCGAACCCGTGTCCCCTGCATTAGCAGGCATATTCTCAACCACTGCACCACCAGGGAAGCCCTGGCCAATCATCTTGCTTGGCCCATATTTGATCTGACTCAGGGTCCCTCCTGGTGGTGCACATCTCTCAGACAAGATGGATTCCAGCGCGAGGGATTCCGGGAGCTTGTAGGACAATATTATGGGCTGGCGTCTCCTCCCTCCTTTTGGCCCCTTCCAAATTCCCCCAGTTAGTTTTATAAGACATATTAGGGACTGGCGTCTCCTCCTTCTTTGGGCCCCTCCTGAATTCTCCCAGTTAGTTTTCAGCAGAAACACCATGCTCCTTATCTGGACCTCCTATTGTGAGACAACTCAGACAAGTGGTCATCATCATGCCTGGTCAAGGTGGGCGGTTTTGGTCAATGGTTCCCTAATAGTACAGGGTCATCAGCAACCTATGCATTTTTATTGCGCACGTTCCACTGTTTTCTTGGTCAGAGTTTCTTGCTCAGATGCCACAAAGTTTATGTTTTAGATGCCATTCCTCCATGTGTCATGGCCTCCTTTAGTGCAAAACAAGGAGGTGGCTTGGCCTTCTGCCTAATGCCTATATATGAGGAAGCTGTCCTTGGGCCCCGCCCTGTCTTTCCTGCCTCACTATTATAACGTTTATAATTGAATAGTAGAACAATATGGATTTGTCCTTTTAGTTCATCTTACCCTGAAAGTTCAATAAATGCATTTGTCTGTGATTCTTTCTTCCTTTACTTTGCTGTGTCAGTCAATGTGTGCATTCTCACCGGCCTCTGTCAGACAAAGAGAATAACTACAAAGCCTCAAAGCCTTAAGTAAACAATGTAATAACTCCTAAAGTGACCTTGTGATCTGGAGAAACTTGCTCTTTACTTGTTCCCCTGCTTTCTTCAGTATCATAATTTCCAGGCTCTAGCCCAGTTGGTCTTGTCACTAATTTTCCTCCTTGCCATTCTTTCCCTAACAGCCTCCCCATCCTTAGAGAGCCTTTTCTTCCTGTAAAACAAACCACATCCCTCACTAGTCTCTGAATAATGCGCACTGACACCAGGCATCCTTTACATGAGGCCTTAGTCACATAGCTCACACTGGCAGGGTGTGGTGAAAAGAACATGAACTTTAGAAGTAGATAGGTCTAGGAGCCCTTCCCTGCTTTATAATTACTGGTTGTGTGATCTTTTGAAAGGGACTTAACTCTTTCAAACTTTACTTTTCTCATTTGCAAGGTGGAGACAAAAATCCTGCCTCATAACTTTGTAATGAGGAAACATAGTATCAGGCATAGAGAAAAATCATTGTCTCCTTTTTCTTTTGTCCAGTATTTACTGACCATCTATCATATATGAGGCACTACAGCTGTCACCAGGGTTACTGGGTTAAAAGACATGTCTTTACCATCAAAGAACTCACAGGCTAGGGAGGAGATATCATAAAAATAAATAACTACCAACAATGTGGAAATGTCTATAAAATAAGTAAGCCTATTGCATTATGTTTATTCAGGAGATATGTGCCAGTACTGGTCTGAAAGGATCAGAGATGGTTTTTTGAAGTGATAAAAATAAAGATTTGGAATGAGCAGAATTTTCCAATAGAAAGCAGAGCAGGAAGTTTTAGCATGTGCAACCTATGAAATCCAAAGAGAGATGGTGACAACACATAGGATCTTAGAAGGACTGAACTTTATTTTATTCAGAATGGGGCTTGAGGAATCCAAAGAAAGCTTGTAGAATTAAGAGGGGGCCTGAGTATTCAAGGTCTAGGCACAGTAAATACATTAGTGTGTTTGAACTCTTATAGATGTTTGTGTTATCACCATTGTAAAGATGAAACAGAAACAAAAATAAGCATTCCTTAAATCATAAAGCATTTAGGTTGCTGAGCCAAGGTTTATACCTTGGGAATCTAGCCCCATATCCAGTGCTTTAAACCAGCCTGCATTGTTCCTGTCCTCCAAGCTAATGCATTAAAGCATCCACTTGGGGCTCTTCCAGTTCTTTCCCTTTATTCATATAAATGTCAGTCACATATGAAATCCTTGGACCATGCTACTAATCCAAGTTACTGTATCATTGTTTTGCATGAGACAAATTAGCTATAAAAAATTCTAGGAGATGCAACACCAATTAATTAGAATTTAAGAGAATAGTTCTCTAAGGTGGACAGATTTTGTATTGCCATACAAAAATCTATACTTTATCTCTGTGCCAGCTCTAAACTGAGGCGTTTAGGTCCTGGTTAAAATCTTATGTGCAATATTTCAAGCCTGATCACAGGCAGTTACAAAGGCTTTACCCGGCAGGTTTCAAGCCTTTCCATAACAGACTTGGTGCACAGCTGATGCAATGCAGTCTCTGAACAGAGTTACAGTAAAGGATCCAGGCCCGCCTGGCTGGTCACACTCTCCACATACTTGTTTTCCTAGCCCTGGTGCCTTTGTTTCTAGATCTCTTTATCTGTGGTCTTTGCAAAAGGTCCTCCTCAGATGCCTCTGCTGAGAACTTATTACTGCACCATACTTGGGTCTACTTGCCCACACGCAGTAAAGCCAATCTACTGATATTGGGTCGTGGTGAAGGAAAGGACAGCGTTTATTGTAGGTACCAGGCAAGGAGAACAGGGAGCTTTTTCTCATGAGACCAGAACTCTCTGATGGTTTTCAGAGAAGGGGTTTTAAAGGCAGTATGGGGGGGGGGGGGGGGGCTGCAGGGTACGTGATCAGCTCGTGCACAATTCCCGTATTGGTTGGCATCAAGGTGAAGTTTCAACCTTCATCAACCCTCTGGTTTCAACCAGTCTAGGGTCTATGTTATAGCACTCAGCAGTTTTCATCTGGTGGCAGGTCTACTTCCTGTAAAAACAACTTAGCAATGTGTGTCAGGCCCTTGTCTATATCTTTCAGGGAACTGTGAGTTCAGTGATTCTGCTGTGTGGAAGATTTAGAGTCTAAATTATTATGTTTCCCAGCCCAACAGCTATTCTTTGTTTCTACATCTTCATATTTCCTAATTATTAACTCTTGAACCAGCTTTTAGAGACCCAATGGAGGCCAGGGAGACTAAAGCAAAAGCCTTTTACTGCAAAGAACAGGGACACAGGGACTTGTATACAGTTTCAACCTCCTTACTGGAGCGTAGGAGGAACCCTTGGAGAAGATTTTCCCCACCTGACTCAGTCCTTTCCCACCCCAGTCCTTTCCCCCTGTAGCCCTCACACCACTTCAGGTTTCATAAAATTTCCAGAGCCTTTTGTTTGGTTTCCTCAACACTGAGATGCCCCCCACGTCTGCACTGATCCACCTGACCCTAGACCAGTGAGCTGTTCCAGGCTGAGCTGGTCTCATTTTAGACTCTTGCTTATACCATTATAGTTTGAAATTAACTCATTCATTTTTGACATGTTACTTTAATCAATTACTCCAACACCTGACAACTGAGCTTTATTTCTCCCAAATCAACTGAGCTCCTGACATAAACAGAAAATATATACTTGTCAGTGTAACAGAAATCTTTAATGCATGTAAGTAAGCACAATTAAAGGAAGAAAAGTACAATTTATACTGAAGGCACTGGAATGAATGAATACCCAGATTCATTTACCGAATGGCACTATTATATTCTCAGTATTGGTAAAGGTAACAATTCTTTCTAAATGAACCTGTAATTTCAATGCAATCTCAATCAATATGCTAACTCTACCCAAAGTTCAGTTGAATAGGGAGGGCTCAAACAATGTTAAAGCAATTTCATGAAAAATATAATACTTTCCAAAATTCTAATTCTTAAAATTATCACTGATCCCCAGTTATGGATTATGATGATTTATTTTGTATATTTGTTACTAAATACCTTGTAAGTCCTAAATTCCAATGACAATGCATGGTTAATATTTTTATGTAGGGATAAAAAGAGGTAAGAATACTTCCCTAGAGGGTCATGTATTTCATATCTCTTTAATTCACTTTGATAAGACCTATAAATTAAAATGTTATATTATGATTAATAAAATATGTAAAAATAATGACTGCTTTACAGAATTGATTGATTATAGTAATTTAAAAAAAACAAGTGGCACAAATTTATGAGATGTTTAGTCAGAGTGTTGAAGAGAAAAAATTAGGGGAAGATGGAAGGCAAAGGGACACAGAGATGGATTAAGCAGAGAAAAGGCTTTATATTCTAGGATAATACAGAAACTACTGACCCTATAAGCAAAAATAGTAAAGAGACAGGGAATTTAGACAATGGCCTTGTCTTTGGATAACTGTTTGAGTATTTAGTTTGAAATCACCAGGGATGCTTAGCTGAGTGAGTTAAAATGTAGTTACCATATTAGAGACAAAAGGCTTAGTCTGCATACATTTAACATCACTTACTAATGATTCGGGGTGGTGTTATACTAAAACAGTTTCAAATAATCAATGGACCAGGAATGATAATTAGGAACTGCTGGAGATAGAAATTTTGTAATTGTATACATTTTGTATGCAAATTAGATTTTAATTATAGAATTCCTCAAATATTTAGTTGTCCTTGTTAATGCTAATTGGTTTGGTAAATAGTTTTAACAAGGGAATTATGTATTGTAAAACTGTGTTTTCTAAATTAAAAGCCAGCTTTGGGTTAAAAGCACTCATTCTGAAATTAGACGACTTGGGTTGAATGCCTGACTCTGCTGTTTGTCAACATTTGTGAACTTCGAGCAAGTTAATGAATTTGTGTGTGCCTATACGTGATCATCCTTATCACAGGATTAATATTAGTATCTATCTCATCAAGTAGTCATGAGGTTTAAATAGTCAACTGTGTTCAAAGTTTCCTTGATATCTGGTCCATACATTTAAATAGTTTGGCAAAATTTTAATCATGAGGATAATTTAAAATGTATTGGTAATTGCTACAGAATTCATATACCTGTCATTTCCTTACTATACATTTTTCTCCTGAGTTGTTATTTTGATTTTAAATCCAAACCTCTTACTTTTAGGATAGATTTATATTGCATATATTGGTAATGATATAAATCATAAATTTACCCTATTTCAATGTTTTCATAAAGTAAATATAAATAGTAATTTCTATTGCTAATATTTAAGGCTAAGATATTTGAACACATTTATGAGTGGTTTGATTATTTACTACATTCATATTAAAAATCATAGAATTTGATCAAAGCATGTGAATGTTTAGCACCCTACTAGGTGTAATTACCTACAATATTTATTTATTTTTATTTTTTATTTTTTGTCTTTGCCAATGGTTTTTATTGGAGTAAAATTGCTTTACAATGTTATGTTAGTTTCTGCTGTACAATGAAGTGAATCAGCTATATGTATACCTATATCCGCTCCCTATTGGACCTCCCTCTCCCCCTTCCCCTCCCCATCTAGGTCATCACAGAGCACCAAGCTGAGCTCGCTTAGCTATACCGCATGTTCCCACTAGCTATTTTACACATGGTAGTGTATTTATGTCAAGCCTAATCTCCTAATTCGTCCCACCCTCCCCTTCCCCCCTGTGTCCACATGTCTATTCTCTACGTCTATGTGTCTATTCCTGCCCTGCAAATAGGTTCATCTGTACCATTTTTCTAGATTCCACATATATGTGTTAATATACGATATTTGTTTTTCTGTTTCTGGCTTACTTCACTCTGTATGACAGACTCTAGGTCCATCTACATCTCTAAAAATGACCCAATTTTGTTCCTTTTTATGGCTGAGTAATATTCCATTGTATATGTGTACCACATCTTCTTTATCCATTCATCCATCGTTGGACATTTAAGTTGTTTCTATGTCCTGGCTATTGTAAATAGTGCTGCAATGAACATTGAGGTACATATGTCCTTTAGAATTATGGTTTTCTCAGAGTATATGCCCAGTAGTAGTAATGCTTGGTCATATTGTATTTCTATTTTCAGTTTTCTAAGGAACCTCCATACATACTGTTCTCCGTAGTGGCTGTATAAAGTTACATTCCCACCAACAGTGCAAAAGTGTTCCCTTTTCTCCACACCCTCTCCAGCGTTTATTCTTTGTAGATTTTTTGATGATGGCCATTCTGACCCACCTCCTAAATAATGAAAATAAAACCAAAAATAAACAAATGGGACCTAATTAAACTTAAAAGCTTTTGCATAGCAAAGGAAACTATAAACGAGACAAAAAGACAACTCTCAGAATGGGAGAAAATATTTGGAAATGAAGCAACGGACAAAGGATTGATCTCCAAAATATACAAATAGCTCGTGTAGCTCAATATCAAAAAAACAAACAACCCAATTTAAAAATAGGCAGAAGACCTAAAATACATTTCATCAAAAAAGACATACAGATGGCCAACAGACATGTGAAAAGATGCTCAACATCACTAATTATTAGAGGAATACAAATCAAAACTACCTATAATATTTAAATGACTATAATTTAGACCATGTGCCTCCTATGTCTGAATCTCTGCCTAAGAAATTAATGAGTTGAATTAAATATTGTACAAATGTTACTATAAATGAGATTTATGCCTTCAATCTCGGTTGGTTTGTAGTTAGTTGGCATGTATTATCCTGACATTCAAGCACACCACACCTTTCCAACTAGATATATTTACTACCACTTTATCTCAAGCACCCAAGTTACTTATTTGATCTTCTCTGTACACTATGTGTGCTAGGTACACTTCTATGATGGCCAACAGTGACTGCCACCTCCTAGAACTGACAAACTATGTCATTGTATCCCCTTAAATTGAGGGTGGAACTGATAGAAAAACGTAGAAGTTATATGTCACTTCATGATTAGGTTACAAAGTTTGTGACATCTGTCTTGCAAGCAGACTCTATTAACTTCTCAGCTTACAGCTCTGATGAAGCAAATTGTCACATCAGAGAGACCATGATACGAGAAACCCAGGGTGACCTCTGGCCAACAATCACAAGAAGGTGAATGCTGCCAACAACCACTAGGTGCACTTAAAAGGGGATCTTTCCCCATTAGAGCCTTTGGATGAGTCTGCAGATCCTGGGCTGACACTTAGATACCATCCTTGGGAGAGAGGGGGAAGCTGAGGACCTAGCTAAGCCATGGCCAACTTCCTGAATCACAGAAACTATGAACTGATAAATGTATGCTGTTTTAGGTCATTAATTCTTGAGCAATTTGTAACACAGCAATAGACAATAATACACTATGCCACATAGGAATAACAACAACAACAATAATAATAATAATAATAATATCTGTAAGAATAAGAATAAAGATAAAAATATCCCCCAGTGTCGTAAATCAAAGTATTTCCTTACTGTGCAATGGTACTTTGTAGTTTCATCAGTACAAATTCAATTCCAATCATAAAGCATCAAAATTGATTATGAAATATCTAGGAAAGTAAATACAAATATATATTCTAAACATTGTAAGTTGTGTATACATTAAATATGAAGGACAGATCATAATTATATTTTTGGAAATTTTTTCACAGAATAGTTGGAATTAGGCTTCTTAAAACAATGATTCAAAAGAAGTTTTTGCTCAAGACATGGTAATTTTCCTGTTGTTTTCCTTTGAATATGCATAAAGAATTATTAGGTTCCAAGACTCTCCCAGTCACACTTCTCAATGTAATTATATAATCAAAATCACATGTGAATACTGCTATAATACTGCATAATAACGAAGCCTTGACTTAGTCACACTAATTGAGAAGCAGGATAGCAGCATCACTTTGAAGTTTTCTGACTGCTTCTTGTTAGTATATCTCTTTGCCTCCTCTACAGAGGTAACAGCGATTGTAAATGTTACGGTTATCATCTTACTTTAAAAAGAGTTTGTCACATGAAGGTTAAACAATACACTACTAAATAACAAAGAGATCAGTGAAGAAATCAAAGAGGAAATCAAAAAATACCTAGAAATAAATGACAATGAAAATACGACAACCCAAAACCTATGGGATGAAGCAAAAGCAGTTCTAAGACGGAAGTTTATAGCAATACAATCGTACCTCAGGAAACAAGAAACATCTCAAATAAACAACCTAACCTTACACCTAAATCGATTAGAAAAAGAAAAACAAAAAAACCCCAAAGTTAGCAGAAGGAAAGAAATCATAAAGATCAGATCAGAAATAAATGAAAAAGAAATGAAGAAAAAAATACCTAAGAGCAATGAAACTAAAAGATGGTTCTCTGAGTAGATAAAAAAAAATTGATAAACCTTTAGCCAGACTCATCAAGAAAAACGGGGAGAAGACTCAAATCAATAGAATTAGAAATGAAAAAGGAGAAGTAACAACTGACACTGCAGAAATACAAAAGATCATGAGAGATTACTACAAGCAACTCTATGCCAATAAAATGGACAACCTGGAAGAAATGGACAAATTCTTAGAAAAGCACACCCTTCTGAGACTGAACCAGGAAGAAATAGAAAATATAAACAGACCAATCACAAGCACTGAAATTGAAACTGTGATTAAAAATCTTCCAACAAACAAAAGCCCAGGACAAGATGGCATCACAGGCGAATTCTATCAAACATTTAGAAAAGAGCTAACACCTATCCTTCTCAAACTCTTCCAAAATGTAGCAGAGGGAGGAACATTCCCAAACTCATTCTACGAGGCCACCATCACCCTGATACCAAAACCAGACAAAGATGTCTCAAAGAAAGAAAACTACAGGCCAATATCACTGATGAATATGGATTCAAAAATCCTCAGCAAAATACTAGCAAACAGAATCCAACAGCACATTAAAAGGATCATACACCATGATCAAGTGGGGTTTATCCCAGGAATGCAAGGATTCTTCAATATACTCAATCGATGTGATACACCATATTAACAAATTGAAGGAGAAAAACCATATGATCATCTCAATAGATGAAGAGAAAGCTTTCGACAAAATTCAACACCAATTTATGATAAAAACTCTCCAGAAAGTAGGCATAGAGGCAACTTACCTTTACATAATAAAGGCCATCTATGACAAACCCACAGCCAAAATCATTCTCAATGGTAAAAACTGAAACCATTTCCACTAATATCAGGAACAAGAAAAGGTTGCCCACTCTCACCACTGTTATTCAAAATAGTTTTGGAAGTTTTAGCCACAGCAATTAGAGAAGAAAAAGACATAAAAGGAATCCAAATTGGAGAAAAAGTAACACGGTCACTGTTTGCAGATGACATGATACTATACATAGAGAATCCCAAAGATGCTACTAGGAAACTACTAGAGCTAATCGATGAATTTGGTAAAGTAGCAGGATGTAAAATTAATTCACAGAAATCTCTTGCATTCCTATACACCAACAACAAAAATTCTGAAAGAGAAATTAAGGAAACACTCCCATTTACCATTGCAACAAAAAGAATAAACCTACCTAAGGAGACAAAAGACCTGTATGCAGAAAACTATAAGACACTGATGAAAGAAATTAAAGTTGATACAAACAGATGGATAGATATACCATGTTCTTGGATTGGAAGAATCAACATTGTGAAAATGACTATACTAACCAAACCAATCTACAAATCCAGCCATCCCTATCAAACTACCAACAACATTTTTCACAAAATTAGTATACAAAATTTCACAGTTTTTATGGAAACACAAAAGACCCTGAATAACCAAAGCAATCTTAAGAAAGAAAAATGGAGCTGGAAGAATCAGGCTCCCTGACTTCAGACTATAGTACAAAGCTACAGTAAACAAGACAGTATGGTACTGGCACAAAAACATAAATACAGATCAATGGAACAGGATAGAAAGCCCAGAGATAAACCCACACACATATGGCCACCTAATTTTCATAAAGGAGGCAAGAATATACAATGGAGAAAACACAACCCCTTCAATAAGTGGTGATGGGAAAATTGGACAGCTAAATGTAAAAGAATGAAGTTAGAACACTCCCTAACACCATACAAGAAAATAAACTCAAAATGGATTAAAGACGTAAATGTAAGGCCAGACACTATAAAACTCTTAGAGGAAAACATAGGCAGAACACTCTATGACAGACCTCACAGCAAGCTCCTTTTTGACCCACCTCCTAGAGAAATTGAAATAAAAATAAACAAGTGGGACGTAATGAAACTTCAAAGCTTTTGCACAGCAAAGCAAACCATAAACAAGACGAAAAGACATCCCTCAGAATGGGAGAAAATATTTGGAAATGAAGCGACTGACAACGGATTACTCTCCAAAATATACAGGTAGCTCATGCAGCTCAATATCTAAAAAAAAACCCAATCCAAAAATGGGCAGTAGACCTAAATAGATATTTCTCCAATGAAGATATACAGATTGCCAAAAAACATATGAAAGAATGCTCAACATCACTAATCTTCAGAGAAATGCAAATCAAAACTACAATGAAGTATTACCTCACACCAGTCAGAATGGCCATCATCAAAAACTCTACAAACAGTAAATTCTGGAGAGGGTGTGGAGAAATGGGAACCCTCTTGCACTGTTGGTGGGAATGTAAATTGATACAGCCACTATGGAGAACAGTATGGAGGTTCCTTAAAAACTAAAAATAGCACTACCATACAACCCAGAAATCCCACCACTGGGCATATACCCTGAGAAAACCATAATTCAAAAGGGTCATGTACCACAATGTTCATTGCAGTCCTCTTTACAATAGCCATACATGGAAACGACCTAAGTGTCCATCAATAGATGAATGGATATAGAAAATGTGGCACACATATACAATGGAATATTACTTAGCCATATAAAGAAACAAAATTGAGTTATTTTTAGTGAGGTGGATGGACCTAGAGACTGTCATACAGAGTGAAGTAAGTCGGAAAGAGAAAAACAAATACCATATGCTAACACATACATATGGAATCTAAAAAAAAAAAAAAAAAAGGTTCTGAAGAACCTAGGGGCAGGACAGGAATAAAGGCGCAGACATAGAGAATGCACTTGAGGACATGGAGAGGGAGAAGTGTAAGCTGGGACGAAGTGAGAAAGTGGCATGGACATATATACACTACCAAATGTAAAACAGATAGCTAGTGGGAATCAGCCACATAGCACAGGGAGCTCAGCTCGGTGCTTTGTTTCCACCTAGAGGTGTGGGATACGGAGGGTGGGAGGGAGACACGAGAGAGGATATATGGGGATATATGTTTATGTATAGCTTATTCACTTTGTTATACAGCAGAAACTAACACACCATTGTAAAGCAATTATTCTCCAATAAAGATGCTAAAAAAAAGAGTTTGTAACATAGGTCTGTATTCTTCAAATGTATTTTCTTTGATGAATATGCTTAAAATAACAAAATGCTAGTTTATATGATTGGCCTACATAAAATGACTACATGGAAAATTGAAATATACTCTTCTGACATCACTGGTTAAAATAAACATCTATATAATATTTCTCATAATGTCAGCATAGACGTAATTTATTATTTTATGTCTGGAAAGAGATAAAGGACAACTGTAGCTGTTTGCTCTGCTTTATTATAATGAATTTCCCATGAAAATCTCCCAACCCTATAGCTACAGTATAACCATGAGGGGAAACACTTAGAGAATCATTTACAAATATTTATTAAACATTTTAATATGTGATATACCTTTAAAAGTATCAAGGTTTGCATTCTTTTGGATACATCGTATTCTACTTGGTGACTATTGTACTGGAAAACTTAGTGCAGAATTAGTGTAACTTGGAGAAATAGTTGTTTACAACTTGTAACAGGTCACATAAGAATAAAATTAAGCAGGGTCTTCCCAGGCAGTACAGCGTTTATGACTTCACCTTCCAACGCAGGGGATGCTTGTTCAATCCCTGGTCGGGGATAAGATTCCACATGCCTCGTGGCAAAAAAACCAAAGCATAAAACAGAAGCAATATTGTAATAAATTCAATAAAGACTTAAAAAAAAAAGAATACAGTTAAGCAGAGTTGGTTTGAATGACTGGTGGAGCTGGAACTAATAGAACATCACAAAAGTTACATGCCGTTTCCATGATTGAATAGAATTATTTTAGTATCATTTGGGTTTTGCAGTTTTTAATATATTACAATTATATATTAATAGCAATCAATTTTTTTCATGTTTATTGGAGTATAATTTCTTTACAATGGTGTGTTACTTTCTGCTTTGTAACAAAGTGAATCAGTTATACATATACATATGTTCCCATATCTCTTCTATATTCCGACTCCATCCCTCCCACCCTCCCTATCTCACCCCTCTAGGTGGTCACAAAGCACGGAGCTGATCTACCTGTGCTATGCAGCTGCTTCCCACTAGCTATCTATTTTACGGTTGGTACTGTATATATGTCCATGCCACTTTCTCGCTTTGTCACAGCTAACCCTTCCCCCTCCCCATATCCTCAAGCCATTCTCTAGTAGGTCTGTGTCTTTATTCCTGTCTTACCCCTAGGTTCTTCATGACATTTTTTTTCTTAAATTCCATATATATGTGTTAGCATATGGTATTTGTCTTTATCTTTCTGACTTACTTCACTCTGTATGACAGACTCTAGGTCCATCCACCTCATTACAAATAGCTCAATTTCGTTTCTTTTTATGGCTGAGTAATATTCCATTGTATATATGTGCCACATCTTCTTTATCCATTCATCAGATGATGGACACTTAGGTTGTTTCCATCTCCAGGCTATTGTAAATAGGGCTGCAATGAACATTTCGGTACATGACTCTTTTTGAATTATGGTTTGCTCAGGGTATATGACCAGTAGTGGGATTGCTGGGTCATATGGTAGTTCTATTTGTAGTTTTTTAAGGACCCTCCATACTGTTCTCCATAGTGGCTGTACCAGTTCACATTCCCACCAACAGTGCAAGCGGGTCCCCTTTTCTCCACACCCTCTCCATCATTTATTGTTTGTAGATATCTTGATGATGGCCATTCTGACCAGTGTGAGATGATATCTCATTGTACTTTTGGTTTGCATTTCTCTAATGATTGATGATGTTGAGCATTCTTTCATGTGTTTGTTGGTAGTCTGTGTATCTTCTTTGGAGAAATGTCTGTTTAGGTCTTCTGCCCATTTTTGGATTGGGTTGTTTGTTTTTTTGTTATTGAGCTGCATGAGCTGCTTATAAATTTTGTAGATTAATCCTTTGTCAGTTGCTTCATTTGCAAATATTTTCTCCCATTCTGAGGGTTGTCTTTTGGTCTTGTTTATGGTTTCCTTTGCTGTGCAAAAGCTTTGAAGTTTCATTAGGTCCCATTTGTTTCTTTTTGTTTTTATTTCCATTTCCCTAGGAGGTGGGTAAAAAAGGATCTTGCTGTGATTTATGTCATAGAGTGTTCTGCCTATGTTTTCCTCTAAGAGTTTGATAGTTTTTGGCCTTACATGTAGGTCTTTAATCCATTTTGAGCATATTTTTGTCTATGGTGTTAGGGAGTGACCTAATCTCATACTTTTACATGTACCTGTCCAGTTTTCCCAGCACCACTTATTGAAGAGGCTGTCCTTTCTCCACTGTACATTCCTGCCTCCTTTATCAAAGATAACATGACCATATGTGTGTGGGTTTATCTCTGGGCTTTCTATCCTGTTCCATTGATCTATATTTCTGTGTTTGTACCAATACCATACTGTCTTGATTACTGTAGCCTTGTAGTATAGTCTGAAATCCGAGAGCCTGATTCCTCCAGCTCCGTTTTTCGTTCTCAAGATGGTTTTGGCTATTCGGGGTCTTTGGTGTTTCCATACAAATTGCGAAATTTTTTGTTTTAGTACTGTGAAAATTGCCAATGGTAGTTTGATAGGGATTGCATTGAATCTGTAGATTGCTTTGGGTAGTAGAGTCATTTTCACAATGTTGATTCTTCCAATCCAAGACCATGCTATATCTCTGCATCTATTTGTATCACCTTTAATTGCTTTCATCAGTGTCTTATAATTTTCTGCATACAGGTCTTTTTTCTCCTTAGGTAGGTTTATTCTTAGATATTTTATTCCTTTTGTTGCACTGGTAAATGGGAGTGTTTTCTTGATTTCACTTTCAGATTTTTCATCATTAGTGTATAGGAATGCCAGAGATTTCTGTGCATTAATTTTGTATCCTGCTACTTTACCAAATTCATTGATTAGCTCTAGTCGTTTTCTGGTAGCATCTTTAGGATTCTCTATGTATAGTATCATGTCATCTGAGAACATGGACAACTTTACTTCTACTTTTCCGATTTGGATTCCTTTTATTTCCTTTTCTTCTCTGATTGCTGTGGCTAAAACTTCCAAAACTATGTTGAATAAGAGTGGTGAGAGTGGGCAAACTTGTCTTGTTCCTGATCTTAGTGGAAATGCTTTCAGTTTTTCAGCATTGAGGACGATTTTGGCTGTGGGTTTGTCATATATGGCCTTTATAATGTTGAGGAAAGTTCCCTGTATGCCTACTTTCTTCAGGGTTTTTATCATAAATGGTGTTGAATTTTGTCAAAAGCTTTCTCTGCATCTATTGGGGTGATCATATGGTATTTCTCCTTCAACTTGTTAATATGGTGTATCACGTTGATTGATTTACGTATATTGAAGAATCCTTGCATGCCTGGAATAAACCCCACTTGATCATGGTGTATGATCCTTTTAATGTGCTGATGGATTCTGTTTGCTAGTATTTTGTTGAGGATTTTTGCATCTATGTTCATCAGTGATATTGGCCTGTAGTATTCTTTCTTTGTGACATCCTTGTCTGGTTTCCATGTCAAGGTGATGGTGGCCTCGTAGAATGAGTTTGGGAGCGTTCCTCCCTCTGCTATATTTTGGAGGAGTTTGAGAAGGATAGGTGTTAGCTCTTTTCTAAATGTTTGATAGAATTTGCCTGTGAAGCCATCTGGTCCTGGGCTTTTGTTTGTTGGAAGATTTTTAATCACAGTTTCAATTTCAGTGCTTGTGGTTGGTGTGTTCATATTTTCCATTTCCTTCTGATTCAGTCTTGGCAAGTTGTGCATTTCTAAGAATTTGTCCGTTTCTTCAAGGTTGTCCATTTTATTGTCAAAGAGTTGCTTGTAGTAATCTCTCATGGTCTTTTGTATTTCTGCAGTGTCAGTTGTTACTTCTTTTTTATTTCTAATTCTATTGATTTGAGTCTTCTCTCTTTTTTTCTTGATGACTCTGGCTAAGGGTTTATCAATTTTGTTTATCTCCTCAAAGAACCAGCTTTTAGTTTTATTGATCTTTGCTATTATTTCCTTCATTTCTTTTTCATTTATTTCTGATCTGATTTTTATGATTGCTTTCCTTGTACTAACTTTGGGGATTTTTTGTTCTCCTTCTCTAATTGCTTTAAGTGCAAGTTTAGGTTGTTTATTCGAGATGTTTCCTGTTCCTTGAGGTAGGATTTTATTGCTATAAACTTCCCTCTTAGAACTGCTTTTGCTGCATCCCATAGGTTTTGGGTCATCATGTCTCCATTGTCATTTGTTTCTAGGTATTTTTTTTATTTCCTCTTTGATTTATTCAGTGATCACTTCGTTACTGAGTAGTGTATTGTTTAGCCTCCATGTGTTTGTATTTTTTACATATCTTTTCCTGTAATTGATATCTAGTCTCATAGCATTTTGGTCAGAAAAGGTACTTGATAAAATTTCAATTTTCTTAAATTTACCAAGGCTTGATTTGTGACCCAAGATATGATCTATCCTGGAGAATGTTCCATGAGCATTTGAGAAGAATGTGTATTCTGTTGTTTTTGGATGGAATGTCCTATAAATATCAATTAAGTCCTTCATGTTTAATGTATCATTTAAAGCTTGTGTCTCCTTATTTATTTTCATTTTGGATGATCTGTCCATTGGTGAAAGTGGGGTGTTAAAGTCCCCTACTATCAATGTGTTACTATCAATTTCCCCTTTTATGGCTGTTAGTATTTGCCTTATGTATTGAGGTGCTCCTATGTTGGGTGCATCAATATTTACAATTGTCATATCCTCTTCTTGGATCAATCCCTTGATCATTATGTAGTGTCCTTCTTTGTCTCTTGTAATAGTCTTTATTTTAAAGTCTATTTTGTTTGATATGAGAATTGTTACTCCAGCTTTCTTTTGGTTTCCATTTGCATGGAATATCTTTTTCCATCCCCTTACTTTCAGTCTGTATGTGTCTCTAGGTCTGAAGTGAGTCTCTTGTAGACAGCATATATAAGGGTCTTGTTTTTTTATCAATTCAGCCAGTCTGTGTCTTTTGGTGGGAGCATTTAGTCCATTTACATTTTACATAATTATCAATATGTATGTTCTTATTCCCATTTTCTTAATTGTTTGGGGTTCGTTATTGTAGGTCTTTTACTTCTCTTGTGTTTTTTGCCTAGAGAAGTTCCTTTAGCACTTATTGTAAAGCTGGTTTGGTGGTGCTGAACTCTCTCAGCTTTTGCTTGTCTGTAAAGGTTTTAATTTCTCCATCAAATCTGAATGTGATCCTTGCAGGGTAGAGTAATCTTCGTTGCAGATTTTTCTCCTTCATCACTTTAAATATGTCCTGCCAGTCCCTTCTGGCTTGCAGAGTTTCTGCTGAAAGATCAGTGGTTAACCTTATGGGGATTCCCATGTGTGATATTTGTTGTTTTTCCCTTGCTGCTTTTAATATGTTTCCTTTGTATTTAATTTTTGAGAGTTTGATTAATATGTGTGTTGGCATATTTCTCCTAGGATTTATCCTTTATGGGACTCTATGTGCTTCCTGGACTTGCTTAACTATTTCCCTTCCCATATAAGGGAAGTTTTCAACAATAAGCTCTTCAAATATTTTCTCAGTCCCTTTCTTTTTCTCTTCTTCTTCTGGAACCCCTATAATTCGAATGTTGGTGTGTTTAATGTTATCCCAGAGGTCTCTGACACTGTCCTCAGTTCTTTTGATTCTTTTTTCTTTATTCTGCTCTGCAGTAGTTATTTCCACTATTTTATCTTCCCGGTCACTTATCCGTTCTTCTGCTTCAGTTATTCTGCTATTGATCCCATCTGGAGTATTTTTAATTTCATTTATTTTGTTGGTCATTGTTGCTTGTTTCATCTTTAGTTCTTCTAGGTCTTTGTTAAATTTTCTTGCATTTTGTCTGTTCTATTTCCAAGATTTTGGATCATCTTTACTATCATTATTCTGAATTCTTTATCACATAGACTGCCTATTTCCTCTTCATTTGTTAGGTGTGGTGGGTTTTTATCTTGCTCCTTAATCTGCTGTGTGTTTTTCTGTCTTCTCATTTTGCTTATCTTACTGTGTTTGGGGTCTCCTTTTTGCAGGCTGCAGGTTTGTAGTTCCCATTGTTTTTGGTGTCTCTCCCCAGTGGCTAAAGTTGGTTCAGTGGGTTGTGTAAGCTTCCTGGTGTAGGGGACTAGTGGCTGTGTTCTGGTGGATGGGGCTGGATCTTGTCTTTTTGGTGGGCAGGTCCACGTCTGGTGGTGTGTTTTGGGGTGTCTGTGGACTTATTATATTTTAGGCAGCCTCTCTGTAATGCGTGGGGTTGTGTTCCTGTCTTGCTAGTTGTTTGGCATAGGGTGTCCAGCACTGTAGCTTGCTGGTCGTTGAGTGAAGCTGGGTGCTGGTGTTGAGATGGAGATCTCTGGGATATTTTTGCCATTTGATATTATGTGCAGCTGGGAGGTCTCTTGTGGACCAGTGTCCTGAAGTTGTCTCTCCCACCTCAGAGGCAGAGCACTGACTCCTGGCTGCAGCACCAAGAGCCTTTTATCCACATGGCTCAGAATAAAAGGGAGAAAAAGTAGAAAGAAAGAAAAAGAAAGAAGGGAGAGAGGAAGGGAGGAAGGAATGAAGGAGGGAAAGAAGGAAAGAAAGAAAGAAAGAAGATAAAATAAGATAAAATAAAGTTATCAAAATAAAAAATAATTATTAAGTAAAAAAAAATTTTTAAAAGAAAACAAAAAGACAGATAGAACCCTAGGACAAATGGTGTAAGCAAAGCTATACAGACAAAATCTTACACAGAAGCATACACATACACACTCACTAAAAGAGGAAAAGGGGAAAAAATTATAAACCTTGCTCTCAAAGTCCACCTCCTCAATTTGGGATGATTCGTCATCTATTCATGTATTCCACAGATGCAGGGTACATCAAGTTGATTGTAGAGCTTTAATCCGCTGCTTCTGAGGCTGCTGGGAGTTTTCCCTTTCTCTTCTTTGTTCTCACAGCTCCCGGGGCTCAGCTTCGGATTTGGCCCCGCCTCTGCATGTAGGTTGCCGGAGGGTTTCTGTTCTCCGCTCAGACAGGACAGGGTTACAGGAGTAGCTGCTTCAGGGACTCTGGCTCACTCAGGCTGGGGGAAGGGAGGGGTAGGTAGTGCGGGTGGAGCCTGCGGCGGCAGAGGCCGGCGTGTCATTGCACCAGCCTGTGGCGCGCCACATGTTCTCCCGGGGGAGTTGTCCCTGGATCCCGGGACCCTGGCAGTGGCGGGCTGCACAGGCTCCCCGGAAGGGAGGTGTGGATAGTGACCTGTGCTCGCACACAGGCTTCTTGGTGGCGGCAGCAGCAGCAGCCTTAGTGTCTCATGCCCATCTCTGGGGTCCGCGCTTTTAGCCACGGCTCGCACCCGTCTCTGGAGCTCCTTTAAGCAGTGATCTTAATCCCCTCTCCTCACGCACCAGCAAGCAAAGAGGGAAGAAAAAGTCTCTTGCCTCTTCGGCAGGTCCAGAGTTTTCCCTGGACTCCCTCCCGGCTAGCCGTGGTGCACTAACCCCCTGCAGGCTGTGTTCACGCTGCCAACCCCAGTCTTCTCCCTGCGCTCCGACCAAAGCCCGAGCCTCAGCTCCCAGCCCTGCCCGCCCCAGCTGGTGAGCAGACAAGCCTCTCGGGCTGGTGAGTGCCGGTCGGCACCGATCCTCTGTGCGGGAATCTCTCCGCTTTGCCCCCCACACCCCTGTGGCTGTGCTCTCCTCCATGGCCGCGAAGCTATCCCCTCCGCCACCTGCAGTCTCTGCCCGCGAAGGGGCTTCCTAGTGTGTTGAAACCTTTCCTCCTTCACAGCCTCTTCCCACTGGTGCAGGTCCCATCCCTATCCTTTTGTCTCTATTTATTCTTTTTTCTTTTGCCCTACCCAGGTACGTGGGGACTTTCCTGCCTTTTGGGAGGTCTGAGGTCTTCTGCCAGCGTTCAGTAGGTGTTCTGTAGGAGTTGTTCCACGTGTAGATGTATTTCTGGTGTATCTGTGGGGAGGAAGGTGATCTCCGCGTCTTACTCTTCAGCCATCTTCCCTTCTCCCCTGCAATCATCTTTTTACTGAGAGCAGATTGACAACTTCAGGGAAACAAGCCACACGCAGAAGCTTCAACAGACACCGTGTTTACTTAGCGATAAGAAAGATACAAAGCAGGAAACCAAATAGCATACATAACAACAGGCTTGCAGATATCTTGTGGCTTCCAGGCAGATTTCTGATGGCCTGAAGACAAGCATGGTCATGAAAGAGAGGTCTGAGTGCCTGTGGACAACCTCTGCTGATGGAAAACATTGGTATTGCGTTCTTTCAGCTTTAACATCTTAAATCACATAGCCCCGAGGCACACTGGATTGAGCCCATGCTCTGGGTCAGCTGCCTCTCACCCATGCTGGATACCCATTACTGGATCTTCACAATAGGATACAGGTGCTTAATCCGGTAGGGAGACCTTAGCCAAATTCACTCTACTTGGACCTGGAAACTCCTAAAAATTCCTTTGTTTATTACCTTAAGAGAGATTTGCCAAAGGTCATGTCCTAAGACGGTGTTGAAGTTAAAGGAATGGCCAAGGAACCAACAGTACAATCTTTTTTTCTGCATATATTATGAAGTTATTCTGTTACAAAACATTTTTAAAGACTAAAAGTTGGTTGTTTTCTTTATAAAGTGATTCAGGAATGTAATGACTGACTCTACTGGTTTCTAGCTCCAGGCTCCCACCCCTAGTTCTTACTGTGTATCTTTGGGCCATATTTTTTATTTTATTATTTTTTTAACTTTTTGGCCACACCACACAGCATGCAGGATCTTAGTTCCCTGACCAGGGACCGAACCCATGTCTCCTCTGGTGGAATCACGGAGTCTTACGCACTGGACTGCCAGGGAGTTACCCTATTTTATTTTCTTTAAGACAGTAGGAAGGGCACATGATAAAAACCAAGTTGTAAAAGAGTTGTTAAAGATTGTTCAAGTACCTTAAAGTAGTCATGTTGCGTGGAAGTTCAGGAAATGAGGACAGTGTAGGGTAGATAAAGTTAAAGAAGTAGGTAGTAGTAAAACATTCTTACATGCATGTAAGAATACTGGAATATTTTTGTGCTATAAAAAGCCATTAAAGGAGTTTAAATAGTATAATCAGAAAACCGAAGCAGTGAAGTTGTGGCTGGTCTGCAGTAAATCTCTAAGGAAAATGATGAAGTGAAAGAAACTAAAAGAATGAAGATATTATCCAGGGAAGGAATTCATTGGATATCTCAATCTGCTTATTTACAACATACGTATAATCAACTTCATTGTAATTATGATCATAAAATAATGTACTTCTTAACATGACACTTAAAATATAAAGAAAACATTTAACCTTAATAGAATTGTAAGAAATAGCAAGGCATATAGTAAAAATGATCTGGTGAATGTTAAGAGAAGGTGGGAAGGAAAGTGTGATAATTTTAGTGTATTTCACAATGCATTGTTAATGGAAAATACTTAGAATTGCTAGTTAAGAAATAGAATATTGTCAGGATAACCAAGTAATCTACTGAAATTATATTTTGTTCCTGTTTTATTGTATCTTAAAGTACATTAAACTATATGCTGCTAGTGTGTCAAAATGCAATTAAGTTTTTATAAATTTAATTTGGTTAAATTTGAGGAATTAAAGAAGGGAGGGAAGGAGGAATAGAGGGGAGCTAGGAAAGAGATAGAAAGGGGGGGTGGGAAGAAAGATAATTGTACAGCAATATGATCAGCATAACAGTGGCTTGATCATGATGCTAAGTTAGATAGAGAAAACAATCACATAATTTTGTATGCATGATGACAGCAAGCATTTTCTAGAGTTAAATCATCAAAAATTAGAACACTTACTAAGATATTGAATGGAATTTGAGGGAAAAAAAGTGCAAGAATTATAAGGCATAATAAAGGCATAAATAAAATCACTGCATTTTCAAGGACTTAATATTAAGTCAACGTAATAGTAAGAGGTAGAAGATAAACTAGGACCTGCAAACTGGTGCTGGGTAGCAAAGAGCTTATCTGTCGTGCAAAGCAATGTGGTATTTGTAAATATTTGTTATTTTTGTTTCTCCAACATTTAAACCTCCTTCTCAGCTTGGAGGAATTCCATGACAGCTAAGATTTAATGAGAGGTAGGGATCCATCTTCACCTATAAAAACAGAAAGAACTTAGAAACTCCTTTCCCCCAGCTCCCTGACAACTATTAATTACTAGAGAGCATAACAGGGAACAGATTTCTGGGAAAATGTAGGTAATCTTGGATAGATTATGTGGTTAGCTAGGCTGCCAGCTTCCCATTAATATTCCCCAATGAGGATAATAAACCTTGCTCCATGGCAGCAAGAGAAAATGTAATTATCCTTAGTGATCATCTGGAATAAAGAACTCACTGGGATCTAGAATTTTAAGGACTGAATATTCAGTGCTTTTCAACAGTATGAACAATTGAGAAAATCAAGGACTATGAAGTAGAGTGCAGCCTCAAAAATCAGAAAACTTTAAAAAGAGAATAAAATTCAAGTATCAGTGCAAACCATTAGTGGAGATGAAGAAACTTAGTATGATAAACAGATCTCTTATCTCACAAAGTTGCAAAGTTGAGATGGCTGACAACCAAACTCAAACATTGATCTGCTGATCCTGCTATGTTGCAGATTACAATGTCAGTTACATTTATAGTCCTGCCAGGTATCCTATGTGAAAACTAGGACATCTTTAGGATAAGATTGGGATCTTCAGAATTGGAATGATTTAGGTAGTGTGAGTACTCATGAACAGCTTCCACTAAATCTCCCTTGCAATTTGCATCTCCTCCTCCTCTTTCTGATGGGGCAGAAGATGTTGCTTGTCAGTGGCAGTTTTCTGAAAAGGGGGGCAAATTGTCCTCATTTCTTATGACCCTCACTTCTCTGTTTAAAAGCCTTTTAATAGAGTTGGGTAACCTCATGGAGGCAAAGAAGAAGGGAAGACATGCCATCAAAAGTCAAACTATAAAGGAAGGTCAAGATAAAGCATGTTAGAACTTTCTAATTTATGTAGGCAAAAATCTAAAGAATAGGTGTAGAAAATAATTCTACGTATGCTTAATCCACAAGAGAGGAGCCGTTATATACAGAACCGGAACAGATAAGTTCCTCAAACTCTGATCAGGTCCCCCCCTAACTCATACTGATCCTTCACTCTGCCAACACTTCGGGTCTTAGAAGGAATGTTTTTGTTCATTGGGCATAGTAGGATAAATTTCAAGCCTCCTTTACAAATGGCTCCACAGCACTTACTGGCAGAGATTCTAATAGCACTCTGCCCTTAGGTCATTGCACAGTGTACCCATGACTGGTTTCAGAAAGGGCAAATATTTTCAGTGAGAAAACTTGGTTATGTATCTCCTTATCTATGGTTTTTGGAAGAAGATATGGTTGAAGGTAAGAATAAGCAAGTGTACTTAGGGAAGGGGCACGTATCTGTGTCATTTAAACTCACCAAAATAACCCAATGAATATCAGCCTTGATGGCTACTCTGAGCTCAAAACACAGCTATACTATGTCCAAGTTTCAAATTTTCAAGAAGAAGCAATAAAACTTGATTTGCAATATGATACTCAGTTACTAGAAGCAGACTGACAAAACTTGGCCTCATTTCACTATGACTATAACAAGGTTGATGATTCATTTTACTGAATTACAGTCATTTAGCCTTTTGATATGCTTTCTCCTCCTGTTGTGTTTTTAAGCACTTATTGAATAGTTTATAAATTATCATGTTATACTACAGAATATAGTACTGAATAGGGAATTCACTTTACAATAAATAAATAAGTTAATGGACTACTGGCCATGTAATTTCTGATCATATAAAATAGCCCATCTTTCAGAAACACCTTGATTTTTCTAATGATAGAATGGCCTATGGAAATTACAATTAAATAATTGCACTGGAGAAACTATCCTGAGCATTTGAGACACTAGTGTAAAGAGGTGGCATGTTCTCTGAATTGACGGACGGCACGTGACTTAAGGTAGTTCACGTTGAATTGTCCTTTAACAGTCTCTAAAAAAGGAGACAAGTTCAACTCAGTGGATAAGTGGAATCACAATCATGAAAGGTAACCTGAAGAGAATGCTGAAGATCGTAATAGCAGCTGGGTCAAAGAAAAAGGCTATTACTATTGAACATTGCTGAGGACCCAACCTAATTTTAAGACCATTTTGCTAGTGCGTAATTTTGTTGCAAACAGCATTCCAGTCATAGAAAGTAAATGTATTTATTGCTGATAAAGTCACTTAAAAATGTTATTCTATCTTTTATTTAAATTCTAATTGGTGTTTTTTAGTATTTATCAAGTAAGCCAAGAAGCACAGGATAAGCAAATAGCTCAGGGGTTTTTGTCCAAAGTTATTGAGTCCCTATTGTGGAATCTAGGTGTACGTTAAGTCAGTAAACTGAAGGGGGGATGTGTGTCATTGTACATGATAAGGATGGCTGAACACAATAAAACTTTGTGTCTGAACTAGGCATCAAATTGTATTTCAAAAGCATTTTCATGAGCAAAATTTCCAGTGAAATTTTATAAGCACTTTAATGTGTCCCAATACCAGAGAAGGCAGGAAAGATTTATGCTGGCAAATTAAGGAAAGGTAATTAAAGTTTCATATAAAAATAGCACACACCACTAACAAAAGAGGACTCATAAAATAAATAAGCAGTAACATTATGATTTTGGTTTTTTGGTTTTTTTGTGGTACGCGGGCCTCTCACTGTTGGGGCCTCTCCCGTTGCGGAGCTCAGGCTCTGGACGTGCAGGCTCAGCGGCCATGGCTCACGGACCTAGCAGCTCCGTGGCATGTGGGATCCTCCCGGACCGGAGCACGAACCCGTGTCCCCTGCATTGGCAGGTGGACTCTCAACCACTGCGCCACCAGGGAAGCCCACATTATGATTTTTGATGCTCTTCACATGTGATTTGCTCACAAAGTTATTTGATAGTGCTGTTCAATTTACAATAACTTATTCTGCAGACCTTACACGTGGGAAACTCCCACACATTAAAAAGTTGCCTGTTTACATTTAGGTATTTAATCCATTTTGAATCCATTTTTTGTGTACGGTGTTAGAGAATGTTCTAATGTCATTCTTTTACATGTAGCTGCCCAGTTTTCCCAGCACCACTTATTGAAGAGACTGTCTTTTCTCCATTGTATACTCTTGCCTCCTTTGTCATAGGTTAATTGACGATAGGTGTGTGGGTTTATTTCAGGTCTTTCTATCCTGTTCCATTGATCTCTATTTTTGTTTTTGTGACAGTATCATACTCTTTTGATGACTGGAGCTTTGTAGTATAGTCTGAAGTCAGGGAGCCTAATTCCTCCAGCTTCATTTTTCTTTCTTAGGATTGCTTTGGCTATTTGGGGGCTTCTGTGCTTCCATACAAATTTTAAATTTTTTGTTCTAGTTCTGTGAAAAACAGCATTGGGAATTTGATAGGGATTGAATTGAATCTGCAGATTGCCTTGGGTAGTATAGTCATTTTGACAATATAGATTCTTCCAATTCAAGAACATTGTATATAGACCTAAACATAAGACCAGGTACTGTAAAACCATTAGAGGAAAACACAGGCAGAGCACTCTCTGACATAAATCACAACAATATCTATTTGGATCCACCTCCTATATGGATTGCTGGATCATATGGTAGTTCTATTTTTAGTTCTTTTAAGGAACCTCCATACTGTTCTCCATAGTTACACAAATTTACATTCCCACCAACAGTGTAGGAAGGTTCCCTTCTCTCCACACCCTCTACAGCATTTATTGTTTGTAGAGTTTTTGATGATGGCCATTATGACTGGTGTGAGGTGATACTTCATTGTAGTTTTGATTTGTGTTTCTCTAATAATTAGTGATGTTGAGCATCTTTTCATGTGCTTTCTGGCCGTCTGTCTGTCTTCTTCGGAGAAATGTCTGTTTAGGTCTCCTGCCATTTTTTGATATGGTTGTTTTTCTTTTCTGGTATTGAGCTGCATGAGCTGTTTTGGAGATTAATCCCTTGTCAGTGGCATTGTTTGCAAATATTTTCTCCCATTCTGTGGTTGTCTTTTCATTTTGTTTATGGTTTCCTTTGCTGTGCAAAAGTTTTAAGTTTAATTAGGTCCCATTTGTTTATTTTTGTTTTTATTTTCAATAATCAAGGAGGTCAATCCAAAAAGATATTGCTGCAATTTATGTTAAAGAGTCTTCTGCCTATGTTTTCCTCTAAGAGTATTATAGTATCCAGTCTTACATTTAGGTCGTTAATCTTTTTTTAATTTATTTTTGTGTATGGTGTTAGACAAGGTTTTAATTTCATTCTTTTACATGTAGCAGGCCAGTTTTCCCGGCACCATTTATTAAACAGACTGTCTTTTCTCCATTGTATATTCTTGCCTCCTTTGTCATAAATTAATTGACTATAGGTGTGTGGGTTTATTTCTGGGCTTTCTATCCTGTTCCATTGGTCTGTATTTCTATTTTTGTGCCAGTACCATACTGTTTTGATGACTATAGCTTTGTAGTATATTCTGAAGTGTGTGAGCCTGATTTCTCCAGCTCCGTTTTTCTTTCTTAGAATTGCTTTGGCTATTTGGGTTCTTTGGTGTTTCCATACAAATTGTAAAATTTTTGGTTCTAGTTCTGTGAAAAATGCCATGTTAATTTTATAGGGATTACATTGAATCTGATGAATTTCCTTGGTAGTAGATTGCCTTGGGTGGTATAGTCATTTTGACAGTATTGATTCTTCCAATCTAAGAACATGGTATATCTTTCCATCTGTTTGTGTCATCTTTGATTTCTTTCATCAGTGTCTTATAGTTTCCAGAGTACAAGTGTTTTGTCTCCTTAGGTAAGGTAATTCCTAGATATTTTATTCTTTTTGATGTGATGGTAAGTGGGATTGTTTCCTTAATTTCTCTTTCTGATAGTTTGTTGTTAGTGTATAGAAATGCAACAAATTTCTGTGTATTAATTTTGTATTTTACAGCATTACCAAATTCATTGATAAGCTTTGGTAGTTTTCTGGCAGCATTTTAAGGATTTTCTATATATAGTATCATGTCATTTGCAAACAGTGACAGTTTTACCTCTCCTTGGCCAATTTAGATTCCTGTTTTTTGTCTTTCTTCTCTGATTGCTGTGGCCAAGACTTCCAAAATTATGTTGAGTAGAAGTGGTGAATGTGGACATCCTTGTCTTTTTCCTTATCTTAGAGGAAATGCTTTCAGCTTTTCACCATTGAGTATGATGTTATCTGTGAGTTTGTGCCTTTATTATGTTGAAGCAGATTCCCTCTATGCCCACTTTCTGGAAAGTTTTAATCATAAATGGATGTTGAATTTTGTCAAAACTTTTTTTGCATCTATTAAGTTGATCACATGTTTTTATTCTTCAATTTGTTAATGTGGTGTATCACACTGATTGATTTTGGATATTGAAAAAAATCCTTGCATCCCTGGGATAAATCCCACTTGATCATGGTGTGTGATCCTTTTAATGTATGTAATATTTTTCTTCACTTTGTCTCCTACAACTTAAAAAAATCATAAATTACTTCAAATCAAACTCCAAAATAATTTTTCTCTTCATACCTCACGGTCTTTACTGATACATTTTTATCCAAATCCCCATCATCTGTAACATGGAATAATGCAAATTCTCTAATTTTATTTTTTTCTCTGCTTGTACTCATTCCTCCTCACTACAGTCATTGACAAGCACTAAATCAAATCACATCACTTATCTGGGATAGCCCACCACTTCTCATTTCGCTTGGAGGAAAAACACCTATACAGCTTGTTGACCTCACCCACCCAAATCTCCAGCCTCACTCCAAATCAGTCTTTCCCTTATACATAATGTTTCTTTCACATTGAACTTCTAGAACCTGCTCTTTTCTCCTGAAGTTAACTGTATTTGCTGTCCCCTCTCTTTGGAATATTCATCCTCATTTATTTTAATGGCTAAATTCTCTTCACCTCACAAGTGTTGGTACAAAGCTCACATTATTATGGAGAGGGACTCAATCTTTATATGTCCCTCACAAAGTTACTGTTTTTTATCTTCCCTGATTATTTTATTCCTAACATCATATTCTGAAATATTATTTGTTTTCAGTACATCTCCTTCAAGTTAAACTCTAAAGTCCTTTCCTAGAGAAGCATGGCTTTCTTGAGCTCTTCTATATCCTTTTTTCATGACATTGCCTGCAGGCAGATAGATAAATAGATATATAGAAAGCTAGATAATCCATAAGATATTAAACCCATATTTCCTCCTGTATTTTTCTCCACTATCCTCCAGGCATCTCAAAGTATAAATTTTAAAGTTGCATTCACTAAATAGATACTCAAATTTTACAGTCACAGACACTAATAAGTATTAATTTGGAAAACAGAATAAGCATGATTCCATTATCAAAATAATTTAATTTTGCTTATTGTGTGTTCTTAAGTGTTTTAAAAATGTAGCTATGTTCTGAATATTTATTGTCAAATTTTAACAGTCATTTTCCACTTTAAATTAAAAGATACCTCTAAATACATTATATCCAGCACTGAATATAGTTTTTCAAATGTAGTTTGATAAATACAGCTTAAACAGATACTAGGGCTCCCCTCTTTCTGGTCTTATACTTGTATTAATAGAGCTTAAGTTTATATCAGATATTTTTCTAGAGCTCACTCAAACAGATGACAAACACTGAGGTAAACTGGAATCTCTTTATATATTTGTTCAAACTATCATTGCTTAATTCAACTCTTTGACAATTTATATATATATTCTATTTATATTGTAAAGAAATAAAGAGCAAATATAATTTAAGTACTTTGTTGTGTCACTATATCTGTTCCAAAAAAAGTAAACTTTTATTTGCAGCTTTATTACACCATCATTTGTTTATCTGTAAGTTAAGTAAAAATGATATATGATTCTAAATTTAAATATTTGATAATGTGATGAGCATAATTGGACCATATTTAAAATATGTCACACTCAAAGAGAAGCGCTTCCAAATTATCTTTAGATAACTCCACCCATGAAAACATATTATGTGAGGAGAGGCAGCAAAGATGGTTTCATAGGAGGCTCCTGAACTTTTCTCCTCTCATGGACACATGGAAATGTACAGCTCTACATGGATCAATTCTCTCTGAAAGAAATCCAGAAAGGAGTTGAACAACTCCTACATATCAAGTGAATGAGAAAATACCCATATTGAAATTAGTAAGAAAGGCTGAAACATACTCTTGCCAAAAACCCCACCCCCAGCAGCACCATAAAATCTCGTAGGAACTCTCAACTCCCAGCTTCTTCCTGAGGAGCAGAAGGGTTGGATCTCACATGTAGAGGCCCAACTTTGAACAGGTCCCCAAAACCCCAAACTCTAAAAGCCAATGGGGCTTGTATCTATGATACCCACACAAACAAAGAAGGAATTTTTAATTCCTGGGGGAATTTTTAATTAATGGGGGAATGAGCATTCACAGTGGCTAGTCTCCTAGGGCTCAGTGCAGAGGGAAATGACAAAAAAAAATCCTGTCTCAATCTTTTCCTGAATGGGATCTATTTGCACACTTGAGAAGCTGCTGCCTGAGGGTCAGACTTCTAATTTAGCATGCCTCTAGGGGCTGACTGCAAGCATCCCCCAAGGCTGGGGAAGACAGAGGACCCTTCCCCTCCCCTCCTCCTCCTGCCTGACACAAGTCACCAGTATGTCCCTGGAGAGAGTTATATACACATCTGCCCCACAGCTTTTCAGCTGCCACCTGTGGGAGGGGTGCCCAGATTGCCTGACTCTGATAGCAAACTGGGCTTCCATTCAAAAGTCCCACAGAACTGTAGCAAACAAAGAGGAAGTTCTTAACTGGCTATTCCCACCGTGGTTCAATAGCAGACTAGATTAAGTAGAAGAAAGGATTGGCAAATTTGAATACAAGGCAGTGGTATTCTAGTCAGAGGGGCAAATAGAAATAAAATAAAAAATGAAGTTAGCTTAAGAGGAGTATCATACAGTTCAATTTATGTATTGTAGGAGTCCCAGAAAGAGAAGAGAGTGAGAAAGGGGCAGAAAGTTTATTCAAAGAAATAATGGCTGAAAACATCCCTAACCTGAAGAAGAAAAGGACATACAGATCCAAACAGTGCACAAGACACTAAATAAGAAAAATCTAAAAAGACCCACACTTAGACACATTGTAATTAAATTTTAAAATGTTAAAAGATAAGGAGAGAATCTTAAAAGCAGCAATGGAAAAACAACTTCTCTGTACAAGGAACCCCCATAAGAATATAAGCAGATTTTTTTCAGCAGAAACACTACAGGCCAGAAGGAAGTAGGATGATATATTCAAAGTGCTGAAAGAAAAAAAAAAAAACCTGCCAACTAAGGATACTGTACCCAGAAAAGTTGATCTTTCTTTTAGAAAAGTTGGTAACACATTATACCATAAATAAAATTTAATAAATTTATAACCATATTTACCTAATATTTTACAGTAAAAAATTAATGCTAATGAAATATCTAACAAAGTTTTTTAATTAAAATCAATATATAAATATTTTAAAATAATTTCTGTTTTATTTTTTTTTATTTTTTTTTATTTTTTTTTATTTTTTTTTTTTTTAATTTCTGTTTTAAATGCAGCTACATTTCTATGGGAATATGGCATCTATAGAAATTATTTTCAATTCACATAATATATTTAAATAATTTTTTCTTGGGCAAGAAATGTTTACTAGAAATAGAGTTAGGAAACAATAAAACTATGATAATGAAATACAGACAAAATCAAATGGAAGCATAAATAATTATAAATAGTTAAAAATTAATGATTTAGTAAGTAGTCCAACATTGAGCACAACTCTTTCAGCATAGATTAAAAAAGAAAGGGAATAGTAAGATGTCTATATTGAATATGTTAGGAAAAAGAAAGTAACCTAGGAAATTATAAGGGATTACATGTGATTGTTTAAAAAGTAATGATTTATTTATAAAATATAAATAACCTAAATGTTGTCTTCAAAAGAAGAAACCCAAGAAACCCAATAATAACCATAAAAAAATAGATTACATCCCAAATAATCTACTGAAAGTAGGCCGTTTTGCAAGTAGTATATTCAAATCTACTGAAAGTAGGCCGTTTTCAAGTAGTATATTCTATGTTATATAAATTGTTCCAGCTTAAAAATAAAGAAAAGCTCCCCATTTGTAACAAAATTTTATGATTTCTAATCAAAAACATAAAATAGGATTCCATTATTTATTAAAAACATACATGAGTTATTGGTTTTAAATTCTAGCAAACTAAAGTAAATGGTTTAGTAAAAGAAAAAAAATCCATGCATATTTGTGATTTTAGAGAAGTACATGTTTTATTTTTAAAAACTCATTAACTTAATAAGTCATATTACAAAAATAAAAACAGATTTATTATTATATAAATGTGGGATTAAATATACAATAGCAGAAACAAAGCCTTTGTATTTTACTATTGAGAACTATGAAGACAATAATATTATGTAAAAAGTTACCAATTAAAATGTATATAATTGATTCCTACTCTACTTCCCACACACACACACAAAAAGTAGACAATTACCTAAGTGTTTGAGAGAGATACATAATGTATAGCTAGGTATACATTTACCAAATACTGTAAAGAATTTATATAAAATTTTTCAAAAGATTAATGAGGGACATATATTAATACTTGAATATACAGAGCAGCATAAAAGTTTCTAATTTTGAAGACATATATTAAGAGAAGTTAATTTTTCCAGTAATCTGATATTTTAAACATCACAATTAGAGATCTAAAGAAAGTTTTTAATTTTGGCACCCACTGACATATGTCAAATGTTTAATAATATTACAGTAATAATAATATTATGGCACTGATGAGGTTGAAAATAAATAGAAAATTAAAATTTCAGAAATAAATATAAGAATACATTCAAATTGTGTATAAACTGAAGGTTAAAAATTTGAATTAGGTAAAACAAAATGCAAAGTTCAATCAGAAAAGTACCAGACTTCAGAGCCATTTAGGAAAAAATGAATTAAAAATCTACTTATAATTTAAAGCTAACAACATGGGAAAAAAGGCTGATGGATAAACATAGTAATCATACATGAGGACTTAAATATCATATTTTTAATCTATAAATTTTTCTTACTATATTTTCAAGGAAAACTTGAAAAGAGTCTAATAGAAAAGTAGGGAAAGAGGGTGAAGTATCCATATAAAAAATAAACACCAAATAACATATAAAAATATATCAACTATAATCAAAAACTACAAAATGAAATAGCAAACTTAAAATTTTTTTGATTTATTTGTATTTAATAGATAAAATAATCTCTAGAATCTTTCTGAGTATACTAATTCATAATTTAAACTATAGTTGATATACAATATTATATTTGTTTCAGGTATACAACATAGTGATTCCACATTTGTATACATTGCAAATTCATCACCACCATAAGTCTAGTAACTGTCTGTCACCATAGTTATTGCAGTGTTGCTGATTATATTCCCCATGCTGTACATTACATCCACAGGACTTATGTATTTTACAACTAGAAGTTTGGACCTCTAGACCCCCTTTGTCTATTTCATGCCACCCCAAGCCCCTCCCCACTGGTGACTACTAGTTTGTTCTCTGTATGTATGAGTCTGTTTCTGTTTTGTTTGTTTTTGGTTTTGTTTTATAGATTCCACACATAAATAAAACCATACAGTAAATCTTCTCTCAGTATCTTCAGGGGGTTGGTTCCAAAACTTGTCACAGATACAAAACCTGAGGATGCTTAAGTCCTATAGTCGGTAATGAATTAACATAGGAAATCAATAAAAAGAAAACAATCAGGAGGCTATTTAAAAGTAGAGCAAAGTGATAATGAAAATTATAATAAAGGAAATGGTCATAGAGAACTAAAATGTTTAGATCTGAAAGTAATTGTGATATTAATTCAGAACGTACTGTAGTCTAAAACTTAAAGCATTAGCAACTTATAATGAAAACTCAATATATAATGAAAACCCAAAATAACTCAATATATTATAAATGTAGATAGTTGCTTGTAAAAGTCTATGACAAATGCTTCAATAGATTGTTTAAATAGCATAATTTTTTTTCACTTTCATGTTCTTCATTTATCCTAACTATAAAAGTCCTTTTTGATTAAAAATATTTTGATTGAATGTTGGTGTATTTGGGAGAGACTTATACAAGTAAATAAAAGGCATATATAATAATGTTATTTGCATTATATTTCTGTACATTCATAACCCCAAATTAATGGCTAACAAAACGTTACCAATCAGGTGTTCTAACTTGATGAATGCATGCAGATATTTTTAAATTGACATGATGAATGCATGTATGTAAACAAAGCCAATTCAGCTGCTTAAAAAACAGATGTTCTTTTAAATTAAACATTCACAGATACTACTGAAATATTATGCATGTATTTCATGAAGTCTTCTTCCCACAGCAAACAGGAAAGCCATGTTAAACTTGACCTGTGTATAAATTATTAGATATTCCAACTTGGTGTATTGCAGTTGGTTAGATTTCACAGATCTGTACTGAAAGGAAGTACAATGAGATTGAGTTCTGAGTGAAACTGAGAGATTAAATTTATGATATTTCTATAATCTAAAAATAATTGAAAATAACATTTAATCTACATGTAAGGAGCACCTCAAAAAATGGTTCCAGTTACTCCTTAATTTTCTTTCTGTTTGATGTAAGATTTTGGAAAGAGGAAGGAAACATTAAAATGGTATTTTATAAATTTCTGGTTTTCACTTCCATGTGTAAAGAAGTCACTACTCCATCCTAACAACAAGTAAAAAACTGAACAGACTAAAAAATCAAACACCATGTATCCATGAGAAAGAAGAGAACAACAGGGCAAACTATTGCCCCCAAGACTGGAGAGACAGATTGGAAAATTCAGGGAGATGAGCCTCAGGAGGGCAAATCACCTGTGGAACTAGAGTAATGGTAGGAAAGCCAAAATTGTAATTGACATTTGCTGGGGCTTGGTGCTGATGCCTGTGAGGGTTAGAAACACCAGGGGGTGCTGTCATAAGAGAGCGCCAACAATATTGTGAGATTTGCCTCAAGGAGCTTGCCCAGAAATGTGTGGGATGCCATGTTTAGAGGGAAATTTATAGTATTAAATGATACATTAGAATAGAAGACGTATCTAAAATCAGTAATCTAAATTTCCACCTTATGAAACTAGAAAAAGAAGAGAAAATTAAATCCAAAGTAAGTAGGAAAAAAGAAATAATAAGTATTACAACAGAAACCAATAAAATTGGGAAAAAGGAAATCAATGGAAAAAAGCAAAGAAAAACTGTTTAAAAAATTAATAAAACCAATAAGCCTCTAGCCAGCCTTATTAAGAAAAAAAAGAAAGAGGACACAATACCATTTATATTATCATTCCCCAAAATGAAATAAATAGGTATAAATCTAACAAAATATTTACAAAATCTATATGCAAAAAACTACTAATCTTTGATGAATGAAATAAATGGAGATATTTTCTGTGTTCATGGATGAGACTCAATATTGTCAAGATGACAGTTCTTCCAAACTTAATCAATAGATTCACTGCAATTCCAATAAAAATCCCAGCAAGTTATTTATGGGTATTGACAAACTGAGTTTAAAGTTTATATGGAGAGGCAAAAGACCCAGAATATCTACTACAATATGGAAAAGAACAAAGTTGGAGGACTGATGCTACATGATTTCAAGACTTACTATAAAGCTGCAGTAACCATGTGGTATTAATGAAGGAATAGACAAATAGATCAATGTAACAAAATAGACAATCCAGAAACAGGCCCTCATAAATCTAGTCAACTGATCTTTCCTAAAGGAGCAAAGGCAGTACAGTCTCCTCAACAAATGGTGCTGGAATAATGGGGAAGGTGAAGCCATGTGTAAAAAAAAAAAGTGTAAATCTAGGTACAGACCTTACCCCCTTCACAAAAATTAACTCAAAATGCATGACAGACCTAAGTATAAAATGCAAAACTATAAAACTCCTAGAAAATAACATAGAAAAATCTAGATGAACTTGGGTGTGGTGACCAGCTTTTTATGTATAACACCAAAGACATAATCCATAAAAGAAGTAATGGATAAGCTGGACTTCATTAAATATAGAAAGTGCTCTGAGAAAGACAATATCTAGAGAATTAGAACACAAGCCATAGAATGGGAGAAAACCTTTTGCAAAAGACACATGGGATAAAGAACTGTTTTCCAAAATATGAAAAGAATTCTTAAAACTCATCAATAAGAAAACAAAACCTGACCAAAAAATAGGTCACATACATTAACAGACTCCTCACAAAAGAAGACATACAGATGGCAAAAAGCATATGGAAATATGTTCCACATAATGTCACCAGGTACTGCAAATTCAATGCAAAATTAAACAACATTGAATTACCACTATACTCGTATTAGAGTGTCCAAAATTCAGAACACTGACTACACCAAATGTTGACAAGGATGTGGATCAACAGGAACTCTCCTTTATTGCTGTTGGGAATGCAGAATGGTACAGCCACATTGGAAGTCCCTTTTGGGATTTCTTACCAAATTAAACATACAATACAGTATTTGTGCTCCCCAGTATTTACTCAAAAGAGTTGAAAACTATGTTCATACTGAAAATCTGCACACAGATGTTCATAGTATCTTTATTTATAATTGCCAATTCTTGAAAGCAACCAAGATGTCCTTTTTGTTAGTGAATGGATAAACTGTGGCACATCCAGAGAATGAAATATAATTTAGTGCTAAAAAGAAATGAACTATCAAACCTTAAAAATACATGAAGGGACCTTAAGTACACATTATTAAGAGATAGAAGCAAACCTGTAAAGGCTACATGTTATATAATTCCAACTTCATGACATCTGGAAAAGGGAAAACTATGAAGAAAATAAGATCAGTGCTTGCTAGGATCAGGTTGGGGAGATTCTGGTGCATGATATAGATAATGGGGGAGGCTATACATGTGTGACACTGGTGGGTCTAATGGGAAGTCTCTGTACCTTCCTCTCACTTTTGTTGTAAATCTAAAACTGCTCCAAAAAATAAGGTCTTTATATACAGTCTCTCTATATATAAATTATATAGGTAATACCCAGGCATTGTTATGACCTATTTGGCCTAAGTCAAAATGATGCCTGGGATATTATTCCAGAAATAATCATCAACAATTCTTTTTGTGGGACTTCCCTGGTGGTCCAGTGGTTAAGACTCCGTGCTTCCACTGCAGGGGGCACAGGTTCGATCCCTGATCCAAGAATTAAGATTCTGCATGCTGCGCGGCAAGGCCAAAAAAAAATATTATTTTTGTATTCCGTATTTTAGAAGTTTTCTCACATTGAAACTAAGCAAAATACGTAAATCATGCACATGCTCAGGAAAATTAGCAAACACGCTCCTATTTTATGTGGGTAATTGACTGTATTCTGTATTCATGATATCGTGCTTTAACTCCAATCACTTTTAGCAAGTGTCACAAACATGTACAGGCTCTTAAGGGTTTTTCCTGATGCAGGAGAAAGCAACAAAGTCTTTGATTTGCATGTGTATTCGTATGCTATAAAGAACTATATTGTACTTGTTACTTAGCCAGGTAAAGAAAAAATATAACATATTACTTCATAGCTCACATATTTTGATTTTGTGTCAATTTAATCATTTTTCTATTAGTGGTACCAACAGACAAGATAGGTTTGGCCAATGAGCCAAAATATTAAGTTGGATAAAATGTAATTAATTCAAATACCTTTCTTAATCAAGAATTATTCTGATTTTTTTATTATTCATTCTTTGAGCAAGGTACATTTTATTTTACCTAGGATACCAAGCCCCATTGTCTATGACTGAAAATGAGCTTAATCAATTTGCTATGGATAACTACACCTGGGATCAATCACCCAGAGCACTCCTCAAGGAGCCTTAGAAAAAACACAGCTAACATTAACTGGCATATGCCATAAAAAATTAGTCTTTGAATGGAGCATGACATCATAGGCTAGCTTATTCCTGAAACCCAGGTATTCATTGAATTTGGAAAATGTATATATATTCATGGACTGATTTAAATTGATTGAATTGGAATTAGCTAGTTGCTTTGACTAATGCAAAGGGAGAAAAGTTAACTGTTTCCTCTAGTTTTCTTTTTAAGTGGGTATTATTATTCTATGTAAATAGATATTTTAAAGTTAAAAAATTAACATAATTATGCTAATTGATCAAAACCACATACTATTGAAATATACAGATAATTTTAGTGTTTGAAGGGATAGAAATATCTGGGTTTCAACAATATTACCATTTATTGAGCACAATGCTAGAAACGTTACAATTATTATCTTATTATCTCACTTGACCATCAAACAATCCTGTAATAAAGATCGACATCCTAAAGTATTTACTGAAGTCAAATGTTTTTGTTTCTAACCTCAGAATATAATGGGAATCTTCCCATATTCAATTAGATTGGTGTAATATTCTACTATTTGCTTTACAGTATCTTTTCTTCTCCTGTATCTTTTTCTCACATAGCAGCCAGAGTCATCTTACAAGTTCAAATATGCATCTGAGGAATATTTAAATCTTTTATTATTTCAAATGTCAACATTAAAATTACTAGTTTGAGTTCAACCCAATCAGAATTATTGTTCATATCACATAAAAATGTGTTTTTCTTCTTAAAATTTCACCACGGGATATGGAGTCCTTGCTTATTTGATTGTCAGTTAAGCCTATTCTTACTATATTAGACAAGAATTAAATATTGCAAAAAAAATCTAGCAGAAAATAGTTATAGATTAAAATGAAAAGTGTGGGTTTTTTAAATCAGTATGTTTGGTGAATATAAATAGCCTGTCCAACTACATTTTTGTAAGCTTTTCAAAACAACTGTTTTAAACAGTGAATAAAAAGAAAAGCCTCTAGAGATCAGATAAAATATGACTATGATTCCTTTTATCCTTTATACAATAACATTAATCATTAACTATCCAACCCCAAACACTAACCTCTCTATGCAGGGGAGAAGAAAAATCAGAACAAGAACAATCAAACTGAAAATGTGTTTCACAATTTCTCACTTGATTATACATTAATCTTTCTTTTGGGAATCTGTTCCTTAAATTTTAATTAATCTTATGCTAAAATTCATGGCATATTTGCCTCATTAGTCTTTCTGCATTTTTTGTGTGTGTGTCTTTAATTTGTAATTTTCCCTTTTAACTGCATCCCAGTTCCATTCTCCACTGACACAAATTTCATCTATCTTTTAATACATATATATACTTTCAAAATATGTGGTATTATTACTATGTATATGCATCAGGCACCAGCTTTTAAAAGCATGCAAATATATACTGTCTTATGGGAATACAAGTGTAAGCTCTGCTGGCCTCCAGAGCCAGGCAATCTGGGAAGCAGTCGCAAAAATCGGGGCTCCAGATGAGTGTATAAGCTCCTTTCTGGGAGATACAGTGAGCTGCAGGAAGGCGAGGAAAGGGCTCCAAGATGGTATCCGTGGTCTGTGTTCCTTAAGAGGAATTCTGTAGGCCCTGGATGCATGCCAAACCTGAAGTCCACCTCTCAGGCTCCACGACATGCAAATTTTAATTTAAATTTTAATCACATTTCAACTAATCCGTTTCTTTAAATATGAACATTACATGTGTTTTGTAATTGTTGCCTAATACAAATTACATTGAAATAAATATTCTTGACTACATCCCCTTACAAATCTGTATCTATTTATCTCAAGTATGTACTCAGAATTAAGGATTCTGGGCATGAGCTATATATGCATTCGATTTCATAGAAAAGCATGCAGTTTTCTCACTTTTTCAAAACAGACAAAAATGTTGTCTTCGTTACATTCTCTACCTTTGTCAATTTATTAAGCATCTGCAGTGGCATGTCATCATTGTGCCCCCGATACAATGAATACTGCAAGTTGCAATGTTAGAGGATCACAGTGGCTATTCACGCCTCAGGTCAAGCACTAAGAGCTATTGGGGCGGGGGGCAACATATAGATCTTTATTGAAAAAGGAGTTAGAAGGACATCTTTTAAAGGAAGGCATATTTGTTTTCAATGCAACTGGTCTAATTTTAACAACATTCTATAGAAGATTATAAGAATTGCCAAGGTTAATATAATCAAACTATATATGTAATATATGTTATATATAAACAATATATTTATATATAAACTATGCACGTCATATATAACATATGTGCATAGTTTATACCTACATATATAGGTATATTTTGTTTTGTTATTTGTTTGTTTAATTAGGATAACATAGAATTTGCTTCTAGTGACAAAGAATACACTTCTGTAGTTAAATTATATATATATAGTAACATCTATATAACATATTACTCTGATCTATATATTATTAAGATCTATAAACATATTATGAGCTAATTGTGTGCTATTATGTTGATTTACATTTGAAAACCATCCTTAGATGTATGGATGGTTTTTCAAGTAATTATTTTTCAAGTAATTGAAAGCTGTAAAATATTTTTAATGGGCCCATGGAATCATAAAACTATTCAATTGGATACGTTTGAGAATGGTAGTGTTTCCGTAAATCTGGAGAATACTTTTAATAGGTAAACATATAATACCTCCACAAGATTCTAAGAAACATGTATAAAAGAATCAAATTTTGTTTATCCTCTTTTGCTGAGCACTGTCTGCTGCTAAGAGTAAATCTTAATAATTTGTCCAAAAGGAAAATTCAAAGGAAACTGTTAGGACTAGGGCTATGTCCTAGATTGGGAACTTGGTTGGAAACAGGAGTGACTTTGGGGGAAAATGTAACATTTAGGGAAAATGATCAGGTGGCCATCACTTGCGAATGTATTGAGAACAAGAAGCAGTGAGACTTTTCAAGCTGCTTATTTAATGTAAATAAATTTTTATTTACATTAAATAAATGTAATACATTTACATTACATTTATTTACATTATTACATTTACATGTAACATTTACATGTAAACATGTGAACATTTACATGTAAACATTAACATTTACATGTAAATTATTACATTTACATTACATTTATTTACATTAAATAAATGTAATGTATTTACATTACATTTATCAGGAGGGTTTTTATCATTTAATGTAAAGTGTTATGGTCTTATCTTTCCAAAGCAGGTGTGTCAGGGGCTAGTTCTAGCTTGTTTTACAAATTACATTAATACTATTTAATTTAGTATTTTCAATTATGTAACAAAATGTCACCTGGTATGTTACTAAGGCTTGTTCAAGTAGAGAGCTTGACAATTTCATATCTCTTCTGATATTTAAATAAATATTTGTCTATCTACTTGTCTATCTATCTATTAACCTATATATTGAAGAAAACCAGAATATTTAATCCCAATATATACCTCTCTGACATAAAAGTCATTCTGAGCTGAAGGCAATTAAGAAACAAAACCCAGAATAAGCGTCCTCATTTCAGCCAAAAGGCAGGATACGAAATATCTTTTGTTTTAATTAACATTTTAAAACAAATCTTTATTAGAATATAATTGCTTTACAATGCTGTGTCAGTTTCTGCTTTATAACAAAGTGAATCAGTTATACATATACATATGTCCCAATAACTCTTACCAGTTGCATCTCCCTCCCTCCCACCCTCCCTATCCCACCCCTCTAGGTGGTCAAAAAGCATGGAGCTGATCTCTCTGTGCTATGCGGCTGCTTCACACTAACTATCTATTTTACATTTGGTAGTGTATATATGTCCATGCCACTCTCTCACTCTGTCCCAGCTTACCCTTCCCCCTCCTCATATCCTCAAGTCCATTCTCTAGTACCTCTGCATCTTTATTCCCATCTTGCCACTAGGTTCTTCTGACCATTTTCTTTGTTAGATTCCATATACATGTGTTAGCATACAGTATTTGTTTTTCTCTTTCTGACTTACTTCACTCTGTATGACAGTCTTTAGGTCCATCCACCTCACTACAAATAACTCAGTTTCGTTCCTTTTTATGGCTGAGTAATATTCCATTGTATATATGTGCCACATCTTCATTATTCATTCATCTGTTGATGGACACTTAGGTTGCTTCCATGTCCTGGCTATTGTAAATAGAGCTGCAATGAACTTTTTGATACATGACTCTTTTTGAATTATGGTTTTCTCAGGGTATATGCCCAATAGTAGGACTGCTGGGTTGTATGGTAGTTCTATTTTTAGTTTTTTAAGGAACCTCCATACTGTTTTCCATAGTGGCTGTATCAATTTACATTCCCACCAAGAGTGCAAGAGGGTCCGCATTTCTCCACACACTCTCCAGCACTTATTGTTTGTAGATTTTTTGATGATGGCCATTCTGACCTGTGTGAGAGGATATCTCATTATAGTTTTGATTTGCATTTCTCTAATGATGAATGATGTTGAGCATTCTTTCATGTGTCTGTTGGCAATCTGTATATCTTCTTTGGAGAAATGCCTATTTAGATCTTCTGCCCATTTTTGGATTGGGTTGTTTGCTTTTTGATATTGAGCTGCATGAGTTGCTTGTATGTTTTGGAAATTAATCCTTTCTCAGTTGCTTCATTTGCAAATATTTTCTCCCATTCTAAGGGTTGTCTATGCATCGTGTTTATGATTTCCTTTGCTGTGCAAAAGCTTTTAAGTTTCATTAGATCCCATATGTTTACTTTGTTTTTATTTTCCCTTTCCCTAGGAGATGCGTCAGAAAGGATCTTGTTGTGATTTATGTCATAGAGTGTTCTGCCTATGTTTTCCTCTAAGAGTTTGATGGTGTCTGGCCTTACATTTAGGTCTTTAATCCATTTTGAGTTTATTTGTATTTATGGTGTTTATGGTGTTAGGCAGTCTTCTAATTTCATTCTTTTACATGTAGCTATCCAGTTTTACCAGCATCACTTATTGAACCAGCTGTCTTTTTTCCACTGTATACTATTGCCTCCTTTATCAAAGATAAGGTAACCATATGTGCATGAGTTTATCTTTGGGCTTTCTATCCTGTTCCATTGATCTATATTTCTGTTTTTGTGCCCGTACCATACTGTTTTGATGACTGTAGCTTTGTAGTATAGTCCAAAGTCAGAGAGCCTGATTCCTCCAGCTCCGTTTTTCTCTCTCAGACTTGCTGTAGCTATTCGGGGTATTTTGTGTTTCCATACATATTGTGAAATTTGTTGTTCTAGTTCTGTGAAAAATGACAGTGGTAGTTTGATAGGGATTGCATTGAATCTGTATATTGCTTTGGCTAGTTTAGTCATTTTCACAATGTCGATTCTTCAAATCCAAGAACATGGTATATCTCTCCATCTAATTGTATCATCTTTAATTTCTTTCATCAGTGTCTTATAATTTTCTGCATACAGGTCTTTTGTCTCCTTAGGTAGGTTTATTCCTAGGTATTTTATCTTTTGTTACAATAGTCTTTTGTCTCCTTAGGTGGGTTTATTCCTAGGTATTTTATCTTTTGTTACAATAGTAAATGGGAGTGTTTTCTTAATTTCACTTTCTGATTTTTCATCATAAATGTATAAAAATGCTAGAGATTTCTGTGCATTAATTTTGTACCCTACTACTTTACCAAATTCATTGATTAGCTCTAGTAGTTTTCTGCTAGCATCTTTAGGATTCTCTATGTATAGTATCGTGTCATCTGCAAACAGTGACAGCTTTAATTCTTCTTTTCCGATTTGGATTCCCTTTATTTCTTTTTCTTCTCTGATCGCTGTGGCTAAAACTTCCAAAACTATGTTGAATAATAGTGGTGAAAGTGGGCAAACTTGTCTTGTTTCTGATCTTACTGGAAATGGTTTCAGGTTTTCATCATTGAGGATGATCTTGGCCATGGGTTTGTCATATATGGCCTTTATTATGTTGAGGAAAGTCCCCTCTATGCCTACTTTCTGGAGGGTTTTTATCATAAATGGGTGTTGAATTTTGTTAAAAGCTTTTTCTGAATCTATTGAGATAATCATATGCTTTTTCTCCTTCAGTTTTTTAATATGGTGTATCACATTGATTGATTTGTGTATATTGAAGAATCCTTGCATTCCTGGGATAAACCCCACTTGAGCAGAGTGTATGATCCTTTTAATGTGCTGTTGGATTCTGTTTGCTAGTATTTTGTTGAGGATTTTTGCATCTATGTTCATCAGTGATATTGGCCTGTGGTTTTCTTTCTTTGTGACATCCTTGTCTGGTTTTGGTATCAGGGTGATGGTGGCCTTGTAGAATGAGTTTGGGAGTCTTCTTCCCTCTGCTATATTTTGGAAGAGTTTGAGAAGGATAGATGTTAGCTCTTCTCTAAATGTTTCATAGAATTTGCCTGTGAAGCCATCTGGTCCTGGGCTTTTGTTTGTTGGAAGATTTTTAATCACAGTTTCAATTTCAGTGCTTGTCATTGGTCTGTTTATATTTTCTATTTCTTCCTGGTTCAATCTCAGAAGGCTGTGCGTTTCTAAGAATTTGTCCATTTCTTCCAGGTTGTCCATTTTATTGGCATAGAGTTGCTTGTAGTAATCTCTCATCATCCTTTGTATTTCTGCAGTGTCATTTATTACTTCTCCTTTTTCATTTCTAATTCTATTGATTTGAGTCTTCTCCCCGTTTTTCTTGATGAGTCTGGCTAATGGTTTATCAATTTTGTTTATCTTCTCAAAGAACCAGCTTTTAGTTTTATTGATCTCTGGTAGTGTTTTCTTCATTTCTTTTTCATTTATTTCTGATCTGATCTTTATGATTTCTTTCCTTCTGCTAACTTTGGGGTATTTTTGTTCTTCTTTCTCCAATTGCTTTAGGTGTAAGGTTAGGTTGTTTATTTGAGATGTTTCTTGTTTCTTAAGGTAGGATTGTATTGCTATAAACTTCCCCCTTAGAACTGCTTTTACTGCATCCCATAGGTTTGGGGTCATTGTGCTTTCACTGTCATTTGTTTCTAGGTATTTTTTGGTTTCCTCTTTGATTTCTTCAGTGATCTCTTGGTTATTCATAAGTGAATTGTTTAACCTCCATGCACTTGTATTTTTTACAGATTTTTTACTGGAATTGATATCTAGTCTTATAGTGTTGTGGTTGGAAAAGATAATTGATACGATTTCAGTACAATATTCCATGAGCACTTGAGAAGAAATTGTATTCTGTTGTTTTTGGATTGAATGTCCTATAAATGTCAATTAAGTCCATCTTGTTTAATGTATCATTTAAAGCCTGTGTTTCCTTGTTTATTTTCATTTTGGATGATCTGTCCATTGCTGAAAGTGGGATGTTAAAGTCCCCTACTATGATTGTGTTTTTGTTGATTTCCCCTTTTATGGCTGTTAGTATTTGCCTTATATATTGAGGTGCTCCTTTTTTGGGTGCATAAATATTTACAATTGTTGTATCTTCTTCTTGAATTGATCCCTTGATCATTATGTAGTGTCCTTCTTTGTCTCTGTAACAGTCTTTGTTTTAAAGTCTATTTTGTTTGATATGAGAATTGCTACTCCAGCTTTCTTTTCATTTCCATTTCCATGGAATATCTTTTTCCATTCCCTCACTTTTAATCTATATGTGTCCCTAGGTCTGAAGTGGGTCTCTTGTAGACAGCATATATACGGGTCTAGTTTGTGTATCCATTCAGCCAATATATGTCGTTTGTTTGGAGCATTTAATCCATTTACATTTAAGGTAATTATCAATATGTATGTCCCTATTACCATTTTCTTAGTTGTTCTGGGTTTGTTCTTGTAGCTCTTTTCCTTCTCTTGTGTTTCCTGCCTGGAGAAGCTCCTTTAGCATTTGTTGTAAAGCTGGTTTGGTGGTGAATTCTCTTAGCTTTTGGTTGTCTGTAAAGGTTTTAATTTCTCCATCAAATCTGAATGTGATCCTTGTTGGGTAGAGTAATCTTGCTTGTAGGTTTTTCTCTTTCACCACTTTAAATATATCCTGCCACTCCCTTCTGGCTTGCAGAGATTCTGCTGAAAGATCAGCTGTTAACGTTATGGGGATTCCCTTATGTGTTATTTGTTGGTTTTCCCTTGCTGCTTTTAATATTTGTTCTTTGTATTTAATTTTTGATTGTTTCATTAATATGTGTCTTGGCATGTTTCTCCTTGGATTTATCCTTATGGGACTCTGTGCTTCCTGGACTTGCTTAACTATTTCCTTTCCCATATTAGGGAAGTTTTCAACTATAATCTCTTCAAATATTTTCTCAGTCTCTTTCTTTTTCTCTTCTTCTTCTGGGACCCCTATAATTCAAATGTTGGTGCATTTAATGTGTCCCAGAGGTCCCTGAGACTGTCCTCAATTGTTTTCATTCTTTTTTCTTTATTCTGCTCTGCAGTAGTTATTTCCACTATTTTATCTTCCAGGTCACTTATCTGTTCTTCTGCCTTAGTTATTCTGCTATTGATCCCTTCTAGAGTATTTTTAATTTCATTTTTTGTGTTGTTCATCGTTGCTTGATTCATCTTTAGTTCTTCTAGGTCCTTGTTAAATGTTTCTTGCATTTTGTCTGTTCTGTTTCCAAGATTTTGTATCATCTTTACTATCATTATTCTGAATTCTTTTTCGGGTAGACTGCTTATTTCCTCTTCATTTGTTAGGTCTGGTGGCTTTTTGCCTTGATCCTTCATCTGCTCAATGTTTCTCTGTCTTCTCATTTTGCTTAACTTACTGTGTTTGAGGTTTCCTTTCTGCAGGCTGCAGGTTCGTAGTTTCCGTTGGTTTTGGTGTCTGTCCCCAGTCCCTAAGGTTAGTTCAGTGGGCTGTGTAGGCTTCCTGGTGTAGGGCACTAGTGGCTGTGTTCTGGTGGATGAGGCTGGATCTTGTCTTTCTGGTGGGCAAGTCCATGTCTGGTGGTGTGTTTTGCAGTGTCTGTGGCCTTATTATGATTTTAGGCAGCCTCTCTGCTAATGGATAGGGTTGTATTCCTGTCTTGCTAGTTTTTTGGCATAGGATGTCCTGCCCTGTAGCTTGCTGGTTGTGGAGTGGAGCTGGGTCTTGGCATTGAGATGGAGATCTCTGCGAGATTTTCGCCATTTGATATTATGTGGAATTGGGAGGTCTGTTGTGGACCAGTGTCCTGAAGTTGTCTCTCCCACCTCAGTGACACAGCCTTGATGCCTGGATGGAGCACCAAGAGCCTGTCCTCCATATGACTCAGAATAAAAGGGAGAAAAGAAAGGAAAGAGAAAGAAGAGATAAAATAAAATAAAGTAAAGTAAAATAAAATAAAGTTATTAAAGTAAAAAATAAAAATTAAGAAAAAAACATTTTTTTTAAGTAATAAAAAAATAAACACCAAAAATGGACAGAGAGAACCCTAGGACAAAGCTATACAGACAAATTATATATTTGTAAAAGCAAAGCTATACAGACAAATTCACACACAGAAGCATACACATACACACTCACAAAAAGAGAAAAAGGGAAAAAATATATATATTTCATTGCTCGCAAAGTCCACCTCCTCAATTTGGCATGATTCGTTGTCTATTCATATATTCCACAGATGCAGGGTACATCAAGTTGTTTGTGGAGATTTAATCCTCTGCTCCTGAGGCTTCTGGGAGAGATTTCCCTTTCTCTTCTTTGTTCCGCACAACTCCTGGGGTTCAGCTTTGGATTTGGCCCCGCCTCTGCGTGTAGGTTGCCTGAGGGCGTCTGTTCTTCACTCAGACAGGACGGGAGTTAAAGGAGCCACTGATTCGGGGGCTCTGGCTCACTCAGGCCGGGGGGAGGGAGGGGTATGGAGTTCGGGGCGAGCCTGCAGTGGCAGAGGCTGGCGTGACATTGCACCAGCCTGTGGCGCGCCGTGCGTTCTCCTGGGGAAGCTGTGCCTGGATCACGGGACCCTGGCGGTGGCGGGCTGCACAGGCTCCTGGGAGGTGGGTGTGGATAGTGACCTGTGCTTGCACACAGGCTTCTTGTTGGCGGCATCCACAGCCTTAGCGTCTCATGCCCATCTCTGGGCTGTGAGCTTTTAGCCGCGGCTCACGCCCGTCTCTGGAGCTCCTTTAAACAGCGCTGTTAATCCCCTCTCCTGGTGCACCAGGAAACAAGGAGGGAAGAAAAAGTCTCTTGCCTCTTCGGCAGCTCCAGATTTTTTCCCGGACTCCCTCCCGGCTAGCCGTGGTGCACTAGCGCCCTTCAGGCTGTGTTCACGCTGCCAACCCTGGTCCTCTCCCTGGGATCTGACCTCCGAAGCCTGAGCCTCAGCTCCCAGCCCCCACCCGCCCCGGCAGGTGAGCAGACAAGCCTCTCGGGCTGGTGAGTGCTGGTCGGCACCGATCCTCTGTGCGGGAATCTCTCCACTTTGCCCTCCGCACCCCTGTTGCTGTGCTCTCCTCTGCGGCTCCGAAGCTTCCCCCCTCTGCCACCCGCAGTCTCTGCCCGCGAAGGGGCTTCCTAGTGTCTGGAAACCTTTCCTCCTTCACAGCTCCCTCCCACTGGTGCAGGTCCCGTCCCTATTCTTTTGGCTCTGTTTTTCCTTTTTTCTTTTGCCCTACCCAGATATGTGGGGACTTTCTTCCCTTTTGGGAAGTCTGAGGTCTTCTGCCAGTGTTCAGTAGGTGTTCTGTAGGAGTTGTTCCTCATGTAGATGTATTTCTGATGTATTTGTGGGGAGGAAGGTGATCTCTGCGTCTTACTCCTCCGCAGTCTTGAAGCTCCCTCCCTGTATCTCTTTTTACTGGAGACAAACTTGTCAGCCCAGAGATGTCACCAGAGGAACTTCAAACAAACTTTCTTCCATCAATTCCCGCCTGTATATTTACCTTCCCACCGTTTTCCAAGTTGGACACTGAAAACTGCTTTCCTCGTCCTGTCAGTTCTCTACAACTGTAGTATTTTTCATTGAAGTCCCTGTATAAGCCAAAATCCTAAGGCACTGCTTTGAATCACACTTTGTTTCAGGTTTCTCTCTATGATGTACACTGTACACATTAACAAGCCATGTGTTTTCTCTTGTTAATCTGTCTTTCTGTTAGAGTCCCCACTGACAACCTAAGATGGGTAGAGGTAAATTTTTGCATCCCCTACACTAACATCTGTCTATCACTGTGCCTCTGAGAAGCTGAATACTCATGTAGATGTTTTACAATAAAATCACCCAGACGTAATTACTACAGAACAAAATTCAGTCTATGTAAAAATTAGCCACTCTCGGGTACATTTAGATGCTCACAAATCCTCTCAATTGTCCATTAAAATCCATGTTTTAATTCATATGATGAGGAAGAATATTATTTGGATTATTTTTGATTTTCCAAATAATTTCATCTATAACTTTAGAGATGTAGTATATCTATGATATGATTTAGCAAATGTAACACACATAGTTTAAAACACATAATTATATACAATTTAAAAATACTTAACATACATATTTAATGTTAATAAATTTGAATATTTATAGGATAGTTTATCAGTATGACATTCTTATGAGAAAGATTAAAGGATTTATCATATTTATACTGTGCTTTATATAATTCCAGGTATGTTAGATAACAGAATGATAAAAAAAAATAATTCAGCTGTGAGGACACTTTCTTCTTCAAATTGTAAAGTAAATTGCTAAATACCTATTGACCAATCAATGGTATACCCATTATTTTTAAAGATGACTGATTTCTGTAATTTCAGTGTAGGAGTGAGGCCCAAAAAACATCTTTTTGAATTGAACTTTATTCTTAGTTCTGTGATTTATTCATTATTTCATTTGGAATTTATCATATAAAATATCACTTTACTTTTTTACAAATCTAATTTCATTATTAAATTGTGAGATTTTAAATGAGTATATGGTGTCTTAGTTTTCTATATACACTTAGGTCTCAAATAAAAATGCCCACAATTTTGATTACGTATAAATGTAAAGCACTGTTTATTGTTCATTTTCCTAAGTTACTTACTTTGACCTCTACGAAGTCTCTGAAATTTGTTTGGTTATAAAAACTGAAAATTATAGAAATTAAATAATTTATCCCAATGAAAACATCTAGGTGGTGGTGAAGCCATAATTCAGGCACAGGTCTGTCTGTGAATCTGGTTTCCTTTCTATTATACCTCAGCCCTACCTGCAATCTGCTAGGCATTTCTGCGTTTAGCCTATAAACTTTAGAGCTGTAGAGTAGGTCTGTAAATATATTACAATCTTTTCCAGGCTTTACAAGTGGGAAATTTTATGAATGATAAATTCTACCAGTATAAAACTGTATTTCTGCTTTGTTCTTTTTGTTTCTTTTTTTAAGTTGTCAGATCTGACAAGCTGGAGTGACCATAGCTCATTCCTATTGCTTCTTATATGTAGAATGGTGCATACTCTCTTCTAAATGTCTGACATGAAGCACCAAAGGATCAATTGGGTTGTTACTCATCTTTCCTAGGATGAAAGATGTTGTTTGTTGTTGTTTTGTTTTTTTCTTTTTGTTATTTTTCCTAATATCTTGCCTGCTTCATTCATTCAAGTTAACTTCCTGGCCCCTGCAAGCATTTACATCCATAATCAATATTATACCATAATATTCTACCTGTTTATTGTAAGAAAGAATAAGGAAAGTGAGAAGGAAATGTGTAAGTAAGAATGAGAAAAGAAAAGGAGAAGACAGGTAGAAAGGAAGAAAAAAAGAGAAAGGACGGAAGGGATAAAGAAAGGAAGGAAGTGTTGCCCTTTTAGTCTCACTAAAAGAAAAAAAAAATCCCCCAAATCTCTATCTCTGTTTAGGCCCCAAATTTCTTATCATAATTGACTTGACTTGATATCTCTTCAGTAGAATTTGCTTTGTTCCTTATTAATACTTGTTAATAATTTGTGTTGATTAACTTTTACTGTTACAATTGCAAGTCTTTTCATATGTGCACCATGTGTTATCCTGAACATCAATGGAATGATAGAACATAAAATAACAAGCATGTAATTGTATTAGATATTAGAAATTTGAGCATAAAACTAGAGAAAAGAAAAATCTTGATAAAATAAACATACTTTATGCCATTAGCCTTTAGCTTATGCATCACTTTATAGTCTCTGCTTAATTTTTTCAGTTTTTGACATAACTGTGAAAAATTCAGGAAAATGAGAAGGAAACAGAAATGTTCATTTAATAGTGAAAGACCAGGAAATAGTGTGAAAAAAAAGAAAGGCATAATGGCTGTGTAATAAGCAGGATAAAGACAAAGTTAATTAGGGTCAAAGAATTTAAGTATCAGTGACCTGAGCCACTGGAAAATTCAGAGGTATTTACAGTCAGAAGCAGTATTGTAGACTTTTGATAGGTTCTTATAGAACATAGAGTTAAGGAAGAAAAATGGGAAGCAGTTTGAGACACTTATATACTATAGTCTCATAATACAAGTAAGTAAAATAATTGGTAATGCCTTTTACATGATGTAAACAAAAGTAAATAAAAGTAAAATATAATAAGCAGTGAAAGCTTATTTGAAAATGAGATCTTTCCAAAAGGCTTTGGCAGGACTTAAAGGAAGCAAACCAATTTAAAGCAAATTACTTAAGGAGTATTATCAAAGGGAAAATAACCATCTCATATTTATGCATGCAGCATAATGAACTGAAAAACAATAAGGCAAATACATTAAATTAGCATAATTTTATTTCACTATTCAAATTTATAGTTTGGAAATTGATTTTGTTTCAATTACTGCATCCTTTCAGGATTTTACATATTTTATTTTAAACCTATGCTTGTGTTTGAATTTGATACTTTTCATTCTTTTCTATGGATATTTACCATGTTATATAGTTATATATTATATAGATTTTGCTCTTATTGAGAAAGTACTCATAGTTACATTTGGCCAAAGTAGATAATTAATAGATTGAATATTTATTTTTTATTACTTTAGAATAAAATTTGCCCTGGATTTTCTTATAACACACCAAAAATACTGTTTGACTAATATTTTTAACTTCTTATAAAATCATTGATCTACATAATCTAAATGACAGTAATAATAGTAGGCATTTATCATCAAGCATTCTTTGACCCAAATTCTACTTAAAAGAAAGACATAATTTTTAATTTTTTTTTTTTTTTTTTTTAAATTTTTTTTTTAAATTTTTATTTATTTATTTTTGGCTGTGTTGGGTCTTCGTTTCTTTTCGCGGGCTTTCTCTAGTTGTGGCGAGCGGGGGCCACTCACTATCGCAGCCTCTCTTGTTGTGGAGCACAAGCTCCAGACGCGCAGGCTCAGTACTTGTGGCTCACGGGCCCAGTTGCTCCATGGCATGTGGGATCTTCCCAGACCAGGGCTCGAACCCGTGTCCCCTGCATCGGCAGGCAGATTCTCAACCACTGCGCCACCAGGGAAGCCCTAATTTTTGAAATTAAAGTTTTCCTCCATTTTCAAATTAAGCCATATACCCTCTGAAATGAAGAACAAAAATTAAAATTTTTGTTTTCTAGTTTGGATTTTCAGAGAAAATTAGGCATACTGATTCTGAATGAAAAATTCTCCCACAGTGATAGTCATACAAGCAATTTATTATATATTTTGAACTAGGTTCTTAGTAAACCATAGTAATTCAAGCAAAATGAGGCGCTGATATCTGGGTAACTCCTTTTTTTCTCATGGTCCACGAGTGATCACACCAACAATGAAGTGAGCAATGTTTTGGACTGTTAAACTACAAAGTTCAGTACATATTTCTTCACATCCTCCTAGCATGATGCCTTAGAAATAATAAATATTACTTAAATGAGGTAATTGAAAATATACTATTAAAGATACTATTCTAAATACTATCATACAAAAGTCTTAAAATTAAATAATGTAAACTGTCATCAACTTTATATAGTATAGATGACTGTCATATTGACCTGCAGAACCACAATGTAGCAAAGATGATATAAAAACTCTGCTTATTAATGATTTCACTTGATCTATTTTGCTATATACATTCTGAGTTAATGTGCTATGTATATGACAAAGTTTAAAGTACTTTAACAACTAAAGTTAATTCTTAGGCTTCTTTTTCAAGTTTCTACTTGTGGCTTCTTAATTAGATGCATAGGTTGCAGCTAAGAGGAGGTATGGTTAGGTATTTTGTTATAATTAGCTCTATTAAATGAAGTTCACTAGAAAAAAAAATTAGCTTCTATAATTTTTAGGTACCAGCATTAGTTGGTATTGATGACTCTAGGCCAAACACATGAAGTGTCTTTAACAGAGTAATGAAAGAATCTACTCTGTAATTGCTAATAATTGTTAATATTTATTAAATCCTTAATATGTGTCAGGCCCTATGCTATTCAGCTTACAGATTTTATTCATTTAATCATTACAAATCCCTAAGTTAGGTTCTATGGTTATTTTCTTTCTTTCTTTTTTTTTTTTTTGCGGTACGCGGGCCTCTTACTGTTGTGGCCTCTCCCGTTGCGGAGCACAGGCTCCGGACGCGCAGGCTCAGCAGCCATGTCTCACGGGCCCAGCCGCTCCGCGGCACGTGGGATCTTCCCGGACCAGGGCACGAACCCGTGTCCCCTGCATCGGCAGGCGGACTCTCAACCACTGCACCACCAGGGAAGCCCCTATGGTTATTTTCATTTTACAGACAAGGAAGCTGAGACACAGAGAGGTTGACTTATTTTCTAAAGTTTCACACTTTTAAGTGGATAACTCTTGATTTGAAATCAAGCACTCTGATGCTAAAACCCTCCTCCTTAGCCGCAGTACCAGTCTGCATCACACCCAAAGAAAAGGAGGATAAAGAAGAAAATAACTACTCAGAAATAAATCAATCAATGAAATTATGAGGATTGCATTAACTTTTTTTTTCCACTTGAACATAATTTAATCTACTTTGAAAGTTTTGCTAAATATGAAATTATGTGGAAGCAGTGGTTCTGCTTTTTTTCTCTAATGCTCCATTTTCAGTGTAGGAAGAAGAAAGTACAATATACTCTAAGAGCTACATACGTAAGTGGTGGAAAATTCACACACACAAGAAGGATGGATATATATGTTTGCTACAAACACTGCTCACAAAATGACCTTGAAAGTTCATGCATTTCATTTCTAGTTTTCAATGAAATAATAGTGAAGAGAATGATCAATTTTTATCTCTAAGAGAGGCATTTACTTCTTCCTTTATAATAACTTCCCCATATTTAAGTATTAAACTCTGCAATTTTATGGTTAATAATAAAATCTTAATATTGTTTTGCAGGATCATACTGTTTCTCAATAATACATCAAACTAGTAGCTATAAGCACTGGCTATCAGATCTCATTCAGCCTTATTGCTTTAAATTCTATTGATAATTGTATGACTCCAAATTTATAACCCTAATCCAGATATTTAACCAGAAGTCCACACGCATTGCATATGAATATCCCTTTTCCAAATGTATGTTATGCCCACTCGATGCAGTTCCAGAAAACTCTTTTGCTCCTGCTGGTGCATGTTGGCTAGATTCTGAAGGTATTTTGAAATATAGTTTATTTATTCCTTAATAGGGCTGAGCATATCCACAGTCCGGTTACATTATGACTTAACCCTGGTCACTGGGTTAGTGACTAAGAGGGAAGGTGTGAGCAGACACTGGGTGAAAGCTTACTTTGTTCTATGAAAGGGAAGCCTTTACATTGTCTTCAAGCAATGTGGCCCTTAGTAGCAAATTGTGGTCCACCTCTCCAGGCCCAGAGGGTTCCAAGCAATCTAAGAATTCAAAGTTTTCAGGTGCATAAACCCGGAAGTCCTCATTCCATGTTTGAGGGTCCTAATCTTTCCCAACCAATGCCCTGACCCAGCCATAGCAGACAGACCTCAAATGAGAGTTCAGCTTCTTGGGAATTGGCTACTCTTATTAGGGGCCCTTTTACTCAGATTTCTCTTCCCTCCAGCTAAAGTAGACCAGATCCTCTTTAAATGCTACTAAGGGGCCTTTTGGCTTCCAAATTTAGCTATTAGTTACTGATTGATCATGCTCAGTTTCACTTTCTCTTTTTTCAAATGCGTTATTTACACTCAGCAATAACCAAGTAATCCCACTAGGATAAGGGTTACTCAATCTCCCCCGTATTTTTCAAAAATCTAATACATTGTACCAGTAGCACACTGCCCTCCACTGGAATTCCATCTCACCTTACCACAGCTAAAAACATTACAATTGCAAGTCTTCCCTGTACCAGGTCCTATCTACAATATGTTCTCTCTGTCAGTGATGATGGAGTGTTTATGGCCAGCGAGTTAGTAGATGATCCAACTCCAACATCCCATCTTAGCATCTGCTTTCGCATCCTGCTGCAGGATGAGTTGGGAACAGGTTTGGACAGAGAGAGAAGCTGGAGTAAGTTACCGTTCCAAACAAGGCTTATGCTGACACCACAGGGAGCTCTGGAGCTAAGAAACCCATTTAGAATGACCCTGCTTTCCATAAGGAGGCTGATATTCACACCAGATCCAACAGTGGTAGGTGTGGGCTTCCCAGGAAGAAAAAGTGACATTTGATCAAATGGCTCTTTTCAGAGGGGGCATTTTCCAAAGAGAACTGATGCTAGCAATACTTGCAGGTCAGCAGGAAATAAACTCTCAGTCTTGGTGCTAGATGTGGTGGTGCATCAAATAATCCACATCAGAGAGAGTTAAGAGGAGAGTATAACAGTTTACCTACAGTGCTGATGTAAGCAGAAGAGAAAATATTATATGTTCGTTGTGTTTTGTTGTTTTTTTTTGACCATGCCACGCAGCTTGCAGGGATCTTATTTCCCCCAACCAGGGATCAAACCCCCGCTCCTGGCAGTGGAAGCATGGAATCCTAACCACTCGACTGCCAGGGGATTGCCATATATGTTCAATTTTAATACCTTAGTTTCAGAGTTAACTATGCAGTGTCTTGAATGTATATGAACTAGAAGAAGTTAGATATGGTTCAAGATCTCAACAGAGAAACTTAGACTGAAGATACAGATTTTAGATTTATAAATGTAATAGTTGTCATTGTTTAGGTGAATTCAACAAGGAACAATCCACAGACTAATGATATTGTGGCAAATACTAATATTAAGCAGAAAGAAAGAAGAGCATGGGAACCCAATTGTGAGTTAGCAAGATAGTTAGAGACAAAAACCAGGATTCCCATTCTTAGGTTTATTCAAATGCCAGAACTTTGATATTTAAATAGGAGTTATAATTCATTTTGATACTTATTCAGTACAAATTTAATGATGTTTTATTTTATTTGTTGAAGTTAGAATAAATGAATGATAGTAAGATATACATTGCAACTTGAAATAAAAGTTCTTAAGAGTAGTATTTCAGAAAAATCTTAATTATTTTATTTTTAATAAATTTATGTAACTCAAACTGACTCCTCCATCCCTTGATTTATGAGAAAAAATGTGCCTGTGTATTTTTAAAAGCTGTTACTTGTATTGCACATATCTTTTATAAACCTAAAAAAGGTTCCAAATGATCCAATGTACAGGTAATAAATGGAGGCAGTTGAATTAAATAAATGCACATAAACCCTTTAATAGATTTTGTTTACATTTTAGTTATAAGGATGCCTGTGAATGAGATTAATTTCTATTAATCTATTTGCTTATTGATATCACAGTAATATAAAATAACTAGGCAAATAGAGACTAATAAAACCATTAAACCAATAAACCTAAAAAGCAAATAAAAGTACAATTACTTCTGTCATAAACTCATATAACTCCCTAGATTATACTACTAAATTCTGGCTTAAATACACTAACCTTATATGCACAGTTTTTCATGGTGGCTGAAAAGGCAAGATAACATGAACAGACATTTTCATCTATTTAACATCTTAAATTGAAATCCAATGCACAGACTTACACAGCCTTAAAGTAGGGATGACAGTGTCTTTTGAGGTCAGGTACTATTTTTATTTCATTTAATTTTGTGCTTTGCAGTAGACATTTGCCAAATTCCCTGTATTCACACCTTCCTTTTCTGTTAAACTTTACTACTCAAGTTCATGTACAACTTTGTACTATGTTATGTATTAGCCCCATCCCCAGCCATATGAAAAACTATTGCACCAAGGGTGGTAGGTTATTGTAAACACTCAAGTTATCGACCAATCCAATTCTTAATCTTATGATAATTTGAACTAAAAGACAGAACCTACAATTAGATACACTTGAACTAAAAGGTCTTTTAAAGTTAGGTTGAGAGTAGTGTACCCGGTAATGTTAGAGCAAAGCAAACACTTCAGAGTTTCAAGAAAATGTTCTTGTTTCCTGATATTCCAGTGCTCGGTTTAGTTCCTTTTTGTCCTTACTCTATTTTTTTTCCTTTTTTTTCACTTGGATTTTATTTAAACAAATATTTATTTACATAAGTATCCCCCTTTACTCAAAATAATTTTAGTGATTTCTGTTCTTTCCAATAGTCACGATGTATTTGGAGGCATTGCTGAAGTTCTTAAAAGCTAAACTAGGAAAAAGACTTCTCTCAAACATTTGCAATTCATCTTATATTGAGTTGAGAGTGGGATGCAAGAAGTTCACAGAAGACTTTACTAGAAAACCATTTATAGCAGATGCCTAAGAAACTGGGTGATGAGACTCATTACTGGAACGGGGAAAACAGATAACATCAATAAAAATTAAATAAAAACATCAGAGTGTTTAAAAAAAATCAGTGTGAATTAAACCAGTATAGTTTCAGGTGTACAGCAAAGTGATTCAGTTATACATATACATGTATCTATTCTTTTTCAAATTCTTTTCCCATTTAGATTGTTACAGAATAGTGAGCAGAGTTCCCTGTGCTATACTGTAGATCCTTGTTGGTTATCTATTTTGAATATAGTAGTGTATATATACACCTGAAACTAACACAACATCGTTAATCAGCTATACTCCAATATAAACTAAAAAAAATTTTTTTAAATAAAATAAACCTAAAGAAGGAAAAAAAATAAATTAAACTGGGACTTCGATGAATGATTATGAAACAGAGATGGGACTGTCGGTAAGGTTAAGGATGAATGTAAGCAAAGACTCCACTGAGAAAAAGTTCAAGAAATAGTGTATATTTAATCTGGCTTAGAATAGAAGGCATCACTGAAAACATTTTATAGAAGATAAAACATCACATACATGTGACACTAGAGTGTGGTGGCATTTAGATGCTAGTCCAAGAAAGCTGAACTTCATGTACTAGAAAAGAGGGCCACCATGATATATTAGTTTCTCATTGCTGCTGTAATAAATTGCCACCAACATACTGGCTTAAAACAACAAAAATTATCATCTTAAAGTTCTGGAAGTCAGAAGTGCAAAGTCCGACTAATTGGACTAAAATCAGTGTCTGCAGTTCTGTTTTCATTCTGGAGGCTCCAGGGGAGAACAGTCATCTTTTTCTGCTTCAAGCAGCCACCTACATTCTTTGGCTACTGGCTTCTTCCTCAACATTCAAAGCCTTCAGTGTGGTGTCCGCTCTCCTCTCTGAGTTCTGCCTCACTGCTTACATAGTCCCTGATGCTCATCCTCCACCTTCCTTGTGCCCCTTGTGATTGATTACATTGGAATAATTCAGATAAAACAGGGTAATCCCCTTCTCAAGATCTTTAATTTAATCACACATATAAAGTCCCCTTTACCATATAAGGTAATACATTTAATGGGTTACAGAGATCTTTGGCGGGCGGACGTTATTCAGCCAATCACATATGAAATCATGTCCACCTCAGGGAAAGAGTATGGGATATATTTTAGACAGGCAAACATAAAAATTAAGCACATGCACTTTGACATAAAAGAGATCTAGATTTCAGCCCCAGTTCTGCCAATATCTAGTTATGTGATCCTAGATAAAACATTTTAAAATCATAGTTTTCTTTAAATTGTAATTGAAATGATTTTTATTCATTTTTAGACTATTATAAGGTATTTATATGATATACACAACACATAGACATAACACAGATATATATCAAGTTGGCCATAAAATTAATCATCACAGGGAATTTCTATCAAAATACCCAAGAGTTTTTGTAAACAGAGACAGATTATACTATTTTTTTAATAGAAATGCTAAGGAACTAGAGTAGCTAAGAAAGTTTTGATAAAAATTAAGTGTAAGGAATCACTTTACCTGTTTTCAAGACTTACTATACAGCTACAGTAATCAAGACTCTGATGATGTGAGCGGGATAGACACATAGATTAAAGGAACCAAATAGGAAATAGACCTTCAAAAATATTCCTGATGAAATATAGACTTTTCAACCTTTTCAAGAGGCGGCGGAGCAATTGAACATCTATAGGTAAAAAAATAAAAAATAAATGAACCTCAACATAAGCCTCTTATCTTTTTTTTTTTTTTTTTTTGCGGTACGCGGGTACGCGGGCCTCTCACTGTTGTGGCCTCTCCCGTTGCGGAGCAACAGGCTCCGGACGCGCAGGCTCAGTGGCCATGGCTCACGGACCCAGCCGCTCCGCGGCATGTGGGATCCTCCCACACCGGGGCACGAACCCGTGTCCCCTGCATCGGCAGGCGGACTCTCAACCACTGCGCCACCAGGGAAGCCCAAGCCTCTTATCTTGTACAACAGTTAACTCCTGGTAGATCACAGAGTTAAGTGTAAAATGTCAAACTATGAAACTTTTTTAGACACACACAAAAAAAGAACAAATTTAGGGTTCAACAAAGAGCTCTTAGACTTGATACCGAAAGCCTGATCCATAAAAGAAAAATCTGATAAATTATACTTCATCAAAATAACGTTTCCTCTGTGAAAGATCCCGTTAAGGGAATGAATAAAGAAGATACAGATTGGGAGAAAATATTGGCACACAGCATATACAACAAAGGCCTAACATTTAGGAGATAAGAACTCTCAAAATTGAAAGTAAAATTTAACAAACTATACAATTCAACTACAACATGGACAAAGAAAAGAAGCAACATTTCACAGAAGGTATACAGATGACAAATAAGTACATTAAAAGATATTCAATATCATTAGCCATTAGAGAAATGCAAATTAAAATCACAATCAGATACCAAAACACATGTATCAGAACGGCTAAAAAAAACTGATACCACTAACTGGTGGTGAGTATCACTTAAAATATTGCTGGTGGGAATGTAAAATGGCACAAACACTTTGGAAACCACTTTGGCAGTTTCTGAAAAGACTGACCCTGCAGCTAACACATGACCTAGTGATTGAAATCCTGGGTCTTTATTGCATAGAAACAAAGACTTAAGTTCACAAAAAAATTACAAAAATATTTACAGCAGCTTCATCTGAAATAGCCCAAAACTGGAAACAATCCAAATAGTCTCAACAGGTAAATGACGAAAGCAATTCAGGCACATAACCTAACACTGAATATTACTCAGCAATAAAAAGGAACACATCGTTCATACACACCACAATCTGCATGAATCTCCAGATAATTAGGCTAAGTGAAAAAAATCCAACCCCAAAAGGCTACATCCTCCATGATTCCATTTATATAAATTCCTGAAACAACCTAATTACGGAAATAGAGGACAGATTAGTGGCTGTCAGGGATTAAGTGAGGTGGGTGGGATTAAGCATTGGGTGGAAAGGAAGTGGGTGTGATTATAAAAGGACAGCGTGAGGGGCCCTAGTGGTGATGGAAATGTTCTCCCTCTTTATTGTATTAGTGTAAACTTCCTGGTTGTGATATTGTGTTACAGATTTGCAAGAAGTTACTATTAGGGGAAACTGTAAAGGTGCACAGAATTAGTTCCTGAATTACTTTTTTCCATTAACTGTAAATTTACTATTATGTGAAACTACAAATTTCAATTTAAAAAATCTGTAAGAATAAAAAAATCACCTAAAATTAAATTAATCAGGATATTTCTCAATAATCCCCTTGGGAGAAGTCTGGATGTGTTGGAGAATGGGGATGTTTTTCCCCTAAAAAATAGACAAATGCTTAAATATATTGATTATTATATTAAACTCATTAATTTAATTGTCAAAGATATATCTTATTAAAATAAACAGATGTTTCTAAATGAATTTTTAATTTTATCTACGATTTGTACTTCTTTGAAATATAATTAGTAAAATTGACATTTTATGTAGCATAATACTTAGGGAAATGCATGCATTATTTTATACATTTAATAGAAATTTGAGAAAATCATTAAATTATCAATTTTCTTTTTTCTTTTTAATTGCAGTATAATTGACATATTACAGTAGTTTCAGATGCACAACATAATGGTTTAGTATTTGTTTATATTGAAATGATCACCACAATAAGTGCAGTTAACATGCATTTCACATCAGTTTTCTAAATATATATTTAATGTACTTGATTAGTAAAACTTTCAAAATTGAGTTGCTAATTCACAATGGATTTTCCTATGCCTGCATTCTGTTGTGGCTTTTGAAAACTAAACATTTGGTTTCTGTGATAAAAATTTTTGCAGATTCGTTCACTTTAACATGCTAGATTCCTCTTTCTTTAAAAGAAATGTTGGGCTTCCCTGGTGGCGCAGTGGTTGAGAGAGTCCGCCTGCCAATGCAGGGCGCAAGGATTCGTGCCCCGGTCCGGGAGACTCCCACATGCCCATGGCCGCTGAGCCTGCGCGTCCGGAGCCTGTGCTCCGCAACGGGAGCGGCCACAGCAGTGAGAGGCCCGCGTACGGCAAAAAAAAAAAAAAAAAAAAAAAAAAAAAAGATGTGTCATAGTCATCAGAATGGTTTATATTCAGTGCAGCTTTCAGGAAAATAAACTACTTCTCTAGATCATTTTTATATCATTAAGTGCTTATTCAGTGTAACCAACCAAAATATTTAACAAGTGTACAAACATCAGCATAAACATAACATTAAGAATAATGTTTCAGGACTTTGTTTATAGAAGAACTTTGTAAAAATAGATGTGATAATTCTCTTCAGAGTTATAGTAAGTCCAGAAGAAACTATGGAGAGGAAATGGAATATCTGAATTAGTTTTTGTTTAATTTAAGCACAGCGTTTTATGTTTAGTTTCTGACCTGAAATATTTTTACTCTTGCTTCTTTCCACTATTTACTTGTCATCACCTGTAATTATTTTGATAAATTAGCATTTAACAACTCATTACACATTTCTTAGTTTTCTCTGTATTGGTTAATAATGCATTTTGTGTATTATTACTATAAGTTTTATATTTAATTAGTGTTACTATGTTATTACACAATCTTATTAAAGCAAAGTTACAGGATGCCAAAATTTGAGAAATAAAGGTGCTATTTCTTATTATAAAGAAAAATTATTAATGAACTGTTTCTATTAGCACAGTTATTTAACTAACATAAATGTAGAGTATCATTATTGGTCTAAGCCTAGACTCCAATTTTTGTGCTAGGAATACTACTATGAAAAATTTCAGCTAATATCTACACAGTTCACTGAGGTCTTCCCTGACCACACTATTTAAGGTTGCAACCTACCCTCAAGAGTTTTGTTTTGTTTTGTTTTTTCTCTTTCAAGCTATTTTCTCAGTATATATTGTCATTCCCTCACATAGTATATATTTACTTTTTTTTCAAATTAGTATTTTATTTATATTTTACTCAGCAAAGCCATGTACTCAGGATTTTAATTTTTTTAATAGATGAAGAACACATCAAAAAGTGATCATGAAAAAAAGGTATTTCACTCTTTAGGAAATTTAATTTATTAAAGACTAACATTTGTTCAAAAAGGCTTGCAAGCATACAGCACTGTTTGATAATACAGGTCATACAGAAAGTTGCGTGGCAGAATGATGTACTGGACTTAAGTTCTCAATATGGGGCAGAGAAGGGTGAGAATAAGGAGCACTAGTGGGGAGGAAAGCCATTCTTCCTTCCTCTCCTTGTTTCTGCTTTCCCTCCTGTAATGGGGGTAGGAGAGGATGAATCAGGCAACTCCAGTGCTACATGTCCTACTGTCTCCAGCTCAGCTAGTAAGAAGGAAGAGTCTCACTGGACTCAGTTTTCCACTCAGCTTACCAGAGAACCCTGTGATGGGAAATATTGAGATTTTTCTCATCTTCTCAGTTTACTGGTGAATCCTGTTTTTATTCTTTATGTGTTAGACCCCAGGAGTTGAGTAGAAGTCCAGGCAATAACCACGTAGCGACAGTCATTCCAATACAGCACGAGAGAGCAATCCCCATAAGGGAAACAATAGGATTGCAGCAACTCTTGAAGTAGGTGATGCTGAATTTATAGTCTTGCTAAACTGCCTGGCTTGTGTTTTTTCTCTAGGAAAGCTTTACAGGACATGTGCAGGAATGGAGCAGGCAGGTAGGTTCCCTGAAGACTGGGCAGGAAAACATGACGGAGGGAAGGATTTGAATAATTTGGAACTAATTATAGTAACGTTCAAAAAGTCTACTAGATAAGTAGCTAAGTAAAGACAAGAAAAGGCTTACAAGAGGAGAGAAAGTGATGTGAACAAATTAGAAGTTTCAAGGAGGTCATTTATTCATTCCTCAAAAATTTATTAGTGGCTGCTGTGATGTGACAAAACTGCTATGTTATGATGAAGAGGAATTAGCCATGGTCTCTGCCCTCAAAGAGCTTATGGTCTAGTAGAAGAAAGGCATTAATCAAATAATCATACATACAATGTATAATTATTTAATACAGTAAATGCTAGGAAGAAAACTTCAATGGTTTGAAAAGTTATAATGGGAGAATGCAGGGAGAGGAAGGCAAACACATTCTAGGCAGGGGCAACAGCAAGTACAAAGGATTTGGAAAGGAACACTTGATAAAATTGAAGAAAGAGAGGAAAAGAATCGTGAGATAAAGCTTGAGATGCTGAAAAGGAAACTATTACTCAGATCCTGGTTGGTCACTTTCAAGATTCTGGTCTCTAAATCAGGAGATTTAAGAAACTAAGAGGGCTTTCAGTAGCATTTTACTTGAGTGTTTATGGGACAAAGAGTATATAAAGAGATAATTCTAGCTATTGTGAGGCAAGTGTTTGGATGGAACTAGAATACACTGAGGGAGACAAATAAGGAAGATCATTGGACTATAGAATTTTGAGATACTTGGTCAGGAATAAAGGAGAAAAGATAGTCATTAGGTCAAAGCAATGCTACTGAGAATGTAGGTGGGTAAATGCCCGGCTTTAGCCCAATCAGGTGACATCATAACAGAACTTCATTTTTTGCTTTTTAAGTTGCTATATCTAAAGGTACACTGAGATACCTTCTGGGAACACCCAGAAGTTTAGAACCAACAAAGGATAGTAACAAAATGAGAATAATAGAACCCCACTCTTTGGGGTTAGAACACTTTTATACAAATTAGTTTAGGCATAATTTATAAACAACATAATACGTACTCACCATGGTTTTAGAAATGACTATCCAGTTTTTCTTCTAAGTAATTGCTCTGGATTTTTTTCCCTAAAACTTTCTGGTAAAAAAGTAAATAGATATATACATGAACCACAAAATATATATTTACTGTTTTACCTGATTTTTATTTTCCATCTTTTGTTGTCAGAGCATAGGCTCCATGTGGCAGGAAATTTTAAAATTTTTTTAGTTTAACTTTATTTTTAAACATGTATACCGAAGTATTTTGATAACCTACATAATGAGTTATCTTTGAACAATTTAAATTAAAAGCTTTTGCAATGAAACAAAATGTTCAAAGTAAAACAACCGGGCTGTAAACACTAAAGTAGATAAATGGAATTTAAAGACAAAATCCAAAATGTATCCCAACAAGTATATTCAATGGAGGGCATTTTTTTCTATCAAAATATAAATTGCAAAGTGTGACTCATAAAGATTTAGAAAACTTGAACAGGCTGTTTAAATGAAAATAAACTGGAAAGATTTACAAGGATGACCACCATAAATGAATCCAGACCCAGACAGTTTTACAGACTACTTCTATCCAAAATTTGAGGTAGTTATTCTCCTTTCTGATCCATTGCTGAGCATGTTAGTGTGTGAGTGGGGCATATGTATACATATGTGTGTGTACTTATATAGATATCACATAAGGAATAGCTTATTAAAATTAAGTGAAGCAATATAAATAAGTAAAATACTATAATATCATTAAATATGAGCAAGGAAGATTTTTAAGTATACTCTTAGAAATTTACCATAGTCATGTCAAATGATAAAAGCAATTTTCTAAAAATATTATTTAGGACATGGTTTTATTCATGTCAGCAAAACAAATATACCTCTACTATTTAAAAAGAAAAAACTCAAATTAATTAAATAACATTTAAAACATTTTTAAGTCACAAGAACTTTGGTGAAATCAAAGTTAGAATTGTGGGTCATTTAGCCCAGCAATAGAAAACACAGATTTTGCTGTGTTGGCAGAGTTTAATTTTGCTGCAGAATGAAATTGGCGTCTCTAAGCAAAATTCATTCACCCAAAGAGTGCTTTCTTTTATTCTACAGAATAAGAAAATGCATAATGAGTAACCAGTTACATAATAAAGCTTGAACAGCAGCAACATTTGGTTTGATTATAATAAATTAAAGTTATCTTCAGTTTTGTTTAAATAATATAACAATTGCCATTATTATTCCTAGGAGGTGTGCTAAGTGTGCAAATGTAGATTAAAATTTAAAATGTCCTTTATTCAGCAGTTAACATTGAAAGTTACTAGAACAGTTTTTCAACTATTTATAGTGAGTTTTTCTATAGCTGCCCTTAATTTTAGAATGTATTCCCATATTTAATACACTATAATCTAAAAGTGTATGCTATGAAGTGTGCTGGCTTGGAGTCCTGATACTCTTTTAATATATGTATTTTTCTCATCTGGAGGATGCCCTAATTTAAGATACTTGTATACAGCAAAAGAGGGACTCACCTTCAAGTCCTGTTTTAGTTTTATCCATTCCTTGAATTATAACTCCACTTCTTAAATTATATAGAAGTTGTATAATGTATGTTTGGTTACAAACCACCTAGAATTTAGTCAATTTTTCCTATCCCTTCAGTTGCCCTTAGTTCATTTTCCAAGTCTATAACATTCTTGCTATCCAGAGACCCTATTTTTTCTCCTAGTTTGTATTATCTTTTCTCCCTTTGTCCATAATCCTTTTATCACATCCAACAACAACAACAACGGAAACAAAGCACATAATCATAATGAACCAACCATATCATCCTGTACCAATGCCAGAAAACATCAACTTCCAGAGCAAAGACACCTACCACCAACAAAAGCCTTTAACCCCCACTTTGCTTTTATTTCTTAACTCCTTTCTTACAACTTTATAATCAATGTACTCAAGTCATTGTCTACCTACTTTATCCTACAAAAGCAAATATCCCTGGACACCTTCCCCCTACACTTGATTTCCCATAGGCAAATTCCTCAGATACTGAAAGAGAAAATGTATCCAGAATGTAATCACACATTGCACAGGCAACAAAAAGTCATAGACATCAAAATGCATTGGAAGTAAAACTTCCTATGCCATATTTTAGAGTAAATATATTGATGATTGAATTTGATCTTAGATTTGAAGTAAATGCTAATATTTCTATACTGTTGATATAATATGCAAGTGATTCAGTTCTAAATTCATTTTTATTTTATGTTTAAGTATTTTTCGTGAGAAAACATATTTCCTTAAATTGACTGATTGCATATAATTAGTTTACTTTCAAATTAAAAAAAATTTTGCTACTACATATTAATGAGAAATGATGATAATCAATAGAATAAAAATTTATGAAACATATCTTAATCAGTGATGATTTTAACATAATTTTCTCCTTGTTATTTAAATTCTAAAATGATAGTATTGAAAATAGACTACTGTATGTTTCAAATAAATCAAAATATTGAGAGAAATACTTTCTAAGTACGTATAAGGTGGTGGTTGCACAATATTGTGGATGAACTAAAAGCCATGAGATAATTATGTTTTTCCTTTTAGCAGCTTTATTGAGGTATGACTGACAAATATTGTAAATATTTAAGGTGTACAATGTGATGGTTTTATGTAAATATAAATTCTGAAATGATCACCAAAATCAAACTAATTAGCATTCACTACCTTTCTTTTTTTTTTTTCTTTTTATTCTTCTATCACGCTCCCTTCTGGCAATTACTGTTTGTTCTCTGCATATATGAGTCTGTTTCTGTTTTGTTATGTTTGTTCATTTGCCTTTCTTTTAGATTTCACACATAAGTGAAATATGGTATTTGTCTTTCTCTGTCTGATATTTCCCTTAGCATATTAACCTCTTGGTCCATCCATGCTGTAATAAATGGAAAGTTTTCATTCTTTTTTATTGCTGAGTAATATTCATATCCATTCATCTATCCTTATTCTTTATCCATTTATCTATCCATAGACACAGTCTAGTTTGCTTCCATTTATTGGCTATTGTAGATAATGCTGCAATGAACATTGGTCAGGGGCATATGTCTTTTCTAATTAGTGTTTTTGTTTCCTTTGGAAAAATACCCAGAAGTAGAATTGCTGGATTATATGGTAGTTCTATTTTTAATATTCTGGGGAACCTTCAACTGTGTTCCATAGAAGCTACATGGATTTAAATTCCCACCAACAGTGCATGAGGTTTCCCTTTTCTCCACATCCAGGCCAACAATTGTTACTTGTTGACTTTCAGATAATCACCATTCTGACAGGTATGATGTGGTATCTCACTGTGGTTTTGATTTGCATTTCACTGATGATTAGTGATGTTGAGCATCTTTTCACGTGCTTGTGGCCATCTGTATGTCTTCTTTGGAAGAATGTCTATTCAGATCCTCTGCAAATTTTTTAATCAGGGTTTTTCTTTCTTTTCTTTTTTTTTTTTTTTTTTTGAGGTACGCAGGCCTCTCACTGTTGTGGCCTCTCCCGCTGCGGAGCACAGGCTCTGGGTGCACAGGCGCAGCGGCCATGGCTCATGGGCCCAGCCGCTCTGCGGCATGTGGGATCTTCCTGGACCGGGACCTGAACCCTTGTCCCCTGCATTGGCAGGTGGAATCTCAGCCACTGCGCCACCAGAGAAGCCCCAGGTTGTTTCTTTTTTGATATTGAGTTGTATGAGTTCTTTGTATATTTTGGATATTAACCCCTTACTGGATGTATTGTTTGCAATATCTTCTCCTATTCAGTAGAATGCCTTTCCATTTTGTTGATAGATTCCTTCACTGTGCAAAAGCTTTTTAGTTTGATTAGTTCTATTTGCTTATTTTTGCTTTTGTTGCCCTTGCCTGAGGAACAGATACAAAAAAATATTAAGACAAATGTCAGAGTTCACTGTCTGTTTTCTTCTAAGAGTTTTATGATTTCAGGTTTTACACTTAAGTCTTTAATCAATTTTGAGTTTATTTTTGTGTGTGGTGTGTGGAAGTAGTCCAGATTGATTCCTTTGCATGTAGCTGTTCAGTTTTCCTAAGATCATTTATTAAAGAGGCTGTCTTTTCCCCATTCTTTCCTCCTTTTGCATAGATTAACTGACCATATAAATATCAGTGTATTTCTGGACTCTCTATTCTGTTCCATTGATCTTTGTGTCTATTTTGTGCCAGTAACACTATCTTGATGATTGTAGCTTTGTAGTATAATTTGAAATTAGGAAAAATGATACCTACAGCTTTGATTTTCTTTCTCAGTATTGTTTTGGCTACTCGAGGTCTTTTGTGTTTCCACATGAATTTTAGAATTATGATTTCTTCTTCTGTGAAAAATGCCATTGCAATTCTGATAGGGATTACATTGAATCTGTAGATTGCACTGGGTAGTATAGTCATTTTAACAATATTAATTCTTCCAATCATGAGAATGATGTATCTTTCCATTTGTTTGTTTCATCTTCATTTCCTTTCATCAGGGTCTTATAGTTTTCCTAGTACAGGTCTTTTACCTCCTTAGTTAGATTCCTAGGCATTTTATTCCTTTTGATGTAATTTTAAATGGGATTGTTTTCTTAATTTCTCTGATATTTCCAGAGTCTCTTAAACTGTCTTCATTTATTTTATTATTTTTCCCATTTTTCTGTTCAGCTTGGGTGATTTCCATTGCTCTGTCTTCCAGTTCAGATCCATTTCTCTGTATCATCTAATCTACTGTTGATTTCTTCTACTGTATGTTTTGTTTTAGCTATTGTATTCTTCAACTCTGTTTGGATATTCTTTACATTTTCTAACTCTTTGTTAATCTTATAACTGTGATCATTCATTCCTCTCCTGAATTTGTTGAGCATCTTTATGATCATTACCTTGAACTTTTTATTGGGCAGATAGCTTATCTTTACTTCACTTATTTCTTTTCTGGGGTTTTATCTTGTTCCTTTGTTTAAAACATATTCCTCTGCCATCTCATTCTAATTCTGTATTTTTATTTTTATGTATTAGGTAGGTTGGTTATGTTTCCAGTTCTAGGAGAAGTGGCCTTATGTAGGAGACGTCCTATGGAGCCCAGCAGCATGTTTGCCCCTGGTCACCAGATCTGTATGCTCTAGCATTGCCCTCTGTGTGGGCTGAATGTGCCCTTCCGTTGTGGTGAAGCCAATGGCTCTGAGTACATTTGTAGATGGGACTGGCCCCTGGCCCAGTTGGCTTCCAGACCCTGTCTCTTGTGGAGGCTGCCATTCTTCTGTTGGTCAGAGTCAGGTCCCAGCACGTTACAGTGCATGACCAAGGGCCAAGGGAGGTCCAGGCTTGTGCCAGTCCACTGGTGGGCAGCAATGGGTACTGAGGAGGCTGGTTCCAGGACCTGTGGGTTCAGAGGCTGGTATTTGCTCACTAGTGGCTGAGGCTGAGTCCCCACACAGCTGTGTGCTCAGCATGGGAGGGGTCTTGGGACTTGTGCTGACAGACTAGTGGGCAAGTAAGTGCCAGTACTAATAGACTAGAGGGAGGACTCTAAAATGGCATTTGCCTTAACCAGTGTCCTCATTGTAGAACAAGTTTCCAAAAATGGCTGCTGCCAGCATCTATGTCACCCAGGGTATTTCCCACTTGCTTCTTGCCTCTCCAGGAGGCTCTTCAAGATCAGCAAGTGTGTCTGACCCAGGCTCTTCTCAAATTACTGCCTCTGTGCTGGGTCTTGGAGCATGTGAGATTTTGTTTGTGTCCCTTAAGAGCAATCTGTTTCCTGTTACCCTTCTTTTCTCCAGTACACCAGCCTCGCTGTCTTCAAAGCCAGATGTTCTTGGAGCTCATGATTCTGAGGCAGGACCTCCAGGCTGGAAAACTCAATGTGGGGCTTGGACCCCTGGCTCATTGGGAAGAACATCTGCCATTGTGATTATCCTTCCATTTGTGGATTACCTACTCAAGGGTGTGGATCTTAACTCTACCACATCTCTGCTTCTCCTACCTGTCTTGTTGCAGTTCTGTCCTTATTTCTTTAGTTGTGGAAAATCTTTACTGCTAGACTTCAGGTTCTCATTGACAGTTGCTCTATAAATAGTTGTAATTTTGCAGTGCTTTTGGGAGGAGGTGAGCTCAGAGTCTCCCTGCTCTGCCATCTTGGCCACACCTCCCCCATGGAATTGTTCACTTTAAAATGGTGACTATTATGTTACGTGGATTTTGCCTCAATAAGTTGTTTTAAATTTTTTGTTCAGCCTTGTATTTATCTTTTATAAATATCCCCATGGATTTAGATTAAAATACACTTTACTTAGTAAGTTCACGATTTTAAAAATATGTTATATCATGCAATTTATATAATTATTTAATATTTAATAATCTATATTCTCACATTCTAAAATTTCCCTTTTTTTGATTAGTTAAATTAAAAGTCTCAGTAATTAAGCAAAATTTGAACATGAAAAAAAATTGAAGGTCATTTTATATTATTTTATCCATATGTATCTACCTAAGCAATTCAAGGCAGTGATTTAGAGAATGTTGATTCTGAGATTAATTAGAGCAATACAATGACTACAGTGTATATTAAATTATCAAGGTGTATTCATTCTTTTGGATTAATTATACAAACCTCATAGCAGCCCTACAAGGTAATTACTGTCATTCTGTTTGCGTATGAGTAAACTGTGCTTTAGATAATTCACCCTAATGTTTTGATTATAAAACCCGAACACTTTCTGTTTTCACTAAGAAACCTGTATAAACCCAAGAAAGGCATTATTGCATTATTCTAAAAATGAACAGGCTATAACTGTGTATGGTATCTGTATCTATAATTAATTGTGGGAGACTGCCAATATACTCAATGAATGCTTCTGGCTATATGGAAGTTGTAGGGAAAATGCATTAATGGGATGTAATTTGTGTTTTGAACGAGGACAGTATGGGGGGATATAATATAAATACAATTTTTATTTCTCTCCCATACTTTCTCTTTAATATTTACAGGTTGAACACATGAGTTTTCTTGTAACAAAGTGAAAACTCTGGCAAAGCCTAAGGCTTCTCTGGTAGCTTGTATTTAATAGTCCTGTGATCATTTCATTCATCAAGTCCGGCTTCATTTCAGCATCTTAAATTACACTTCAATATATTAATGAAAACTCCACTCTTCATTAAGAAGCATCAATTTCCTCTTTGTTCCTCCAGCTAGAATCTATAATTGGTGGGACTCATGGGGGACAGTGTATTTGGCTTCTTCTCTTCCTCATGATCACTTCTCCTTCTGCCCCCTCCCAGCTACCCACACTTTGACCAGAAAGGACTGGAATTACTTTTCTGTGCATCAGAAAATGTGCTTCTATTCTGTCAGATGCTTTTTTTTTTTTAACTCAACCATCAACACAAACAGTTATAAAGTAGGAATTAATAACCATAAAAAATTGCAAATCTTCAAAATTATGGATGTCTGTGTTCTAGTTCTCTTTTACAGACTAATTATTTGAGAAACCCACTATATTTTTCAAACTTTTTCATAACTTCTGATCAATTTAACATATCATTTATTATATATAAGCCTTCTGCAGTTTGTTTAGAACCTAGCATTCATCATAAAATTGACACTTCATAGACATTTTTAATCTACATGTTTTACTTTTAAAGAAGTTAAAACAAGAAAAAACATAGACTTATTTAATCACATATTTACTGTTGGTGTCCTTCATTCTTTAGTGTAGATCAGATATAATTTCCTGTTGGCCTGAAACTTTATTCACATTTTTTTAGACCAGGTCTACTGGAAAAGTACAATCTCAATTTTTCTTGATCATGAAGCATCTGTGTCATGCCTTCTTCAGTGAATATTTGTATCAAATATAGAAATCTTGTTAACAGCTATTTTCTCCTTTCAGCAATTTAAAGATGTGATTTCAATGTTTTCCAAACTTTATTGCTTCTGATGAGTAGTCAGATGTCATTTGTGTAGTATATCATTGGCATATACTGTGTTTTTTCTCTAGCTTCTTTTAATACTTCCTCTTTGCCACTGATTTTTAGTAATTTTACTATGATGAGCCTATATTTCATATTGCTTTTCTGTATTATGCTTAGGATTTGTTGCTTTTCAATATATATGTTGACAGTTTAACCACATTTGTAGCAATTCTTATCATTATTTCTTCAATTTTTTTCTGCCCTACTGCTTCTCTAGTCACATTTTTGGAACTCTAATCATACGTACATTAGTGGGAGGGCAAGTCCAATAATGCTCACTGTATTATGACCCAAACTGGAAACCTTATAAATCAACTATACTTCAATAAAAAAAAATAAATTAACAGGGGAAATTATACTGGGGAAAAGCCCTATTCTCCTTTGGACATTTCATTTAGGTTTAATAAGGTTGTACATTTTTAGAGATGGAAAAAAAATCAAAAGTGGAAACCATCATTTCTTCCTAAAATTGTCAATAATGCATATAATCAAGTATACTCCCTCCCATTTGTGTTTATACAAAACAAAATCATTCAAATGAGCAAATGTTTTTATTGAAAATTAAAGTCTCATCACTGCAACAAACCTACTTTGCCTGCCTCTACAATTTTAAATTTCTGTTTTCTCTCTCTTAACTACTAACCTCTTTCCCTTTCCTTTATCTCAGCTGCTCTCCTTTCCTTAAATTTCAGTTAAATCTTTTTTAGTTTGTTACTACCAAATCCACAAATTTAATTTGTTCATACATCACCTTTTTCACTTTAATAAAAAGAGAGACATATACCTCTCTTTTCAAATTCCAGTTCATTCATAATTATACTTCCTCTCATCGCTTGCAGTTATTTTTACTCTTTTCTGGATAATCTAGAGCAATATGCAATTGCACATACAAATATGCTTTAAAATCACCCAACCTAATCAAAGCCAAACCTCAAGAAATCAAAAAAGGAACAAATAGCCTCTCTCACTTCATTCTTTTGCCATTACCAGGCCTTTCTTATTGATTTTATAGTAAATATTTATAAGAGATTAGTCTATAACTGCCTTCACTTTCCATATATCCTTTTCACTTCATTTCAATATCATTTGTAATAACTTTTACATCAGTGAACTTACATGATTGATCAAGGAAAAAATTTGGACGAAGAGAAAAGACGTAAATAAAAGCAAGGATTACAAAAGGGAATCTTTTTTCATTAAATGTTAAATGTATAATTTCAAAGTTACAACATGATGCATTGAGCATCACTGCTTAAAAGATTTAAAAATTTGATGAACTATATATTTTATTTTATAGTATGTATTTCTATATATTTTAATAAATGTAGTCTTCAATTGGAAATCACTTCTTAAGTTATGGGTCCAGGACTGATTCAAATATTCAGAATCCAAAAAAAACCCAGATTATGCCATTCCCAACAAGCTTACATCACAAGTTAGGGTTTTCTAGTAAGGTGAAAAAAACAGAAAGAAAAAGAAAAAAGTAAGCCAATGAGGACTGCAATCTAACCTATAACTTCAAATATGCACTGTAGATAAACTGGTGATTGAAAATTAGAACAATCAATATTTTTACTTTCAATTTTTATTTATTTATTTGTAAGGGTATCTTCAATTAGTGATCACATTGTGTGCAGAATCTTCATATCTTGCATGTTTGATACTATATGCAAGCTTGTTATACCTCACCACCTACTCACATAGGGTCCTGTTCTCATAGCTGATGATAATATACAGTAGCTAAAACTTATGACAGGATATCCTGAAGGATATCATTATAAAGATACTTTTATAGAATTCTTGAGCCAATTAGCATATGGTGGGACTAGGGTAAGTCCTAGTAAAACCTTTAACCAGTTGAATTCATCAGTCTCAAATTCAAGAAGTCATCACTGATTCTTCTCTTTCTTCTGCACCCCACATCCAGACCACTGGGAGGTGTTTTTTCATAAATCCAAAGCATCTCCACATCTCACCACTCCTTAATATGTCCAAAATGATTCTAGGCATTTTCATCTTTTATTCTGGATTATTTCTAGAGGTTTATTTCTTTGTTTCTCATTTATCATCATTACCCCCTCCCCTAACACCAGACACAATTACAATTTACCCAGCGGCAGTTCATCCTAATTACAGCAAAGTATTAATAGTTTCTCATTACCTGAAAGACCATTCATGATATGGCTGCAGCTTTTATCCAAACTACTTTTCATCCCCTGCTCCTTCTCATCCAGTATTACTGTTTGTTGCCCTTCAAAGACGCCCAGCCTTTTCCCTCCTTAGTCCTGCTGCCTCTGAGTGAAGTGTTCTCCTCTACAAAATATTTAAGAGATGGCTTCCTTATCATTCACGGCTCAGCCCAATGTTTAATAAATGTTTTCTTTAAAAATGGATCTTATTGGCTGTGTTACTGAATTGGGGGATCCCGCTGCTCACCGCTTACAAAATCAATACAAATGTTGGTAGCAAAAGAAAGGTGCCTTTAATCAGAATGCCGACAATCTGGGGAGATGGTGGACTCAGCGTCCCCCCAAAAACCACCTCCAAAGATTCTGCTTGGTTATGAAAGTTTTTAAAGGGAAACGGAGAAGTAATCTCAGTTAATCATTGAGATAGGGGGTCAGGGTCGTCACCATCCCCCACCGGGTGCAGGCTTGTCGACTCCTCGGGATATTCCTCTAGATCATCTGGTCATCTGTTAATTACTGGTTCTTCATTTCTACTTCTTTGATCCACGGAAAGAACCGACAAGTTAGGCAAGGTATTGTGTGATTAAAAGATTTGAAAGGTGTGCCTGGGCCAGAGGTGGGTAGAGCATGGGGGTGCCTGGTTTAAAAGGCAACTGGTTTAGTTACAATATAGCTTTGCCAAAGTGACAAGAAAAGGGGCTTCCTGCTGAGGGAGGTGTCCGGCAAGGAGCTGCTTACAGCTGTGCAGATTCAACTTACACATTTTAGTATCCTTACCTTTACACTGTTCTGACAGAACTGGAGATATTATTACAATCCAGAATGGGAGTCTTAGTACAAATACTTGTAATTACCTTTCAGAGATGTGAAATTTGAGTGAAAACACATATAAAATCACAATACAATAATAAACAACAATAATGATCTCTTTATCCTTAAACCTTTTTTCAGATGTGCTACAGAAGATGAAATATTGCTGCAGTAGTTAGAATTCAGAGATGTATCTTCACTTTCATATATAAGATTTGAAATGTGGCCATATTAAATGTGACTAAATGTTCAGACTTATGATCATATCAAACAACCCACTTGCTCTTGCACTAGTCCTGAACTAAGGGTGAAGAAAGTGCAATACAGATACATTCTTAATTAAATAAATGGGTACATTTGTGATCTGCATAAGTAGCATGACTACTGAAACCAAGTTCAAATGTTATATGTTTAAACTTCTGGAGGTGTTCATAAAGTGACAAGGAATTAATGGACAGTGTTTTAGCATCATTCAATAAGATTCTGGTCGTGAATTACTATACAAAGAGCAGGAAACCTACATAAAACAGCCGAAGTAGGTCAGCCTGAGATCCATTAAAATAATCTAGTGTCATTAAAGGTGTGTCTCGCTAAGCATTATAGGAGTTATACTGGGTAGCACACAGTATTTCTCTCTGTGAAATCACTATGGAAATGGCCACAATAGATTATAAACTCCATGACCCTCTATAATAACACTTTTATTTTGTGTGTAGAGTTTTTTCCTTCTTGCAAATCATTCAGTGCAGCATTATCAGGAAGTACTCACATGTTCCTATAAATCTACTAAAGAAAATAATTAAAGTAAGTTCAATTTTAGAAAAATAAAGCCTCTGAACTCTGTGACTGATTAAATTCTGGCCAATTTTCTTTCCATTTAGAGTTTTAAGGTCATGGGTTATTTTTCTTTGAAACATTGTCCTTTCTCAGAACAACCAATACAATTTTTTCCTTGGCCAAAAGGGTCACAATTGCACAATGATTGAGAGTAAAGGAGAGCACAGAACAAGGCAGCACAAGCCCACTAATAAACAGTGGACTCAGGTCATGACTATGTCGTTAATTAGCAACACATATAAGCAAAGTTTTTTGTATCTTATTTCTCATTAAAAAAAATTTAAAAACTACTTGAATGGAGTTTAAGTAGAGAATGATTGACTGAACTTCTCTAATTTGAAATTCAGACAAATTCAAATGCAATACTTTTATTCTATGAATGCTTTATATTCTAAATCATATGTATAATATATATTTCTTAAAATGTCAGTTGGTTTTGAAGCTATTATTGCTCTATATAACATTTTGAGCTTTATCCTACTGTATGTGTTTTAAATGGTATTTTTCACAGAGATGCAACATTTCTGTAACTTAATATTTTTATGGTTTCTATTACATCATCTTAAACTCTAACATGAGTTACTATTTTAAGATTGCAGACTGTTAACTTTTCAAACTTAAATCTTTAAATTAGTAATTTAATGTCAGTAACCTGTGATGGTTTAAAAATCTTTATGAGCCATGATGGATATTGAAATATTCATACCTGGTAGATTTTAAAAGTGATTCTCTCAATCATGGTCAATCATTACCACACTTTAAACAGCCTCATTTTTTCCAGTAAATAAAATATTTGTCTTTTTCCCCCTATGTTTATTTTCAATGGTCAATAAATGTTTGAATTGAACATAAATATATCAATCCGTTGACATGTCCATTGCTAGTAAAACCTGAGGTCTGTATTTTAGGAAATGTATACAAATTAATATCAAATTTTACAGTATTTCAAGATAAAGTAGTAAGTTTTGGAATATTGGTTTAATTTTCAGTTAACTCTCATAACTATATTAGTATTCCAACTGCAATAAAATCTACATTATCTTAGCCTACATAGATTATTCTTAGTAAAAGTAGGCCACATACTACATCTCAGATAATCTCCCTTAAGCAGACAGCAATTGTTTTTATGAAATTTAAAACTTTCTTCTAAGGAAAACCACCAATTGGGACAATAGTGAATTTTTCAACATATCACTTTTAAAGAGAATTCTATATTAAGAAAAAAACATGAATTACCATGTTTGTCAAAATATGCGTTAAGTATAAACTCAATAAAATTTGAAACAATATTCAAAAGCGTACCTTATCTAACATTTTATCACTAGGAAGCAGCAAGTTTGTTGGTGGTGATTTTAAATTCAATTTAGCACGTCATTCAAATATAGCTAATGTATTAAATGGGTTATAATTGTCTGAATTAGAGTGAATTAACCTATTATCCTATGTATTTTTGAATTGAGCATTGAGAACTACTGTGCTATAGTAAATCATTTGAGGTTATCTTGGTAAATAGAAGAGAAAAGGGTTTAATTACAGATCATTGTTTTTATTCTGATGTTTATTAAGCAGGTATTTTTTAAATTGTTGATACCAGGCTAAAATATAACTGAATAATATATGTATTTACATCCTCCTTTGAAAATCTATGAGTTTTAACAAGAAAAAGGAACTTATATGTAATATACATAAACATTTATGTAGAGTTGCAGACGTTATAGGGACAGTTTTCAAATTAATACTGTCCCTAGCTAACAGGTAGCTAACAGTTGATATCCTGGCATCATCTCTCTTAAGTTTTCAGCAAAATCTCTGGTTGCTGCCTCTGCTGAACCTTGCTCCTCTGTCTATTCATGGTTTATTCTTACTGTCTCATTGTGTGGTAAATGGCAAACGATCAATAAATGTTTGCTGACTGAATTAATAACTTATATCCAGATCCTGTTGCAAGTAATAGAACTCCTATCAAGTTCCTCCTAAACACTGCAACTAACAAAAAGCAATAAATAGTTATCATCTAACATCATCAACCCTTTAAGGAAAGCTTTATTCACAAGTACTCACATAATTTACATATATTCAATGAAGGTAAATTAGAATTTTAGTGAAAGGGATTTTAGTGATCCCCAGCATGTGCTTTCTATGTATGCCTTCATGCTTGGCCCTTGCCCTGGAGCAGATGACCCTGGACTCTGCCCAGAGCTGATTAAATCCAGCTCAAGTCAGGCCAATTGGATTCCCTGAAATGAGGTTTTGGAAATGGGGTATAGAAACTCAGTTGTTAAACTGTGAGGAACTAGAAGAGTAGGTAGACCAAGGAGCTAAGACTGCCATCTAGGGAGAGAAATACGACTAGTCCTCTGAAAGCTGAGTGAGGAGTGAGTGGAGTTGGGCAGTCTTCAGAGAGAATGAAGTGAAACAGTGTGGAGAAGCAGAGCATTCAGGCTGTGTGGCCCCAGGCAGAAGAAGAGAGACAGACATAAGGATTTTCCCACGAGGCCCCAATGCACTTTTGCTCTAAAATTTTGAGAGATTCTCATACATTTTTAGGATAATCTCCTCTTTTTAGTGTTAATGAATTCTTTTCCCTTTTAAACAAAGCAAGCCAAATTAAAAACATACACGTTAAAAAATGCAATGTGAACAGATTTTTCAATAAATTGTGCTGGTTAAATTGTTTAATTCGAGATAAGATCTGAATACTGTGGAAATAGAACTGTACTGAATTCTACTGCATCAGGCTCTTTAAATGCGGGGCTAAAAACCATGCACTTTTAAAATCTCGGCACATTTGGAATTATTTAGAGCATAGCCACCTTCAGTTTGGCAAGAAAATAAGGTAAAGTCTTCCTGGGGGAACTTACTCTAGGAATGTGCTGCATCTAGTGTCAAAGATACTGATATCCGTGAACAAAATGTCATAAACACTAGCCTTGTCCTAATTCTTCACCTGTCCTCAGCAAACAGCCTAAATTCCTGCAAAATTGGGCATTCATCTACCCTTCTCCAGTTCCTGCCGCTTAATTCTGAAGACAGAAATAAAATTAAAATGTATGTTAAAAAATTCTATTTAAATTCATAAGTACTTTAAATAATACTGTAGAAAGTTAGAATCATGGCTTTATGTACAATATGAAATTCTACTTGATTTAAGCAAACTGTATCGTTTTGTTTTATTTAGAGTTTTCACTGCCTTAGGGGTTCGTAAGGCCGCCCTTCAGGGAGTGCCATCCCCGTCTTTGGTCCAAATCAGCAGCAGATCACTAATTTGATAACCATAACTCAGCTAACTATGCAGGTGCTCCCAGATCACGCATGAGCACATTGTTGAATTCAGGAATATATTGCTTTCATCATGACCATTAGCCTGAGGAAATTGCTTTAAGTCTATGTTTCCTGATTTGATTACCTCATATTTTACACTGCTGCGCACAAGTGTCTGGAGGACAATTGCATGCATTTGTCATCTCTGTTTTAAAAGTATTAGGTGTCTTGGAAACATTCGAACCCTCTCACTGAAAAGTGCCATGCAAATGATGGCTCGGGGCAATGATGTGCTGATATAGAATTCTTTTGCCAAAATTCATGCTGAAAAACATCACCTGGCTTTGAGAAACTCAGATTTGCTCCCCTCTTTTCATTTTCACAGCCCCTGCTTTAGTGTGAGACTTCAATTGAAAGGTGCAATTGTACATTACTATTCTAAGCAGTTTGGAAATTCCAAATAGGGAAAAAAGCAAGTTCACAGGCCCAAGGTCAAACTTTCGGTTAGGATAGAACATGGATTTTTAAGTAAGCAGTTGCTAGCTAGGTCCCTGAAGGGAATGTTACAAATGTGGTCTTTAAAAAGACTAATGGGTGTCACTGAGGAATTTTAAGCAGGAAAGTACAGGAACATACATGGATTTTTAGGGAGATTCCTTTGAATATCCTGGAAATCAGATGATAAAATTATGTTAGTATTAGAATATTAAATATTATAAAATCAGATATTGTATTGTAATACTAATTCAAACAAATTTACTTTCAGTTATGCTTTCCTTTGTAATTTTAATCATATCTTCTGTTTAGGATATTTTTCTGAGTCCATGATTTCCTTGCTTTTGATTTTTCTTTCTTCCAATTACTTCAAAGGAATATATCTGTTCATTAGAACAAAGGACAAATCAACAACTACAGCATTTACCAGGCAGGGACCTAGAAGTAGGGGTGGACATGGGTTTTGAGATGAGGCAATTCAAAGTCAAATCACCAAATTCCCAGACTCTGGAGTCCCCAAGCATCAGTGCAAAATTGTATGGAAAGAGTTTTAGCCATGCCAACTTTTTTGGAGGTACCTGGAATATATATATTCATTTCACCAAAGACCAAACAGATCTTGACTTTGCAATATCCACGGGAAAATGAGTCAGTATCACAAGTCACAGGCCTTTTCCCTTTCAATTTAATAACATCAAATAACAACAGCATTCAACAAATCTCTGTTATTAATACATGGTATGAATAAAATAAGGCCTTCTCTCCTGAAATGTGTTTGTGCAGGAAAAAAACACAAACATATATGTAGACAGGTTAGAAGGTAATACATTTTCCTTTATAGAAACTCTTTGCATAGAGAAAAAGGCAGGTAAAGGGATAGATTGTGATAGGGTGGTTTTAGATGCTGTTGCTAGTGAAAGCTCTGATAAGGGATGATCTGTGCAATTGCAAGCAGAAACGAGGCAATGAGTTAAAGCTCATTTGGGGGAGCAGTGAACTAGGAGAAGAAAAGTTAAAATGAAGGGGGAATCAATCAAGAAAGTCTTTGTACAAATTATTTCCACTGAAGTTTTAAAAAATACTACTTTCCCAGTTCTAGAAAAGATCCCAAGTTTAGCCCATCATCTGAGCCTTAATGGCAGTGGAAATGGCATGGGAAAGATTTCTTTTCCTTTAATAAGGGAAGTGCACCAATTATTGTTACTATTTTCTGAATAGAGTAAGTCATAAAAGAGAGGTTGAAAAGGGAAAGTTGAGTGTAGTCTAATGTTTGTATTTTAAAGACATTTTTACTGGGGTGTTTTTTTTAATGTATCATTTGTCCTTGAATATAGACAAGGAAAATGTGCTTCATTTACACGAGTAATTGCCAGTCTTTTCCTTTCTTTTGTTTTATCTGATATTCTGTATGTATTAGCTTACAAGAGTTGCCACAACAAAGTACTACAGACTGAGTACCTTAAACAATAGGAATCTATTTTGTCACAGTTCTGGAAGCTAGAAGTTCAAGATCAAGGTATACGCAGAGCTGGTTTCCGCTGAGAATTTCTCTCTTTGGCTTGTAGATGGCCATCTTTTCCCAGCATCTCACAGGATCCTCCCTCTGTGAATATCTGTGTCACAATCTCTTCTATGGACACCAGTCATGTTGGATTAGGGCCCAGCCTAGGGAACTGATTTAATCTTAATTACCTCTTTAAAGACCAAACTCCAATACAGTCATATCCTAAGGTACTAGGGGTTATGACTTCAACATATAAATTTTGTGGGGTTACACAATTCAGCCCAAAACACCATAGTATCTTTCTCATATATTTCCATATCCAAATTTAGATTTTTCTAGCTCTAGAAAATGGTTTCAAATTATAGAAGAATATCAATGTCAATGTTTCTAATATTTGTGAGTGCAATTCTTCCCTGCCCATCAAAATCTCACCTATTAACAGGAGTTGGAAGTATCTTAACAGGAATGTAAAATATCTTTATAATGGTTTTGTGCAATCCATATCATTTAGCCTGTGATGGTTGCCTTTTGTGAGTGTATATGTGCATACATATATTTATGCATATACACATATATGTATCCACACATTTATATATGTTTGTAAACTATAGCAGATAATAAAAGGGCTAGAGAAAAATAATTGAATTTCATGAAAAGATGTTAAGCATTGTGTCCCCAGTATTGGTGTGCTCTCTGAAGTCACTTTCTCCCCCAGTAGTGCAGATGGTGTATATGAAACAGACTTCTGTATCACTGAGATAATTAATTGTCTTCCACAATTCTAAGACAACAGACATGATTTCCTTTTAACTGTCATCTGTTTATACATTGATTTCCTCCACCTAGAAAAGCTATTCTCTACTTGAAGCTCTAAAGGAAATCATAAGGGAAATCATTATGGGAGGCAACAGAAATGAGAATATGATTGTTCAAGACAGGGGTCAATGTTAGTCACCTATCTTCCCGACTATTTCTTTTAGTCACAGATCCTTGTGCAAAACTGTCTCCTACTCTCTTTCTTTGCACATCACTTCACCAACTCCTATAATTGAACTTTGCTTACCCTGTATTTTGTAAAGGTCAAATTACATACTTTAAAATTGTGCTATCACCAAAACAACAACAACAACAACAAAATATATATATATATATATAAAGTCTTTGAATGGTTTTAACCTCCCAAACTCAGTTTTGTCAAAACATTTACAGAATTGTTTTAGAAATCACTATGTAAATACCTTTAAACTAAAGCAGGAAAAAAATAATTAATGTAGGAAAATTGAGGAAAGCCAGGAAAAAGACAGCTGCTAACAGGGATAAGACATGGAGACAAATCTGTAGGATGAAGAAAAAACATGGGTCATTTTATCTGCAGGCTTGGCCCAGGCACGATCTGACAAGATAGGGAAAAAGTTATGGCAATTGGCCAGAGAAAGTCCCCAGTTCTCCTTTCTCTTTCTACTTCATATTTTCTTAGACATTAAACCATGGCGATACCTGAACCGTAGAGCGACTGCATTTCAGAAACGAAGAATGCCTTTGAAGTCTCTTTTGATCAAGGGATAAATACAGGGTCAGCAAGTTCATGCTGTACATTTTCAAAGGAAAGAAATCCAAATATTTTATGCTATTAAAAATCTAGCACTCATTAACCTTTAACTTTTGATGTGAAGCCATGTGTAATTTGATTCAGTTGCAACAGAGTGTAAGATTGGAATTTTTGTATTCCTTTATTATTTAAAAAATTGTTCTATGTTGGAGAGAGATGGGAGAGACTGAGGCAAGGGTATGTGTACCAAATGCAGAGTCCTGTGCCTACACCCTCCCCCATTTGACTTCTCTGTGCAGTGACCAGAGGTTATAGGACTAACAACCTATTAATTTACAACACTAGTCCTCAAATTTTCTTCCATACCAAATGGTTTTCCCATGCTCATTATTATTTCAAGAGCTAATGATCCTGTAAAAAAAAATTATCTATGGCTTTAAAAGGACTCTCTAAATGAAATATTCACAAACAACTGTAGAATATTGTAATGTCAGAACAAGCTCAGCAACTGAGGACCTATGAATACATGCCCCGCTGGCTTTTTGATGTTCTGTCATATACAGTCCGTACTTCATATCTGCAGGTTCCACAACCATGGATTCAGCCAACCGCAGATGGAAAATATTCTATACAAAAATCCAGAATGTTTCAAAAAGCGGAACTTGAATTTGTGCTGGCAACTATATACCTGGCATTTACATTGTATTTACAACTATTTACACAGCATTTATATTGTATAAGGTATTGCAAGTAATCTATGGATGATTTAAAGTCTGGGGGTGTGCATAGGTTATATGCAAATACTACACCATTTTCCATAAGGGACTTGAACATCTACTATACCGAGTTGTTCTTTTTAAGCTTCATAGCAGTTATTCCCAAGGCTAGTCTTTCCCCTTGGTGAGATAAGAATCAGGCTGTGTGATTCATCCTTTTGTTTGGGTAGTTGCAGGCCTTAAATCAGAAAAGTGGATGTGATGACCTCAGGAAATGCCTTCAGGTCTTACTGTCCTAGGAAATCAAGTATGTTGCAAGCAGCTGATTCTATAGCAAACAATTAGCATTGTAAACATACATATTTTCTATAGACATTGTTTTCATGAGGAAATGCTGGATTATTAGCTAATCTAATTTTCTCTTGGCATAATTTTTTTTTAATTTTGCTAGCATGCATGTTTTACATTTACATCCTACAGGGTGCAATTACTAATAATATTGCTTTCAAAATTAAAATAGTCATATACTCTTTTTTATACAACTGCTTACTGCCCTCCAATTTCCCCAGAGTACATTAAACAGCTGCACACTTACCTGGTGCTGATCATACTGTTTACACACAGCAGATGCTGACATAGTTGTAGACTGGCACGTAAGAATTAAAATGCATCACCACATGTTAGCAATGTGCTGAGGCTCTGCTGCTAAAATAAAATCTAATATTTTAACACACCATATGCTACATTTAAGTAAAATAAGTGTATACTTAAAGAGAGCAGATCATTTATTTTCTTATTTTTTCCTTACGACAGGAATTAAAAAATTATTTTAAAAAATTTTCATTATATAGTTGGTTTACAATGTTGTGTTAGTTTCTGCTGTACAGCAGAGTGTATTAGTTGTACACATATATATATCCACTCTTTTTTAGGTTCTTTTCTCATATAGGTCATTACAGAGTATTGAGTAGAGTTCCCTGTGCTATACAGGGAACTGTATATAGTTGTCTATTTTATACATAGTAGTGTGTATATGTCAGTCTCAGTCTCCCAATTTATCCCCCCCTTTCCCCCTGGTAACCATAAGTTTGTTTTCTACATCTGTGACTCTTATTTCTTAAACAATTATTTTTAATAATTTCCAGAGTTCTCTGTTTATCATGATTATTCATCTCTATAGTAGCATTCTCCTGCCAAGATTAAAAAAAATAGGGAATAATTTTGTCTTTTAACATGAAAACAATAGGAAAGTAGACAGTGTGGCAGATGTCTCTCTCTCACTTTTACTGAACAAGCTCAAATGTTAAAGGGATTTCTCACCTGTACTCTCCAAAATGTGTGACAACCTGTTAATAACATTTTAATTTCTATAATGTGCCCTCTCAAAATATACGAAAAAAACGTTATCCAAACAAGAAATGCATAGTAAAAAGAATTCTAAAATTAATGACAAAAACCACTTAAAAAATAAAAATCCTCTGTGTAGAATGAAGGCTGACTTGAACCCTGATAGCTGCAGCAGGTGGGTGCATGCAACCAGCTGCAATAGTGATTAGAGATCCCTAGGAGGAAACCTGTTTAAGCTTTTTACTTGCCATCCCACTTTTGTTACCCTTCCCTGTAAGAAAAGACAGTAAAAATAGCCCAGACTGCTGGGTGAGTTTTTGTGAAAACCCGTGCAGACAGACAGGCGCTCTCAGGAGTTCACTGTTCCACGTAGAATTCCTCCAAATACCATGTCTTCAGCATCATCACTTAGACTGTCTCTTCCAACTGTTTTCTGCCCCTAAGATATTAGGATGGAGCTCTGCCCAAAGGAGTTCTCTTCCCTCTTGGGTCTTGATTCCTCTAATACTGTTTGCACTCACAGGTTTTTTTATGTCTTATAATAGATTTTTCTTTTTCTAATTTTTCTGCTTTTTCCAGTTATTCTTGGCAGAAATGTTATCCTGGGTAGAGATATTTCATCATACTAGAAGCAGAGTCCTGCAAGAAAATATTAAGATGCAGGACATATAATAAAAAAATCTAGGATATATCAAGAGAAGTAAAAGTGTCAAAATATAAATGAGTTTCAGAAGAGGAAAAAACAACCCAAAGAAGAAAATAATTGAAGTAATAGTCAAATTTTTGTTTTGTTTTGTTTTAATTTCTAAAATAGATGAAGATTTCCTGGCTCTTTATTTCCTATTGATTTCTACTTAGTGAACCTACCAGGACACTCTCGCTCACAAATTATGTAGACCCACAAGGATAGTATATTAGTTTCCTATTGCTGCTGTAACAAATTACCTCAGACTTGGTGGTTTACATAATACAAATATATTCTCTTATGATTCTGGAAGGCAGAGGTCCAAAATAAATTTCATTGGCTAAAGTCAAAGTGTCTGCAAAATTGGTTCTTTCCAAAGGCTCTAGGCAGGAATTAATTCCTGACCTTTTCCATCTTCTGGTGGCTTCACTCCTTTTGGCTGCATCACTCCAATCAATCCTGTGGGCACACCACCTTTTCCTTATAAGGATTCTTGGGATTATATTGACCCACCAGATAATCCATGGCAATCATCTCCACATCTCAATTTCCTTAATATAATCCCTTGTGTAAAGTACTTTTTGCCATAGAAGGTAACACATTCACTGGTTTCAGGATTTGTATACGAAGATCTCTTTTTTGGGGTAGTGGTAGTCATTCAGCTGACCACAGATAGCAAACACAATAACCTCTATCTTTAATTAAACACTGCAAGGCAGGCTTGTAAAGCCAATCATCAATCACTTCAAAGCAAGCACAGAATCACCTTCAGTGGAGTGGTGGGAGATAAAGGCATCATCTGATACAAAAATTGTCAGCAAATACACACTTCAAGAAGGATAGATTCCATCCTTATTGAAAACATGAGTGAACGTCTGAATATGATAAGGAAAATGTGGAGAAATTTGCTGAGGTTCTACTTTGGTTATAACTGCAACAATTTAGTAGAAACCCAAAAGGACTAAAGTGCACCATGATGGTTCAAGTCCTTGAGGATGAAAAACAGATTTAGCAAATAACATGTTCCCCCAAAACAGAGGCTTACTCTGAAGAACAGCTAGTGGGTTCAAATTTATTTGAGCAGTTAAGGAAAAGAAAAGGATCTGATGGGAAAGATGGGTGGAGAAAACTGATGCAGAAAAGAATTAAGACATGCAACATCTTTCTAAGATGGAAAGATACAGCCATGGACCAGAGAAAAACAAACACTGCCCTTTCAACTTGGACAAAAATAAACCTACTCCAATTATCCAGAAAAAACCTTCCTTTTAAGAATGGATACAAGTGAGCATTCACTAAAATAACAAACAGTTAGTATAAGAAATAAAAAGATGAAAATAAAGTAAGTCTAAAGGACAACCAAATTTCCAAAAATCTTTGAAAATTTTAACCTAATACTTTAGTTGAAACCTTAAAATAGACAATTTATTTAGCATAAAAGAACAATAGAGGGAGAGGGATAAATTAGGAGTTTGAGATTAACAGGTACACACTACTATATATAAAATAGATAAACGACAAGACCTACTGTATAGCACAGGGAACAATATTCAATATCTTATAATAACCTATAAGGGAAAAGAATCTGAAAAAGATATAATATATATTATATATATATGTCCAACTGAATCATTATACTGTACACCTGAATCATTGTAAATCAACTATACTTCAATATAAAAACTAAATTAATAAAAAAAAGAACAGTAGGGGCAAAAATTTCAATAATATGGCTAGAAATAGTAGGATCTGAAATAAGACCTAATAAACTTTAGAAATTTTTGTAAAACATAGAATGGAATCTCATTTTCACGAGAATAACAGGAATGAATAAACACCAGTAAGGAAAAAAAGAAAACAGAAAAGGAAAATAGTATATAGGAAAATGTTGGGTGTACTAGATTATAGACTGAAGAAAGTGTTTTTATACTTTTTTAATAACATTTTTATAAAGTTTTATAAAGTTAATAGTTTAGATTTTATGGGTCACAGAGGTCTCTGTTACACCTTCTTTTTTGTCTTCACAAACTTTGAAAAAGGTAAAAAATGAAATACTCTCAACTTTCAGGCCACACTCAGGTCTGAATTTGGGCCTCAGGCAAGAGTTTGCTGACCCCTGTACTAAATAGGCAAACAATGCCTCAAACATATGGTGTACATATAGCTGGGCTCCTTATGGACAAAAAAAAAAAAGAAGGAAAGAAGCAGACACTTTACTGAAAGCTATAATATCAGCTATCCAGCCCTAACTCTGCCATCCCCCCAAAAAATTATATTTGAAAAAAGCATATTGAAAGATTGCCTGGGACTTATATTGACTTACTGACTTATATTGACTTTAAAGATAAGAAGGAAAAACACTTTATGCATCGGTCAGAAACTCCAAGTCATGTATAAGGAAAAAGAATCAGAATGCTTTGAGTCTTCTCAACAGCAACACTTATACCATACTCAACCCTGTAAGAGAATCGGGAAAGAAAATGTGAGCCAACTTTAACCCAGCTCTATTGAATTCAAGTTTGAGGCCCCAGGAAACGAATTATGGACATGAAGGAACTCGGAATATTTTTCACTTGAGATCACCACCATCATCATCATTATCATAAACCTCGTTGTCACTACCTTCACCATCATCAGGGCTGCATTTCCTTGCATAACTATGAGGGGTGTTTTTTTTATTTTTCCACAAGATCAAATGAGATAATTCCCGAGACACAACATTTTTAAAGTTGGAAATGCTTTAAATGTGTAAAAAAGTGGCACTATTTCACTTTTTATGGCTGAGTAATACTTTGATGCTGGTTGTGAAGTGCTAATATTTGCATTGTTGAAACCTTTATATTGTCATTTAGGCTTGAATATGGATTAGTGGGAACAATAAAATTGCAAGGTAGGCCAGTCCTCATAATCATATACAAGTTTGTTTGTACCATCACAAATAACGTGGTAATTTAGTAGCACTGGAATGAAATACATTTTCATTATGTCTGTTCCTGCACAATTCTAGCCCTGTCTCTGAGGAGCAGCTCTGCAACGTGAGCGTATTCATTTTAGCTCATTCTTTCCTGTTCTCCCTTTCTTGTAACACTAGGGAGGATGAGTAAATGAGGGGTGCTCACGAGAGAGCTGAAATAAATCATACAGTTCAGAATTTGTAGTTGCCTTTGGCCTCATCAAGCTTTCGTTGCTGACCCCTTGGACCTTTGCTACTTGCTGACATTCCTCCTGGTTTCACCATTAGTACACTCATTAGTGCTGTTCTCCAGTCATGTTCCGTGGAAGTATTTACAGTCATTACATTCCTGGTTAACGTGCTCTGGAGGTATGTGCCAGCTAACCAAATTACTCATAACTGTAGTGATAGAGCAGCATAACGTGAGTGGGTTTTGAGAATCTAGATCTGAGTTGTCCAATAAATTAGCCATTAGCTGCAAGTGGCCATTTAAAATTTGATTAAAACTAAATAACATTAAAATTCAGTTCCTCCGACACACTAGTCACATTTCAAGTATTCAAAAGCCACTAGTGATGAGTGGCTACTCTTTTGGGTTTTGGACAGCACAGCTCTGGAACATTTCCATCACTGTAGAAATGTCTGCTGGACAATGCTACCCTAGATTCACAATACAAATTCTCTTTAGAAAAAAAATTATCTTTGGAAATAAGGTCGTACGATCATATATATTCAGAAAACGCTGTGCATTTCACGATCTTATTGGAGACTTGTAAGGTACATTTTAAAATATGTTATCATTTTAAACATAGTGTTTCCCAGATTAAATGAATTAGATAATCATTTTTTCTTCCTGTCTGGATTTAGGAAAAAAACTGGTATTCATTCCATGGAGTGCACTTTGAGGAAATATGACAGAGGATTTAAGAAATTATTTATTTCACCAAACAGTAGGAACTAACTTGAATCTCATGTATGATGCATTTATTGCATTAAAGAGTTTTAGCTTATAAACATAAATTTAATAACTTTTTAAAACCACATTTACCAACAGATGCTCTATAGCACATAAGCAGACTAATGGAAACTCTGTGCTTAGTTAAAAGCTAATTCAAAAATGCAAGGCCTCGTTTTGTTTGTTTTTCATGAGGGAATTATGCAAAACTTCACATATTTTAATTTGCATGTAACAGCAAAAGCTTGTTGCTTATTAGAGTTACTAAAGTTAGTTGGCATGAATTAATATTAACTCATAGTTAGAAGTTCTAAAAAGTGGTCCATACATAACAAAGGAATTATTTTAAAAGTCACTTAACTGCTAATGTGTACATACATAGCAAATAATGTTGAATTACCATAATTTGAGTGAACAGAAATTTGTTCTTAATACAATATCATTATTGCATAGAATTGTTTTGTTTCCCTTAAATATTAATATTTAATTAACTCATTGGTAGGGTTGCTCTTAGTGACTACAGTGGCTGTTTATTTGGTTGTGAAAAATTGCAGATTATTTTGACATTCTGGTTAGAATTTCATCTGCCTCATTTCTTCAATATGATCAAATTCTTGGGTCATCGTAACTTGGCTGCCATTAAAAAAGACTTTTCAAACACCTATCTTAATTTATGTTGCTAGTAAATGATGGAATCAGGATGCAGACACAGTTATTCTGAAATATAATCTATTCTTTGCTTTACATCTGTCTCAATAATAGATTTAAACATTAAAATAATGTTGTGATATGTGAGTTTTCTATAGAAAAACCAAAAGATACAGCATTTGAAAAACAAGGGCAAATGCAGGACCAAAGGGAGGAAAGAGGAGTTTTTATCCTGATATAGAGATAAAAGCATCCACCCCTCCTTGATGAGGTTAACATTTCAGGAAACACAGTAAGACTGTATATGCATTCTGAATCAGTAAAAGGCAGTCCTTTTGTGGATAAACAAAGCCTTTCAGAAATCAGAAGATAGTAGATCATAGCTAAAGTTTGCCCTTTCTGGCTGATAATGAGTCATTGTGAATAGCTAACAGCCTGAAAATATAAGAAGAAATAAATATACAGATATTTTAAACTTTTTCACAGGATGAAAGTTATCTGTGATAAGAACTTTGCCTTCACCATAGATCTTCACGTATGGAAGTGAAGATGGTGTAAACTTAAGCTAAATTGCATGTATGCAGTGGAATGTGACCAAGTATAAGACTATTTAAAAATGACACACACGTATGAAAGAAAAATCCTGAGTGATAAAATACATTACACAAGGCATTTCTCAACTTACAGCATGAGAGCAATATATTATTGCCTGGGAAACTCTCAAGCAGCTCATGAAAAGAGGTATTGTTATCTCCTTTCATTTATCTTATTTATTACTTATTTTTGTTGCATTTAAAAATATTACATTTCTCTAAATCAAAGGGAGGTATATGCATTGCAAAAATTAGGAAAAATAGAAATGAGTAAAGAAAAAAGTAGTATTTGTCCATGAGTTGTTTTTAAACTTGCCAAAATCCAGAGAATTTTTTTTGGAGGGGTTTTTTTTTTTTTTAATCTTGGCTTATCAAATTGATAAAGTTGGAGAGAATATTTCAAATTTTCATTAATTCTCTAATTTCACTAATCACACATTCGTTCATTCATTTTTGCATGTGTCTGTATATGTATCTATGTTTGAAAGTATTATGTATGTATGTATTTGTATGTTTATTTGCTTGTTATTTCTTATTGAACATTTTTGGCTCTGTCTAGGTATTTAAAGCAATAAGTTACATTATTTTAGTTGAACATTGAAGTAAATCCTGTCAGACAATTGTCTTTATTTACTTGATAAAAGTAAATAATTAAACAGGTAGCAGAGAATAGGAGAGATAAATTAAGAGTTTGGGATTAACATATACACACTACTATATATAAAAAGACAAACAACAAGGACCTACTGTATAGCACAGGGGACTATATTCAATATCTTGTAATAACCTATAATGGAAAATAATCTGAAAAAGTATATATATATATCTAAAACACTTTGCTGTACACCTGAAACTAACACATTGTAAATTAACTGTATTTCAATTCAAAAATAATAAAAATAATTAAACAAGTAATATCAGCTGCCCACCTTACTCTATTATTTTTCTTGAATCCTGCTCTACTCTATCTCAAGATTAAGTCCTACCTCACACTATTAAAGATATTTAATTTATTATATATTGACTACTTTCATGTTGTTTTGATACTTTGCATCTTTTTTTCAACCACATACTTTTTGTCTCTGATTAATCTGTGAATTTTCAAATTAGTAGACATATATTCCACCAACTTTGAATGCCTGAAACAGAGTAAATGCTTGGTAGTATTTTTTTTTACAGTAAATGTTTATTAGCATCTATAAAATGTAAGGTACAATAAGGAATGCAAAGAGTGTTTAATGCACTCCTGAGTTAAAGAGAATTGATGGATGTGTTTCAAAAAATGATTCAAATTTCTTGAACATAATGTTGCCATAGTCAACAGCATTTAAAAGTCTCATTTGGACAACTCAGGCAGTAGTAGGACCACAGGCTGTGTTTATAGTGAATATTTCAGTGAGACTCCCAGAGCATCATTTTGGAGAAATTTTTTAAAGCTTAAATTCTACTTTTTGGCTGTTTTACATGTTTGTTATTAACTGATTTTTTACTTTTACTTGGATAAATTTTGGCTTTTTATTCCATGACCAAAGCAGTTCTTTGAGCAATTGTAACAAATTAATGAGTTTTGCTTTCTTTACTCTCAGTTATGTTATAGATCTGAATAAGGTGGTTGCAGGAGGTAGCTTTAGAGATGACTCCCCATGATTCCCTCTTCCTGGTTTATGTCATTGTACTGTCTCTCAACAGGTCCACCTGTCAAAGAGCAGAGTCCGTCCCACTTCCAACCAATAGCCAGCAAGGCAAAGGGGCCCTCAAGCCAAGAAACCAGAGGAACTGAACCCTATCAACAACCACACAAGTAAGTTTGGAAGCAGATCCATCCATAATTGAGTTAAGATGACTCCAGTCCCAGGTGATAACCTTGATTGCAACTTTGTCAACACCCTTAGGCAGAAAGCCCAAGTAAGCTGCCCTTGGATTCTTAACCCACAAAAACTGTAAGATAATAAATGTTTATTATTTTAAGTGGCTAAATTTTAGGATAATTGTCACACTGCCATAGATACCTATGCAATGGTAGACATGGAGAAGGGAAAGGAATATCCTCATACACAAGGATATAATGAAAATAATAATAATAATAATATCTACACTAAACAGTAATGGATGTGCTTGCTTATTCCAGTAGACACAAAGAGAACATATTTAAAAATTTTTTTTACTGCAATGCCATTATTACTACTTCTAGAAAATTTGGGAAAAGCATGTTGAAAACTAAAAGAAATCTTATAGATTCTCTAACCCAAGGTTCAAAAGGGAATGGTGCCTTGGTAAAGCCGTGGGACACAGATTGTCCCTAATAACCTTTGGCCCTCAGTTCCTCTGGCTTCTAACAAGTTTTAATCCTATTTTTAAAACATGTGTATAATCTCTTTTGCCCAAATTCATTTGCTTTTAGCAGTCACTGGTTGGAAAATGTCGTGGTGTGAAAAGATATGGTGGTGACTACCAAAGGTAAAATTCAAATTCCTGTTGATAGCTTTTTGTTTAAAATCTAGAATTCCTGTACATGTCCCACATGCATCTTTAATGATCATCAAGCATCCTAAAATTATGGACACCACTAAATGTGCAACACACTCCCTGGACTGTGGCCCTAGATCATTGAAAACTAAAATAATTAGACGTGAAAAATAATGTCCTAGAAGCACAATTGTCTTTCTCACTTATTACCATATCCAACTGCCGTTAGATTCTGAAAGGGTTTGCTTATCAACATTTAACCTTCTTTCCAATGATTAATTGAAGGACAGGTATACTGTCCTTCAAGGACAGGTATACTGGGCACAGCCACAAGTTCTAACACAGCAACTCTTTATAAGTCCCATAAATCTAGCTACGGTCAGGGTTTATCATTTCAGATTGTATGAACATTTCTTAATTCACGTATTTTCTGTAATTTACAACTTAAGTCAAATATAAAAATGTAAGCAGTTCAAATATGCAGATCAAGAACTATCATTTATTTAATGAAGTGGTACCAAATTTAGCCTGTTGACAATGTTTGACTTCCAATGTACTATAGTAAACAATAGTGCTGTTGTTTCCAAATTAGGTTTTTAAAAATAATCTCTAATAGTTAAAACCCAGTGATTTTTAGTTCTTTTACTATTCTTGTTTGCTATTTATATAGCAAACTTGAGAGTGTTTTGCTCTTCATTATTTCAAGAATAAACCTGTTCAATCTTTATAAATACTTCCTCCTGGAAGTGAAAAACAAAAGCTCAAGATGAAAATAATGCCTAGAAAACATTTCATTTAAACGTGACACCTGATGGCAAGGCCAAAAATAGTTTAATGCGATATTTCTTGATATATCCACTGTATTGAATACAATTACTGTACAGTAAATAGACATTGAAAAATTTGGTAAAATAAAACTTTGCAGTTGAAGATATATATTTTATGTTACTCTGCCAAACACTATGATCTATCATTATAATAACTGTATTTTGAACTATGAATCAAGTCATCATGAATATATTGAATTCAAAACTACTACTAGGGTCAAGAGCAAATTTTGTAATAAAAAAACAACATTTATAAACAACTTTCTACTGTGTGACATTTAGTATCAGTTTCTGGAAGGCGATTGAAATATGGAATATGTGCCTAATTCAAGTCAAGATTTTTCAAAAGAGGAAACATAAGCAATTTAAAGTAAAGAATGTAGAAGAGTTGAATAGGAGGAGTCATGAGAAAGATTAAAATCTTATTCCATGGCCTCCCTAGGACATAAGGTAGGAGAATTAACACAGAAAAGAAGTAACCGAGAATGAATAGGGACATTAGGGGAAGGTAATGGACTCATGGGGATAAGTAAATGTGGGAACTAGAGCTAGAATGACTGTTGTCAGAAACACAATGTATAATTAATTTAGAGGTAGAGCTGTTATGGATTATGATAAAATGCAGGTTATAGTTATGAAATGGGGTTAATGGAGTGGAGGTGAAAATCACTGGGTTAGAGGAATCAGGGGGCCAGGGTGTGATCCCTATTGGAAAAAGTCCACAGATTTACTGAAGTTGCTCACGTCACAGCTGTAATACAGGTGATGAGCATGAACTGGTACCAGAAGAACGTGGAGATGTACATACCTGGGAGGTATCAGCTCCAAGGGGGCTGTTTTGCTAAAAATGAAAATGTCATATGTGGAAAGGAAATAATTTTGAGGACGAAAAATGGTGATACAGGACCATCAGCAACTATTCTCATAGAAAATAGCACAATAAGCAATCTTTACTTCAAAAACTGCAAGGGACATGTTTACTTAGTAAGGAGAGGTATGTCCAAGGCAATTTAAGAGGCAAGAAGCAAAAAATATTCTAGAATGAGGTGAAATGTAAAGGACAATGAGTTTACATAAAACAGAGATGAGGATATGGGGAAAGGATCGGCAGGAGAATAGAGGCTGCCTTGTTGAGTCAGGAGTGTAACCACAGCCATAAAGCGGGGAGACACACAAGAAGACTGACACCCTGTGGAATCCGTCCTTGGCTGAATGTAACAGATCAGTGGATAGAACAGTGTGGTGGAAATAACTGGATGCAATCTCTAAGTGGAACCCAGGTGTGAAAATACTTCCAAGCTGAAACAATTAAAGACAGTGACTGGTTTCAGAATTTAGATAGTATTCTCCATTTGCAATACAGTTATTATTGTGTAGTCATGCATTTTGTAGTCATTAGTTTAAAATCAAAATAGAATGTTGGAGCTTCCCTGGTGGTGCAGTGGTTGAGAGTCTGCCTGCCGATGCAGGAGACACGGGTTCGTGCCCCGGTCCGGGAAGATCCCACATGCCGCGGAACGGCTGGGCCCGTGAGCCATGGCTGCCGAGCCTGCGTGTTCAGAGCCTGTGCTCCACAACGGGAGAGGCCACAACAGTGAGAGGCCCGTGTACCGCAAAAAAAAAAAAAAAAAAAAAAAAAAAAAAATTGAATGCTGGTGTTCAGGGTGTTAGAAAGTATCAGTAGGCCATTGTTCCTCCTTAAAATATGAGAAAAAGCCAAATGAGTCATACAATCGTAGTATTTTTAAAAATCCATCAGAGAGCCGAGGATGCAAAGAAATGTAAATAAACTTCCAGAAATAGCCATTGTTAAGGGGAAAAATACCCTCAGTTTCTTTTAATACTGGCAAAGTGGCAGGTCCAAAAGAAATCTGCTCTTCTGAGAGATGTGGGCAAATGAGACACATTGTTAACGAAGCTTTCACTGTCCCTGGCCTGGCTTGTTGGCTGCAGCTGTGAGGAGGCCAAGTGACAGCTCCAGACAGCACTCACACAGTTTCCCATAGATTTTCACCACCTGCAGGAGGTGGAGGAAGGGAAGACCTGCGAGAGATGCCCCAGGTGCAAGAGATCTTTCTGAATGCGGGACATCAGCATGGCTGGTTAAAGGCAAGGGCGGGGAAGCCAACAAGAGACGTGCCCATAAGCTTCCGGGGCCTTCCCAGCGTGCAGGATAGCAGTCTCGGAAGGGCAGAGGGAAGAGTGGGGGAGCTGAAACATCCCTCCCAGCAATAAAGGTAAGACCTTCACTGGATATACCACAGCCACCCTCTGTAGCTTACCTTCCAGAGAGTGCAGTGGGAAACCAAGCTTTTATCTTTAGTCTAAAAGTTATTTTATTTTCAGACATACTGATTTATATCCCTACGCTTATATCCTTGATTTCTACATGTACTGAATTTATTGCAGGGAAGTAAAAGAATATTGCTTGTGTGAACATGATTTTTTTTTTTTGGTAGAAGGTTGATAATTGTGACTTCCATGGTATAATAATGACTTTGTTGTAAACTTTTCATGTATACTACTTACTATGAAAGAATGCATCTCTGGTTTTTTTTGTTTGTTTGTTTGTTTTTGTTTGTTTTGCGATACGCGGGCCTCTCACTGTTGTGGCCTCTCCCGTTGCGGAGCACAGGCTCCGGACGCGCAGGCTCTGCGGCCATGGCTCACGGGCCCAGCCGCTCTGCGGCATGTGGGATCTTCCCGGACCGGGGCACAAACCCGCGTCCGCTGCATCGGCAGGCGGACTCTCAACCACTGCGCCCCCAGGGAAGCCCGCATCTCTGGTTTTATTGTATGCAATTTAACACGCAGTCTGGGGTTGTTAATTGCGCAATTCAGGTCTTCTATATTTTTGTTTTGGTCTGGCTCATTGATCTATCAGCTTTTTTTTTTTTTTTTTTTTTGATCTATCAGCTTTTGAAAATGACTTTTGAAAATTTCTCAGTGCAATTGTTGCTGAATTGGTTTGCTTTTTGGTTCTGTCCACTGAAATAAAAGCCGCACAAGCACAGAGAATTTTACCTTTTATTGACCAGTGTCTTTGAAGCATCTAGAAGAGAGACTGAAACAAAGTAAGCCTTCAAGAAATGTTGGTGGATTTAATTCATGTGGTTTTCCATTATGTATTTTGATTTATGCATTTCAAAGTATGTATATTTTCATGATCATTACAGACTTTGATGAGTTGTTCTTTTAAGCAACACAAAAACTTCTCAATGTATATATTATTAATTCATTGCTTAGAATAACATTTTGTCTGATTTTGAAATTGTGGTTTCTTCTGGCTGTTTGTTCAAAGTGATGGTATATCAAGGGGGTTGAACATGAGAATAGTCTGTTTTGAGTACAGGCAGTAGTGGAGTGCATTGTTTGTAGAGATTTGACAATAATACACTGGTTAAAATTCAGTCTTCTTTCGAGTATCATGAGAAGCAGACACTGATGAACGATGTCAATGATGAAGTACTCCTGGTCACCAGAGCAGGTGGCTCCCATTGCCCGGACTCTTAAAGCCTGATCTTCCTATACCTGCTTATTTTCAAAGTTTCTTTATTTATTCTGTTTTCTTTCAAGGGCAGAGGATGGATTTTTTTATGAATTAAGTACGTTGTTTATTTATAAAATCTTCATAATAATACAGATGGATGAATTGTCAAAAGTTTAATAAACCTATGTAACTAAAACAGAAAACAAGATACAGACTATTAACAGCAACCCAGAAACTGTAACGTCCCATCACAGCCAATAATCTCCACCCAGGAGAAAGCACTGGCTTGATTTCCATCACCATGAACTAATTTTATCATGATTGATATTGATGAGTGGAATTTTACTGCTTATGCTTTTGTGTTGGCTTCTTTAAAATAATATTATGTTTGTGAAACTCATCCTTGATGCAAATAGCTGCAATTCATTAATTTTTATTGGTGTGTATGATGATAATACATTTATCTATCATACTGTAGAAAGATGTATTTGTTGTTTCCAGTTTACATTTTTATTAATAGTACTGCTATGAACATTCTCATACATGTCTTTTGGTATAAATATGTGTACAATTCTTTTGGGCATATAATTGCTAAGTTCAGATTTAGTAGATACTTCCAAATACCTTTCCAAACTGATTATCTCAATTTACACTCCTTCCAGCTATCTCTGACAAAGTTGTTTGTCTTACATCATTGTTGTTATCATTCTCAATCTTTTAATATTTGCGGTATTACTGGCCATTTATTAGAGTTGTATTGTAGTTTTAATTCCTATTTCCCTGGTGGTTAATGATGAGTAAGAACCTTGGGTCTGAGATAAATATTAGTTACACCTGGAGATGGTCATGTCCCTTCAGCTATTCTTGAGCGTGAGTACCAGGTGAATTTTGTTAGGGCTTAAGTTGGGTTGGGCTTTATTTTTACGGTTACCTTCAAGACCAATAGCTTCAAATTCCTCTGAACTTACCTAATGCTAAGGGTAAGGGCTGGTGTACTGGAGAGTTTTACTCAAGTTTCCTCAACCACAATAACCCATGGGTTTTCTTGTGCTCTTGAGCCTTGGTAGGGTCTCTCTTTAGGATTAATTGGTCTTCTTCCCAGGCTCAGATGACAATTCATGTTACTCTGTGCTTACTAGCCTGCTGATGGGGCTGAGGGATGCCTAAGGCCATCTTCAGTCTTAGACCCGTGATGCTGGGGTCATAGGAAGAGGGCTTTCTCAGACAGTCTGCTCTCCTCAGTGTTAGGAAACCTGTCTGCAATAGGTCTTCAGGTGTTCCTTGGGAGCAAAATGATTTGTTGCCATTTCATCAGTGTTTTAAAACTTTAGTTCATTCACCATGGCCATAGAAAGTGGGTTCATGAGTTAAAAATGAGAGCTACTTCTGTCTGTTCAGCAGAAGCTTTGTGCGACCTTATTCTCCTGAAACTGGGCTGAGGAAAGACTTTATATTAGCGTTTGTAATAACACCACAAAACATTATTCATTTAGTAGTTTGCTTAGCTTAGAAATATCTATGAGTATAAGCCTCTTCAGTTTTGAGAGAAAAATAAATTATGAAAATGAAATGGTGAGAACATTTGTTTTCAATCATTGCCTCCTTAGCAAAAATAGTAAAAGTAAGCATCCTCTCACTGTGACATGATAGCCTAGCTTCATTTTCTCCTACTTTTCCTTACAAGCTCAATAAAAATTTCTTACACACTTGACTTGACAAAACATTTTGTACCATCATTGCTGTAACTGTTAGATATAGCAGAAATAAACCACCTCATTAGATTTCACTATGGATAACAGTCTCTTTAAAACCTGTCTTCCTCAGATTATAATGATATAGTCCTTTATGTTCAATATCCTGAAAAGAGTTATGAAGGAAAAAATTCCTTAGGATTTCATAAGATGTATGTTTACCTGTCAACATCTATTAGCCTTTTATTCTGCCTTGTGTACATTTTTGCTGTTTGTTTGCTTTATGGGTTTTTTTTTTTTTTTTTTTGCCTTTCTTTATGTGTCTGTGATTCTTTCCAAAGGCCTATAGCTGTGGTTCAGCAATTTTTATTGCTCTGTATATTCTGTTGTGATTATACCACAATTTATTCATTTATTCTAATGTTGATGAGCATTTGGGTTGTTTTCAGTTTCTGGCAGCTGTAAATGATGATGCTATGAATATTCCTATGCATGTTTTGTGGATTAGATGTGCACTCCTTTTTCTAAGGTCCACAGCTAGAAGTAGAATTGCTAAGTTGTAGAATATGCATGTGGTAAACTTTAGAGAAATTGTCAATGTGTTCTTCAGAACTTTTGTCTGATTTGTGGCCAGCAGTGTATGAAAGTTCTCATAGATCCCCATCCTTACCAACACTGATACTGTCAGACTTTCATGTTAGCCGACCAATCCATGATGCAGCAGCATCGCACTGTGGCTTTGATTTGCTTTTGCCTTGTTATTAAAGAACTGAGTGCATATTCATGCATTTATTAGCCATTTGGAGTTCATCTTTTGAAAAGTTTCTGTTTATTCACTTGCCTTTTTTATCTTATGTTATATGTAAGGTTCTTTATATGTTTTGTATAGCCATCATTCTTCAGCTTATTTTTTTCATAGCTTATAAGAGTTTCTAATTTTAATGTATATACAATATGCCAATGTCTACCTTGGGTTATTTCTTCCATATTTTGTCTTAGAAATCACCCTCTTCCTCAAGGTCATGAAGATAATCTCTTATATTATCTTTTAAAGGTTTTACATAGTTGACTTTCACATTTAGGACATCAGTCTACCCTGGCATTGATTCCCTTATAATCGTGTGATGTAGAGGTCCAATTTCATTTCTTTTTCTTAAGTGGATTGCCAGATTTCCTAGCACTAATTATTAAAAATTCTGTCCTTCCCCCACTGTCTGCTAGGCTGCAATGTCCATATCAAGCTTCAGTGTATGTGTGGGTCTAATTCTCAGGTTTGCCCCTCTGTTTCATTTGCCACGTTGTCAATACCTGCAATAACTCTTACTTTTTTTTGTTGTTCTTCAGTAGAGTTTTGACTATGGTTGGACCATTGCATTTCCATATAAATTTTGGAATCAGGAAATAAAAACTATTCATCACTTCTATTTTAAACTAGAATGTATATCCAGCCATCCTATTAATATCTTGCCTGTTCTAATAATGATTAATTAATTATTAATATAATTGTTTTGGATGCCTTTGTGTATGCAAACAAACATATAACCTGTGATTTATTAACATTTTTTGTTTATTTTCTAATTCTGGCTTTTTTTTCTCAATGAGATTTTGGGTTTATCTACTACAACACCTGGTTTCCTTAGCTAAAGGAAAACAAGCTAATAGATGCTTACTGAATCTATTTAGATTTTGGAGCTCATAAGGAATATTTGGCTGAACATTTGGCTCTAACCCATGAACTAAGTAATACAGAATAAGAGATAGTTTAGCTGCAGTCCTGGCATTGTTCATGTTGTTGTAGATACCGCTGCTCATCCAGCAGATCCAGAGGATGACTGCTGTTTCTTTGTTGGATCAGGATTCTAGGAGGAGTCTGCAGAAATCTCCAGTCAGAGAAGCACATCACAGAACTCTAGTTTATGGAACACAGCTAATTCTCAGGCTCCTCCCTCTGTTGCCTTTGCCATGTTGTGAACACCTGCAATAACACCATACATTGTCTGTTCTTCTTCAGTACATCCTTCTTGCATGAAATACCCTCAGACTCCTATACTTGTGTATAAGGACCCCTTTCACATGTAGAAATGCATGAATGAGGAAAGTCTGACTCTATGTCCGAAAGCCACTAGTATTTTGTACACATCTGTGGATGCTTAGAGAGATCATAATGGGCAGTCAACTCAGGAAATCACATATAAGCCTGAGTTAGTTTGTTTTGGCTCATTGGCTGGATGTTGCTAGAAATTTGTTTTGGCTCATTGACTGGAAGCTGCTAGAAATGAAATGCATTCCATTTCACCTACACACTTAGCATAGACCTGAAGGCTGGTGGAGAAGATTAGTCCCTCAGGTGGACAAACATTGTACAGTGTATTTTGAAGGATACTTTTTCTAAAGAAGGAAGTGCCAGAGGTACAGATCTTCAGTGATTTATGGGCAATGACTAACCACATGGAAAGAAGGTAAGGACAATTAAAAATAACGGTTGGTGGGTTCCTCATAAAAGGGTCTGGGGATTATATGTAAAGAAATTTTAGAATCAGGATCAAGTGAAATGAGAATATATTTGTTTCCTGTGTAAATGCTCACAAAAGAGTATTTACTGCAGAAGAAACTCTCAGTAATCTGAGGGACAAGTTTACTCATCTTGGGCAACTTCTTTAACTGATTACCATAAAATCAGATCAATAACCTCACAAGGCAGCTGGGATGAAGATCATTCCTGGGTCAAACAGCATGGACTTCAACCCACTGAGTCTAAAGTGATCGCTGCCATGGACCGGACACAGTCTCACAGGTTCACACACCACTGTTATTACCTGTTACTACACCATTTCTCTGGAGGATTGGGAAACCACCCAGTGGAAGTTTCATTGTTCGATGCCCTTCTTTTATAAATAAACAACTCTTTCTTTTCACTTGAATAAAAATTATGTGGGATATGGATGTCTTCTCTGAACCCAGTGCTTCTATAAGCACTATCATTTGTGGATTTACTGAATGTCTAATTCACTATTATGATATCATGCATAACATTGTTTTTGAAAAAACAATTCATTTTATAATAACGACAAAGCAAAATGAATATGATGAAGTGGCTCAGGTCTAAAGAGTTTGTCTTATCGCAGTTTTCTCAGAAAAGCTCTTCATATAAAGTCGAAGTGACCTTTTGAAGATTTAGTAAAGGCATCACTACAAGCTATAAGTATATCGTCCCCCAAAATGTGGTCTAGCCAAACATCTACTTGTAGGTACTGGAATAAGCAATTATGCTGGGTACGAATATCTCTTCCCTTGGCAATATTTGGTACTATTTCTGCCATGGCCACAACATATTGTTCTGGTGTTCAAGATTTGTAAGTGGTCTTTCCTTATGATCCACTAACAAATTTTTGTTTTCCGTCACCAGAAGTTTCTGCTCTTCTGGTTTAAAGGTATAATTCACCCAGGAAACAAAAACACTGTTTTCATACACTAACTGTGCCACTTTGGATTCCAGTGCCATTGAATCAACAAGAAAAGAAGATGTTTATCATACTGTGTGATATGCTTATCCTGATTGTCAAAAAGAAGGAGGTAGAGAGGGGTGTGTTTTGAAAACATGGGCCCCTCAGGTTCATTGGTCAGCTCCTTCATAAACTGTGACAATAGTAAAAGCACAAACACCAATGGCTTAAAGTACTGAGTAAAAAATTTGTCATACAGTGATTCTGACTAAAGGAAAAGGCAACATGAAATATATGGTGAGATTATAAATATCAACCATAGCCTTGTGAACTGAAATGGAGGCTTTAGTAACTAAGTATATTCTCTCTTTCCCTTCAAATACATCTATATTTAGATCTGTAGTTACATTCCCTATGACTTTTCCCTGTGTAGATCTGTAGTTGCATTTCCCTAATGACTATGAATATTTTCTTCTTTCCCTTATTGTGGATGTAAGCTTTGCTCTTCTTTTGCCTTATTACTTTATATAGTACATTTTTGATAACTGGCTTCTGAATTGGTTTTCTATTTACAGAAAAGCAAAGCAGAATCTTGACTAAATAAGCAGAGGGTGCATGTCACTTTGAAATGGGTACCCTGACTGATGGTGTGCTGTTTATCCTCTTTGGCTCTGTCTTCTGGTACAGACGGACATTTATTATGCATAGAAAGCTATGAATGGAATTTGAATAGCCAGAGTGATGGAGTTTGGTGGATGTGTTGATCGACACTCATAACCTTTCTTGTGCCTTGTATCTCTAAAGTTGTAAAGCTAAATATTGCATTTTTCAGACACCCTTAAAGCTAGAGTTCTGAATATAAATTAGGTATCACATTTATAAGTTGGAAGTGAGGCAGATCCATACTTGTGGAGTATTATCGACAGAAATGAATGTTATGAGAAGCTGGGTGCTATGTCTTAAAGTCTAATTACCAGTCTTATGTTCCAAGAGAACAGTGACTGTGGCAGCACTCTTAAAAGAGGTAGAAACTGTTTCCTAAACTCTGGGAGATACTGTCCTGGCTTCTTGATCCTGGCTGCAGTGGTGTGAAATTAAAGCCAAAGCTTAGTGATAACCACATGTATTTAACTTCTCCATTTCATGTAAGAATTGTGTAAGCATCTAATTGGTCTTTCTGTCCTGCATAGAACCTTAACTATGTTGATTTTATTACTCTTGTTCTTTTGTCATATAAAACATACACACACACACACACACACACACACACACACACATTAAGAACTGATTTATAAATTATATGTGGAATTTTTTATTTGTCCTACATCTAATTTTTGAGCACGCTGATATTACTATAACCTTTTCTAAAGTAGTCAGGTAAGACTAATTTATGCTGTAATTAAAAAACAACCATGACATCTACCTCTGGCCAAAATGCAGTAACAGGGTAAGATTTACTGTCCTGTCTCAACAACTAAAACCAGCAGGCAACATATATGAAACAATGGCTCTCAAGACATTGGACATCAAACAATGCAGGACGGTAAATAGGAGAAATGCGAAACTAACAAAGTAAATCCTATCATTTCCCCAGTTTACTACCTGGAGACATTTCCAGGCTGTGGCTCAAGTCTCAGGCAGCAGGAACCCAGGCAGAGCCAGAAAGCCTCCCGTACTTGAAGAGATAAAGATTGGAATCCAGACAGGATTCCAGAATGACTGAATTTGCAGGAGAGAATATCAGATAGAAGATTGCTTCACAGAAAAGGAGCCCCAGACATCTTCAGGGAGTCCTCCCAAGAATTCACCTGAGTACTGATCAGTGCATGCATGGGAGGAAACTACCCAAGGATGTGGAAAGAACCACCGAGCCGATAGTAGAAATCAACACCTAGGGCTCACAAAGTGCCAGAAATACTGCCTGCTGTCACTAGCCATATTGGAAAATCTCATAATTCATGGGGCATCAGGTAGAGTATCTGGAAGGTCTAACCTCAGTAGTGGAGAGGAATGAACACTAGACTAAATACTCTTCTGTGCTTGCCTAACACACTATTAAAGTGAGATGGGAAAGGAGCAAACCATTTTCAAGATTTAATGACATCCCAGACAAAGCTCAAGAATATTTGTAGGCATAAAAAATTAGCCATCACCCAAGAAGGTAAAATACACAGTGCCTGGTGTCTAATCATATTCACTAGGCATGCAAAGGTGCAGGAAAACACGATTTACAATGAAGAGAAAAAATCCTTAATCATTAAGGAATAGCAAATTAAAACCACAATTAGCTATCATTAGGCTATTAAAATGTCAAATAGTAAAATGACTCACCATACCAAAAGTTGGCAAGGATGTGGTGTAATAGAAATCGTAATGCACTCTGGGTCAGAGTGGAAAATGTAGCAAACATTTAAAATCACTTTGTCAGTTTCTTAGATTTAAGCAAACACCTACTATATAAATCACCCATGAATTTCAAAATAATTAGGTTGAATTCATAATTTTTCTGAATGAAAAAGCCAGATAAGAGGGAGAATGTATTGTATTATTTCATTTATTTAAACATTCTAGAAAATGCAAACTTTCTACAGTAGATCAGTTCTTTCTCGGGATGGAAGGCCATCCTGGAGGAGTTGTGTATAGAATGCCCCTTGTTTAGCGTGGTGCAAAGTCTGAAATTAATTCAATATTATGTGCTTCCATGACATCAAGAGCTTGGAGGGCCTCACGTGGCCTAAATACAAGTTCCCTCCCCAAGTCTACTCCCGAGAATGAGATCCTCTAGCCGAATAACCCTCCAGGTACAGTGGCTGACTATTTCCGCATAGCAAGCTTCAGTTCCCTACCAGCCCACAAAGTCATTCAAACCAGGCATGCACATCCTCCTGTAGGAACCAGGAATCAGTTCACCCTCTTGTTACTGCAAAAACCTACCCCCACAGCCCCTGCTCACTCACTCTGTTTCGAAATGCAAACTCCATGTGACCCTGCATGCATGGTGTCCTCCAGTCCTGGCTGTGATTGTTTGCGACTAATAAACTGTTGATAATCTAAACTGCCCAGTGTCCTGTGTCTTATTAGGTCATTCGATGACCCTAGATTGGAAATGCCTTCTTCATCAAAAGGTTGAAGAAAAGATGATCAAAACACGAGTCCCTGATCGTATTCCCTTGTCCACTTTTATCTGTGATCACCAGCTGCCCGATCTCCACACAGCTGGTGGGAGGTGGGATAGCTTTTCATGATCTTGTGGCCACTTCTGAAGTAGGCGTCAGTGAATATGTCCTTGTTGGTGCCATGAGCATCATTCTCAGTGAACTTCCTACCATGAGCAATACAAGCTCCCAAAGTAGATTTACTGCTCAGATAGTCGCAATATCTTTTGGTCTAGAATTGTGGGTATTTTGGTAATATAACTCATTATATAGTTTTACAGTATTACTTCTGAAATATTATTTCTTAATTGTTTGCTTCCTGTCATCACCATAGACTAATAGCCATATGGGTATAGGAATAATAGCCATATATTCCTTTTAGCACACAAATCCTCATGCTTGCTGTATCTATATTCTTATTCCTCATGCCTCTATCTGTCAATTTCATGTATGTATATGTCAGGCTTCAGTAAGAGGGCTACACCTATTCGCTTCCTTGAGGTATCTGGCTGGCCTAATTGAAATATATATTGCTTACCCACTTTAAAGTGTTCTGATAGTCTGAGAAATCTTAATCAGAGGTTTAATCAATGAGGATAATAGATAGAACCTTAATATATTTACCAAAAGCCTGATTTTTATTTATTTTTTTAACATCTTTATTGGAGTATAATTGCTTTACAATGATGTGTTAGTTTCTGCTTTATAACAAAGTGAATCAGTTATACATATACATATGTTCCCATATCTCTTCCCACTTGCGTCTCCCTCCCTCCCACCCTCCCTATCCCACCCCTCTAGGTGGTCACAAAGCACTGAGCTGATCTCCCTGTGCTATGCGGCTGCTTCCCACTAGCTATCTATTTTACGTTTGGTAGTGTATATATATCCATGCCGCTCTCTCACTTTGTCACAGCTTACCCTTCCCCCTCCCCATATCCTCAAGTCCATTCTCTAGTAGGTCTGTGTCTCTATTCCCATCTTGACCTTAGGTTCTTCATGACTTTTTTTTTTTTCCCTTAGATTCCATATATATGTGTTAGAATACAGTATTTGTTTTTCTCTTTCTGACTTACTTCACTCTGTATGACAGACTCTAGGTCCATCCATCTCACTACAAATAACTCAGTTTTGTTTCTTTTATGGCTGAGTAATATTCCATTGTATATAGGTGCCACATCCTCTTTATCCATTCATCTGTTTATGGACACTTAGGTTGCTTCCATGTACTGGCTATTGTGAATAGAGCTGCAATGAACATTGTGGTACATGACGCTTTTTGAATTATGGTTGTCTCAGGGTATATGCCCAGTAGTGGGATTGCTGGGTCATATGGTAGTTCTATTTTTAGTTTTTTTTTTTTTTTTTTTTGGTACATGGGCTTCTCACTGTTGTGGCCTCTCCGTTGCGGAGCACAGGCCCTGGATGCGCAGGCTCAGCGGCCATGGCTCACGGGCCCAGCCGCTCTGTGGCATGTGGGATCCTCCCGGACCGGGGCACGAACCCGTGTCCCCTGAATTGGCAGGCGGACTCTCAACCACTGCACCACCAGAGAAGCCCTATTTTTAGTTTTTTAAGGAACCTCCATACTGTTCTCCATAATGGCTGTATCAATTTACATTCCCACCAACAGTGCAAGAGGGTCCCCTTTCCTCCATACCCTCTCCAGCATTTATTGTTTGTAGATTTTTTGATGATGGCCATTCTGACCAGTGTGAGACGATATCTCATTGTAGATTTGATTTCCATTTCTCTAATGATTAATGATGTTGAGCATTCTTTCATGTGTTTCCTGGCAGTCTGTATATCTTCTTTGAAAAAATGTCTGTTTAGGTCTTCTGCCCATTTTTGGATTGCGTTGTTTATTTTTTTGATATTGAGCTGCATGAGCTGCTTGTGAATTTTGGATATTAATCCTCTGTCAGTTGCTTCATTTGCAAATATTTTCTCGCATTCTGAGGGTTATCTTTCCATTGTGTTCATGGTTTCCTTTGCTGTGCAAAAGCTTTTAAGTTTCATTAGGTCCCATTTGTTTATTTTTGTTTTTATTTCTATTTCTCTAGGAGGTGGTTCAAAAAGGACCTTACTGTGATTTATGTCATAGAGTGTCCTGCCTATGTTTTCCTCTAAGAGTTTGATAGTTTCTGGCCTTACATTTAGGTCTTTAATCCATTTTGAGCTTATTTTTGTGTATGGTGTTAGGGAAAGTTCTAATTTCATACTTTAACATGTAGCTGTCCAGTTTTCCCAGCACCACTTATTGAAGAAGCTGTCTTTTCTCCACTGTATATTCTTACCTTCTTTATGAAAGAGAAGGTGACCATATGTGTGTGGGTCTATCTCTAAGCTTTCTATCCTGTTCCATTAATCTATATTTCTGTTATTGTGCCAGTAGCATACTGTCTTGATTACTGTAGTTTTGTAGTATAGTCTGAAGTCAGGGAGCCTGATATCTCCAGCTCCATTTTTCTTTCTGAAGATTGCTTTGGCTATTCGGGGTCTTTTGTGTTTCCATACAAATTGTGAAATGTTTTCTTCTAGTTCTGTGAAAAATGCCAATGATAGTTGGATAGAGATTGCATTGAATCTGTAGTTTGCTTTGGGTAGTATAGTCATTTTCGCAATGTTGATTCTTCCAATCCAAGAACATGGTATATCTCTCCATCTATCTGTATCATCTTTAAATTCTTTCATCGGCGTCATAATTTTCTGCATACAGGTCTTTTGTCTCCTTAGGTAGGTTTATTTCTAGGTATTTTATTTTTTGTTACAATGGTAAGTGGGAGTGTTTTCTTAATTTCACTTTCTGATTTTTCATCATTAGTGTATAGGAATGCTAGAATTTCTGTGCATTAATTTTGTATCCTGCTACTTTACAAAATTCATTGATTAGCTCTAGTCATTTTCTGGTAGCATCTTTAGGATTCTCTATGTATAGTATCATGTCATCTGCAAACAGTGACAATTTTAATTCTTCTTTTCCGATTTGGATTCCATTTCTTTCTTTTTCTTCTATGTTTGCTGTGGCTAAAACTTCCAAAACTGTGTTGAATAATAGTGGTGAGAGTGGGTAACCTTGTCTTGTTCCTGATCTTAGTGGAAATGTTTTCAGTTTTTCACCATTGAGGACAATGTTGGCTGTGGGTTTGTCATATATGGCCTTTATTATGTTGAGGAAAGTTCCCTCTATGCCTACTTTCTGCAGGGTTTGTATCATAAGTGGGTGTTGAATTTTGTCGTAAGCTTTCTCTGCATCTGTTGAGATGATCGTATGGTTTTTCTCCTTCAATTTGTTAATATGGTGTATCACATTGATTCATTGGCGTATATTGAAGAATCCTTGCATTCCTGGCATAAATCCCACTCAATCATGGTGTATGATCCTTTTAACGTGCTGTTGGATTCTGTTTGCTAGTATTTTGTTGAGGATTTTTGCATCTATGTTCATCAGTGATAGTGGCTTGTAGTTTTCTTTCTCCGTGACATCTTTGTCTGGTTTTGGTATCAGGGTGATGGTGGCCTTGTAGAATGAGTGTCAGAGTGTTCCTCCCTCTGCTATATTTTGGAAGAGTTTGAGAAGGATAGGTGTCAGCTCTTCTCTAAATGTTTGATAGAATTTGCCGGTGAAGCTATCTGGTCCTGGACTTCTGTTTGTTGAAAGATTTTTTTTTTTTTTTTTTTTTTTTGTGGTACACGGGCCTCTCACTGTTGTAGCATCTCTGGTTGCGGAGCACAGGCTCCGGACGCGCAGGCTCAGTGGCCACGGCTCATGGGCCTAGCTCCTCTGTGGCATGTGGGATCTTCCAGGACCGAGGCACAAACCCATGTCCCCTGCATCAGCAGGCAGACTCTCAACCACTACGCCACCAGGGAAGCCCTGTTGGAAGATATTTAATCACAGTTTTAATCTCAGTGCTTGCGATTGGTCTGTTCCTATTTTCTATTTCTTCCTGGTTCAGTCTCGGAAGGTTGTGCTTTTCTAAGAATTTGTCCATTTCTTCCAGGTTGTCCATTTTATTGGCATAGAGTTGCTTGTGGTAATCTCTCATGATCCTTTGTATTTCTGCAGTGTCAGTTCTTACTTCTTTTTCATTTCTAATTCTGTTGATTTGAGTCTTCTCCCTTTTTTTATTGATGGGTCTGGCTAATGGTTTCTCAATTTTGTTTATCTTCTCAAAGAACCAGCTTTTAGATTTATTGATCTTTGCTATTGTTTCCTTCATTTCTTTTTCATTTATTTCTGATCTGATCTTTATGATTTCTTTCCTTCTGCTAACTTTGGGTTTTTTTGTTCTTCTTTCTCTAATTACTTTAGGTGTAAGGTTAGGTTGTTTATTTGAGATATTTCTTGTTTCTTAAGGTAGGATTGTATTGCTATAAACTTCCCTCTTAGAACTGCTTTTGCTGCATCCCATAGGTTTTGGGTCCTCGTGTTTTCATTGTCATTTGTTTCTAGGTATTTTTTGGTTTCCTCTTTGATTTTTTCAATGATCTCTTGGTTATTAAGTAGTGTATTGTTTAGCCTCCATATGCTTGTATTTTTTACAGATTTGTTCCTGTAATTGATATGTAGTCTCATAGCATTGTGGTCAGAAAAGATACTTGATACAATTTCAATTTTCATAAATTTACCAAGGCTTGATTTGTGACCCAACATATGACCTATCCTGGAGAATGTTCCATGAGCACTTGAGAAGAATGTGTATTTTGTTGTTTTTGGATGGAATGTCGTATAAATATCAATTAAGTCCATCTTGTTTAATGTATCATTTAAAGCTTGTGTTTGCTTATTTATTTTCATTTTGGATGATCTGTCCATTGGTGAAATTGGGGTGTTAAAGTCCCTTCCTATGATTGTGTTAATGTTGAATTCCCCGTTTATGACTGTTAGTATTTGCCTTATGTATTGAGGTGCTCCTATGTTGGGTGCATAAATATTTACAATTGTTATATCTTCTTCTTGGATCCATCCCTTGATCATTATGTAGTGTCCTTCTTTGTCTCTTGTAATAGTCTTTATTTCAAAGTCTATTTTGTGTGATATGAGAATTGCTACTCCAGCTTTCTTTTGATTTCCATTTGCATGAAATATCTTTTTCCATCCCCTCACTTTCAGTCTGTATGTGTCCTAGGTCTGAAGTGGGTCTCTTGTAGACTGCATATATGTGGCTCTTGTTTTCATATCCATTCAGCCATTCTATGTCTTTTGGTTGGAGCATTTAATCCATTTACATTTAAGTTAATTTTCAATATGTATGTTCCTATTCCCATTTTCTTAATTATTTTGGGTTTGTTATTGTAGGTCTTTTCCTTCTCTTGTGTTTCCTGCCTAGAGAAGTTCCTTTAGCATTTGTTGTAAAGCTGGTTTGGTAGTCCTGAAATCTCTCAGCTTTGCTTGTCTGTAAAGGTTTTAATTTCTCCATCAAATCTGAATGAGATCCATGCTGGGTAGAGTAATCTTGGTTGTAGGTTTTTCTCTTTCATCATTTTAAATATGTCCTGCCACTCCCTTCTGGCTTGCAGAGTTTCTGCTGAAAGATCAGCTCTTAACCTTATGGGGATTCCCTTCTGTGTTATTTTTTGTTTTTCCCTTGCTGCTTTTAATATATCCTCTTTGTATTATATTTTTGACAGTTTGATTAGTATGTGTCTTGGCGTGTTTCTCCTTGGATTTATCCTCTATGCGACTCTCTGTGCTTCCTGGACTTGATTAACTATTTCCTTTCCTGTGTTAGGGAAGTTTTCAACTATAATCTCCTCAAATATTTTCTCAGTCCCTTTCTTTTTCTCTTCTTCTTCTGGACCCCCTTTAATTAGAATGTTGGTGCATTTAATATTGTCCCAGAGGTCTCTGAGACTGTCCTCAGTTCTTTTCATTCTTTTCTCTTTATTCTGCTCTGCAGTAGTTATTTCCACTGTTTTATCTTCCAGGTCACTTATCTGTTTTTCTGCCTCAGTTATTCTGCTATTGATCCCTTCCAGAGAATTATTTTTTGTGGTACGCGGGCCTCTAACTTTTGTGGCCTCTCCTGTTGAGGAGCACAGGCTCTGGATGCGCAGCCTCAGCAGCCATGGCTCGTGGGCCCAGCCGCTCCGCGGCATGTTGGATCTTCTCAGAACAGGGCATGAACCCATGCCCCCTGCATCGGCAGGTGGACTCTCAACCACTGCACCACCAGGGAAGCCTGAGAATTTTTAATTTCATTTATTGTATTGTTCATCATTGTTTGTTTGCTCTTTAATTCTTCTGGGTCCTTGTTAAACTTTTCTTGTATTTTCTCTATTCTATTTCCAAGATTCTGGATCATCTTTACTATCATTATTCTGAATTCTTTTTCAGGTAGACTGCCACTTTCCTCTTCATTTGTTAGGTCTGGTGGGTTTTTATCTTGCTCCTTTGTCTGCTGTGTGTCTTTCTGTCTTCTCATTTTGCTTAACTTACTGTGTTTGTGGTCTCCTTTTTGCAGGCTACAGGTTCGTAGTTCCCATTGTTTTTGGTGTCTGTCCCCAGTGGCTAAGGTTTGTTCAGTGGGTTGTGTAGGCTTCCTTGTGGAGGGGACTAGTGCCTGTGTTCTGCTGGATGAGGCTGGATCTTGTCTTTCTGTTGGACATTTCCACGTCTGGTGGTGTGTTTTGGGGTGTCTGTGGCCTTATTATGATTTTAGGCAGCCTCTGTGCTAATGGATGGGTTTGTGTTCCTGTCTTGCTAGTTGTTTGGTATGGGGTGTCCAGCACTGTAGCCTGCTGGTCATTAAATGAAGCTGTGTCTTGGCTTTGAGACGGAGATGTCTGGGAGATTTTTGCCGTTTGATATTATGTGGAGCTGGGAGGTCTCTTGTGGACCAGTGTCCTGAATTTGGCTCTCCCACCTCAGAGGCCAGCCCTGACTCCTGGCTGGAGCACCAAGAGCCTTTCATCCATATGGCTCAGAATAAAAGGGAGAAAAAATAGAAAGGAAGGAAGAAAGAAAGAAGAAAGAAACAAAAGTAAAATGAAATAAAGTTATTAAAATAAAAATTAAAAAACAATTATTAAGAAAAAAAAATTTTAAGTAAAAAAAAATGGATGGAAGGATCCCTAGGACAGATGGTAAAAGGAAAGCTGTACAGACAAAATCACACACAGAAACATATATATACACACTCACAGAAAGAGAAAAAGGGGAAAAAAATATATATCTTTGCTCCCAAAGTCCACCTCCTCAGTTTGGGATGATTCGTTGTCTATTCAGGTATTCCACAGATGCAGGGTACATCAAGTTGATTGTGGAGCTTTAATCCGCTGCTTTTGAGGCTGCTGGGAGAGATTTCCCTTTCTCTTCTTTGTTCGCACAGCTCCTGGGGTTCAGCTTTGGATTTGGACCTGCCTCTGCATGTAGGTCGGCTGAGGGTGTCTCTTCTTTGCTCAGACAGGACGGGGTTAAAGAAGCAGCTGATTCGGGGCCTCTGGCTCACTCAGGCTGGGGGGAGGGAGGGGCACGGAGTGGGGTCAAGCCTGCGGCAGCAGAGGCTGGCGTGACGTTGCACAGCCCGAGGTGTGCTGTGTGTTCTCCCGGGGAAGTTGTCCCTGGATCCCGGGACCCTGGCAGTGGCGGGCTGCACAGGCTTCCCGGAAGGGAGGTGTGTATAGTGACCTGTGATCGCACACAGGCTTCTTTGTGGCATCAGCAGCAGCCTTAGCGTCTCATGCCCGTCTCTGGGGTCCGCGCTTTTAGCCACACTCGTGCCCATCTCTGGAGCTCCTTTAAGCGGTGCTCTGAATCCTCTCTCCTCGTGCACCAGGAAACAAAGAGGGAAGGAAAAGTCTTTTGTCTTTTTGGCAGCTCCAGACCTTTTCCTGGACTCCCTCCCGGCTAGCTGTGGTGCACTAGCCCCCTTCAGGCTGTGTTCACGCCGCCAACCCCAGTCCTCTCCCTGCCATCTGACCGAAGCCCGAGCCTCAGCTCCCAGCCGTGGGCAGACAAGCCTCTCGGGCTGGTGAGTTCTGGTCGGCACCGTTCCTCTGTGCGGGAACCTCTCCGCTGTGCCCTCCACACCCATGTTGCTGCGCTCTCATCCATGACAAGCCTGATTTTTAATTAGGCTTTGTCAATGTTATATTTTACTGTTTAGGGTTAAGAAGGAATAACTTCTGATAACACAAGTCACAGGGTTTATAGGCTGTATTCCCTGTCATTTGTGGTTTCAAACTAGCTACAGTTTTTCCTGAACTCATTTTTTTCTTGTAATATTTTGACTAACTCATCGAAAAGCAATCAACACATACTATCAAAATCTTCTTTTCTGACCTTTTGTCCCAAACTTGCAAGCTAATTATATGTCTAATATGTCTTCCACGTTACTGCTGGGAGCAATTTATCAAATATTTCCGGACTTGGTTCTGAGTTTTTCTTGATATACTTATGTGATACAAATGTTATATAAAATGTGAATATTATATAAAATAGTTTCACGCTTAATACCCTTCTAGTGAGTTATTCCCAATCTGTCCCTATATGTATTATTTTCATGTTAGGACTACGCCCACTAGAATATAACTTGCATCATCAGCTTTCCCAATGATGTTTACCATTTTGTTATTTTCTTAGAAGTAATGGCTTTACAAGACATGGAAATAGCCTAAGTATCCATCGACAGAGGAATGGATAAGGAAGATGTGTTATATATGTACAATAGAATATTATTTAGCCATAAAAACAGAAGGAAATTGTGCTCTTTGTGACAACATAGATGAATCTTTGAGGGGATTTTGCTAAGTAAGATAAGTTAGACAGAGAAAGACAAATACTATATGATCTCACTTAAATGGTGAATCTAAAAAAGCCAGAGTCATAGAAACAAAGAGTAGGTTGGTGGTTGCCAGGGGCTGGGAATTAGCAGCACATGGGGAGATGTTGGTCGAAGGGTACAAACATAGTTATAAGTTGAATAAGTTCTGGAGATTTAATTTACGGCATAGTGACTATAGTTAAAAATACTATATTGTATACTGGAAAGTTTCTGAGAGAGTAAATCTTAAGTATTCTGACCACACACACACAAAAAGAACAATGTAAGGTGATAGGAATGTTGATTAACCTTATCGTGGTAATTGTTTCACAATATATATGTCTATAAAATCATTACATTGTACAGCTTAAACTTACACAATGTTATGTGTCAGTTATATCTCATAAAACTGGAATAAAAAAAACTAATGGCTATAAATGTATGATGAACTATGGAGTGAGAAAGTGAGCCAACACTATATGGGTTGAACCCACTCAGTGGTAGAATGAGGAGTTTATTTTCTAGTTGAAAATACTCTGATTCAAAGGTTAGGGATAGTATCTTACTTATTTCAAGTATAGAGATATTCTGTTTATTTTCTTTAAGCAGGCATGGATCCATAGTAATTTCTCTTCTCCCATCTTATTCCTGCAATTTTTTCATTGATTTTAACAATAATATTCCTGACATATAAATTAAATACTTATGCTTTCTCTTCTTTGGCACCCCATTTGCTATTCAGTAGAACTCAAGGAAATATTATACAAATACAAGGACTTTGAGGCAGGGACTATTTTGAGTGAGAAGTTTCCACATAGAACAAGCATAATGGTTAACATCATCCAGATTCAATTGTTTTATGTATTCCACTGCAGTACTTTGAAATATTTGTCTCTTTCATTTGGACAGAGCTAATGATGGACTCACTGCTTAATATGTCAAATGCAATTTTGAATAAAGACTAAAAAACTTTACAGGCTTAGACTCAGAATAATGTAAAGTTCCATTTACATGTGTCATTTTTAATGATAGCAGAATGTTCATTGGAGTACCAGAAAACAAACTTATTTTCACAATTGAAAAGATTGTTTACACCCAGACTTAAATGAAGTACAGTGTGAATTATAAATTAGAATCTCCAAATTATACTCAATGTATCTTCGAAGCAGTTTCACATCAAATGTTACCAAGATCAAAGTGATATAACATTAAAGACTATTGTTAGCCTTTCTTCAAAAGATCAAAGAAGGGGTGGTTTCAGATGTTGAAAAGGAAACTCATCTAACCCTCTTAGGAGATCAAATGTCAGATTTTAGGTTAGAAAAAGAAGTAAATTAATACTGATTAATACTGGTCTGGAATTCATAGGAGATTACTGACTTAAAAGGCACCAAAGTCAAGTACTACAAAAAAGGATGAATTTCAAGTGGATGTTACAAATTGAGGGATATTAAGAAAATCTCCATGTAAATTGAAAGATTACAACTTGTAATGATAGAATAGGGCATGAGTAATTATACTAATGATTGCATTTATATATTCAATTTTATGTTTTTATCCCTGATTGTGAATTTCTACATTATTTTCAAACTTAATATTAAAATGAAGTTCTAAATAAAATTTAAATATGTTTATAAAGAAAAAGTATAAATAAAATATTGATAAATTAATAAACCACTTAACAATGTTGAAATTTCCCAAAGGATTATGCAATAACTATAAGGAATTATAAGAAAAAGGTAATCTATAGAAGTGGGGTCTAAGTATGGTTTAATTATATATATTTTAATGACTTCAAATATTATATATCTATATAATATTTCTTTCAAGGCTTTTATAAGTTCTAGAAACTAAGAATTATGGAAAATTTAATTTTAGCCTACTTTATTTTTTAATTAATTTTTATTGGAATATAGTTGATTTACAATGTTGTGTTAGTTTCTGCTGTATAGCAAAGTGATTCAGTTATGCATATACATATATCCACTCTTTTTTAGATTCTATTCCCATATAGGTCATTAAAGAGTATTGAGTAGAGTTTGCTGTGCTATACAATAGGTTCTTATTAGTTATCTTTTTTATATATAGCAGTGTGTAGATGTCAATCCCAATCTCCCAGTTTATCCCTCCCCACCCCCCACCCCATGCTTTACCCCTTGGTAACCAGTTTCTTTTCTACATCTGTGACTCTACTTCTGTTTTGTAACTAGGTTCATTTGTACGATTTTTAAAGACTTCACATGTAAGCAATATCATATGATATTTGTCTTTGACTTCACTCAGAATGACAGTCTGTAGGTGCATCCATGTTCCTGCAAATGGCATTATTTCATTCTTTTATAAGGCTGAGTAATATTCCATTATATATATGTACCACATCTTCTTTATCCATTCATTCATTGATGGACATTTAGGTTGCTTCCATGTCCTGGCTATTGTGAATAGTGCTGCAATGAATATTGGGGTGCATGTATCTTTTCAAATTATGGTTTTCTCTGGATATACACCCAGGAGTGGGATTGCTGGATCATATGCTATTTCTATATTCAGTTTTTTTAAGGAACCTCCATACTGTTCTCCATAATGGTTGTACTAATTTACATTCCCACCAACAATGTAGGAGGGTTCCCTTTACTCCACACCCTCTCCAGCATTTATTGTTTGTAGAATTTTTGATGATGGCCATTCTGACTGGTGTGAGGTGATAAATCACTGCAGCTTTGATTAGCATTTCTCTAATAATTAGTGACATTGAGCATCTTTTCATGTGCCTCTTGGCCATTTGTATGTCTTCTTTAGAGAAATGTCTATTTAGATCTTCTGCCCATTTTTGATTGGGTCTTTTTTTTTTTAAATATTGAGCTGCATGAGCTTTTTGTATGTTTTGGAGACTAATCACTTATTTATCACTTTGTTTGCAAATATTTTCTCCCATTTTGTGGGTTGTATTTTCATTTTGTTTATTGCTTCCTTTGCTATGCAAAAGCTTTTAAGTTTAATTAGGTCCCATTCGTTTCATTTTGTTTTTATTTTCATTACTCTGGGAGGTGGATCAAAAAAGATCTTGCCACAATTTATGTCAGAGAGTGTTCTTCCTGTGTTTTCCTCTAAGAGTTGTATAGTATCCAACCTAACACTGAGGTGTTTAATCCATTTTGAGTTTATTTTTGTGAATCGTGTTAAAGAATGTTCTAATTTCATTCTTTTACATGTAGCTGTCCAGTTTTCCCAGCACCACTTATTGAAGAGACTGTCTTTTCTCTATTGCATATTCTTGCCTCCTTTGTCATAGATTAGGTGACCATAGGTGCGTGGGTTTACCTCTGGGCTTTCTATTCTGTTCCATTGATATCTATTTCTGTTTTTGTGCCAATACCATACTGTTTGGATTACTGTAGCTTTGTTGTATAGTTTGAAGTTAGGGAGCCTTATTCCTCCAGCTCCATTTTTCTTTTTCAAGATTGCTTTGGCTATTCAGGGTCTTTTGTGTTTCCATACAAACTGTAAAATTTTTTTTTCTAATTCTGTGAAGAATGCCATTGGTAGTTTGATAAGGATTGTGTTGAATCTGTAGATTGCTTTGGGTAATATAGTCATTTTCACAATGATGATTCTTTCAATCCAAGTATATGGTATATCTCTCCATCTGTTTGTGTCATCTTTGATTTCTTTCATCAGTATCTTAAAATTTTCTGAGTACAGGTCTTTTGCCTCCTTCAGTAGGTTTATTCCCAGATATTTTATTCTTTTCGATGCAGTGGTAAATGGGATTGTTTCCTTGATTTCTCTTTCTGATCTTTTGTTGTTAGTATATAGGAATGCAAGAGATTTCTGTGTGTTAATTTTGTATCATGCAACTTTACCAAATTCACTGATGAGTTCTAGTAGTTTTCTGGTAGCATCTGTTGGGTTTTCTATGTATAGCATCATGTCACTGCAAACAGCGACAGATTTACTTCTTCTTTTCCAATTTGGACTCCTCTTACTTCTTTTTCTTTTCTTACTGCCATGGCTAGAACTTCCAAAACTATGTTGAATAATAGTGGCAAGAGTGAATATCCTTGTCTTGTTCCTGATTTTAGAGGAAATGCTTTCAGTTTTTCAACATTGAGAATGATGTTTGCTGTGGCTCTGTTATATATGGCTCTGTTGTATATGGCCTTTATTATGTTTAGATAGGTTCCCTCTATGCCCACTTTCTGGAGAGTTTTTATCATAAATGGGTGTTGAATTTTTTCAAAAGCTTTTTCTTCATTTATTTAGATGATCATATGGTGTTTATTTTTCCATTTGTTAATATGGTGTATCACATTGATTGATTTGCATATATTGAAGATTCCTTACATCCCTGGGATAAATCCCACTTTATTATGGTGTATGATCCTTTTAATATGTTGTTGGATTCTGTTAGCTGGTATTTTGTTGAGGATTTTTGCATCTATGTTCATCAGTGATATTGGCCTATAATTTTCTTTTTTTGTGATATCTTTTTCTGGTTTTGGTATCAGGGTAATGGTGGCTTCATAGAATGAGCTTGGGAGTGTTTGTTCTTCTGCAATTTTTGGGAAGCATTGCAGAAGGATAGGTTTTAATTCTTCTCTAAATGTTTGATAGATTTTTGCCTGTGAAGCCATCTGGTCCATCCAGATTTTGTTTGTTGGAAGATTTTTTTTTTTTTTTTCTGTACGTGGGCCTCTCACTGTTGTGGCCTCTCCCGTTGTGGAGCAGAGGCTCCGGACGCGCAGGCTCAGCGGCCGTGGCTCACGGGCCCAGCCGCTCCGCGGCATGTGGGATCTTCCTGGACCGGGACACGAACCCATGTCCCCTGCATCGGCAGGCGGACTCCCAACCACTGCGCCACCAGGGAAGCCCTGTTGGAAGATTTTTAATCCAAGTTTCAGTACTTGTGATTGTTTTGTTCATATTTTCTATTTCTTCGTGATTCAGTCTTAGAAGGTTGTACCTTTTGAAGAATTTGTCCATTTCTTCTAGGTTGTCCATTTTATTGGCATAGTTGCTTGTAGTAGTCTCTTATGATCCTTTGTATTTCTGTGGTGTCAGTTGTAACTTCTTTTTCATTTCTAATTTTACTGATTTGAGTCCTTCCATTGTTTTCTTGATGAGTCTGGCTAAATGTTTATCAATTTTGTTTATCTTCTCAAAGAACCAGCTTTTAGTTTCATTGATCTTTGCTATTGTTTTCTTTGTTTCTATTTCATCTATTTCTGCTCTGATCTTTATGATTTCTGTCATTCTACTAACTTTAGATTTTGCTTGTTCTTCTTTCTCTAATTGCTTTAGGTGTAAGGTTACGTTGTTTATTTGAGATTTTTCTTGTTTCCTGGAGTAAGCATTTCTTGCTATAAACTTCCCTCTTAGAACTGCTTCTTGTGCATCCCATAGGTTTTGGATTGTCATGTTTTTGTTGTCATTTGTTTCCAGGTATTTTTTGATTTCCTGTTTGATTTCTTCAGTGACCCATTGGTTGTTTAGTAACATATTGTTAAGCCTCCATATGTTTGTTTCTTTTACATATTTTTCCTGTAATTTATTTCTAATCTCATAGCATTGTGGTCAAAAAAGATGTTTGATATGATTTCAATTTTCTTAAATTTACCAAGGCTCACTTTGTGGCCCAAGATGTGATCTATCCTGAAGAATGTTCCAGGCATACTTGAGAAAAATATGTATTTTGCTGCTTTCAGATGGAATCTCCTATTGATATCAATTAATTCAATGTGGTCTTAGCTTATTTTATAATAAAATATATAGTCCTATTCATTTCCAAATGACATTCTCTATGTTTTGCCCGTTTAAGAAGTAATAGAGAAGTGCTGTCTGTTTAGTTAGCAAAAGAGAATGTTTTTCATTTTACTTCTAAAATTATTGGCAAGGGAAGGAGTAATTAGGCCATTATTAATAGCTTCAGATATTCATTTCATGTTTTTTTGAATTGTCACTTTAAAATATTAGCCCATAAAATATTATCCCTTTAGGCTCTAGCTACTTAAATTCCCCTTTATATTTTGATTTTGATTTCTTAGGTCATTTTTAGTTACTGAAAAATAATTTAAATTGTATATTTAGGAAACCATTTTTATTGAAATATAACATGCACCCAGAAACAGAAATAAAACATAAGTGTACAGCTTAATAAATTTTCACAAAATTATCATGCAGTTAATTAGCTCACAGATAAAAGAACAGTACCCCACAAATATCTTAGAAGCATCCTTCTTCCCATTTATTGTCAGTACCCCCTAAAGTAATATACTACCCTAAATTTTATTATAAAATATTAGTTTTCTCTGCATTTGAAGTTTTTATAAATGGAATAATAATTTTGGACACTTCTGTGTTTGAGTTCTTTGATTCTAAATTATTTGTTAGATTCATTCATATTGTTTTTGTAGGTATAGCTTGCTGGTTTTCAATTATATATATAGTGTACGATGCTACACATTTACAACCGTTTGTTTATCTCTTCTATTATTGGTGAGAATTTGTGTTTTTGTTCTTAGGTTATTATGAATAGTGTTGCTATGATCATTCTTAAACAAAGTGTGTGGTGAAAATATACAGTTGACCCTTGAACAGTGCGGGGGTTGGGGCACTGACACTCCACGTACTCGAAAATTGCATATAAATTTTTACTCTCTCAAAACTTAACTACTAATAGCCTACTGTTGACTGAGAGCCTTATCGATAACATAAACAGTCAATTAATACATATTTTGAATGTTATATATATATTATATGCTGTATTCTTATAATAAAGTAAGCTACAGAAAATGGTTATTAAGAAACTTATAAGAAAGAGAAAATACATTTACAGTACTGTACTGTATCAATACTATAAGTCTACTTTGTTTACAACATGAGTTGTCTGTTGGTATCTACAATAATTTTGTCTCATGATACAAATACTACAGATGTTTTACAACTACTAACACTAGACATCAAAAGTGAAAATATAACATGAAAAAGAAATTCTTGTTTAATTTACACTATAACAATTCATGCATTGATAACAAAGAAGCAGAAATAAGAGTGCTTTATGACAGCCAAGTGTAATTGACGCAATTTTTTCACAGTAGCCTAGCCTCCACATTAATGAATGAATCATTATAACATGTTTATGGCATACAGTATAACAGTCATATTTATAATACAGTATCAGAAACATTGTTACATTTTATTAAAAACCTACTTGTGATTATAGGCTGACACATAGTATCTTCAATTAAGAGAGAGAAGTGAATTACATGTTAACGTAATTATGTAAAAACAAATATATAGAACAGAAAACTAATACATTGTTAATTTTGTATTAAATATCACTCATCTTTTTTTTCACATCTTTATTGGAGTATAATTTCTTTACAATGGTGTGTTAGTTTCTGCTTTACAACAAAATGAATCAGTTATATATATATACATATGTTCCCATATCACTTTCCTCTTGCGTCTCCCTCCCTCCCACCCTCCCTATCCCACCCCTCCAGGCGATCACAAAGCACCGAGCTGATCTCCCTGTGCTATGCGGCTGCTTCCCACTAGCAATCTACCTTACGTTTGGTAGGGTATATATGTCCATGCCTCTCTCTCGCTTTGTCACAGCTTACCCTTCCCCCTCCCCATATCCTCAAGTCCATTCTCTAGTAGGTCTGTGTCTTTATTCCTGTCTTACCCCTAGGTTCTTCATGACATATTTTTTTCCTAAATTCCATATATATGTGTTAGCGTATGGTATTTGTCTCTCTGTTTCTGACTTACTTCACTCTATATGACAGACTCTAGGTCTATCCACCTCATTATAAATAGCTCAATTTTGTTTCTTTTTATGGCTGAGTAATATTCCATTGTATATATGTGCCACATCTTCTTTATCCATTCATCCAAAGATGGACATTTAGGTTGTTTCCATCTCTGGGCTATTGTAAATAGAGCTGCAATGAACATTTTGGTACATGACTCTTTTTGAATTATGGTTTTCTCAGGGTATATGCTCAGTAGTGGGATTGCTGGGTCATATGGTAGTTCTATTTGTAGTTTTTTAAGGAAACTCCATACTGTTCTCCACAGTGGCTGTATCAATTTACATTCCCACCAACAGTGCAAGAGGGTTCCCTTTTCTCCACACCCTCTCCAGCATTTATTGTTTCTAGATTTTTTGATGATGGCCATTTTTACTGGTGTGAGATGATATCTCATTGTAGTTTTGATTTGCATTTCTCTACTGATTAGTGATGTTGAGCATTCTTTCATGTGTTTGTTGGCAGTCTGTACACCTTCTTTGGAGAAATCTCTATTTAGGTCTTCTGCCCATTTTTGGATTGGGTTGTTTGTTTTTTTGTTATTAAGCTGCATGAGCTGCTTATAAATTTTGGAGATTAATCCTTTGTCAGTTGCTTCATTTGCAAATATTTTCTCCCATTCTGAGGGTTGTCTTTTCATCTTGTTTATGGTTTCCTTTGTTGTGCAAAAGCTTTGAGGTTTCATTAGGTCCCATTTGTTTCTTTTTGTTTTTATTTCCATTTCTCTAGGAGGTGGGTCAAAAAGGATCTTCCTGTGATTTATGTCATAGAGTATCCTGCCTATGTTTTCCTCTAAGAGTTTGATAGTTTCTGGCCTTACATTTAGGTCTTAATCCATTTTGAGCTTATATTTGTGTATGGTGTTAGGGAGTGATCTAATTTCATACTTTTACATGTACCTGTCCAGTTTTCCAGTATTGAAGAGGCTGTCTTTTCTCCACTGTACATTCTTGCCTCCTTTATCAAAGATAATGTGACCATATGTGCGTGGGTTTATCTCTGGGCTTTCTATCCTGTTCCATTGATCTATCTTTCTGTTTTTGTGCCAGTACCATACTCTCTTGATTACTGTAGCTTTGTAGTATAGTCTGAAGTCAGGGAGCCTGATTCCTCCAGCTCCATTTTTCTTTCTCAAGATTGCTTTGGCTATTCGGGTCTTTTATGTTTCCGTACAAATTGGGAAATTTTTTAGTCTAGTTCTGTGAAAAATGCCAGTGGTAGTTTGATAGGGATTGCATTGAATCTGTAGATTGCTTTGGGTAGTAGAGTCATTTTCTCAATGTTGATGCTTCCAATCGAAGAACATGGTATATCTCTCCATCTATTTGTATCATCTTTAATTTCTTTCATCAGTGTTTTATAATTTTCTGCATACAGGTCTTTTGTCTCCTTAGGTAGGTTTATTCCTAGATATTTTATTCTTTTTGTTGCACTGGTAAATGGGAGTGTTTTCTTGATTTCACTTTCAGATTTTTCAACCTTATTGTATAGGAATGCCAGAGATTTCTGTGCATTAATTTTGTATCCTGCTACTTTACCAAATTAATTGATTAGCTCTAGCAGTTTTCTGGTATCATCTTTAGGATTCTCTATGTATAGTATCATGTCATCTGCAAACAGTGACAGCTTTACTTCTTCTTTTCCAGTTTGGATTCCCTTTATTTCCTTTTCTTCTCTGATTGCTGTGGCTAAAATTTCCAAAACTATGTTGAATAAGAATGGTGAGAGTGGGCAACCTTCACTTGTTCCTGATCTTAGTGGAAATGCTTTCAATTTTTCACCATTGAGGACAATATTGGCTGTGGGTTTGTCATATATGGCCTTTATTATGTTGAGGAAAGTTCCCTCTATACCTACTTTCTGCAGGGTTTTTATCATAAATGGGTGTTGAATTTTGTCGAAAGCTTTCTCTGCATCTATTAAGATGATCATATGTTTTTTCTCCATCAGTTTGTTAATAGGGTGTATCACGTTGATTGATTTGCATATATTGAAGTATCCTTGCATTCCTGGAATAAACCCCACTTGATCATGGTGTATGATCCGTTTAATGTGCTCTTGAATTCTGTTTGGTAGTATTTTGTTGAGGATTTTTGCTTCTATGTTCATCAGTGATAGTGGCCGGTAGTTTTCTTTCTTTGTGACATCCTTGTCGGGTTGTGGTATCAGGGTGATGGTGGCCTCATAGAATGAGTTTGGGAGTGTTCCTGCCTGTGCTATATTTTGGAAGAGTTTGAGAAGGATAGGTGTTAGCTGTTCTCTAAATGTTTGATAGAATTTGCCTTTGAAGCCATCTGGTCCTGGGCTTTTGTTTGTTGGAAGGTTTTTAATCACAGTTTCAGTTTCAGTGCTTGCGATTGGTCTGCTCCTATTTTCTATTTCTTCCTGATTCAGTCTTGGCAGGTTGTGCATTTCTAAGAATTTGTCCATGTCTTCCAAGTTGTCCATTTTTTTGGCATAGAGTTGCTTGTAGTAATCTTTTATGATCTTTTGTATTTCTGCAGTGTCAGTTGTTACTTCTCCTTTTTCATTTCTACTTCTATTGATTTGAGTCTTCTCCCTTTTTTCTTGATGAGTCTGGCTAATGGTTTATCAATTTTGTTTATCTTCTCAAAGAACCAGCTTTTACATTTATGATCTTTGCTATTGTTTCCTTCATTTCTTTTTCATTTATTTCTGATCTGATTTTTATGATTTCTTTCCTTCTGCTAACTTTGGGCTTTTTTTATTCTTCTTTCTCTAATTGCTTTATGTGCAAGTTTAGGTTGTTTATTCGACATGTTTCCTGTTTCTTAAGGTAGGATTGTATTGCTATAAACTTCCCCCTTAGAACTGCTTTTGCTGCCTCCCATAGATTTTGGGTCATCTTGTCTCCATTGTCATTTGTTTCTAGGTATTTTTAAATTTCCTCTTTGATTTCTTCAGTGATCACTTCGTTATTAAGTAGTGTATTGTTTAGCCTCCATGTGTTTGTATTTTGTACAGATCTTTTCCTGTAATTGATATCTAGTCTCATAGTGTTGTGGTTGGAAAAGATACTTGATGCAATTTCGATTTTCTTAAATTTGCCAAGGCTTGATTTGTGACCCAAGATATGATCTATCCTGGAGACTGTTCCATGAGCACTAGAGAAAAATGTGTATTCTGTTGTTTTTGGATTGAATGTCCTATAAATATCAATTAAGTCCATCTAGTTTAATATATCATTTAAAGCTTGTGTTTCCTTATTTATTTTCATTTTCGATGATCTTTCCATTGGTGAAAGTGGGGTGTTAAAGTCCCCTACTATGAATGTGTTACTGTTGATCTCCCCTTTTATGGCTGTTAGTATTTGCCTTATGTATTGTGGTGCTTCTACGTTGGGTGCATAAACATTTACAATTGTTATATCTTCTTCTTGGATCGATCCCTTGATCATTATGTAGTGTCCTTCTTTGTCTGTTGTAATAGTCTTTATTTTAATGTCTATTTTGTCTGATATCAGAATTGCTACTCCAGCTTTCTTTTGGTTTCCATTTGCATGAAATATCTTTTTCCATCCCCTTACTTTCAGTCTGTATGTGTCTCTAGGTCTGAAGTGGGTCTCTTGTAGACAGCAAATATATGGGTCTTGTTTTTGTATCCATTCAGCCAATCTGTGTCTTTTGGTGGGAGCATTTAGTCCATTTACATTTAAGGTAATTATCGATATGTATGCTCCTATTCCCATTTTCTTAATTGTTTTGGGTTCATTATTGTAGGTCTTTTCCTTCTCTTGTGTTCTTGCCTAGAGAAGTTCCTTTAGCAGTTGTTGTAGAGCTGGTTTGGTAGTGCTGAACTCTCTCAGTTTTGGTTGTCTGTAAAGGTTTTAATTTCTCCATCAAATCTGAATGTGATCCTTGCTGGGTAGAGTAATCTTGGTTGCAGGTTTTTCTCCTTCATCACTTTAAATATGTCCTACCAGTCCCTTCTGGCTTGCAGAGTTTCTGCTGAAAGATCAACCCTTAACCTTATGGGGATTCCCTTCTGTGCTATTTGTTGTTTTTCCCTTGCTGCTTTTAATATGTTTTCTTTGTATTTAATTTTTGACAGTTTGATTAATATGTGTCGTGGCATATTTCTCCTTGGATTTATCCTGTATGGGACTCTCTGTGCTTCCTGGACTTGATTAACTATTTCCTTTCTCATATTAGGGAAGTTTCCAACTATAATCTCTTCAAATATTTTCTCAGTCCCTTTCTTTTTCTCTTCTTCTTCTGGAACCCCTATAATTCGAATGTTGGTGTGTTTAATATTGTCCCAGAGGTCTCTGAGACTGTCCTCAGTTCTTTTCATTCTTTTTTCTTTATTCTGCTCTGCAGTAGTTATTTCCACTATTTTATCTTCCAGGTCACTTATCCGTTCTTCTGCTTCAGTTATTCTGCTATTGATCCCATCTAGAGTATTTTTCATTTCATTTATTGTGTTGTTCATCATTGTTTGTTTCATCTTTAGTTCTTCTAGGTCCTTGTTAAATGTTTCTTGCATTTTGTCTCTTCTATTTCCAAGATTTTGGATCATCTTTACTATCATTATTCTGAATTGTTTTTCAGGTAGACTGCCAATTTGCTCTTCGTTTGTTAGGTCTGGTGGGTTTTTATCTTGCTCCTTAATCTGCTGTGTGTTTTTCTGTCTTCTCATTTTGCTTATCTTACTGTGTTTGGGGTCTCCTTTTTGCAGGCTGCAGGTTCGTAGTTCCCACTGTTTTTGCTGTCTGTCCCCAGTGGCTAAGGTTGGTTCAGTGGGTTGTGTAGGCTTCCTGGTGGAGGGGAATAGTGCCTGTGTTCTGGTGGATGAGACAGGATCTTGTCTTTCTGGTGGGCAGGTCCACGTCTGGTGGTGTGTTTGGGGGTGTCTCTGGTCTTATGATTTTAGGCAGCCTCTCTGCTAATGGGTGGGGTTGTTTTCCTGTATTGCTAGTTGTTTGGCATAGGATGTCCAGCACTGTAGCTTGCTGGTCGTTGAGTGAAGCTGGGTGCTGGTGTTTTCTGATGGAGATCTCTGGGGGATTTTCACCGTTTGATATTATGTGGAGCTGGGAGGTCTCTTGTGGACCAGTGTCCTGAAGTTGTCTCTCCCACCTCAGAGGCAGAGCACTGACTCCTGGCTGCAGCACCAAGAGCCTTTCATCCACACGGCTCAGAATAAAAGGGAGAAAAAGTAGAAAGAAAGAATTAGTAGAAGTACAAAGAAAGAAAGAAAGAGAGAAGGGAGGGAAGGAGGGAGGGAGGGAGGAAGGAAGGAAGGAGGGAAGGAAGAAAAAAAGAAAGAAAGAAGATAAAGTAAAATAAAATAAAGTAAGATAAAATATAATAAAGTTATTAAAGTAAAAAAATAATTATTAAGGAAAAAAAAAAAACGGACAGATAGAACCCTAGGACCAAATGATGGAAGCAAAGCTATACAGACAAAATCTCACATAGAAGCATACACATTCACCCTCACAAAAAAAGGAAAAGGGGAAAAAACATAAATCTTGCTCTCAAAGTCCACCTCCTCAGTTTGTGATGATTCATTGTCTAAAGGAGGGAAGGAAGGAAAGAAAGAATGAAGATAAAGTAAAATAAAGTTATTAAAATAAAAAGTAATTATTAAGAAAAAGAATTTAAAAAAAAAAACGGAGAGATAGAACCCTTGGACAAATGGTGGAAGCAAATCTATACAGAAAAAATCGCACATGGAAGCATACACATACACACTCACAAAAAGAGGAAAAGGGGAAAACATAAATCTTGCTCTCAAAGTCCACCTCCTTAATTTGGGATGATTCGTTGTCTATTCATGTATTCCACAGATGCAGGGTACATCCAATTGCTTGTGGAGCTTTAATACGCTGTTTCTGAGGCTGCTGGGAGAGATTTCCCTTTTTCTTCTTTGTTCTCACAGCTCCCAGGGGCTCAGCTTTGGGTTTGGCCCCGCTTCTGCATGTAGGTCACCAGAGGGCGTCTATTCTTCGCTCAGACAGGACGGGGTTAAAGGAGCAGCTGATTCGGGGGCTCTGGCTCACTCAGGCCAGGAGGAGGTAGGGGCACAGAGTGCGGGGTGGGCCTGTGGCGGCAGAGGTCGGCGTGACATTGCACCAGCCTAAGGCGCGCCATGCGTTCTCCTGGGGAAGTTGTCCCTGGATCCCGGGACCCTGGCAGTGGCGGGCTGCACAGGCTCCTGGGAGGGGGGTGTGGATAGTGACTTGTACTCGCACACAGGCTTCTTTGTGGCAGCAGCAGCAGCCTTAGTGTCTCATGCTCGTCTCTGGGGTCCGCGCTTTTAGCCGCGGCTCGCACCCGTCTCTGGAGCTCCTTTAAGCACCGCTCTTAATCCCCTCTCCTCACACACCAGGAAACAAAGAGGGAAGAAAAAGTCTCTTGCTTCTTTGGCAGCTCCAGACTTTTCCCCAGACTCCCTCCCGGCCAGCCATGGCACACTAACCCCCTGCAGGCTGTGTTCACACCGCCAGCCCCAGTCCTCTCCCTGCTTCTGACCGAAGCCCAAGCCTCAGCTCCCAGCCCTGCCCGCCCTGGCGGGTGAGCAGACAAGCCTCTCGGGCTGCTGAGTGCTGGTTGGCACCGATCCTCTGTGCGGGTATCTGCTTTGCCCCCCGCAGCCCTGTTGCTGTGCTCTCCTCCGTGGCTCTGAAGCTTCCCCCTCCGCCACCTGCAGTCTCTGCCCATGAAGGGGCTTCCTAGTGTGTGGAAACCTTTCCTCCTCCACAGCTCCTTCCCACTGGTGCAAGTCCCGTCCCTATCCTTTTGTCTCTGTTTATTCTTTTTTCTTTTGCCCTACCCAGGTATGTGGGGTATTTTTTGCCTTTTGGGAGCTCTGAAGTCTTCTGCCAGCATTCAGTAGGTGTTCTGTAGGAGCTGTTCCATGCGTAGACGCACTTCTGGTGGATCCCTGGGGAGGAAGTTGATCTCCGCATCCTACTCCTCCGCCATCTTCCTGAAAGCCTCAGTATCACTCATCTTACATCAATGTAAGGATAGAATAGTGTTTACATATATTTTATGCTTTCATAACATACATTTTTCTTAGTTTTTTAACTATTTCTAGGCTATGCAATTCATCTGCAAGTCTTTCAAATTGTTGCAAATGTCCACAAAATTTTTCAATTCATTTATTGGAAGAAAGTCCATGTGTAAATGGGCCTGTGCAGTTCAAACCTATGTTGTTCAAGGATCAACTGTATGCACATTTCTTTTAGAAATGTATCCAGAATCAGGGAACATATAAATGCATCTCAGTTAGAAATAGACATACAAGAGTAATTGCTGAGTCATAGGATGTAAGTATATTGAACTTTAGTTAATACTACTAAAGAATTTTATGAAGAGTGTATTACCAATTTTCATGCACTACTGCAGTGGGAAAGTGGTCTGTATGTTCAATAGCCTCATCACTACATGGCTGTCATTCTTTTTCACTTAGCTCTTTTGATGAGTGTAATCAGTTTTCAGTTTTCATTTTCCTAACAACTAATAAAACAGAAAAAATTAGGTATATACATACATATACTTGGATATCCTCATTTTTGGAGGCATTTTCCTTTGGGTTGCCACTGTATTGATAAGTAAGTGTTTTCTATATAATCTGTATTTGAGTGTCAGGTGAGGTATGATAATTCCAGATATCTGCTTCAACTCTGTGGCTTGCATTTTCACTTATATAAAGATGACTTTTGGTAATCAAAGTTCCTAATTCTATGTGACCTAATTTATAAATGGTTTCCTTTATGTGTCTTGTTTTTTTCTTTAAATACCTACCCAAGTTTGTAAAAATAGTTTCCTATGATTACTTCTGAAAGCATTGGTATTTTGCCTCTCATGTATGTATAAAATTTATTTGGAATGAATTTTTGAATATGAGGTGAGATAGGAAGTAAGGATCTATATTTTCTATGTGCATAAAAGATAGCTACTATTTTTGAAAAGACCCTATTTTCTCAAAATGGTATCCAATATTTTATAAATCAGGTTATCTGTGAGTCTGTTTCCGGACTCTGGATTTGGTTCTGCTGGTCTGTATATCTGTACTTGTGTTGATAGCATAATAAAATTATTTAGTTTTCTCATAATCTTGGTAAGTGATAATGTACATCATCTGGCTATTTTTAATTTTCTCAAGAATCCCTTTATATTTTCTTTTTTCATTTTAATATAAATTAAAATAATTTTGTCCATTGATACACTTACCACATAACCACGGAAAAATCTGGTGGAATTTTGTTAGGAATTGTGTTGATGAATATGGGGAAATTATTATCTTTAAAATATTGAATCTTCGGGCTTCCCTGGTGGCGCAGTGGTTGAGAGTACGCCTGCCGATGCAGGGGACATGGGTGTGTGCCTTGGTCTGGGAAGATCCCACATGCCATGGAGCAGCTAGGCCCGTGAGCCATGGCCGCTAAGCCTGTGCGTCTGGAGCCTGTGCTCCGCAACGGGAGAGGCCACAACAGTGAGAGGCCCACATACCGCAAAAAAAAAAAAAAAAAAAAATTGAATCTTCAAATTGAACATTCATTTATTCAGAACTTCTTTAATAAATTCAAATAATTTTCTGTACATTTTAGAATAAAGTCTACAATATTACTCTATTTCTAGGCATTTGCAGGGTTTTGATGTTATTATAAATGGAAATCATTTAAATTGATTTACTAGGTGCTCTTTTGTACCGTTATGGCTGATTTTGATTATTGATATTGTATCCAGTGACCTTACTAAATTAACTTATTTTTTTTAAAGAAGTTTTATTTTATATTGGAGAATAGTTGATTAACAATGTTGTGTTAGTTTCAGGTGTACAGCAAATTGATTCAGTTATACATGGATCTATTCTTTTTCAAATTCTTTTCCCATTTAGTGTATTAGAGAATATTGGGCAGTTTCCTGTGCTATACAGTAGGTCCAGGTTGGTTATCTATTTTAAGTACAGTAATATGTATATGTAAATCCCAAACTCCCATTTTATCCCCTGCTCCCATCTTTCCCCTTTGGTAACCATAAGTTTCTTTCTGAGTCCATGAGTCTGTTCCTGTTTTGTGAACAAATTTCTCTGTATCACTGTTTTTTAGATTCCACATATAAACAATATCATATGATATTCATCTTTCTCTGTCTGACTTACTTCACTTAGTATGATAATCTCTAGATCCATCCATGTTGCTGCAAATGGCATTATTTTATTCATTTTTATGGCTAATATTCCACTGTGTATGTATACCACCTCTTCTTTATCCATTCATCTGTCAAAGGACATTTAGGTTGCTTCCATTTCTTGGCTATTGTAAACAGCACTGCAGTGAATATTGGGGTACATGAATTCTTTTGAACCATGGTTTTCTCCAGGTATATGCCCAGGAGTGAAATTGCTGGATCATATGGTAGCTCTACTTTTAGCTTTTTAAGGAACCTCCATACTATTCTCCATAGTTGCTATACCAATTTACATTTCCTCTCCAATTTTTTAAGTGATCTGTTGGTTGTTTACAAGCATATTGTCTAGCCTCCACGTGTTTGTGATTTTTATAATTTTCTTTTTTATAGTTGATTTCTAATCTCATAGCATTGTAGTTAGAAAAGATGCTTGATATTATTTCAATTTTCTTAAATTTACCAAGGCTCACTTTGTGGCCCAAAATGTGATCTATCCTGGAGAATGTTCCAGGTGCACTTGAGAAGGATATGTATTCTGCTGCTTTTGGATGGAATGCTCTATAAATATCAGTTAAGCCCAGCTGGCCTAGTGTGTCATTTAAGGCCTATGTTTCCTTGTTGATTTTCTGTCTGTATGACCTGGCCATTCATGAAAGTGGGGTATTAAAGTCCCACACAGTTATTGTGTTACTGTTGATTTCTCCTTTTATGGCTGTTAGTATTTGCCTTATATATTGAGTTGCTTTTATGTTGGGTGCATATATATTTACAATTGTTATATCTTCTTCTTGGATTGATCCCTTGATCATTATGGAGTGTCCTTCTATGTCTCTTGTAATGGTCTTTATTTTTTAGTCTAATATGAGTATTGCTACTTCAGCTTTCTTTTGATTCCCATTTGCATGGAATACCTTTTTCCATCCGCTCACTTTCAGTCTGTATGTGTCCCTAGGTCTGAAGTGGTTCTCTTGTAGACAGCATGTATATGGGTCTTGCTTTTGTATCCATTCAGCCTGTCTGTGTCTTTTGGTTGGAGCATTCAACCCATTTATGTTTAAGGTAATTATCAATATTTGTGCTCTTATTGCCATTTTGTTCATTGTTTTGGATTTGTTATTGTAGGTCTTTTTTCTTCACTTCCTGTTTTATTTTCTTCTCTTGTTTGATGAGTAACTTTAGTGTTGTTTGGATTGCTTTTTCTTTTTTGTTTATGTATTTATTGTAGATTATTTGTTTGTGGTTACCATGAGGTTTTGATATAATAGTCTATGTATAAACAATATTGTTTTAAGTTGCTGGTCCTTTAATTTCAAATGCATTTCCAATACCCTGCATTTGTACCCTCCTCTTCTCGCAGTTGCTGGCTTTGATATCATATTTGTGTGTGGCAGATTTCCTACCTTTACTGTATGTTTGCCTTTACTGGTGAGCTTTTCCATTCATAATTTTCTTGTTTCTAGTTGTGGCCTTTTCTTTTACACATAGAGAAGTTCCTTTAACATTTGTTACAAAGCTGGCCTGATGGTGTTGAATTCTCTTAGCTTTTGCTTGTCTATAAAGCTTTTGATTTCTCCATTGAATCTGAATGAGAGCCTTTCTGGGTAGAGTATTCATGATTGTGGGTTCTTTCCTTTCATCACTTTAAATATATCATCCCACTCCCTTCTGGCCGGCAGAGTTTCTGCAGAGAAATTAGCTGATAACCTTATGGGAGCTCCCTTGAATGTTATTTGTTGCTTTTCTCTTGTTATTTTTAATACTTTGTCTTTAATTTTTGTCAGTTTGATTACTATGTGTCTCAGCATGTTCCTCCTTAATTTATTCTGCCTGAGACTCTCTGTGCTTCCTGGACTTGGGTGAATGTTTCCTTTCCCATGTTAGGGATGTTTTCAGCTATTATCTCTTCAAATATTTTCTCAGTTCCTTTCTCTCTCTTCTCCTTCTGGGACACCTATAATGTGAATGTTAGTGCATTTAATATTGTCCCAGAGACCTCTTAGACTGTCTTCATTTCTTTTCATTCTTTTTTCTTTATTCTGTTCCACAGATGATATTTCTACCATTCTGTCTTCCAGGTCACTTATCTACCTGTTCCCTCACTTATTCTGCTAATAATTACTTCTAATAAATTTTTTATTTCAATTATATTATTCATCTCTGTTTGTTTGTTCTTTAGTTCTTCTATGTCTTTGTTAAACATTTTTTGTATTCTTGATCTGTGCCTCCATTCTTTTTCTGAGATCTTGGATCATCTTTACTATCATTTCTCTGAATTATTTTTCAGGTAGATTGCTGTTCTCCACTTCACTTAGTTGTTCTTCTGGGGGTTTATCTTGTTCCTTCATTTGATACATATTCTTCAGCCATCTCATTTTGTCTAACTTTCTGTGATTGTGGTTTCCATTCTGCAGGCTGCAGTGTTGTAGTTCTTCTTGCTTCTGCTGTCTGCACCCTGGTTGATGAGGCTGTCTAAGAGGCTTGTGCAGTCTTCCTGGGAAAAGGGACTCTTTCCAGCCCACTGGTGGGTGGAGCTGGGTCTTGTCCCTCTGGTGGGCAGGGCCATGTCAGGGTGTGTGTTTAGTGGGCAGCGGTGTGCTCAGAAAGATTTGAAGCCTTAAGTCTCCTATGGGTGGGGCTGTGTTCCTGCCCTGTTGGTTGTTTGCCCTGAAGCATCTGAGTACTGGTGCCTACAGGTTGTTGGGTGGGGCCAGGTCTTGGTGAGAAAATGATGGCTTCCAAGGAGACTCACAGCAATGAGTACTCCCCAGAACTACTGCTGCCAGTGTCTTTGTCCCTAGAGATGAATCACAGCCACCCCCACCTTTGCAGGAAACCCTCCAATGCCAGCAGGTAAGTCTTGCCCAGGCTCTTATGAGGTCACCACTTTTTTCCCTTGGTCCTGGTGTATGCAAGAACTTGTTTGCACCCTCCATAAGTGGAGATTTTGTTTTCCCCAGTCCTGTGGAATTCCTGAGATCAAACCTCACTGGCCTTCAAAGCCAGATTCTCTGGGGGTTCCTCCTCCCATTTCCAGACCCCCAAGCTGGGGAGTCTGACATGGGGCTCAGAATTTGCACTCCTGTGGGAGAACTTCTGTGATACAATTATTTTCCAGTTAGTGGGTTGCCCACCAAGTGGGTATGGAATTTGATTTTATCATGATTGCACCCCTCCTACTGTCTCGTGGCTTCTTTGTCTTTGGACGTAGATTATTTTCTGTGGCTTCTTCTTTGTCTTTGGATGTAGATTTTCTTTTTTGGTCAGTTCCAGGTTTTGGGTTTTTTTGTTGTTGTTGATAGTTGTTCAGGAGTTTGCTGTGATTTTGGTGTTTTTGTAAGAAGAGGTGAGGTCATATCCTTCTACTATGCCATCTTGTCTTTGCCTCCTACCTAAATTCACTTATTAATACTGAACAAGTGTTGTAGATTTTTTTTATTTTCTATATACCCTAATCATGTTGCCTGCAAATAATGACAATTCTACTTTTTCCATTCCAATTATTTGATCTTAATGTTTCTTGTCTCTTTTTATGAATTAAGAATTCTAAGCAATGTTAAATATAACTAGTCATAACAGGAACCTTGGTCTCATTCCTCATCTCAGGAGACACTTTTGACATCTCATCATAATTATCAGACTTATCATTATTTTCCATAAATTGTCAAATTAAGGAAGTTAATATCAAACACTTGCTTTTTAAAGAATTTTTAATATTCATGAATACTCATTGACTCTTGTCAAGCCCTTGTTTTTCTAGTATGATGATTATATCATATTTTCTGTTAGTGTCATGAATTAGGTGGATTGATTTTTGAAGAAAAATTACTCCTGCATAATAGGAATAAATCCTAACTGACATAAATTATCAGGAAGTGTATTGTTTATTTCTATCCTTGTAAATGCCTTTTTCAATTTTGGTATCAATACTATGTGGCTTTCTAAAATTAGTTGTAAATAACTTTCTCTTATTCTATTCTTTGGAAAATTTGATAAAAAGGCTACTGATAATTACCTATTTAGAAATATTCAGATAAATACTTCTGAGCCTAGAGTACATATTAAAAACCGAATTTTAATAATGACTTTAACTTTTTAAGTAAATATTAAATTATTCAGAATATTTTATTTTTTGCATTTGCTTCAATTTTTTTATCAAGGAATGTCAATTTAATATAAATTATTTAAAATATTAGCAATACAATTAATTATATATTATAATATCCATGAAATTAATAATTGAGGAATTACTGATACATTTGCCAGTAAATGTCAAAGCATAAAAATTAGAGAATATTTACTTTCTCTAGTGCATAAGAGGTAATTCAAAAATAGTTGCAAAAAAACTACAGAGAGTAAATTGATACGTTTTTTCAGAGATTCCAGGGAGCAGATATGAAGGGTTGAGTATGTGATATGAATCACAGGGAATATTTTTATGGAGGTAAAACTATTTTGTCTGATACTGTTATGGTGAGTACGAAAAATTAAGTATTCATCCAAATCCATAAAATTTTATAGCACAAAGTGTAAGGCTTAATGTATGCAAATACTTTCCCCCCAGAAAACATTTAGGAAGTTAGGAGGTTCCAGGATTGAGCACAGAATATGATAAAACAATCTAAACATGTTTATAAATGTATGAAACAATCGCACAGAAGGCATGGAGGAGAAAGACGCTGATCTATGTGACAATGGAAATAAGTAGAATCTGTAAAAGCAAAGGCAAAAGACACCATATATAAACACTACATTCTAGTTGGTAAATTTGTTTTTCACAGGGATACAGATTAACAATTCTGAAACCACTATACAGTACACATCTTCTAGAATTAAATACTTAAGTAAATGTATGGTGGATGATGGGGACTAGGTTTCTCACCATTGAAGTACAGACATGTACTTCATGAGGTTACAGACATGAGGCTACAGACAGGCCATAATGGGAGGCTAAAATTATCCATGTGGTAATGGAACAAGGTTGGAAACAATAGTAGGAACACAAGTTTAGCTAACTATATATACAAATGGTTCCATATACAAATATTTATAGCTATGGGTACATAAATAGGTTAATGTATACACATATATCTCTTTTTTCAATCCACTGAGAGAGCCTAAATGCAATGACACCCCAATAACAATGATCATACCTAGTGCCCAGATTTTGGTTTCTAATACCATAAATAAAAGAAACCAGGGATGCTTGGAGATGTCCTGGATAGGATATCATACTATCCAGAACAAAAATTTAAAATATATATATATAATATATATTATATAATTTTTACAGGATAGTTGTACAAATAGGTAAAGATAATAGATATTTAGATACACAGATCATTTTATTTGTCTGAATCAGTGGTTCTTATTGGCAGGTTGCAATCAAATTTAAGTATTAAAAATACATTGGGAAGGATGATAGAAGTTACCAATGGCCATCCTGGAATCTGAAAGCTTGCCTATGAAGTTTATGAAATAGCGTGTCAAAAGCAGTTAAAATTGAAGAGTTTCTTGTATTTGGATACTATCAGTCACTTAATTGAACAGAAAAACCTACTTAAGGACCTATTGAAATGAGTACCAAATTAAAGAACAGTTAAATTTAGTATAAAATTAGCCTGATATTTAATATTTTATAAAAAATAAAAATATTTAGTACTATTAAAGTTTATGAGATTTTTTCAGAAAGCTGGGAATCATTCTTTAACTCAGAAATTGTTCACTACTTATGTGAATTTGATCAAATTATAGCCTTAATTGATTAAATAAGAAAATAGGAATTTGGCAAGCTCTCCATCTAAACTCAAAATTACTTAAAAAACATATCAGACTATAAAAATACGGAGTGTCATTATTAATGAAAAGAAGGTTTATTTGTGGTTTTACTGAGTACTGGAGATATGTAAAGATTAACTGTCAGAAACAAGAATAAATATATGTTTTTTTAAAAATTATAAGTCACATATTTACACGTCTTGGGATGTCAGAAATAATCTGGTATAAACTTTGCAATTGCCAGGTGAAGAAATGGAATACTACAAAAATTGAATTTCTTTCATTCAAATTCATATAGATTATTAATACTATAATCTGACTAGAATGCAGATCTTTTGATATCCTATTATAAACTTATTCCATTACCTTATTTTGATTTTTATAGTTGACTTAGATCAAAGTAGACCAATGAAGTTTAGTAAAATGTCAAAAAAAAAAAAAAATCCCACCCCACAACTGGTAATAAAATGTACGGGATCAAATTATTTTAACCTTCTTAACAGTTTTATTGAAATATAAGTTGCATGCCATATACTCACTCCATTAAAAATTTTACATTCCATGGTTTTTACTTAATTCATAGTGCTGTACAACTATCACCAAAATCTAGTATTAGAACATTGTATCATCCCTAAAAGAAACTTGACAACCTTTAATAGTAACTTCCATCTTTCTCCCCATAGTACTATGCCCACCATCCTACACAACCACTAATCTACATTCTATCTCTATAGATTTGCCTATTTTAGACAATTCATATACGTGGAGTCATTAACTATGTGATCTGTTGTGACTGATTTCCTTCATAATGTTTGCAAGGTTTATCCATGCTGTAGCGTATATCCATACTTCATAACATTTCATTGTAAATAATAAGGAACATTTACAACTCAATAATACAAGACAAATTTTAAAATTACAAAATGGTCAAAATATATAATGATCATTGCTCCAAATAAGACCTATGTAGGACTAAGAACTGTAAAAATATACTCAATATCATTAGTCATTAGGGAAATAAAAATAATAGAGATACCACTTCATACACTAGGATGTCTGTGATCAAGAAGTCAGACAATAACACATATTGACTAGAATGTGAAGTGTTTGTAATCCTCATATATTGCTGGTGGTAATGTACAATGGTGGGTCATTTGTAAAACAATTTGGCAGTTCCTTAAATAATTTAAAATAGATCTGGGCTTCCCTGGTGGCGCAGTGGTTGAGAGTCTGCCTGCCGATGCAGGGGACACGGGTTCGTTCCCCGGTCCAGGAAGATCCCACATGCCGCGGAGCAGCTGGGCCCGTGAGCCATGGCCACTGACCCTGTGCGTCCGGAGCCTGTGCTCTGCAATGGGAGAGGCCACAACAGTGAGAGGCCCGTGTACAGCAAAAAAAAAAAAAAAAAAACAAAAGATCTACTACATGACTCAGCAATTCCAAACTTAAACATATGACCAATAGAAAGAAGACAAATACCAAAATAGGTGGACAAATGTTCATAAAAGCATTATTGTCTCACTGTATGGACATAACACTATCCATTCATAATTTTTTTTTTTTTTTTTTTTTTTTTTTTTTTTGCAGTACACGGGTCTCTCACCGCTGTGGCCTCTCCCGTTGTGGAGCACAGGCTCCGGACGCGCAGGCTCAGCGGCCATGGCTCATGGGCCCAGCCGCATCGCGGCATGTGGGATCTTCCCGGACCAGGGCACGAACTGGTGTCCCCTGCATCGGCAGGCGGACTCTCAACCACTGCGCCACCGGGGAAGCCCTCCATTCATAATTTGATAGATATTTGGAGAGTTTCCACTTGTCATAATATAAATAATGCTTATGTCATTAGTTCATTTATTTACATGTGAATATGAAGAATAAATCTAAGCAACTCATCAGCACTTCAGATGAGGAAATTAGGAAAGAAAGTTGAGAAATGCACACTTTTTTACAGAAAGGTGAGGACTGCACGGCCACCAGGCTATTGCAAATAGCAATGATCATTTTAAATAAATTTTAATAAAAACCATTAACTTGGGAGCTGTGAAGGAGGAAAAGTTTCCACACACTAGGAAGCCCCTTCACTGGCAGAGAAGGAAGTTGGTGGAGGGGAAGCTTCACATCCATGGAGGAGAGTGCAGCAACAGTGGTGCAGAGGACAAAGTGTAGAGATTCCTGCTCTGGCACCTGAGGCTCCATATTCTTCAGAGGTCAGATCCCAGGGAGAGGACTGGGGTTGGCTGCATGAACACAGCCTGAAGGGGGCTAGTGTGCCACAGCTAGCCAGGAGGGAGTCCGGGAAAAAGTCTGGAACTGCCTAAAAGGCAAGAGACAATTGTTTAGGGGTGTGTGAGGAGAGGGGATTCAGAGCACCGCCTAAACGAACTCCAGAGAGGAGTGCGAGCTGCGGCTATCAGTGCGGACCCCAGAGAAAGGCATGAGATGCTAAGACTGCTGCTACAGCCACCAAGAAGCCTGTGTGCAAGCACAAGTCATTATCCACACCTCCTCTGCCAGGAACCTGTGCAGCCCACCACTGTCGGGGTCCCGTGATCCAGGGACAACTTCCTCAGGAGAAGATACTGCGTGCGTGCCTCTGGCTGTGGCGTCATGCTGGACTCTGCCAACACAGGCTTGCCCCACATTCCATACCCCTCCCTCTCCCTGGCTTGAGTGAGCCAGAGCCCCCTAATCAGCTGCTACATAAACCCCATCCTGTCTGAGTGAAGAACAGTTGTCCTCAGGTGACCTACACACAGAGGCAGGGCCAAATCCAAAGATGAACCCCAGGAGCTGTGTGAAAAAAGAAGAGAAAGGGAAACTTCTCCCAGCAGCCTAAGGAGCAGCAGATTAAATATCCACAATCAACTTGATGTACCCTGCATTTGTGGAATACCTGAATAGACAACGAATCATCCCAAAATTGAGGCAGTGGACTTTGGGAGCAAAGATATATATTTTTTTTTCCTTTTTCTCTTTTTGTGACTGTATATGTATATCTTTCTTTGTGTGATTTTGTCTGTATAGCTTTGCTTTTACCATTTATCCTAGAGTTCTGTCTGTCCTTTTTTTTTCCTTTTTTAAGTATGGTTTTTAGCACTTGTTATCATTGGTGGATTTGTTTAATGGTTGGTTGCTCTCTTCTTTCTTTTTTTTTTCTTTTTTAAAATTATTTTTAATTTTTTTATTTTTAATAATTATTTTTTATTTAATAACTTTATTTTATTTATTTATTTTTTCTTTCTTTCCTTTTCTCTCCCTTTGCTTCTGAGCTGTGTGGCTGACAGGGTCTTGGTGATGTAGCCGGGTGTCAGGCCTGTGCTTCTGAGGTGGGAGAGCCGAGTTCAGGACATTGGTTCACCAGAGACCTCCTGGCTCCACATAATATCAAACGGTGAAAGCTCTCCAAGAGATCTCCATCTCAATGCTAAGACCTAGCTCCACTCAACGATGAGCAAGTTACAGTGCTGTACACCCTATACCAAACAACTAGCAAGACAGGAACAAAACCACAGCCATTAGCAGACAGGCTGCCTAAAATCATAATAAGGTCACAGATACTCCAAAACACAACACTGGACATGGTCCTGCCCACCAGAAAGACAGGCTCATCCACCAGAACACAGGCACCAGTCCCCTACACCAGGAAACCTGCACAACACACTGAAACAACCTTAGCCACTGGGGGCAGACAATAAAAATAACGGAAAATATGAACCTGCAGTCTGTGAAAAGGAGACCCCAAACACACTAAAGCAAAATGAGAAGACAGAGAAACACACAGCAGATGGAGCAATGTAAAAACCCATCAGACCAAACAAAGGAAGAGAAAATAAGCAGTCCACCTGAAAAAGAATTCAAGGTAATTATCGTAAAGATCCAAAATCTTGGAAATAGAATGGAGAAAGTACAAGAAACGTTTAACAAGGACCTAGAAGAACTAAAGAGCAAATAAACAGTGATGAACAACACAATAAATGAAATTAAAAATTCTCTACAAGGAATCAATAGCAGAATAACTGAGGCAGAAGAATGGATAAGTGACCTGGAAGATAAAATATTGGAAATAATTATTGCAGAGCAGAATTAAAAAAAAGAATGAAAAGAATTGAGGACAGTCTCAGAGACCTCTGGGACAACAATAAATGCACCAACATTCGAATTATAGGGGTCTGAGAAGAAGAAAAGAAAAAGAAAGAGACTGAGAAAATATTTAAAGAGATTATAGTTGAACACTTCCCTAATATGGGAAAGGAAAGAGTTAAACAAGTCCAGGAAGTGCAGAGAGCCCTATACAGGATAAATCCAAGGAAAAATATGCAAAGACACATATTAATCAAACTATCAAAAATTGAATACAAAGAAAAAATATTAAAAGCAACAAGGGGAAAACAACAAATAAAAGGGAATCCCCATAAGGTTAACAGCTGATCTTTCAGCAGAAAATCTGCAAACCAGAAGGAAGTGGCAGGACATATTTAAAGTGATGAAGGAGAAAAACCTACAAGCAAGATTACTCTACCCAGCAAGGATCTCATTCAGAGTTGATGGAGAAATTAAAACCTTTACAGACAAGCAAAAGCAAAGAGAATTCAGCACCACCAAACCAGCGTTACAACAAATGCTAAAGGAACTTCTCTAGGCAGGAAACATAAGAGAAGGAAAAGACCTACAATAAAAAACCAAAAACATTTAAGAAAATGGGAATAGGGACATACATATCAATAATTACCTTAAATGTAAATGGATTAACTGCTCCAACTAAAAGACATAGACTGGCTGAATGGATACAAAAACAAGACTCATATATTTGCTGTCTACAAGAGACCAACTTCAGACCTAGGGACACATACAGACTGAAAGTGAGGGGATGGAAAAAGATATTCCATGCAAATGGAAATCAAAAGAAAGTTGGAGTAGCAATTCTCATATCACACAAAATAGACTTTAAAATAAAGACTATTACAAGAGACAAAGAAGGACACTTACATAATGATCAAGAGATCAATTCAAGAAGAAAATATAACAATTGTAAATATTTATGCATCCAACATAGGAGCACCTCAATACAGAAGGCAAATAATAACAGTCATAAACGGGGAAATCAACAGTAACAAAATCACAGTAGGGGTCTTTAACACCCCACTTTCACCAATGGAGAGATCGTCCAAAATGAAAATAAATAAGGAAACATAAGCTTTAAATGATACATTAACCAAGATGGACTTAGTTGATATTTATGGGACATTCCATCCCAAAGCAACAGAATACACTTTCTTCTAAAGTACTCATGGAGCATTCTCCAGGATAGATTATACCTTGGGTCACAAATCAAGCCTTGGTAAATTTAAGAAAATTGAAATCATATCAAGTATCTTATCTGAGCACAACACTATGAGACTAGATATCAATTACAGGAAAAAAAAATCTGTAAAAAATACAAACACATGGAGGCTAAACAATACACTACTTAATAACCAAGAGATCACTGAAGAAACCAAAGAGGAAATCAAAAACTACCTGGAAATAAATGACAATGAAAACACAACGTCCCAAAACCTATGGGATGAAGCAAACGCAGTTCTAAGAGGGAAGTTTATAGCCTTACAATCCTACTTCAAGAAACAAGAAACATCTCAAATTAACAATCTAACATTACACCTAAAGAAATTAGAGAAAAAAGAACAACAAAAAAAAAACACCAAATTTAACAGAAGGAAAGAAATCATAAAGATCAGATAAGAAACAAATGAAAAAGCAATGAAGGAAACGATAGCAAAGATCAATAAAACTAAAAGCTTGTTCTTTGAGAACATAAACCAAATTGATAAACCATTAACCAGACTCATCAAGAAAAAAAGGGAGAAAACTCAAATCAGTAGAATTAGAAATGAAGATGGAGAAGTAACTACTGACACTGCAGAAATACAAAGGATCATGTGCGATTACTACAAGCAACTACATGCCAATAAAATGGACAACCTGGAAGAAACGGACAAATTCTTAGAAAAGCACAACCTTCCGAGACTGAATCAGGAAGAAATAGAAAATATAAACAGACCAATCACAAGCACTGAAATTGAAACTGATTTAAAATCTTGCAACAAACAAATCCCAGGACCAGATGACTTCACAGGAAAACGCTATCAAACATTTACAGAAGAGCTAACACCTGTCCTTCTCAAACTCTTTCAGAATATGACAGAGGGAGGAAGACTCCCAAACTCATTCTAGGAGGCCACTATCACGCTAATACAAAAACTAGACAAAGATGTCACAAAAAAGAAAACTACAGGCCAATATCACTGATGAACATAGATGGAAAAATCCTCAACAAAATACTAGCAAACAGAATCCAACAGCACATTAAAAGGATCATACACCGTGATCTGGGGGGGTATATCCAGGTAATGCAAGTGTTCTTCAATATACACAAATCAATCAATGTGATACACCATATTAACAAATTGAAGGAGAAAATCCAGATGATCATGTCAATAGATGCAGAAAAAGCTTTAGAAAAAATTCAACAGCGATTTATGATAAAAACGCTCCAGAATGTAGACATAGAGGGAACTTACCTCAACATAATAAAGGCCATATATGACAAACACATAGCCAACATTGTTCTCCAGGGTGAAAAACTGAAACTATTTCCACTAGGATCAGGAACAATCAAGGTGGCCCACTCTCACCACTATTATTCAACATAGTTTTGGAAGTTTTAACCACAGCAATCAGATAAGAAAAAGAATAAAAAAGGAATCCAATTTAGAAACAAGTAACGCTGTCACTGTTTTCAGACGACATGATACTATACATAGGGAATCCTAAAGACTCTACCAGAAAACTACTAGAGCTAATCAATGAATTTTGTAAAGTAGCAGGATACAAAATTAATGCACAGAAATCTCTTGCATTACTATAAACTAATGATGAAAAATCTGAAAGAGAAATTAAGGAAACACTCCCATTTACCATTGCAACAAAAAGAATAATATACCTAGGAATAAACCTACCTAAGACCTGTATGCAGAAATCTATAAGACACTGATGAAAGAAATTAAAGATGATACAGACAGATGGAGAGTTATACCATGTTCTTGGATTGGAAGAATCAACATTTTGAAATGACTATACTATCCAAAGCAATCTACAGATTCAGTGCGATCCCTATCAAGCTACCACTGGCATTTTTCACAGAACTAGAACAAAACATTTCACAATTTGTATGGAAACACAAAAGACCCCAAATAGCCAAAGCAATCTTGAAAAAGAAATACGAAGCTGGAGGAATCAGACCCCCCCAACTTCAGACTATACTACAAAGCTACAGTAATCAAGACAGTATGGTACTGGCACAAAAACAGAAATATAGATCAATGGAACAGGATAGAAAGCCCAGAGATAAACCCACTCCCCTATGGTCAACTAATCTATGACAAAGGAGGCAAGCATATACAATGGAGAAAAGACAGTCTCTTCAATAAGTGGTGCTGGGAAAACTGGACAGCTACATGTAAAAGAATGAAATTAGAACACTCCCTAATGCCATACACAAAAATAAACTCAAAATGGATGAAAGACCTAATTATAAGTCCAGGCACTATAAAACTTTTAGAGGAAAAGAAAGGCAGAACACTCTATGACATAAATCACAGCAAGATCCTTTTTGACCCACCTCCTAGAGAAATGGAAATAAAAACAAAAGTAAACAAATGGGACCTAATGAAACCTAAACGTTTTTGCGTAGCAAAGGAAACCATAAACAAGATGAAAAGACAACCCTCAGAATGGGAGAAAATATTTACAAATGAAGCAAGTGACAAAGGATTAATCTCCAAAATTTACAAGCAGCTCATGCAGCTCAATATCCAAAAACAACCCAATCCAAAAATGGGCAGAAGACCTAAAGAGACATTTCTCCAAAGAAGATTTACAGATTTCCAACAAACACATGAAAGAATGCTCAACATCACTAGTCATTAGAGAAATGCAAATCAAAACTACAATGAGATATCATCTCACACCAGTCAGAATGGCCATGATCAAAAAATCTGCAAACAATAAATGCTGCAGAGGGTGTGGAGAAAAGGGAAACCTCTTGCACTGTTGGTGGGAATGTAAATTGATACAACCATTATGGAGAACAGTATGGAGGTTCCTTAAAAAACTAAAAATAGAACTACCGTACGACCCAGCCATCCCACTATTGGACATATTCCCTGAAAAAACCATGATTCAAAAAGAGTTATGTACCGCAATGTTCATTGCAGCTCTATTTACAATAGCCAGGACCTGGAAGCCACCTAAGTGTCCATCGACAGATGGATAAAGAAGAAGTGACACATATATACAGTGGAATGTTACTCAGCCATAAAAAGAAACGAAATTGAGTTATTTGTAGTGAAGTGGATGGACCCCTAGAGTCTGTCATACAGAGTGAAGTAAGTCAGAAAGAGAAAAACAAATACCATATGCTAACACATATATATGGAATCTAAAAAAAACAAAAAGAAAAAGGTTCAGAAGAACCTAGGGGCAGGACAGGAATAAAGTCGCAGATGTAGAAAATGGACTTGAGGATACAGGGAGGGGGAACGGTAAGCTGGGACGAAGTGAGAGAGTAGCATGGACTTATATATACTATCAAATGTAAAATAGATAGCTAGTGGGAAGCAGCCACATAGCCCAGGGAGATCAGCTGAGTGATTTGTGACCACCTAGAGGGGTAGGGTAGGGATAGAGGGAGACGCAAGAGGGGGAAGATATGGAGATGTATGCATACGTATAGCTGATTCACTTTGTTATAAAGCAGAAACTAACACACCATTTTAAAGCAATTATACTCCAATAAAGATGTTTTAAAAAAACAGAAAAAAATTTAAAAAGTGAAACACAAACAAAAACTTTACAGAGTACTTGTATTTTAAAAAGTATCATATTGCTGCTTTGATGTATATGAAAGTAATGTGATCCAAAGATAATATATTTGTTGTGTTTTATTGTAATTCATCTCTTAAACAATTTCCAAGTTCTCTAAGTGGCTAGATGGGAAACAATATTGAAAATTTAAAAAAGAAATAAGCAAGCATACCATCAGGATAACTATAATTTATCGCTGATATGGGGAAATGTTGGCATAAAATATTCTTGTGCATAAAATAAGTGTTCAAGAAATGTCTTAAATGTTGATAGATGCATTCTCATCTCCATAAAAATTAATGTGTTGTCAAAGCTACAATAAGCAGAAAAGAAATAAATATTGGAAAGAATGTAAAAAAAACAAAACAAAAAAATACACCACTTACTTTTGCTAAAGCCATGTGCTTTGAGGGAGACAGAATACCAGGTAAAGCCACTCTTACGACTATCCTTTGCACAAACGTGATTAGGAGTCTACACCTTTAAAAATGCTTTCCTTGATTTCTTAACCATTGATATAGGGTTCTGTTGCTTTGCTGATTATTTCATTAAAATGGTGGGAGGGACAGATGCGTTTTGAAAGGTACAGAAAACCAGGTGAAGCCACTGTTAAGACTCTGTCCTTTGCACAAAAGTGATTGGGAATCTACACCTGGTTGCCCCTTAAAAAATGCATTCCTTTACTTCTTAGCTGTTGATATAGGGTTCTATTGGTTTGCAGCTTGTTTCCTTAAAATGGTGGGAGTACTGTTATTTCCTGCCCGGTGTTCTGTTTCCATAGACCTGGTGTGCTTCTACTCATCTAAGCTGATCTCTTTAGCAAAATGCAAGTCAGCTGCTTCATATCGTTTTAAAGCAAGTTTAATTTACTTGATTAAAAGTATGCCTATGTTCAATGTGTCTCCAAAGGCCAGGGAGAGACATTGATGAAGACTTTCCCTTTGAAATAAAATATACAGATTTTGTTTCCCAGCCTTTTCACGTCGATCTTCATTGCTTTCTTAGTTTTCATGTAGTATCCAGTATCACAGAGGTTAGCAGCAGAACGACAGGGAAATGCTTCTGATGGGGGGCCCATTCTCTGGGCTTATAGGCGTAACATATATTTTACAAGAACAATGAGAAATCAGTGGGATTCACTTTTCATCATTCCCCAGAGAAGAAATTCTCTCTGTAGCAGAAGTGGGGGTGATGGGTCAATGGCTGTAATATAAAGCCCTCAGCAGAAAGACAAGCGCTCCTATTTCTGGGAATTTTCTCAGTACAATCTCTTTCACAATGTTCCTTTGCCTAGATTGCTTACACAAACCATAAAAATTTGTGAATAAAATGGAGCTCCATTGACCAGAATTCATTACACTTTTTTTTTTAAAGTGGAGTGCTTTCTATGTATTTGTATGTTCACATCTTTCAGAGGAAAATATATGACATATATTATTTTTACCATGATGTGCAGAAGTTCCTTAAGCAAATATGTGATTAGGCATTTTAAAATAGAAGATGTATTTATTTATAGCTTATACTCACACATTTATTTCTATTTATCCAAAAGATTGAAACTACACTTTCTTGGTCCTTTCTTTGGTTTCCTGTTAAAACATATAATTAGGCAGATTTTTTAATGTACATAATAGCCCTGGGGAGATTAGGCAGTGATCTTTTTGAAACTAAAAATATTGGTAGGAAGTGGTTCTCTTCTTTTTTTTCCCCAAGTTCAATAGCTTAGCTATTTGTTTCCTGTTTCCAACAGTCAAGGTAATTAGAACATAATAAGAACTCTTTCCTCGGAAGATGACATCTGAAAGTTGAAAGTATTTGCTGGACAAACCTTGACACAGAGGGACACAGAGGGACGGGGCAGGGCTCACCACCTTAGAGGGAGAAATTTCTGCTACTAGAATGTCACTCCCTTCAGATTATATTTTCCTGAAAACACTCTAAAGTCCAGGAGGTAAAGTGACATCTGTACTGTTTCTTTATGGAAAGATCACTTTTTCATTGTAGAGGAAACATTTCTAAAAGCTCCAGGAAGAGCCAGAATATGCAGGAAACCTGATTACCACTTGAAATATCTTTCTTTCTAGGCAGAGCACACATATAGTGATGTGCACACATCTGAAAGATAATATCTGTGTAACCACCACTGAGATAAAAAAATTTCCCACCCCTGAAGGCTCTTAACCTCTCCCTGTCATCACCCCACCCAAGAGAGCCCCATCCTGACTTCTGTCCTCCAGAATGGTTTTGCCTGTCCCTGGATTTCATGTAAATGGAGCCATGCAGTATACACTTTTTGTGTGGTCTCTTTCTCTCAAGGTTATATGTCCGATCCATCCATGTTGTCCTGGCTAGTTGGCCAGGACATGTGGTATGTTCATTGCAGTGTAGGTTTCCTTTGTATATACCACCCTTGATCCGTTCTACCTTTTATGGACGTTTGTGTACGTCCCAGGTCTTAGGAAGAAAGCTGCTGGGAACATTCTCCTCCACATCTATGGGTGATGGGAACACTCTGGTTCATGTCTTTGGGTGAACGTAAGCACTTGTTTTCCTTGGGTAAGAGTGGAATTCCTGGGACATCCAGTATGTGCCGCTTTGGTAGATTCTGCCAAGCCACTTTCCAGTGAGGTTGTATCAACCAGCTCTGCCACCAGGAGCCCGTTGAACACTTTTTGAACATCAATAAGGGGTGCAATCTCACCATTGAACACAAAGTCTCAACTGCTCCCAAAAGGAGTCACTATGTTTGGGCAGCAGGAGAGGGAGGAAAAAATAATTCAAAAACTGAAAACTACTCCCAGGGAAGGAGCTGGCCCCAGATTCACAGGCTCTATCCAGGGTCTGATGGATCCCCATTTCCCACCCACTCTGGTCAGAGAGGGTGGGCCAGCGGCGCTGCTTGGGCAGCTCACAGCCTTAGGGCTTTTGGCCATGTGCATGGCCAGGGCTCTCCCAGGACAAACAGGCTTTCTGGGGTCGGGCTGCCTCTAGCACCATCCAGCCCAGTTCATTGCCTTGAAGACTGACATTTGTGTGACTTGCCTACGTGATCCAGTAAGTCACCTGAGCCTTTCTCATTTGGACCAGATTCCATATGTTCTCTTTTTCCAAAAATCTTTCTAATTATTGACCAAAAAGTAAATAGTGGGACTACTTAAGGAAGACTGCCACCCTCAATGGCCACCAGTCCCCCAACTCACAGTGGCCCTGTTGCCCTCTCTGGGTACTGCCTGCCCTGGGGACAACACCATATCCTCTCCACTTTACTCAGACCCTCGTGGGGCCCAGAAGGAGGTCTTTAGTCTCTGGGCTCTAACTAGGCCAGAATCCCAAGGGAGATAGGAATCCAAAATGCCACTCTCAAGCAATTTTAGAAATAAAGGAGACAGAGGTTGATACAAGACCATCGTCCTTACCGACAACTTCTCTGAACAGCCACCATGATATCATTTTTAAAACTTAATATCCCTGCTGCTCCCTCTCCAAATTGAAAATCCTCCACCAATAGGATCTGTTTGGGTTGCCAAAGAGTGAATCTAGAGGGCCTCTGACTGGCAGAGGCCAGAGCCTCTAGGTCAAGGCGCTCTGCCCACCTCATGCCCCACTTCCATCACTCCATTTGTGGAATTTCTCCTACGTTTCCCCTAGAGCTTCTGCTCCTTCCTCTAAACTCTAGTTTGTTTGGTTGAAATCTCTGCTGGGAGTTTCACATGGGCCAGGATGTTCAGCAGGCCCTTGGTCTTTAAAGTTTCATTTGCAACTCAAAGGGTTGGGTGCATAGTGGTTCCTAGTTTTGTGGTAGCATAAAGTTGAACCCCGGGCCCTGGAAGCTTATGTGCTTAGTATACGCTTAGCTAGTGAGGGAGCCCAGCTGTCTGTTCACCTTTGCACGAAAGGGCATCTTCAGCTGCCTAGGCAGAGATCCCTGACCCCAACAGTCTACCCACCTGTGACAGAGTTGAGCTGGGTTAAGCATGAGAAGAAGTTAGGGAGACTTCATGGGCTTAAGTATTTCCCTTCTTTCACTCTCTTTTCCCCTTTTCATCAGGAGACTGTTTTGAAAGTTTTGCCCTCCTCTCACCCTCCTCCTGTTGGTGACCAACAAGGACAGATGGAGAGGCCCAGCTACAAGTGAAGGGTTGCACTGGAGCCAAATGGACTTGCAGCCCTGCAGATTGGTCCCAGGATCTGACAGTTAGCTGGGGAGATCATGCAGGTGAAGAGGTATTAAGACATGACCCCAGATTCTTGGATACTCCTCCCTTTAAGAAGCAGAGTTTATTTCCCCTCCACTTAAGTGTGAGTTGGACTTCATGCCTCCATTTTCACAAATAGAAGAAAGCAGAAGTGATGGTGTGTGACTCCATGACTAGGTCCTAAAAGGCACTGTAGTATCCTGCTTGTTTCTTTTTTTCTCTCTGTCTCTCCCTCTCCTCTCCTCTCTAGCCTAACTCAAAATCCAAGATGACAAAGATATACTCCAAAGTTTTCTTCTAAGGGCTTTATAGTTTTAGCTCTAACAAATAGGAATGTGATTCATTTTTATTTAATTCTTATGTATGGTATGGGGTAGAGGTCCATCTTCATTCTTTTGCACTTGGAAATCCAATTGTACTGGCACCATTTTTTGGAAATAAAAACCAAAAAAAACCTATTACCGTGACTACCCAGTTTTGATTATTGTGGCTATGTAATAAGCTTTGTAATCAGGACTGTAACTCCTCGGACTTTGTGTTTCTTTTTAAAAATTATTTTCTAGTCTTCTCGTTAAAGAGCATTTCTGGAAAAAGAAAAACCAACTGACATTGCACAGACTAAGTTGAATGTATAGATCAATTTGGAGAGTAATATCTTCACAGTATTGCCTTCTGATTCATGCCTTCCTTGTTTTTGGAGGAATGGATCTTTAATTTCTTTTAGCACTTGTTTTGTAGTTATTAGTATACAAGTTTTGCAATTCATCTATTAATTTTATTCCTAGTATTTCATTCTTTGTAATATTATTATACATTATTATTCACATTTCATTTACGGAGTATTTATTGCTACCTTATATAAATACAATTGATTTTATTGACTTTTATCCTATAACATTTGTAAACTAGTCTATGGTATTTAGTGTTTTCCTTAGGATTTGCTCTATAGAATATCATGTCTTCTGTGAATAGAGATTGTTTTCTTCTTTTCTATTCTGAGTGTCTCATATGCTTTTTGTGTGTGTGTGTGTCTAATTGCTCTGGATAGATCCTCCAGTGAATGCTGGATGAAAGTAGAAAGTAGACATCCATGGATTTTTCCTGATCTTAAGAGGGAAACATTCTTTCACCATTAATGATGATACTAGATTGTTTTCTTAGATGCCTTTTAAAATGTTGATGATTTTTCTTATATTTCTAGTGTTTTGACTCTTTCTTTTCTTTCCATGAAAGCTTTTTGGATCTTGTCAAATGCTATTTCTTCTTAGATATATAACCAATCATGGGTTTCTTGTACTCTATTCTATTAATATAGTGTATTAAATGAATTGATTTTCTGTTGTTTAAACAACTTTGCATACCTGGTATAAACCCTACTTGGTCATGATGTATAATTTTTGTTATATGTTGATGGATTACATTTGCTAGTATGTTGCTAAGGACATTAGTGTGTTCATATTCATAAGAGATATTGGTCTATACCCCTCATTTCTTCTGCATCTTTTTCTGATTTTGGTAGTGGGGTAATATGGGCCTCATAGAATGAGTTGGGGACTGCTTGTGCCTATTATGTTTTATGGAAGGATTTGTGTAGGATTACCATTAATTATGTTTTAAATGGTAGAATTCACCTGTGAAGCCATCTAGACCTGGGTTTTTTTTTAATATTTAAATTTACTAATTCATTCTTTGTAATTATTATAAATTTAATCAGATTTACTATATCTACCTGTCTTGTGAAAGGGAAGCTTTGTCCTTTCTTTCACAGCTGCCTGAATTACAGCTTCTAAAACTCAAGAGCTAAGGAGGGGGTGAGAATGCTAATGTCCTACTCCTCCTGGGATAAAAATATAGTCCTAGATTTGGAGCTGGGGTAAGTGGGAACCCCATCTTCTTGGTCATATCCACCCAGAGTAGAGCTTCCATCACACTGAGACGGGAGTCAACATGAGAAATAGTTCATAGCTCAAATGCCACAGATTCTCATTACCCTTACTGAGAGTTAGTAGATTTTCTTGAAAAAACATTTCTCCATATACTGCATGCCTTTAGAAAAGTTTCCACAGACTTTAAATAGTTGGTGGTTTTGTCATATAATATTACGAGCTAAATGGTTGTTTCACTGGGGAGAAGTTCTGCTGAGCTCTTCTTATCACCATTCTGAAATCCTGCCCCATAACCATTTTTAAAGGCAGAGTATTGTAACATATTAAATTAGGCATATTTCAGAAAATATCAATGAACGTTTCCAGTATGACTCTTTAGAATAATATGGATATTTCTTTATTTCTTTAAAGACCTGTGTATGTGTGAGTGAGTTTAAGATCGTTGGTATTAGAATGCCATTAATTCTAGTTGAAATGGAAACCTATAAAGGAAAGGTTATGTCATGCCTCAACACATTTACTTCCTCTACTGAAAAACATAATAGAATATTCTTTAAGCATGAATTCCCATTTACAATAATTTTACATAATCAAATTATGATGTTTAAACACTAAAAATATAATGCCAATCAGCATAACAATTAAAACAGTACATAGAATCCAAAAACTTAATGTTCTAAATAATTACAAAGTGTATAAACTAAAATTCTAAAATCTACATAAATTTATAAAAAATATTTAAGTTATAAATTTAAACCTTCAAGTGATATTAAAAAATCTAAGATAAAGATCATATTGTAGTACACTTAGGTTTTAAATTTAAACTTAGAATTTTCTATATAGTATTACATTCACAAAAAATATAACTATCGTATTAAAAAGAACAGCAAAAAATAATTTTTATAGTCTATATTTTCAAATACTAAAGCAGGCTTATATGTGCAAATAGGTAATAATAAACACAGACATTTTCTAATATTAGATACAGTGGTCTTAAAATTAACTCATATAAGACCTTATCTCATGTTCAAAATACTGAGTGAATGTAGACTATCTGGATAAGAAATTGGAGTAAATACCATTACACATATTTTTGAAATTTAAGCTCATATCCTGTATTGACAAAAAATAATTGCTATGCAAACAATAAATCACTATGAAAATAATAAAATTACAACAAGTAATACATGTGGCATAATTTTTCTCTAACAGAAGACATGTCCCAATGATTCGTGGACTATTATATTTTAAATATTTCATATACAACCACTTCCCTTCCCCACCCATTACAAGCCTATTTTTAAATTTATACTTGAAATAAGGGTACTGGTTTGGATCATTGAGCACCTAGGGTTTGGATATTACTATTTAATACCTCAGCCACAGTGAGTGACACATTTTTGAGGAGTATCTCAAATTCTCCAGCTCTTATAGAACCAACATCTTTGGTGGTCTGTTCTGCTTGTTAACTCATTGGAAAGAGTTTTATCCCTTTGGAGCTTCATAAGGACACGTATTGCCCTGAGTATTTGAGGGAGCTGTATTCTTGGAATCATCTAATAGCCCCACAAAACAATTTGCCTTGGTCTTAGATTGACATCAAGAGCCCAATTTATACCTAAAAAAGAAGAATCCAACAGTCACACAAAAGTTGTAATCAACTTTGTTGGAGCTGTAGGAATATTTTCTCCGGGTGTTTTTGTGACACATAAATTCTTGCATCTTAATAATTCTAGTGCAAGGAATTTTTCTTAATGTGTTCATTGCTTACAAAAATGTATTTTTATTGGCAAGATTAATGTATAGGATAAGTTTATATCATTTTTTAAATTGGTTGTACTATCAATAGCTTGACAACTGGATTTATATTTAAGTTGATGATTTTATCTATTAAATCCTAGACTTTGAAAAGTTATTATTATTGGTGAAATGAACAATATAGACTAATTGAAAAGTATGTAAACTTAAATCAGTAAAGAGGAAAAGTATGACCAAATTGATAATTTTAAAATGTATATGACATATAGATGAATATAGTTGCAATGGTCTTGGCTAAAAGTTGGATACTTTGTACAGTAAGTTACTTCTTTTTTAAAACATATTTATTGGAGTATAATTGCTTTACAATGGTGTGTTAGTTTCTGCTTTATAACAAAGTTAATCAGCTATACACATACATACATCTCCATATCTCCTCCCTCTTGCGTCTCCCTCCCACCCTCCCTATCCTACCCCTCTAGAGGGTCACAAAGCACCCGGCCTATCTCCCTGTGCTATGCTGCTGCTTCCCACTAGCTATCTATTTTACATTTGGTAGTATATATAAGTCCATGCCACTCTCTCACTCCGTCCCAGCTTACCCTTCCCCTTCCCCGTGTCCTTAAGTCCATTCTCTATGTCTGCATTTACTTTTGATAAGGACTTTTGATTTTGCAAATTAATGCTACACGAAGTGTTCTTCTAAAGGCATTGCAGGGTACAAGGCATAATTTGGCTAATTGTAATTTTTCAAACTGTTCATCAGTCTAGCAGATCTCCAACAATTACCTCTCAGAGACTGTTTGGATTGGAGATTTGTTGGGCCTATGCCCCCTGCTTTTCCTATGGAAAAGCCTCTCCTAAATTCAGCTGAAATGAGACAATCAAGTACAAAAGAAAAATACATGAAAAATGTCTTTATACATACAGAAATCATCGAACCATTGTCAATGAGCCTAACAGGTCATATGGGTTATGCCCTAAGGAAGTTTTTGTCATTTATAAATGTTTGTAAAAATTGCAAAAGAATAATGTGCACTAGAAATTGTAGTACGCCCCCCAAAAAAGGTAAAATGTTTATCATGTAGCCTTTTATGGTAAAATTTGATAACCAATGATATAGATAAGCAATAGTAATAGCAAAGCATGTGGCAAAAGAATAAGCAGGTTAATGTAAACATATTTACTAGATTTTATGTTTCCAAAACAAAGTGTCTAATGACCTTATATAAAAAACAAAGTTTAGTTATTACCAAATATTACATCTTCAAACCAAAAATCATCTCACTTAATACAAAAACTTAGGCCTGCTTACCTTATGCTAATAACCAACTCAAATTATTTACTACATAGTACACCTTAAAACCAAAAGTTCTAATTACTTTACACAAATATCTTTGCCTAATTATATTACACAATGACATAGGTCTAAAGACACCATACAAAGACCTATTTTGTTAGCAGTACTATGCTTAACAAACTAAATTCGACAAAAGCTATGTCACACTACTAATGCTTAGATCATTGTTGAATACAAATCACCTGGTGGCAAAGTGAAAGAAAAAATGGCATTTAAGCTCAAGAGACTTAGTGAGTGCACATCTTGGCACAAGGAAGCTTTAGAAGGCTGCCAACAAAGGGTGTTTCATACAGTGTATAGATATATAATTGATTTATAGCTGGACTGGAAAAGTTCTGGAGATATTTAGATGTCTGGGTTTTGGGAATTTTTTTTTTTTTTAACTTTTGGGCATAGTAAGGGCACTGGGATTCATGATGTGATGCTTAAAATCAGAACTCCACAGATGATAACCTCCAAAAACAATTATTTTGAAATCCAGTTTAATATTTTTGGTAGCTTGAGATTTAGGTGTCTAAGAAAGCTTTGCCTAAATCAAGGTCACTAAACTTCATGCCTTGGGTTCCTTCTAATTTTATAGCTTTACCCCTTACAGTTAGGTCTTTGATCCAGTTTTTAAAATTAGGTACAGTTGATTTATAATATTGTGTTAGATTCAAGTGTACAGCAAAGTTATATGTCCTTTATATATGTAAATATTCTTGTATTCAATTCTTTTCCATTATAGGTTATTATAAGATATTGCATATACTTCCTCATGCTCTACAGTAAATCCTTATTGTTTATCTATTTTATATATGGTAGTGTGTATCTGTTAATCTCATACTCCTAATTTATTCCTCCCCCCCTTTCCTCTTTGGTAACCATAAATTTGTTTTTTATGTCTGAGTTTTTTCTGTTTTGTAAATAAGTTCATTTTATCATTTTTCGATTCTACACAAAAATTTTTAATATATAAAATAAAATTATATATATATAATTTTCTTTCTCTGACTTACTTCACTTCGTATGATAATCTCTAGGTCCATCCATGTTGCTGCAAATGGCATTATTTGATTCCTTTTTATGACTAATATTCCATTGTATCTATATATCTATATCACATCTTCTCATCTATTGATGAACATTTAGGTTGCTTCCATGTCTTGGCTATTGTAAATAGTGCTGCTATAAACATTGGGACACATGTACCTTTTCAAATTAGTTTTTGTCTTTTCCAGATATATGCCCAGGAGTGGGATTTCTGGATCATATGGTAACTATTTTTAGTTTTCCTAAGGAACTTTCCATACTGGTGTCCATAGTGGCTGCACCAAATTATATTCACACCAACAGTGTAGGAGGACTCCCTTTTCTCCACATCCTCTCCAGCAATTATTATTTGTAGACTTTTTGATGATGGCCATTCTGACTGGTATGAGGTGATACCTCATTGTAGTTTTGATTGGCATTCCTTCAATAATTAGTGTTGTTCAGTATTTTTTCTTGTGCCTATTGACCATCTGTATGTCTTCTTTGGAGAAATGTCTCTTCAGGTCTTCTGCCCGTTTTTTGATAGGGTTTATTTATTTTTTTTGTATTGAGTTGTATCATTATGAGCAGTTTGTGTATTTTGGAAATTAACCCCTTGTCAGTCTCTTGGTTTGCAAATATTTTCTCCTATTCTATAGGTTTCCTTTTTGCTTTTTGTTGGTTTTTTGTTTGTTTGTTTGTTTTTTGCGTTACACGGGCCTCTCACTGTTGTGGCCTCTCCTGTTGCGGAGCACAGGCTCCGGACATGCAGGTCCAGTGGCCACAGCCCACGGGCCCAGCTGCTCCGTGGCATGTGGGATCCTCCCGGACTGGGGCACGAACCCACACCCCCTGCATCGGCAGGTGGACTCCCAACTGCTGCACCACCAGGGAAGCCCTCCTTTTTATTTTTTAATTTCTATTCTATTTTTTTCTCTCTGAGCTTTATTATTTCTTTTCTTCTTCTAATATTAGGCTCTGTTCTCCTCTTTTCTAATTCTTTTAGATGGTAGATTAGGTTGTTTATTTGGGATTTTTCTTATTTTTTTGAGGAAGTCTTATATCCCTATAAATTTACTGCTTAGAATTGATTTTGCTGCATCCCATAGATTTTGTGTGGTTGTGTTTTCATTGTCATTTGTCTTGAGGTATTTTTAAAATATCCTCTTTGATTTCATGTTGACCCATTGGTTTTATGTAGCATGTTGTTTAGTCTCCATGTAATCATTTTTTTAAATTTCTCTTCCTGTGGTTGATTTCTGGTTTCATGCCATAGTGGTTGGAAAAAATTTCTATCCTCTTAAATTTGTTGAGGATTGTTTTGCATCCTAGAATATGATCTATCCTAGAGAATGTTCCATTTGCACTTGAAAATAACGTCTATTCTGCTTTTTTTGTTTAATTAGTGTCTTGTAGATATCAATTAAATCTAACTGTTCTATTGTGTCATTCAGAATCTCCATTGCCTTATTGATTTTCTGTCTGGAAGAACTGTCCATTGATGTCTGTGGGGTGTTATAGTCTACTATTATTGTATTCCTGTCCATTTCTCCCTTTATGCTAGTATTTGTTTTATGTATTTAGGTACTCCTATATTTGGAGCATATATGTTAATGAGTGTGATATCCTCTCCTTGTATTGATCCTTTTATCATTATATAGTGTCCTTTGTCTTTCTTTATGGCCTTTGTTTTAAAGTCTATTTTATCTATATGAGTATTGCTACCCTGACTTTTTTGTCATTTCCATTTGCATGAAATATCTTTTTCCATCCCCTCATTTTTAATATATATGTGTTTTTCACCTTAAAGTGGGTCTCCTGTAGGCAGCATATTGTAAGTTCTTGTTCTATTATCCAATCTGTGACTATGTCTTTTGATTGGAGCATTTATTCCATTGACATTTAAAGTAATTATTGATAAGTATGTATTTATTGCCATTTTACTCTTCGTTTTCTAGTTGATTTTATAGTTCTTTGTTGCTCCTTTCTTCTCCTTTTTGTTTTTCCTTCTGTGGTTTGATGATTTTCTTCTGTATTATGCTTGAGTTCCTTTCTTTTAGTTTATTGTGGATCTATTGTATGTTTTTGATTTGTGGATACCCTGATTTTCAAGTATATTACCCATAAGTGTATTGACTTGCTTTAGGCTGGTAGTCATATAAACTCAAACACATTCTAAAAGATATACATTTTCTTACTCCCCTCCCCACATTTTGTGATTTTGATGTCCTATTTTATATTCATGTTTATCTTTTTGCTGTTCATTGTAGTTATAATTGCTTTCACAGAATTTTATGATTGTTTCTTAATCTATGTACTGGCTTATTTAAGTGATCTTCAGTCCTTGTATATATCTACCTCTCCTATTGTGTTTTTCCCTTTCCTATAGATTCTTCTTCTTTTCTATTTAGTGAAGACCTTTCAATATTTACTTTAGGAGAATTTTAGTATTGCTGTACTCTTTTAGTTTTTGCTTGTCTGAGAAATACTTTATCTCTTCTTCTATTCTAAATGATGGTCTTGCAAGTAGAGTATCCTAGGTTGCAGGTTTTTCCATTTCAGAACTTTGCAGACCATAGGGGGTGGCAAGATATATTCACTGTTTCTGTAAAGAAATCAGCTGATAGCCTCATGGGGGTTCCCTTGTAACTGACTCTGTTTTTCTCTTGCTGCCTTTAGAATTCTTTCTCTATCTTTAATTTTTGTCATTTTAATTATGATATGCCTTGGCGTAGGTCTGTTTGGGTTCATCTTGTTTGGGACCTTCTGTGCATTCTGTACCTGGATATTTGTTTCCTTTTAGGTTTGGAAAGTTTTCAGCCATAATTTCTTCAAATACATTTTTTATCCTCTTTTCTTTTTATTCTCCTTATGGGATTCCTATTATGCATAGGTCGGCAATCTTTATATTATTCCATATATCTTGTATGTTGCTTTCATTTTTTAAATTTGTATTTCTGTCTGTTCTGATTTTGTGATTTCCTATCTTCCAGATTTTTGTGATTATTCTATCTTCCAGATTACTTATTTGTTCTACATTATTTAGTTTGCTATTTATTGCCTTTGGCTTGGTTTTCATCTTGGCCATTTAGTTGTCTAATTTTGATTGACTCCTCTTTATAATTTTTAGTTCTTCCTTACTATAATCTGTCTTTCTATCAATAGTCTTTCTTAATTCTTTCAAAAATTTTATTACCTTCTTTTTGAACTTGGGGTCTGGTATACTGGAGAAGTCTGTTTCTGTTTTTTCTTTCAGGGGAGTTCTCTAGTTCTTTTAATTGGGAGTAGTTCCTCTGCCTTTTCATTTTACTTATGTTTCTCTGACTCTATGAATGTAGGAGAAACAGTTGTCTGATATGGTCTTGAGGGGATATTTTTATGTGGGAACAACACTGTATAGACTCTACGAGTCCAAAATTTTTGGTGAGAGGGCTGTTTTTGGTATGGATGCTTACTACATCTTTCCTCAGGGTAGGCTAGCCCTTGTCCCCTTGATAGGGTGTGTGTTTGGTGTTGTGGTGTGCAGAGCCTGTATATTGGGCAAGGCCTCCTCTTTGCTCTGTGGTTGTCACAATCCTGTCAGGGACAGGGTCTGCTCCCCAGTTGTTGTTGTAGAAGCCCCCATATCCTGTTCTAAGCTGCAGTGAGTTAATGCTTCATCTGGGAAATTTGCCACTGTGTGTTCTTGCCCAGGAGCTGTCGACCAGAAGTGCAAATCTGTGATGCCACTCTACCCAGTTTGTGTGTCCACAAAGATCACCGTGGCTCACACAGCCTTTTGGGGCTGCCTCCATTTTGGGAGCAGTGGTAATTGTCTCAGAAGTCCCTTAGGTATGCATATGCAATAACAAAGGCACTAGCACGAAAACATGCCAAAGCTACACCCCTGGAATAAGCTCAGGTTTCAGCCCTGCTTTTCCATGTGTGCACCCACAAATTTAGCAAAACCCATAGTGGGCAGAGGTGCACACTGCTGTGAGCATGCTGATAATGAGGCTGCTGTTGAGGATCCACAGCCCTACCTTCCTGTGTTGACAATGGGGCTGCCATGACAGACCCATACTCTGTCCTATGTGCATCCCCAGTTGTGACCTGGGCCACACTCCAGGGCTTTTGAGCTGTCTCTGTGCAGCCAAACTGAGCTCTCTCTCCAGGTCTGTCTGTTAAAGCTTGAGTTTAAGCACTCACTTGATGCATACACCAGCAGGCATATGTCTAGGGCTGGGAAGAGTGGCCACATGGCCAGAATCATCTGTATTGGTCTCTTTCCACCCTTCAGGGCTGTACACCAGCTTCCACACTCTCTTCTTGAGCCTATGAAGCTCCCTATCTGTCCCAGAAGACCTCCCAGCCAGTGAAGGATGTTCTCAAGTTGAAGGAATATTTCCTCTTTCAAGATACCTCTCAGGGGTGCATGTCCTGTCCATCTTCCTCTTCTTCCTTTTCCCTTCATCCTACCCAGTTATATGGGGATCTTTCTTGCAGCTTTGGTTGTATGAGGTTTTCTACATGTTTTCAGTAGGTATTTGGTGAGAATTTTTTCACATGTAGATGTATTTTTGATGTATTTGTGGGAGGAGGTGAGCTTCATGTCCCTCTACTCTGCCATCATGATCTCCTTTCCTCCCAAAGAGAATTTTTTTTAAATGATCGTTTTCAACTGACCTAACTGGCTAGATATTCTGGCTTGGTTACATGACCAAACTGACATGAAAACTGTGCCAGAAATTTCTGCTTTGATCTCTTCCAAAAACTAAAATTCTACAGGCAGATATCAGAGATTCAATTTGTAAATATAGGACAGTTCATATATTTATGAGGACCCTGGGTAGCTTGCTTGTGGGCTGTTTCTAGGACCCCCAATGTTTTCCTGCACTCTACTTATTTTGAAGTGCAAAATCCTCTGCCTTCAAATAAAAAGCTTCTGTGAGTATGTCTTGTGAGTCTTATGAGTCCTTTCAATGATCCAAACTTGGAAGTCTTTGCAAAATTTCAATACCACTTCCAGAATTCTCAAAAGATATTGAGATCATAGTTTAATATTTTAAATGAAAAGATAAAGCAGACTTTATAACTTACTATTATAAGTCATGTTCTTGCTATATACAGTTGTATGTATGCAGCTCAATCACAGTATTCCAACCAGTGCAGACTGCTGATTTTTAGTTTTTTGGTAAACATGTAGATCAGTGAGTGGTAGACTTCTAGAGGTAGAATTAAGTTGGCATTATTTGGTATTCTAAGGTGTGCTTATTGGAGTGTATACTTTCTTGATTGGCTGACTTCCAGAAATAGGAGGATGACATTGATTTATGTTCACTGACACAATTAGCCTTTCAGTGTGTGTGTGTGTGTATGTATACACACATATAAATTAGACCACTACCAGGAGACCAGAGACCTAATTCTTAACCTGCCATTAGCTAGCAGGTTCAGATACCACCCTGAGAATTTTTCCACATTTATAAAAATTTATAAAAATGGCATCAGGACTAAATAAGTTCTAATTTCCTTGTAAGTTTTAATACAAATTAATCCTAAAATCAGTAGAACTGAAGACACAGTCAGAATCTGGACCAAAATGTTATTATAACTTTAAAAATAAGGGGAAATTTCAAATTTATAATTAAGGAAGAAGGGAAGAAAGAAAGAAAGAGAAAACAGAATTAAAAGAAGAAACAAGGAAATAAAGAAAGAAGATGATTTATTTGCCCAGATGCTACAGGGGAAAAAATGAAAAGGAAGCACACAAAAGTGAGCTATAATGGATTACTCAAAGGTTATCTGTTTTTATACTATTAAAAATATCTTCAACCAGCTAACTCTGTAGAATTAGCTGCTCAAAATAAGCCCTGGAATCAGCTTAGTGCTGTGCTTAATACATTTAATACATTTTCCACATGAAAAAAAAACAACCTCTTTGAATCTGCATTCTTAAACAATATGGTTGTTAGAATGTAACAGCCATATTGATCTAAAGAGAATGATTTCTATTACATTTCATATTAAATTTTATATAGGAATACAATTCTCAATATTCCATTTTAACAAAGGGCTTTCTCCCTCCTTCCACCACCCTGCAATCTCTCTCTCTATCTCTATCTCTCTTTCTATCTCTCTCTCTCTTCCCCTAGCATACTTCTTGAGGACTGTTTCTGGGAAGTTTATATAAAGCAAACATTTCTTTGAATCTTGAACAGAGTATTATACAAGAAAGAAAATAAGTACTGAACAGTCTATATAGTTTATTTTATGCCATTACTATGACATACTAACCAGCTTTTAGATTCATTGATCTTTTCTATAGCTTTCTTCATCTCTATTTCATTTATTTCTGCTCTTATCTTTATGATTTCTTTCCTTCTACTAACTTTGAATTTTGTTTGTTCTTCTTTCCCTAGTTGTTTTAGGTGAAAGGTTAGGTTGTTTATTTGAGATTTTTCTTGTTTCCTGAGGTGAACTTTTCTTGCTATAAACTTCCCTCTTAGAACTGCTTCTGCCGCATCCATTAGGTTTTGGATCATTGTGCTTTTGTTTTCATTTGTCTCTGGGTATTTTTTAATTTCCTTCTTGATTTCTTCAGTGATCCACTGGATGATAGTAGCATATTGTTTAGCCTCCATTTGTTTGTGTTTCTTTAGTTTTCTTTTTTTTCTTGTAGTTGATTTATAATCTCATAGCATTGTGGAGAGAAAAGATACTTCATATGATTTCATTTCTTTTTTTAATTTACCAAAGCTCACTTTGTAGCCCAGCATGTGATCAATACTGAAGAATGTTCCATGTGAACTTGAGAAGAATGTGTATTCTGCTGCTTTTGGATGGAAAGCTCTATAAGATTCAGTTAAGTCCATCTGATCTAATGTGTCATTTAAGGCCTGTGTTTCCTTATTGATTTTCTGTCTAGATGATCTGTCCATTGATAAAAGTGGGGTTTTAAATAATTCCACACTGTTATTGTATTACTGTTGATTTTTCCTTTTATGGCTGTTAGTTTTTGCCTTGTATATTGAGGTGCTCTTATGTTGGCTGTATATATATTTACAAGTGTTGTATCTTTTCCTTGGGTTGATCCCTTGATCATTATGGAGTGTCCGTCTTTGTCTCTTGTAACAGTCTTCATTTTTAAGTCTACTTTGTCTGATATGAGTATTGCTACTCCAGCTGTCTTTTGATTCCCATTTGTATGGAATATCTTTTTCCATCCTCTCACTTGCAGTCTGTATGTGTCCCTAGATCTGAAGTGGGTCTCTTGTAGACAGCATATATATGGGTGTTGTTTTTGTATCCATTCAGCCAGTCTGTGTCTTCTGGTTGGAGCATTTAATCTGTTTACATTTAATTATCAATATCTGTGTTCTTATTACCATTTCAGTAATTGTTTTGGATTTGTTATTGTAGATCTTCTTTTCTTCCCTTCCTCTTTTGTTCTCTTCTCTTGTGATTTGATGACTAACTTTAATGTTGTGTTTGGATTGCTTTTTCTTTTTAGTATGTGCATCTATTGTAGATTTTTGATTTGCAGTTACCATGATGTTTTGATATAGTAGTCTATGTATAGACAAGGTTTTTTAAGTTGCTAGTCTTTTCATTTCAAATGAATTTCCAATATCCTGCCTTTGTCCCCTCCTCTTCTCAAGATTGCTGGCTTTAATATCATATTTGTGTGTGGATGATTTCCTACATTTAGTGTAGGTTTGCCTTTACTGGTGAGCTTTTCCATCATAATTTCCTGTTTCTAGTTGTGGCTTTTTCTTTTCTGCTTTAAGAAGTTCCTTTACCATTTGTTGCAAATCTGGTCTCGTGTTGCTGAATTCTCTTAGCTTTTGCTTGTCTGTAAAACTTTTGATTTCTCCATTCAATCTGAATGAGAGCCTTGCTGGGTAGAGTATTCTTGGTTGTAGGTTCTTCCCTTTCATCACTTTAAATATATTGTACCACTCCCTTCTGGCCTTCAGAGCTTCTGCAGATAATCAGCTGATATCGTTATGGGAGTTCCCTTGTATGTTATTTGTTGCTTTTCCCTTACTGCTTTTTGTATTTTTTATTTGTCTTTAATTTTTGTCAATTCAATTGCTATGTGTCTCAGTGTGTTCCTCCTTGGCTTTATCCTGCCTGGGACTGTCTGTGCTTCCTGGACTTGGGTGACTGTTTCCTTTCCCATGTCAGGAAATTTTTCTGCTATTATCTCTTCAAATATTTTCTCAGTTCCTTTCTCTTTCTTCAACTTCTGAGACCCATATAATGTGAATGTTTGGGCATTTAATGTTGTCCCAGATGTCTCTTAGCCTGTCTTCATTTATTTTCATTCTTTTTTCTTTATTCTGTTCCACAGCAGTGAATCCCACCATTCTGTCTTCCAGTTCACTTATTCTGCTTCAGTTATGCTGCTATTGATTCCTTCTAGTTTATTTTTCATTTCAGTTATTGTGTTGTTCATCTCTGTTTGTTCTTTAGTTCTTCTATGTTTTTGTTAAACATTTTTTGCATCTTCTTGATCCTTGCCTCCATTCTTTTTCCAAGGTCTTGGGTCATATTCACTATCAGTATTATGAACTCCTTTTCTAGCAGGTAGCTTATCTCCACTTCACTTAGTTGTTCTTCTGGGGTTTTATCTTTTTCCTTCATCTGGGACATATTCCCATGCCTTCTCATTTTGTCTAACTTTCTGTGATTGTGGTTTATATTTCACAGACTGCAGAATGGTAGTTCTTCTTGCTTCTGCTGTCTGGTGGATGAGGCTGTCTAAGAGGTGTGTGTAGGCTTCCTGCTGGAAGCGACTCTCCTGGTGGGTAGAGCTGTGTCTTGTCCCTCTGGTGGGCAAGGCTGTGTTCAGGAAAACTTTGAGAAGCCTGTCTGCTGATGGGTGGGGCTGCTGTGTACCCACCCTGTTGGCTGTTTGGCCTGAGTTTTCCCAGCTCTGGAGCCTACAGGCTGTTGGGTGGGGCTAATGATGGCCTCCAGAAGGGCCCATGCCAATGAATACTCCCCAGAACTGCCACTGCCAGAGTCTTTGTCCCTGCAGTGAGCCACAGCCAACCCCTGCCTCCACAGGAGACCCTCCATTATTGGCAGGAAGGTCTGGCTGTCTTTTATGATGTCAACACTTTTTTCTCCCTGGCTTCTGTTTCACATGGGACCTTGTTGTACCCTCTGAGAGTGGAGTCTCTGTTTCCCCCTACTCCCATGAATTTCTTGCTATCAAACCCCACTGGCTTTCAAAGCCAGATTCTCTCATGGCTCCTCCTCCCATAGCCAGACCCCCAGGCTTGGAAGCCTGATGTTGGGCTCAGGACTCTTACTCCTGTGGGAGGGCCTCTGTGGTACAATTGCTCTCCAATCTGTGGTTCACCTACCTGGCAGCTGTGGGATTTGATTTCATCACAGTTGCACCTTTCTTACCATTTAGTTGTGGCTCCTTTTTTTGTCTTTGGCTGTAGGGTTTCTTTTTGGATAGGTTCCAGCATTTTTCTATCAATGGTTGTTCAACAGTTAGTTGTGATTTTGGTGTTTCCATAAGAAGGGGTGAGCCCACATCTTTCTACTACTTGGTCATCTTGACCTCCAGCCTCCTTGTTTTTGTTTTTTTCTTAATTTTTTAAAATTATAGTTAACTTATAATGCTGTGTTAATTGCTGCTGTACAGCAAAGTGACTCAGTTATACATATATATGAATCCTTTTATATATTCTTTTCCATTATGGTTTACCCCAGGATTTTGAATATAGTTCCCTGTGCTATACAGTAGGACTTTGTAGTCCATTCATTCTACATGTAATAGTTTGCATCTACTAATGCCAAACTCCCAGTCCATCTCCCCCTCACTTCCCTTTGGCAACCAACCACAAGTCTGTTTTCTATGTCTGTGAGTCTGTTTCTGTTTTCATAGAAAGGTTCATTTGTGTCATATTTTAGTTTCCACATATAAGTGATATCATATGGTTTCAGTCTTTCTCTTCCTGATTTACTTCAGTTAGTATGATAATCTCTAGTTGCATTCATTTTGCTGCAAATGGTATTATTTTGTTCTTTTTATGGCTGAGGAGTATTCCATTGTATACATGTACCACAACTTCTTTATCAATTTGTCTGTTGATGGACATTTAGGATGTTTCCATGTCTTAGCTATGTGAATAGTGCTGCTATGAACATAGGGGTGCATGTATCTTTTTGAATTATAGTTTTGTGTGGATATATGTCCAGGAGAGGGATTTCTGGATCATATGGTAATTCTATTTTTAGCTTTTTGAGGAAACTCTATAGTGTTTTCCATAGTGGATGCACCAACTTACATTCCCACAAATAGAATAGGGGGTTCCCTTTTCTCCATACTTTCTCCAGCATTTGTTTTTTGTAGACATTTTAAAAACCCATTTAATAATAATGGGTTTTTTTAATAATGGTATGAGGTGGTACCACATTGTAATTTTGATTTTAATTTCTCTAATAGTGACATTGAATTTCTTTTCACGTGCCTGTTGGCCACCTGTATGTCTTCTGTGGAGAAATGTCTATTTAGGTCTTCTGCCCCTTTTTGATTGGGTTTTTATTTTTTTGTTGTGGAGTCATATGAGCTGTTTGTATATTTTGGAAATTAAGCCCTTTTTGATTGCATAGTTGGCAAAAATTTTCTCCCAGTCTGTAGGTTGACTTTTGGTTTCATTTATGGTTTCCTTAGCTGTGCAAAAGCTTGTAAGTTTGATTAGGTCCCATTTATTGGTTTATGTTTTTATTTCTATTGCCTTGGGAGACTGACCTAAGAAAACATTGGTACAATCTATCTCAGAGAATGTTTTGCCTATGATCTCTTCTTGGAGTTTTATGGTGTCCTGTCTTATATTTAAGTCTTCATGCCATTTTGAGTTTATTTTTGTATATGGTGAAAGAGTGTGTTCTAACATCACTGTTTTACATGCAGCTGTCCAAATTTCCCAGCACCACTTGCTGAAGAGACTGTCTTTTCCCTATTGCATATTCTTGCCTCTTTTGTCAAAGGTTAATTGACCACGGGTATGTGGGTTTATTTCTGGGCTCTCTGTTCCGTTTCATTGATCCATATTCACTGATCTGTATTTATGCCAATACTATGACATTTTGATTACTGTAGCTTTGGAGTATTGTCGGAAGTCTGGGAGGGTTATGCCTCCAGCTTTGTTCTTTTTCCTCAGGATTGCTTTAGCAATTCTGAGTCTTCCTTTTTAGGGTTCCATATGAATTTTAGGATTATTTGTTCTAGGTCTGGGTAAATGCCATGGGTAATTTGATATGGATTGCATTAAATCTGCTGATTGATTTGCATAATATGGTCATTTTAACAATATTAATTCTTCCAATCCAAGAGCATGGGATATCATTCTATTTCTCTGAATCATGTTTAATTTCCCTTATTAATGTTTTATAGTTCTCAGCATATAAGTCTTTCACCTCCTTGGTGTGGTTTATTCCTAATTATTTTATTTTTTTGGAGCAAATTTAAAAGATATTCTTTTTTTACATCCCCTTTCTGATATTTCATTGTTAAAGAAAGGCAACAGATTTCTGTATGTTAATTTGTATACTGCTACTTTGCTGTATTAATTTATCAGTTCTAGTAGCTTTTGTGTGAAATCTTTAGGGTTTCTATATATAATATCATGTCATTTGCATATAATGACAATTTTACCTCTTCTCTTCCAATTTGGATATCTTTTATTTCTTTTTCTTTTCTGATTGATGTGACTAGGACTTCTAATACTATGTTGAATAGAAATTGTGATAGTGGGCTATTTGTCTTGTTCCAGCTCTTAGTCGGAAGGCTTTCAGATTTTCACCATTGAGTACTATATTGGCTGTGGGTTTATCATAAATAGATTTTATTATGCTGAGGTATGTTCCCTCTATACCCACTTTGGTAAGAGTTTTTATCATGCATGGATGTTGAATTTTGGCAAATGCTTTTTCTTCATCTATTGAGATGATCATGTGGTTTTTGTTTTTTCTTTTGTTGATGTGGTGTATCACATTGTTTGATTTGCATATGTTGAACCATCCTTGTGAACTTTGGATGAATCTGACTTGGTCATGGCATATGATCTTTTTTATGTGTTGTTGGATTCGGTTTGCTATATTTTTTTGAGAATTTTTGCATCTATACTTATCAAAGATATTGGCTTGTTATTTTCTTTTTTGGTTGTGTCTTTGTCTAGTTTTTGTATTGGGGTGATGGTGGCTTCATTGAATATCCTTTGGAGTGTTCCCTCCTCTTCAATACTTTGGAATAGTTTGAGAAGGATCAGTATAAGTTCTCCTTTGTATGTTTGGTAGAATTCACCTGTGAAGCCATCTGATCTTGGATTTTTGTTTGTAGGGAGTTTTAAAATTATAGCTTCTACTTCACTTTTAGTATCCATTCCTTCAAATTATCTATTTCTTCTGATTCTATTTTGGTAGGCTGTATGTTTCTAGAAACTTGTCCTTTTCTCTTAGATTGTCGAATTTTTGACATATAATTGTTCATGGTATTCCCTTATGGTGTGCATGTCTGTGTTTTGTATTTGTGCAATATCAGTTGCTATGTCTCCTTTAATATTTCTTGTTTTATTTGGGTTCTCTCTCTTTACTTCTTCATGAGCCTGGCCAGAGATTTGTCAATCCCGTTTATCCTTTCAAAAAACCAGCTCTTGGTTTTACTGATTTTTTTCTATATTTTTAATCTCTATTTTATGTATTTCCTCTTTTATCTTTATTATTTCCTTCTTTCTTCTGAATTAGGTTTGTTTTCTCTTTTTCTAGTTCTTTTAAGTTTTAGGTTAGGTTGTTTACGATTTTTCTTTTTTTTTTTTTTTTGTTGTTGTTGTTGAGGAAGGCCTGTATCACTATGCACTTACCTGTAAGAACCGCTTTTGCTGCTTCCCATAGATTTTGCATGGTTGTGTTTTCATTGTAATTTGTCTCAGGTAGTTTTTAATTTCCTCTTGATTTCATTGTTGATGCATTGATTTTTTTAGTAGCATGTTGTTTAGTCTCCATGTAATCATGTTTTTCTCATTTTTTTTCCCTGTGGTTAATTTCTAGTTTCATGCTATTGTGGTCAGAAAAAATGCTTGAGATAATTTCAATAATCTTAAATTTGTTGAGGCTTATTTTGTGCCCAAGTATATGATATGGTCAATCCTAGTGAATATCCCATGTGTACTTGAAAGAATGTGTGTTCTTGTTTTTTGGATGTAATTTCCTGAAAATATCAATTAAATCTAACTGTTCTATTATATAATTTAGTACCTCTGCTGCTTTATTGAATCTCTGTCTGGAAGATCTGTCCATTGATGTGCATGGGGTGTTAAAGTCTCCTACTATTATTGTATTCCTGTCAATTTCTCCCTTTATGTCTGTTAGTATTTGTATTATGTCTTTAGGTGCTGTTGTATTAGGTTCATATATGTTTACATGTATCTTCTTGTATTGATCCTTTTATCATATAGTTTCCTGCTTTACCTTTCTGGCCTTTGTTTTAAAGTCAATTTTGTCTGATATGAGTATTGCAACCCTGCTTTCTTGTCATTTCCATTTTCATGAAGTATCTTTTTCCATTCTCTCACTTTCAGTCTATGTGTGTCCTTTGCCCTAAAGTGGGTCTGTTGTAGGCAGCATATTGTAATCTTTTGTTCTTTTAATCCAATGTGCTACTCTGTGTCTTTCGATTGGAGCATTTAGTCCATTGACATTTAAGGTAATTATTGATAGATATACATTTATTGCCATTTTATACCTTGTTTTCCGGTTGATTTTATATTTATTCTTTGTCCCTTTCTTTTTCTTTTTCCTTTTGTGGTTTATTTTCTTTCATATTATACTTCTTTTCTCTCATTTTTCATTTTTGTGAATCTATTGTACGTTTTTGATATGTGGTTACCCTTTTTTTCAAGTATGTTAACCCCTTCCTATATCTCCTTGCCTTAAACTGGTAGTCATATTGGCAGAAACATTGTTGGGGAAAAAAATCTATATTTTCTTACTCTATTCTCCCACCTGTTATGATTTTGATGTCCTATTTTACACGTTCATCCTTTTGCTGTTCATTGTGGTTACTAGCTCATTTAAGTGATTTATTTTCCAATTGTGATTTCCTGTTTCCTACAGATTCTTACTTGTTTTCTATTTAGAGAAGACCTTTCAATATTTCCTTTTGGATAGGATTAGGATTGCTGCATTCTTTTAGTTTTTGCTTATCTGAGAAATTCTTTATCTCTCCTTCTCTTCTAAATGATAATATTGCTGGTTAGAGTATCCTAGGTTGCAGATATTCCCTTTCCAGACTTTGAATGTATCTCGCCACTCCTTCTGGCCTGCAACGTTTCTGTTGAAAAACCAGCTGATAGCCTTATGGGGGTTCCCTTGTAATTAACTCTGTTTTTCTCTTGCTTCCTTTAGAACCCTCCCTTTATCTTTAACTTTTGCCACTTTAATTATAATGTATCTTGGTGTAGGTCTGTTTAGGTTTATCTTGTTTGGGACCCTCTGTGCTTCTGGTACCTGGATCTCTGTTTCCATCTTTAGGTTTGAGATGTTTTCAGCCATAATTTCTTCAAATATATTTTTGATCGCCTTTTGTCTTTCTTCCCCTTCTGGAATCCCTATTATGTGTAGATTGGCACACTTTATATTATCTGGTAGATCTCTTATATTACTTTCATTTTTTTTTTAAATTTGGCTTTCTGTCTGCTGTCACAATTGAGTGATTTCTGTTATTCTATCTTCAGTTTACTTATTCATTCTTCTGCAATATTCATTCTGCTGTTGATTGCCTTTAGCTCAGCTTTCATCTCAGCAATGAGTTTTCTAGTTTTTCTTGGTTCCTCTTTACATTTTCTACTTCCTTTTTATAGTCCTCTGCATTTATATCAATAGTTTTTCTTAATTCCTTCAGTATTTTCATTATCTCCGTTTTGAAATCAGTGTGTGTTAGACTGAAGAGGTCTGCTTCATTGTTTGTTCATTTGGGGGAATGCTCTTGATCTTTTAACTGGGAGTGTTTCCTCTGTTTCTTCATTTTACTTATACTTCTCTTACTCTGTGAGTTTTTAGGAGAAGCAGTTATCTACTGTGGCTTTGGAGGGCTATTTATATGTAGGATCGTCCCTGAGTAGCTTGTGTGGGTTTAATATATTTGGTGGAAGGGCTCTTTTAAGTATGGATGCCTGTTGGCTCTTTCCTCAGCGTGTGCTGGTGGTTTATCCCCTTCAGAGTGGATGTGCAGATGCGACAGCTGGTGCCCAGTCCTGGGGTTCTTGGCAGCGGTGGCTCAGGCATGCCTCTAGGTTATGAGATGGGAGTGGAGGCTGCTCACAACCACTTCTGGAGTTTGGGCAGTCTGCGGTGGGGCCTTGTGACCATTCCTGGGGTCCAGGAGGGAGGCGGTGGTGGGCCGTCATCAGTCCTGGGGTCCAAGTGGGTGGCATCAGAGGCCTGCGACTACTCCTTGGGTCCAGGCGTGAGGTGTTGGGGGCCCACATCCACTCCTGGCTCTGGGCAAGTTGTGGCAGTGGCCAGCGACCACTCCTAGGGTCCAGGAGGGAGGCAGTGGAGACTTGCGACCACCCCTGGAGCCCGTGCAGGCAGCATCCTTACGTCCACAAGCACACCCATAGGGAAAAAGGCTATGATTCAGTTCCCACCCCTCCCCTTATGCACACCCCAAACAGTGGTGACTGGCCATCTAAGGTAGCCCAGGCTTCCCCCAAGTATACCCCAAGCCACAGTTGCACTGGATTCCAGCGCCCCTCATTCTTTCTCCACACCACCAATGCCATTCTTCTCCTTGGTTTTGATCTCTGAAGCCCGAGTTCCAGCACCCAGCCCCCACCAGCACTGGGGATGAGCATGTCAGGCTGGGTAGAGCAGGACAGCAACACTGATCATCTGTGCGGTTCTCCCTCTGCTCTGGCTGCTGCATACTGGCTGCTGTGCTATCCTCCAAGCCTCTGAAGTTCCCCTCTTGTCACAGCCAGTCTCCCTGCCAGTGAGGTATCTTCCCAGGGTGCAGGAACCTTTCATCTTTCACAGCTCCCTCTCAGTGGTGCAGGTCCAGTCCCAATTCCTTTCTTGCTTTTTCTTCATTTTTCTTTTCTCCTACCTGGTTACATGGAGATTCTCTTGCCAATTCAGCAGTCTGAGGTGTTCTGCAAGCATTCAGTAGATATTCTGTGAGAATCGTTCCATATGTAGATGTATTTTTGATGTAGTTGTGGGAGAAGGTGAGCTTCACGTCCTTCTACTCTGCCAACTTGATTGTTCCCCTCCAACAACGTATTTCTATTTGATTCAATTTTTGTGGGCTCTATGTTTCTACAAACTTGTCCACTTCCAGGTTATCAAATTTGTTGCCACATAATTGTTCACAGTATTCTATTATGGTTTTTTTCTGCAGTATTGGTTAATATTTCTCCTTTTTTGTTTCTTATTTTGTTTATTTGGATTCTCTGTCTTTTCTTCTTTGTGAGCCTAACCAGAGTTTTGTCAATTTTGTTCACCCTTTCAAAGAAACAGTTCTTGCTTTTATTGACTTATTTTTTTAAGTCTCTATTTTACTTATTTCCTCTCTGATCTTTATTATTTCCTTCCTTCTGCTGAATTTAAGGTGGTTTTTTTTTGTTATTCTTTTCCTAGTTCTTTTATATGGTAGGTTAGGTTATTTATTTGAGAATTTTGTTGTTGTTGTTTTTGAGGAAGATTTTCTGTATAAAAGATCTGTCCATTGATGTGAGTGGGGTGTTAAAGTCTCCTACTATTATTGTATTCCTGTCAATTTCTCCCTTTGTCTCTTAGTATTTGTTTTATGTATTCGGGTGCTCCTATATTAAGTGCATATATGTTGATGAATGTCAAATCCTCTTCTTGTATTGATCCCTTTATCATTACATGTTTTTTTTCTTTATTTTTCTTTATGACCTTTGTTTTAAGTCAATTTTGTCTGATTTGAGTTTTGCAACCCCCCGCTTTCTTGTCATTTCTGTTTGCATTTCTGTTTCTTTTTCAATCCCCTCACTTTCAAACTATGTGTGTCCTTTGCCTGAAAGTGGGTCTCTTATAGGCAGCATATTTTAGGCTCTGTTTTTTTATCCAGTTTGCCACTCTGTGTCTTTTTTTAATTTAATTTTTATTTTATATTAGATTATAGTTGATTTACAATGTTGTGTTAGTTTCAGGTGTATAGCAATGTGATTCAATTATACATAAACATATATCCATTCTTTTTCAGACTCTTTTCCCTTATAGGTTATTGCAGATTATTTAGTAGAGTTCCCTGTGCTATATAGTAAGTCCTTGTTGATTATCTATTTTATGTATAGTAGTGTGTATATGTTAATCCCAAACTCTTTAATTTATTCCTCTCCCCAGCTTTCCCCACCATAAGTTCATTTTTAAAGTCTGTGAGTCTGTTTCTGTTTTGTAAATAAGTTCATTTGTATCATATTTTTAGATTCCACATATAAGTAATATATGATATTTGTCTTCCTCTGTCTGACTTACTTCAATTAGTATGATAATCTTTAGGTTTATCCATGTTACTGCAAATGGTATTATTTCATTGTTTTTTATGGCTGAGTAATATTCCATTGTGTGTGTGTGTATATATATGTATATATATATATATATATATATATATATCTCACATCTTTATGCATTCAACTTTCGATGGACATGTAGGTTGCTCCATGTCTTCGCTTTGTGTAGTGCTGCAATGAATATTGGGGTGTATGTATTTTTTCAAATTACGGTTTGCTCTGGATATACCCACAGTCTATGTCTTTTGATTGGAGCATTTAGTCCGTTGATATTTAAGGTTATTATTGATAAATTATTGCCATTTTAAACCTTGTTTTCCAGTTAAGTCTATGTTTCTTCTTTGTTCATTTCTTTTTCTTTTTGTGGTTTGATGGTTTTCTTTTATTTTATCCTTGGTTCTTTTTGGTTTTTGTGAATCTAGTGTATGTTTTTGATTTGTGGTTATGCTGTTTTTCAAGTTTGTTAACCCCTTTCTATATCTGCTTGCTTTGGACTGATAGTAATATAGGTTCAAACACATTCTTTAAAAAAAAAAGTCTACACTTTCCTACTCTTCCCTGACATTTTATGATTGTGATGTCCTCTTTTACATCTTTACATTTATCCTTTTGCTCTTCCTTATGTTTATCATTGCTTGCAAAAATAGATTTTTTTCCCCTTTTGATCAGTATACTGGTTTATTTAAGTGATTTACTTTCCAGTTGTGATTTTCTTTTTCCTATAGATTCTTACTACTTTTCTATTTAGAGAAGACCTTTCAATATTTCCTTTAGGATAAATTTAGTATTGCTATATTCTTTTAGTTTTTGCTAGTCTGAGAAATTCTTTTTCTCTCCTTCTCTTCTAAATGATAATATTGCTGGGTAGATTATCCTAGGTTGAAGATTTTTCCCTTTCAGGACTTTGAATATATCTTGCCACTCCCTTCTGGCCTGCAATGTTTCTTTAGAGAAATCAGCTGATAGCATTATCGGGGTTCCCTTGTAATAAACCATTTGTTTTTGTTTCTGCTTTTAGAATCCCCTCTTTAACTTTTGTAGGTCTGTTTGTGTTGATCTTGTTTGGAATTCTCTGTGTTGCCTGTACCTAGATATCTATTTCCTTCTTAACTTTGGGAAGTTTTCAGCCATAATTTCTTCAAATACATTTTCAATCCCCTTTTCTCTTTCTTCTCCTTCTGGGATCCCTATTATGCATAGATTGGCACATGTTATATTATTCCATAGGTCTCTTATACTGCTTTCATTTTATTTATTTTTTATTTTTGGCTTTCTTTCTGCTGTTCTGATTGAGTGGTTTTCATTATTCTATTTTCCAGATCACTTATTTGTTTTCTGCAATATCCACTCTGCTATTCATTGCCTTTAGCTCAGCTTTCATCTCTGAAAATGAGTTTTCTAATTTTTCTTGGCTCCTCCTTATAGTTTCTAGGTCCTTTTAATAGTAATCTGCATTTCTGTTGACAGTCTTTCTTAATTCCTCCAGTATTTTCATTACCTCCTTTTTGAACTCAGTGTCTGTTAGACTGAAGAGGTCTGTTTCATTGTTCATTCAGGGGAATTCTCTTGGTCTTTTAACTGGAAGTGGTTCCTCTGCTTCTTCATTTTACTTATATTTCTCTTACGCTGTGAGTTTAGGAGAAACAGTGATCTCCTGTGGTCTTGAAAGGCTATTTATATGTGAGAGTGTCCCCATGTAGCTTGTATGGGTTTAATATTTTTGGTAAGAGGGCTTCTTTTTAGTTTAGAGGTGTGCTGCCTCTCTCCTCAGCATGTGCTGTCTGTTATCTCCTTGATAGGGGTTATGCAGATGTGGTCACCTGCATGTTCTCCTTGGGCCTCGCACCAGCAGGGGCAGTGATTGTTGCCTGCTTGTGTGTGTCAGAGTGGCAGCAGCTGTCTGCACTCACTCCCTGGGCCTGCAATGGCAGGGGCAGTGATTGGTGCCTGCTTGCAGGTCTCTCAGCAGCAGTGGCAGTCCGTGCCCACCTCTGGAGCCCACAATGGCATCAAGAGCTTGCACCTGCCCCCAGAGCTCAAGTAGGTGGTGTCCTCTTGTTTGAGAGTGCATGTGTGCAAGCAGGGAAAGATGCTCCAATGACAGTCCCGCCCCTCTCCTTGCGCACCCCCCAACAATGGCGCCTTGCCTCTCTGGTGAGCCCAAGCTTCTGTATAAACCCTCGGTTGCAGCCACACCACACTCTAGCCCCTTCAGGCTGTCTCCACAGAGCCAACCCCAGTCCTCTCCCTGGTTCTGACCTCCATAGCCCAAGCCTCCATCTTTGTACGTTTTTCTCTCAAGATTGCCTTGGCAATTTCGTGGCAATTTTTGTGTTTCTGTATAAATTTTAGGATTATTTGTCCTAGTTATGTGAAAAATCTCATGGGTATATTGACAGGAATTGCATTAAGTCTGTAAACTACTTGGGGTAGTATGGACATTTAAAAAATATTAATTATTCGAATCCAAGAACATGGGATATCTTTACATGTCTTTGTATCATTTTCAAATTCCTTCATCATTGTTTTATAGCTTTCAGAGAATATGTCTTTCACCTCCTTGGTTAAACTTATTCCTAGGTATTTTATTCTTTTCAATGTGATTGTAAATAGGATTTTTTTTTCTTTCTCTTTCTGATAGTTCATTATTAGTGTATAGAAAAACAATAGATTTCTGAATATTAATCTTGCATCCTGCAACTTTATTGAATTAATTTATTAGTTCAAATAGTTTTTTGGTGGATATTTTAGAATTCTCTCTATATAGTATCATGTCATCTGCAAATAGTGACAGTTTTATTTCTTCCCTTCCAATTTGAATGCCTATTATTTCTTTTTCTTGTTTGATTGCTGTGTCTAGCACTTCCAATACTATATTAAATAAAAGTGGCAAGAGTGGGCATCCTTCTGTTCTTCCTGATTTCAGAGCCAATGCTTTCATCTTTTCACCTTTGAGTATGATGTTAGCAGTGGGTTTGTCATAGATGACCTTTATTATGTTGAAATATGATCCTTGTATATCAACTTTGATGAGGATTTTCATCATGAACTGATGTTGAATTTCATTAAACGATTTTCTTTGTCTATTGAGATGATCATGTAATTTTTATCCTTTCTTAATGTAGTGTACCACATTGATTGATTTGTGAATATTGAATGATCTTTGCATCCCTGGAATAAATCCTGCTTGATCATGGTGTATGATCCTTTTTGTATATTGTTGAATGTGGTTTGCTAATATTTTATTGAGAATTTTTACATCTATAGCCATCAGAGATAATTGGCCTGTAATTTTCTTTTTTGTAGTATGTTTGTCTGCTTTTGGTATCAGGGTAATGGTGGCCTCATAGAATGAATTTGGAAATGTTCCATGTTGTTCAATTGTCTGCAATTTTTTGTAAAGCATATGTATTAGCTCTTCCTAAAATATTTGGTACAATTCCCCTGTGAAGCCATCCCCTGTGGACTTTTGTTTGCTGGGAGTATTTTTTATTACAAATTCAATTTCACTACTAGTGTTTGGTCTGTTCAGATTGTCTATTTCTTCCTGAATATTTTCCATTTCTTTGAGGTTGTTCAACTTGTCAGCATCTAATTATTCATAATATTCACATATAATTATTTTTGTATCTCTGAGTTGTTATTATTTCTCCTCATTCATTTGTTATTTTATTTATTTAATTCCTCTTTTTTCTCCTTTTTTAGCCTGATTGAATGTTTATTAATTTTGTTTATCTATTCAAGGAATCAGCTCTTGGTTTATCTATCTCTTCTACTGTTGTTTTTATGGGGGGGGTCTCTTATTTATTTCCATAATGATCTGTATTATTTTCTTCCTTCTGCTGACTTTGGGTTTTTGTGCATTTTACTTCTTTTTCTAATTCCTTTAGATGGAAGATTAGGTTGTTTACTTAAGATTTTAATTGTTTACTGAGGTAGGCCTGCATCACCATAAACTTACTCTTAGAACTGCTTTTGCTGCATCTCATAAATTCTGTAAAGTTGTATTTCTATTTTCATTTGTCTTGAGGTATTTTCTGATTTCCAGTTTGATTTCTTCATTGACCTAATATTTTCTTAGTAGCATGTTGTTTAGTCTCCACGTGTTTATGCTTTTCCCATTTTTCTACCTGTAATTATTTCTAGTTTCATACCATTGTAGTTGGAAAAAATGTTTGATATAATTTCTATTGTCTTAAATTTCTTGAGACTTGTTTTGTGGCCTAGCATGATCTCCTAGATCTATCCTGGAAAATGCTTCAAGTATACTTGAAAAGAATATGTATTCTGTTGTTTTTGGGTGGAATGTGCTGTAGCATAATATTTGGAACAAAAGCAGACAGATAGATTAATGTAACAGAAGAGAGCCCAGAAATAAACTCCCACACTATGGTCAACTAATCTACAACAATGAAAGGAAGAATATGTAATGGATAAAAGACAGTCTTTTTAATAAGTTGTTCTGGGAAAACTTTACAGCTACATGTAAAAGAATGAGATTAGAACATTTCCTTACACCATATAGAAAAATAAACTCAAAGTGGATTAAAAACCTAAATGTAAATCCTGAAACCATAAACCTCATAAAAGAGAATTTAGGCCGCACATTTTTTGACATAAACCATAGCAATACTTTTTGTATCTGTTTCCTAAACCAAAAGAAGTAAAAGTAAAAATAAATAGGGCCTAATTAAATGTAAAATGTTTTGCACAGCAAAGGAAATCACTGACAAAACAAAAACACAACCTAAAGAATGGGAGAAAATGTTTTCAAATGGTATGATCAATAAGGGGTCAATATCCAAAATTTATAAACAGCTCATACAACTCAATAAAAAAAATGCAATTAAAAAGATTGCAGACCTGAATAGACATTTTTCTAAAGAAGATACACAGATGGGTAACAGGCACATGAAAATATGCTCAACATTGCTAATCATCGGAGAAATGTAAATCAAAACCAAGGAGAGGGCTTCCCTCGTGGTGCAGTGGTTGGGAATCCACCTGCCAATGCAGGGGATGCAGGTTTGTGCCCCGGTCCAGGAAGATCCCACATGCTGTGGAGCAGCTGGGTCCGTGGGCCACGGCTGCTGAGCCTGCGCGTCTGGAGCCTGTGCTCTGCAGTGGGAGAGGCCACAATGGTGAGAGCCCCGTGCAAAAAAAAAAAAAAAAAAAAAAGGAGATATCACCTCACACCTGTCAAAATGACACCATGAAAGTCTATACATCACAAATGTTGGTGAGGATGTAGACAAAGGGAACACTCCAACACTGTTGGTGGGAATGTAAATTGGTACATCCACTATGGAAAATTGTATGGCACTTCATCTAAAAACTAAAAATAGGCCTCCCATATGATCCAGCAATTCTAATGCTGGATATATATTTGAAGGAAATGAGAACACTAATTCTAAAAGATACATGCACCCCAATGCTCATAGCAACATTATTTACAAAAGCCAAGATATGGAATCAAACTTAGTGCCTACCAACAGAAGAACGTAATGTGGGAAGAAAATGTGGTATGTATATACTCAGCCATAAAAAAGAATGAAATTCTGCTATTTGCAACAATGTGGATGGACCTAGAGAGTATTATGATTAGTGAAATTAGTCACACAAATCAAGACAAATACTCTGTATTACACTTATATGTGGAATCTAAAAATTAAATAAATGTATATAACAAAACAAACTGACTCACAGATATAGAGAACAAACTAGTGGTTACCAGTGAGGAAAGAGAAGGGGGAAAGGGTGAGATAGGGCTATGGGATTAAGACACATAAACTATTGATACAATGTGTAATATAAATGAGCAACAAGGATATATTGTACAGCACAAGGAAATGTAGCCATTACTTTGTAATAACTCTAAATGGAGTATAACATATAAAAAAATTGAATCACTATGTTGCACACCTAAAAATAATATAATATTGTAAATCAACTATACTTCAACAAAAAGAGAAACAATGTAATGAAAAGGCAACCCATGGAGTGGGAGAAAGTTTTGAACCACCCATACATCTGATAAGGAATTAATATCCAAAATACATAAAGAACACTTTCAACTCAACAGCAAAAATACAATCAGTATAAAATGGGCAGAGGACCTGAGTAGATAGTTTTCCAAAGAAGACATACAGGTTGCTCACAGGTACATGGAAGATGCTCAACATCTCTAATCATATTTAAAATGCAAATCAAAACCATAATGAGATATCACCTTACACATGTTAGAGTAACTTTCATCAAGAAGACGACTATATTGGCAAGGATGTAGAGAAGGGAAACTTGTTCAGTCTTGGTGGGACTGTAAATCCATGTAGGCACTATGGAAAATAGTATGGAGGTTTCTTAAAAAATAAAAATGGAACTATCATAAGATCTAGCATTCCGACTTCTGGATATATATCTAAAGAAAATGAAAATAGAATGTTTAAAAATATCTGCACTCCCATGTTTATTAGTATTATTCACAATAGCCAAGAGGTAGAAACAACCTAAGTGTCCATTAATGGATGAATGGACAAAAAAAGAATATTTTTTACTCAGTATTATTCAGCCATGAGAAAGAAAGAAATCCCATCACAGGTGACATCAATAGACCTTGAGGGCATTATGCTAAGTGAGATTTATAAGTCAGACAGAGAAAGACAAATACTGTATGACATCACTGACATATGGAAACTAAAAAAGCCAAATTATGGAAACAAAGTAGAATGGTGTTTACCAGGGGCTGAGGGGTGGGTGAATAAACTTGCAATTAGAAGATAAGTAAGTTCTGGACATCTAAGGCACAGCATAGTGATTATAGTCAACAATACTCTATTATATACTTCACAACTACTAAGAGACTAGATCTTAATATTCTCCCCACGAAGAAGAAATGATTATGTGAGGTGATAGAGGTGTTAGCTAATGCTACAGTGGGAGTCATATTGCAATATATAAATGTATCAAATCAATACACTGTACACCTTAAACTTACACAATTGTTACATGTCAATTATATCTCAATTTTAAAAAAGGAGGCAAAAAACTCTTCTGGAAACATTGTTTTTAAATAGCTAAACATTCATTAACTATACCACCATTTATTCCACATGTATCTATAGCATCAAAAACAAGATGGTACTTTCCTTTCCAAAACATGTTTTCAAAAGGTAGATTTGTTTTATATAGGTTCAATCAGTTATATGGAAATTGAAGCTATAATGGGAAATTTTAGAAGCAAGTAATTTAAAAATAGCTAGTTTTAAAATAGTAGATGTGAATCAACAATTTATCTGTCTCATTTCTACTGCCTGGAAATTTATCCATACAATATTTAGAGAGCACCTGTTAAAGACTCTGTCCTATGTCTTCTGTATGGTCCTCAATAGAAAAAAGCTATGATAACTTCGGCTGGACTATGAGGTTCATTGTAAAAATAAAACCATAGAAATTTTTAAAATATATAAATATAGAATATATACATTAAGATTTCTATTTTATAAGTAAATAAATATAATTGAATTCTTATTTGTCTATATGAAAAATACCCAAAATATTGTTTAAGGTATATAATTTGCATTTTTCTAAAATTTTTGAAATGACTACACTTCACTTTTTATATTTAGAAAAAATCAGTATCGATGACAAGTGAATATAATAATTTTAAGTTACCTTACTTTTAAATAGTTAAGAATTCCGTAATCTCTGACAAAAAGAAGTGTAACTTCAAAGAAGCCTTTCTATATATTTACGATATATATATATATGTAATATAGCATATGCTTATTATCTGAGTTTTAGCTAATTAAAAAAATATATAAAGATCCCTGTGAAATGGTTTTGTTTCTCAGATAGATAGATAGATAGATATGGATAGGCAAATAGATATTTGGGAAATAATCATTATTATTTATTTGGAATGTATATGTCAAAAGACACACTGCTTTATCTTAATTATGGTGATTCAGAAAATGATCCAAAAACATTTTACAGTTATTTATTAGTGTATTTACAAATAATGTATAGATGTTTCTAAACAAAAAGTAATGTAGATTTACTAGAGAAAACTGGGAATAGACTGAGAAAATGTTTTATTGTTGAAAGAGTTACATTTATTAAAATCTCTCCCCCCTTCCTGCCTCCCTCTCTCTCTCCCTTCCTTTCTTCCTTCATTCCTTCCTCTCCCCCTCCCTCCCTCCTTCCCTCCTCTTTTCTTTTTAGTTTTTTTCCATCTCTCTCCCCGTGTCTGCAAGTAAATTAATACCCAAGAAAAGCCACTAGAGTATGATTTGGAAAATTATGTCAGAACAAATGCCTTCTAAATGGCACTCTAATGGCCCGAAAGAGTTAATGAACCTGATATTCTCCATGAACGAGATTCATTTTAAAGACACCCTTTCACAGATGAGGTGTGTGGCTAATTATATTTGCACATTTGGCTAGTTGCTTAGTCATGCAAAATGATCGATATTTTGTGCCATGAATCACCACCATCTTGCCATATGGACATAATTTTCTGAGTATCTATCTTTTCAAGATTTTATGACAATAGTATCTTATCATTGCTAAAATATGATTACTTTTGGTAAAATTGTTTCCCTGTATTAAATGTGCTAGGAGTATCATTTTAAAAAGATTTTAAATGAAGGTAACTGTTTAAAAATTTCTCTTTTAATGCTATACATTTTGAAATGAAGTTAAACAACATAATTGCCCTACTTTTTACATGGCAACCTCCAGCAGGAACTTCATACAGAGTACAGCGAAGGATTGGAGGGATAGTCATGAACGAGAAATCAATGGAGGACAAGATGACTCACATTTTTCCCCCAAAGTATAATGCAGGTATGAGGTAAACTTTTATAATAATTCTGTGTCAAGTTCTGTTTGATAGGCAAAATGATCTGAACAGGATTAACAGTACATTCATATTACATTTTGAAATAGAGAATTTTTATGTCTGATGCTGACTTTAATGGCAAAATTTAATATTCACTTAGTTAACTTGTTAGATTTCACATAAACTGATACTGTGACCATTGACATTACACCAGAATATAGAAAATATGTAGGATAATTGATTATATCATTTAATTGAAACCAGGGCTATTTATAAAACCCAAAAGGTGAAAATCTAAGTCTAAATTAGTGGTGTCTTGGGCAGATAGTATAATGAACAAGACACATTGTTATTATTTATTATTATCAGAAAAGTAGTATGCAAAAATCAGAATTATTGTAAAATTTCTAAGAAATTTTTTGTGTATTCCATAGATATTTATAGGTCCATGAGATCTTAAAGACACTCATGCTGAAGATGAGAGCTGTTCTTTTTTTTAATGCAAGGATAATTTAAAATGTTGTGTTAGTTTCAAGTGTACAGTAAAGTGATTCAGTTATACATGATATATATATATTTCAGATTCTTTTCATTATAGCTAGTAACAAGATATTGAATATAGTTCCCTGTGCTATACAGTAGATCCTTGTTATTTATCAATAATAGTGTGTATCTGTGAATCCCAAACTCCTAATTTATCCCTCCCCCCTCCACTTTCCCCTTTGGAAACCATGAATTTGTTTTCTATATGTGTGAGTCTGTTTCTGTTTGGTAAATAAGTTCATTTGTATCATTTTTTTTAGATTCAATATATAAGTGATATCATATGATATTTATCTTTCTCTGACTGACTTCACTTAGTATGATAATCTCTAGGACCATCCATGTTGCTGCAAATGGCAATATTTCATTATTTTTATGGCTGAGTAATATTCCATTTTATACACACACACACACACACACACACACACACACACACACACCACCACCACCACCACCACCACCACCACCACCACCACCACCACCACCACTTCTTTTTCCATTAATCTGTTGATGGATACTTAGGTTGCTTCCATGTCTTGGCTATTGTAAATAGTGTTGCTTTGGACATTGGGGTGCATGTATCTTTTCAAATTAGAGGTTTTTTCTTTGTGGATATATACCTAGGAGTGGGATTGCTGGATCATATGGTAACTCTACTTTTAGTGTTTTAAGGAACCTCCCTTACTGGTTTCCATAGTGGCTGTACCAGTTTACATTCCCACCAACAGTGTAGGAGGGTTCCCTTTTTCCCACACCCTCTCCAGCATTTATTATTTGTAAACTTTTTGTTGATGGACATTCTGACTGGTGTGAGGTGATACCACATTAATTTTGATTTGTGTTTCTCTAACAATTAGTGATGTGGAGCATCTTTTCATGTGCTGTTGGCCATCCATATATCTTGTTTTTGGAGAAATGTCTACCTAGGTCTTCTGCCTACTTTTTAAATTTGGTTACGTGGGATTTTTGTTTGTTTGGTTTTTGGTTTTGGTTTTGATATTGAGCTGTATGAGTTGTTTGTTTATTTTAGAAATCAAGCCCATGTCAGTCACATTGTTCGCAAATATTTTCTCTGAATCCATAAGTTGTATTTTTGTTTTGTTTATGGTTTCTTTTGCTGTGCAAAAGCTTATAAGTTTGATTAGATCCCATTTGTTTATTTTTGCTTTTATTTATCTTGCCTTGGAAGCTGAAATAAGAAAGTGTTGCTACAATTTATGTCAGGGAATATTTTGTCTATTACTCGTCTAGGAGTTTTATGGTGTCCCAGCTTATATTTAAAATTTTAAGGCATTTTGAGTTTATTTTTGTGTGTGGTGTGGCGGTGTGTTCTAACTTCATTGATTTACATGCAGCTGCCCAGATTTCCCAATACCACTTGCTAAAGAGACTGTCTTTTCTCCAGTCTCCTTTGTTGAAGATTAATTGACTGTAGGTGTGTGTGGGTTTATTTCTATGCTCTGTATTCTGTTCCATTGATCTATGTGTTTTTGTGCCAGTACCATACTGTTTTGATTACTGTAGCTTTGTAGGATTGTCTGACATCTGGGAGGGTTATGCCCCCAGCTTTGTTCTTTTTCCTCAGGATTGCTTGGCATTTCTTGGTCTTTTATTGTTCCATATAAAGTTTAGGATTATTTGTTCTAGCTCTAAAATGTCATGGGTAATTTGATAGGGATTGCATTAAATCTATAGATTGCTTTGGGTAGTTTGGCCATTTTAACAATATTCTTCCAGTCCAAGAGCATGGGATATTTTTCCATTTATTTGAATCATCTTCAGTTTTATCAATGTTTTAGAGTTCTCAGAGTATAGCTCTCAGTCTTTCACCTCCTTTGTCAGGTTTATTCCTAGGTATTTTTCCTTTTTACAGAATTTTAAATGGGATTTTAAAAAATTTTCTATTCTGATATTTCATTATTAGTGAGAATAAATGCAACAATTTTCTGCATGTTAATTATTCTAGTTTTTTTAAAAATCTGTGGCTGTCTTAAAAAGTTTTTAGTTTAATAACTTAGATTATCAGATAATTTGATGTTTATGGAAAAATAAAATTTGTTACACTTGGAAAATATCCCTAAATTTCTTATTTGAGTTTGTGTGTGCATTCTTCACACATGTATGTGTGTTTACAATTGCATATTTATGTGCCATTTAGGACTCCTGAGGTTTGAACGGACAGACTTTTTGAAGTATAAGGGAATATACTGACTTAATTAAATTTAAAAAATTAGTGGAGGTCTTGTATTAAGTATGGTTTAATTCCAAAGCTTAAACAATACCATATGGCTTGGCTTTCTTTCCCTCTCTAGGATCAGCTTTCTACTGCTTTCAGTCCAAGGCTCCTAGTCTCACATCAACCTTATTTTGATGGTACCCAGCAGAAAACACAGAATGGTATCTATGTGTCTCCTTCTAAACAAGCAAATAAAAATATTCCCTTTCCTTGGTAAGATAAGATTCCCTATCTGTTCTCATAGCCAGAAGGATGTGATTCTTGACTTTGGCAAGCCTGAGTTGGGCTGATTATTCCTAAACTCAGGGATGAAGCCAATTATTCCGATTGTATAGGTAATAAGTGAGAGAGTGAACAATTCTTCAGAAGAAAATTGACATACTATTTCCAAAAATACAGTGAATGCATGTTGAAGTGGCAAATAACATTTCCACTCTTAATCATAACATAATACGAATACTGTATATGTTGCACCCCAATCTAGACCCCGTCTCACCAGATAATTGATGGAACCATTTGACAGGTTGTGGACACTGACATCTGTTCTTTCTTTTTCTTTGATATGCTGGTCCTCTTCTGTCTACCTATTCTTTCCTATAGAATATTGATGGTTGATGTCTGCTGCTATTTAATATATTATCATTTGTTTAATTATTGGTTGGTCAGGAATGACCCATTAATCATAGAAAATTGTTACTCTGTCTGCAGTGGTTCAACTTTCAGAAGACAAATGTATGCAATTCTGAAATTTTATGTGGCCTCAGTTTTTAACATAGTGCCTTCTGACTGGGTTGAATCTTCATTTTTATACATCTGTTGTTGGATTAGTTCTTATTGTTCTTTGTTTTTGTTTTAAATAACCCTGATTTTTGGACAACTGGAAATCATAGGGGCTAAATTACTCCTGAGAAATTAATGCCATTACATTAAGAAAAGATGGCAGGGAGGGAGGGAAAGAGAGAGAAAGGGAGGGATAAATGAAGGACTAATAACTAAAATAAACCAAATAAAATACTCTTCCTGTTCTCCTCAACTTCATGGAGTAGGTAAGAAGAAATATTTGTCTTTAAAGTCTGTAAGGATGCCAACCAATAATAAACTTTCTTTCACATTTGAGTATCTTATGGGCCTGGAACAGATTGTGTTGTTTTACACAATTACATTTTTGTTTGATTTTTTAAAATATAAATTTACTTTGGTACAACAATAAATTAATATGGTTATATTTCACATAAAATAATCTAGAATATGAAAACCCAAACTTATCAAAGACAGGGGATCATCACACCCCATCTTGAGTTCAGAATTAGAACTTTTATTTACAAAATATTTACATTACATTTTATCATTTAAACATTTAAGTTAATATAAAGTGAAGAAAGTAAGCCTTTTGCATTGATGTGAAACAACTCTAATATGTAAAACAAAGATATGTGTTCCATGAACCAGGACTTAGAAAAATACTTGCATGTTGATAAAATGAAAAATCACACCTTCAACCATTTTTGCATGCCTAGATAGTTGGAAATAAAATTTTATTAGTTATAGTTTGCCAATATAATAACAAATTTTTAAATTTACTATATACAAGATTTTATACTAAGCCTTCTATGGACATAAATCCATTAAACCATTTAAACCCTTTTTTAAAAATGAAGAAACCAAGCTAGATGATTTAAGCCAGGTGTCCATTTAAAAGAAAAAATATTTATTTATTTATTTTTGGCTGTGTTGGGTCTTCGTTGCTGCGTGCAGGCTTTCTCTAGTTGCAGCGAGTGGGGGCTAATCTTTGTTGTGGTACGCAGGCTTCTCATTGCAGTGGCTTCTCTTGTTGCAGAGCGTGGGCTCTAGGTCTGTGGGCTTCAGTAGTTGTAGCATGCAGGCTCAATAATTGTGACTTGGACTCTAGAGCGCAGGCTCAGTAGTTCTGGCACATGGGCTTAGTTGCTCCACGGCATGTGGGATCTTCCCAGACCAAGGCTCGAACCTGTGTCCCCTGCATTGGCTGGAGGATTCTTAACCACTGTGCCACCAGGGAAGCCCCCAGGTGTCCATTTTAAAGGTATCAGACATCAGAGCAAAGTGAAGCTCTGACATCTAAGCTTTCTCTTAACAAATATAATTATCATTTTATGAATAATTTATTAATTATAAATATTTATACTCTTTTATACTAAGGGAAAGTTGCTAATAAAATCAGTATTAGTGAAAATTATTTATAGTAATATGATTTTCATTCTTGTCTAACAATTCTTAATAATTATTCTAAATAAGGTTTATTAAAAGATTGAAAACATCCATATAAATGAAAGCCAATAATCTATATAGCAAAATATATTTCTGGTTTATAACCATATTATATACCTTGTGTAAAATAAAAAAATTATTGTTTTCACAAAGGCTGTGATAACAAAATAAATGACCATGTTGAAGAATGTAAGACATGAATCTGCTTTTCTCACTTTTGATAATTCAACTGTGTTTTTCAAAAGTTTATTCTGGAAGTTTGGGACTATTCAAGTAGATAATTGAGTTTTGGGGAACTCTAGTGATAGATGGAATTGGTGTTAATTAAAGTAATTGCCCGGGGCCTTTTCAGTGCTCTCTTAAAGAAAATAACATCCACCCAAAGCAGCCATTACCAAAAATTTTTTCTAATATCCTCTTCTAAAATATAGAAAATAAACTATTTTTCTCTATAAAAATGATCCACAAGTCCTCTTCTTCATTTTTAAGTATGCTATAATATGAACTATCTCCAGAAAAAGCTTAAATAAAATTTGAGTGGACCATCTGAAATTAGGGAGCATTAAGACTTTAAGTTATAGTTCCAAGAAGCATTGTATTTTTATCTAATTTTGGAAATTTTGGAGTTTAGCCTTAACATTCAGTTATATTTAAACACATTATTTTAAATAATAAAATAGATTTCCATCTAAAAACAATTCAATGTTCTATATTAGGAAGATCAAAAAGGCTGATAAAGGAGTATGCATACAATGCATACTTGTGATTCACTGATGGATAATGTAAGTTTTCTATCAAATATTTTTAATATTTACTGGAGATGAATTCTAGCTAATTAGACTTAAAATCATCACACATAACAAAACAAAATGTTCATAGCTAAGTCATTCCTTAAGTCATACCCAGAAGAGTTTGCCAATAGTGACTGATGCCTGGGTTCCTGGAGAGGCTCTATCCAGGCTATTAAGGATTTGTTTCAGTTCTATAAACTACTCCTTCAGTAAACTTTTTTCCTTTAAATGATCTAGTTGTCTACATTTCCTGACACAAATGAATCTTAACTGATATGCTTCTTTATGTCTTGTAAACTTTGAGATTATATTTTTTCTGAAATATTCAGTTTTACCCTGCTCCATTTGGATCAACTATACTATGTATTCATATTTTCTACTGGAAAAAAATAGTGCAAAAATATTTTTGCATGTATCATACTTATTTATTCATATTAAAAGCTTATTTTTGGTCAAGTCAAATAATACCATTATAAATATCACTATAACATGTATGGTTAACCAAACATCTATAACAAAGTATACTAATGATAATGAAACAAAACTAAGACCAACTAATAAATATAAAGCAAGATAGGGAATATTGCCAATATTTTATAACTATATGTAGAATAATTTATAGAAATATCAGATCGTTATGATGTACATCTGAAACTAATATATTGTAAGTGTACTTCAATAAAAATAAATAAAAATTTTTTTAAATAAAGGAAAAATGACCACAGTTGAAAACCATAACCATGTCATAACCAGAAAACCATGAATAACCAATGAGAAATATATTTCCAAAAAGGTCACCCACAATTGAAACTTGTGCTTCATATAGAAGAAGCTTTGCAGCTTAGCCAGCCATTGTTTGGCATGTATATTATTTATTAGACTACTGAGTAGAGGTTTCCAGGAAATTATGGATAAGTTAATATTTTATGAACACTAAATGTTGGTTTACTCATTTGGTTACAGGGAATTACATTTCAGTCATCACAAACATGAAACTCTGAGATTGTATTTCATTTTTCATTAGGAACAGAAAAGAGGAATATTTTGAGAATTTTTATGATTAAGAAGACTCCACAGGGCTCTGCTGATAATTTTTGAAATAATAATGCCTTAGTTATACATTTAATTCTAAGTTTGGTCATTTTTTCTTTGTGGTTGATTTCTAGTTTCATGTGTTGTGGTCACAAAAGATGCTTGAAATAATTTCTAAACTCTTAAATTTGTTGAGACTTGTTTTGTGCCCAAGTATGTGGTTAATCTTAGAGAATTTTCCATGTGCACTTGAAAAGAATGTATTCTGCTTATTTTGAATGTAATGTCCTAAAGATATCAATTAAGTCTAACTGTTCTCTTGTATCATTTAGGATCACTGTTGCCTTATTGATTTTCTTTCTCAAAGAACTGTCCATTGATGTGAGTGGCTTGTTAAAATCTCTTTCTATTTTTGTATTCTTATCAGTTTCTCCCTTTATGTCTGCTAGTACTCGTTTTATGTATTTGGGTGCTCTTATATTGGGTGCATATATGTTGACAAGTGTAATATTCTCTCCTTGTATTGATCCTTTTTCATTATACAGTGTCCTTCTTTATCTTTTTTATAGCCTTTGTTTTAAGGTCTATTTTGTCTAATGTATCACAACCCCTGATTTCTTGTATTTCTGTTAGCATGAAATATTTTTTTCCATCCCCTCACTTTCAATCAATGCGTGTCCTTTGCCCTAAAGTGGGTCTCTTGTAGGCAGCATATTGTAGGTTCTTTTTTTTTTAATCCAATCTGCCACTCTGTGCCTTTTGATTGGAGCATTTATTCTATTGGTATTTAAGGTAATTATTGATTGAAGCATTTATTCTATTGGTATTTAAGGTAATTATTAACAGGTATGTAATTATTGCCATTTTAAACTTTGTTTTCCTGTTGATTTTAAATTTATTCTTTGTACCTTTCTTTTTCTTTTTCCTTTTTCCTTTGTGGCTTGATGAATTTTCTTTTGTATTATGCTTGTTTTCTCTTCTTTTTGTTCTTTCTTATAACCTATTGTATGTTTTCAATTTGTGGTTATCCTTTTTTTAAGTATGTTAACCCCTTCCTATATCTATTTGCTTTAGACTGGTAGTCATATAAGCTCAAACACATTCTAGGGGGAAAAAAATCTACATTTTCTTATTCTCCTTCCCTACGTTTCATGATTTTCATGGCCACTTTTTCATGTTCATCCTTTTGCTGTTCATTGTGGTTATCTCTTTCACAGAAATTTGATTTTTTAAAATAATCTGTGTACTGTCTTATTTAAGTGATTTACTTTCCAGTTGTGATCTTCTCTTTCCTATAGATCCTTACCTCTTTTCTATTTATAGAAGACCTCTCAATATTTCCTTTAGGATAGTTTAGTATTGCTGTATTCTTTTAGTTTTTGCTTGTCTCAAAAATTCTTAATCTCTCCTATTTGAAATGATAATCTTGCTGGGTGGAGTATCCTAGGTTGCAAATTTTTCCCTTTCAAGACTTTCAGTATATTCCACCACTTGCTTCTTGCCCACAACGTTTCTGTAGAGAAATCAGCTGATAGCGTTATGGGGGTTCCCTTGTAATTAACTCTGTTTTTCTCCTGCTACCTTTAGAACTTTCTCTTTAACTTTTACCATTTTAATGATAATATGTCTTGGTGTAAGTCTGTTTGGCTTTATCTTGTTCAGGACCCCCTGTGCTTCCTGTATCTGGGTATCTGTTTCTTTCATTAGGTTTGTGAAGTTTTCAGCCATAATTTCTTCAAATACATTTTCAATCCCCTTTCTCTTTCTTCTCCTTCTGTGATCCCTATTATACATAGATTGGCACATTTTATATTATCCCATAGATCTCTTACATTGCCTTCATTTTTTTAAATTTGGGTTTCTGTCTGCTTTTGGAATTGGGTGATTTCCATTATTTTATCTTTCACATGACTTATTCATTCTTCTGCATTGTTAATTCTGCTATTCTTTGCCTTTAGTTCAGCTTTCATCTGTTCAAATAAATTCTCTAATTTTTCTTGGCTCCTCCTTATAGTTTCTAGTTACTTTTTATAGCACTCTGCATTTCTATCAATAGTTCTTCTTAATTCCTTCAGTATTTTCATTATCTCCTTTTTGAACTCAGTGTCTATTAGAATGAAGAAGTCTCTTTGTTCTTTCAGGGGAATTCTTTTGGTCTGTTAATTGGGAGTGGTTCCTCTGTTTCTTCATTTTACTTATATTTCTCTTGCTCTATGAGTTTAGGAGAAAGAATTACCTACTGTGGTCTTGGAGGCTTACTTTTATGTGGGAACATCCTGTGTAGCCTGCGTGGGTTTCATATTTGTTGGTGCAAGGGCTGTTTTTAGTAAGGCTGCCTGCCACCTCTTTCCTCAGTGTATGTTGGCCATTATCACTTTGATAGGAGGTGTGACTGATGTTGTGGTGACCAGAGCCTGCACTGGATATTGAGCAGGGCCTCCTCTTTGCTCTGTGGTTTCACTGCCCTTTCCAGGGCAGGGTCTGCTCTCTTGTTGTTGGAATAGAAGCCCCAGCTCCATTCCTGAGCTGTGTTTCTGATCTGTGGCATGAGGCGTGAGGTAGGTGGGAGTGTTCCCCCTGGAGAGAAACCACTAAGTATTCCTCCACTGGTGCTGTTCACCTGTGAGTGTGCTCTGTTGTGTCACCTTTCAACCATTGTGAGGGCTCACAAAGTCCACTGTTGTTGGCACTGCCCTCAGCCCCACCTCAACCATGGGTATACCAGCAATTGGGCTGGTGCCTCTTAGGCTTTGTTTTCACAAGGCCACCAGTCCAGATCCATTGAAGTCAGTTCCTAGGACCGCAGTAGTCATGCACCTGAACCCACTGTGGGAGGTCTGAGGCAGCTCAGACCCTGGCTCCGCCCCCATGTGTACATGCCCACAAAACCTGCAGCTACTAAGGCCAGACTCATCCCAGCTGTGGGAGAACCAGTTGTCCACTTAGATGTTCTGCAGGTGCTGAATTTACAGCAGCAGAGGTATAAATATGTGGTTTGCACAGCCACAGGGAGAGATTTCAGCTCTGCTTCCTAAGCTGCAAGGCCCCTGAGCCTCAGCTGTGATTTCATCCCTACCTCTGCATGTTGGCAACCCACTGGCATCTGCTACCAGGGCCACCAAGACAACAGCCAGAGTGAGCAAGCCTGCTGGGTGGGTAGGGGGCTGAAGCTCACCAGGCACATGAACCTGCCTGTGTGGGAGCCTCTCCTGGAGCCCACAGAGGCAGGAGCCAGGGGGTGGGGAAAGAGACTGCAATGGCAGCCCTGCCCCTCCCTTCACAGGCCACTTAACAATGGTGCTTAACTTCTATGGCGGCCAGGGTTTCTTCCATAAACACTCCTGGTTGCTACGTCCCACACTTCAGCCCCTTCAGGCTGTCTCCATGCAGCCAACAGCAGTCCCCTCCCTGGTCTGTCCTCTGAGCCCCATGTCCCAGCACCAGCCCCTGCCCATACTTGCAGATATGCGTCTCAGGCTGAGTTATTGCAAGGCAGTGGCATGGACCGTCTGTACAGGTCTCTCTCTGTCCTGTCTGCCACTAACTGTTTGTTGCACCCTCCTCTGAGCCTCCGAAGCTTCTTTTCTGTCCCAGATTATCTCCCCACCAGTGAGGAACCTCTCCTCTCCTTCAGTTTCCTCCCGGGGTGCAGGACCTGTTTTGCTCCCTCTTTTTTTCCCCTTTCATCCTTCCCAGTTATGTGGAGACCTTTCTTGTCCTTTCAGGCATTTGAGGTCTTCTGCTAGTGTTCAGTAGGTGTTCTGTGAGAATTTTTCCATTTGTAGATGTATTTTTGATGTATTTGTGGGAAGAGGTGAGTTCCACATCCTACTACTGTGCCATCTTGATTCTGATCTGTATAGCATATTTTATGTAAAGGAAAAATCAACATGCAGTATTAGTTGATTCCAACTAAATTTTGTGTGGCATCAGATTTTTTCCTACTTTGCATATAAGTAAATTGAAGTTCAGAAAAGGACTAGCTCCAGCTAACCCCAGTAGGATGCATGAAGTAAGAATTTGAGTATAGGTTATCTAAAAGATCTGTGTTCTTACAATTTCACATTTTCTGAGGTAGGTTATCTTTGTAGACAGATACAACAGGTTTGCAAAAGACACAAGTGAGGAAAAGCATAAGTAATAAAAGGAAAATTGATAAATTAAAAGAGAAAATGACATTTAGATGAGAGAGTATTTGAAGACAATACTTACTTAGTTTATAACTTTACCAAGGTCAAACCTGCATCAATGTCTTGTGCATTCTTTTCAAATTTGCTTTTAATCACCTGGTAGGATCAGAGGTTATTCAAAGAGATCATATGATTAACCAGCCTGGGCTTTGGGAAAAGGAAGTATTAGGAAAGCATTTTAATAGTGTGCTTGATAAAAGGAAGGTCATCAAAGTACATTTATATTTGAACATTTAAAAGCACTTCTTTGAAGTGCTTCCTGATGAGATTCCACTTAAATATTCTTCTAAAATGCTTTCCTTTCATTATATCCAAATGGAGAGAGGGGGTGGGGACAGGTTGGTATGGAGTTCCTGAACAGCTAGAGAGCTTTATGCTTCTGTTAGATTTGGAATCTTGTGTTTATTTTTAAAGTTATGTTAAATGGTATATATGTCAGTTCTTTCCATGAAAACAATGATATTTTATCTAGCCCATGATCTTTATGGAATTGCATGCTCTTTTAACTTAAGCAAATACATCAGAAATGTATGAATTCACCAGTGCATAATTATATTTTAATTGATTTGAATGGATGATTTGAGATTATTGATTGGGTCATAAAACAACCACTCAGGTAACTGAGTTAAAACTTATCTTCTCAGGAATATTTCCTACTTAGGGGAGATGTGCTTCACACAATAATGATTAGTAGGCTTCCTTTTGAAAACAACCACTTTGATGCTATTTTAACATAGGTCTACATAAAATATACCTGTATTATATAGGAGAACCAGCTTTCATATAGTTTCACTGATCTTTTTAATTGTTTTTTTTTTAGTTTATATTTCTTTTATTTATAGGTTTATTCCTAGGTATTTTATTCTTTCTGATGTGGTGGTAAATGGGATTGTTTCCTTAATTTCTTTCTGATAGTTTGTTGTTAGTGTGTAGAAATGCAACAGATTTCTGTACATTAATTTTTTATCCTGCACCTTTACCAAATTCAGTGATGAGCTCTATTAGTTTTCTGGTAGTGTCTTTAGGTTTTCTCTGTATAGTATCTTGTCACCTGCAGTTTTACTTCTTCCTTTCCAATTTGCATTCCTTTTATTTCTTTTTCTTCTCTGCTTGCTGTGGCTAGGACACCCAAAGCTATGTTGAATAAAAGTGGTGAAAGTGAACATGCTTGTCTTGTTCCTGATCTAAGAGTAAGTGCTTTCAACTTTTTACTATCAAGTATGATGTTAGATGTGGGTTTTTCATATATGGCCTTTATTATGTTGAGGTAGGTTCCCTCTATGCCCACTTTGTGGAGAGTTTTTAAGATACATGGATGATGAACTTTTCCAAAATCTTTTCTGCATCTATTGAGATGATTTGTTTTTTATCCTTCAACGTGTTAATTTGGTGTATCACATTGATTGATTTGCAGATATTGAAAAATTCTTGCATCCCTGTGATAAATTCCACTTGACAATGGTGCATGGTCCTTTAAATGTATTGTTGGATTTGATTTGCTTGTATGTTGTTTAGGATTTTTGCTTCTATGTTCATCAGCAATATTGGTCTGTAATTTTCTTTATTTGTGTGATGTCTTTGGTTGTAGTATCTGGGTGATGGATGGCCTCAGAGAATGAGTTTGGAAGTGTTCCTTGCTCTGCAATTTTTGGAACAATTTCAAAAGGACACGTTAACTCTTCTCTAAATGTTTGGTAAAATTCACCTATGAAGTTATATGTTCCTGGATGTTTGCTGGGAGTTTTTAAATTACTGATTCAATTTCATTATTCATCATATTTTCTATCTTCCTTGTTCAGTCTTGAGAGATTGCACCTTTCTAAGAATTTGTCCATTTCATCTAGGTTGTCCATTTTATCAGCATATATATATTTTTGCAGTAGTTTCTTATCCTTTATTTCTGTGGTGTCAGTTGTCATTTCTCCCTTTTCATTTGTAATTTTATTGATTTAGGCCCTCTCCCTTTTATCTTGATGAGTCTGGCTAAAGGTTTATCAATTTTGTTTATATTTTCAAAGAACCAGCTTTTAGTTTCATGGATCTTTTTAATTTTTTTTAGCTTATTTCTTTTATTTCTGCTCTGCTATTTATGATTTCTTTCCTTCTACTAACTTTGGGTTTTGTTTGGTCTTCTTTCTCTAGTTCCTTTAGGTGTACGGTTAGTTTGTTTATTTGAGATTTTTCTTGTTTCCTGAGGTAAGCTTGTATCACTATAAACTTCCCTCTTAGAATTGCTTTTGCTATGTCCCATAGGTTTTGGACTGTCCTGTTTTTGTTTGCATTTGCCTCTAGGTATTTTTTGATTTCCTCTTTGATTTCTTCAGTGATCCATTGGTTGTTTAGTAGTATATTATATAGCCTCCACATGTTTGTGTTTTTTGCATTTTTTTCCTCTCGTAGTTGGCTTCTAGTCTCATAGTATTGTGGTCATAAAAGTTGCTTGATATGATATCAGTTTTCTTAAATTTACCAAGGCTTGTTCTTTCTTTGGCCTGGAATGTGATCTATCCTGTAGAATATTCCATGTGTGCTTGAAAAGAATGTGTATTCTGCTGCTTTGGATGGAATGCTCTCTCTATATATATTAATTAAGTCCATCTGGTCTAATGTGTCATTTAAGTCCTGTGTTTTCTTATTGATATTCTGTCTAGATGAGCTGTCCATTGATGCAAGTGGGGTGCTGAATTCTCCTAGCATTATTGTGTTACTGTCCATTTCTCCTGTTATGTCCATTAATATTTGCCTTACATATTGAGGTGCTCCTATGTTGGGTGAATATATATTTACATTTGTTATATCTTCTTCTTGGAATGCTCCCTTGATCCTATCCTATGTAGTATGCTTCTTTGTCTCTTGTAACAGTATTTATTTTAAAGTCTATTTTATCTGATACTAGTCTTGCTACTGTGGCTTTCTTTTGATTTCCATTTGCATGGAATACCTTTTTTCATCCCCTCACTTTCAGCTTGTGTGTGTCTCTAGATCTGGAGGCTCTGGTAGGTAGCATATATATGGGCCTTGTTTTTGTATCCATTCTGCCACTCTATGTCTTTTAGTTGGAACATTTAGTCCATATACATTTAAGGTAATTATCAATATGTGTGTTATTTCCAGTTTGTTAATTGTTTTGTAGGTATTTTTTTTCCCTTTCTTCTCCTTTTATCCTCTTCTCTTGGGATTTGATGACTACCTTTTGTGTTATATATGGATTGTTTTTCTTTTTTGTGTGTACATCTATTATAGATTTTTGGTTTGTGGTTACCATGAGGTTTATATATATATATGGTTCAGTTGTTGTGCTCTTAATTTCAAATATATATTAAAAACTCTGCATTTGTACTCTCCTCCCCTCATGATTACTGTTTCTGATATATTTTACATCTAATTTTTCTGTGTATCTCTTAACTGCTTATTGTTGATATATTTGATTTTACTACTTTTGTCTTTTAACCTCCCTTCTAATTTTGTGTGTGAATGATTTCCTACCTTTACTGTATGTTTACCTCTACCAGTGAGCCTTTTCATTTCATAATTTTCTTGTTTCTAGTTATGGCCTTTTCTTTTTTGCCTAGAGACCTTCCATTAACATTTTTTGTAAAGATGATTTAGTGGTGCTGAACTTTTTTAGCTTTTGCTTGCTGTAAAGATTTTGATCTATCCATCAAATCTGAGGGAGAGCCTCGCTGGGTAGATTATTCTTGTTTGTAGGTTTTTTCCCTTTCATCACTTTGAATATTTGGTGCCACTCCCTTCTGGCCTGCAGAGTTTCTGCAGAAAAAATCAGCTGATAGCCTTATGGGATTCCTTTGTATGTTATTTGTTGCTTTACCCTTGTTGCTTTTAATATTCTCTCTTTATCTTTAATTTTTATCATCTTAATTACAAGGTGTCTTGATGTGTTCCTCTTTAGATTCATTCTATATGGGACTCTCCACACTTCCTGGAATTGGGTGACTGTTTCCTCCCCCAGGTTGGGAAGTTTTCAGGTATTATGTTTTCAAATATGTTCTCAGCCCCTTTCTCCTTCTCTTCTCCTTCTGGGACCCATATAATGCAAATATTAGTACACTTGATGTTGTTTCAGAGGTCGCTTACATTGTCCTCATTTCTTTTCATTCTTTTCTGTGTTTTGCATTCAGTGGCAGTGATTCCACTACTCTGTCTTCCAGCTTACTGATCCATTCTCTGTATCATTTAGTCTGCTATTGTTTCCTTTTAGTGTATTTTTCATTTCAGTTATTGTATTCTTCATCTCTTTGGTTGTTCTTTATATTTTCTAACTCTTTGTTCTGTGCATCCATTCTTCTCCTGAGTTCTTTCACCATCTTTACAATCATTACTCTAAATTCTTTCTCAGGTAGATTACCTATCTCCACTTAACTTAGTTCTTCTTGGGTTTTATCTTGTTTCCTCTTCTTGAACTTGCTCTTCTGCTGCCTCATTTTATCTAAGTTGCTATTGGTATTTTTATGTATGTAGTAGGTTAGTTATGTTTCACAACTTTGGAGAACTGTCTTCCTATGTGTCCATGCAGTGCTTTCCTCTCATTACCAAAGCTATATGCTCTAGGGATTCCCCTTAAGAGGTCTACATGGGTCCTTCTGTGACCCATGTAGGATGGGTCACAGATGACTATGTGGGCTTCTGGTAAGCTTGGTTTGCCCCTGGCCCGTTTGGTTGCCCGGCCCTTCCTTGTGTGGATGCTGTTGGTTAGTGGGGTCTGGTCCTGAAGTGGCTGACTGCAGAATGCCAGGGGACACTGGAGCTAGTGCTGCCTCACTGCTGGGAGGAGTCAGGGTTCTGAGACTCTGGTGCTGTTTCCTGCTCCACTAGTGGCTGAAGCCAAGTCCTGAGGCTAGTGCCAGACTATTGGCAGGCAGAGCCAGGTCTAGAGTCTGCCTGCAGGGCCCAGTGATCATTGAGCTGGTGTCAGATTGCTGTGGTGGGGGGCTGGTTCTCGACACATTTGGATATGGTGTCTGTGGTGTCCCAAAGCTTATGTTGGCCTGGTAGTGGTCAGGGCTGAGGCCCAGCTGGTCCCAGAGTAGGGCCGGGCCTGCTGTATGTAGCCTGGGCCTATAGGCTATAGGACTGTGATTTTCTTGCATCTGGTGTCTGCCCTCTGGTTGGTTAGACTGGTCTAGAGGCTGGTGCAGCCTTTCTGGAGGTCAGGGCTAGTACCTGCCCATTGGTGGGCAGAGCTTGGTCTTGGTCCTCTGGGGGGCAAGGCCATGCATAGAGACATGCTTAGATGTGTGTGTGGGCTCAGGAAGTCTTTAGGATCCCACACAGTGGCACCTGCCAGTACTGGCTTTCATGTGGTAGAACAAGCTCCCGGATGTGGCTGCTGCCAGTGTCTATGTCCCCAGGGTGAACTGCAGTCACCCACCTCCACTTCTCCAGGAAACTCTCCATGACCAGCAGGTAAGTCCGGCCCAGGCTCCTATCAAATTAATGCTTTTTCCCTCGGTCCTGGCGCACATGATGTTTTGTGTGCACCCTTTAGGAGTGAAGACACTGTTTCCCACGATCATTTGGGACTCTCCTTCAAAGCCAAATGCTCTGGGGGGCTCATCTTCCCAATGCAGAACCCCTGGGCTAGGGCACCTGACATGGGTCTCAGAACTCTTACTCCTCGGGGAGAACCTCTATAGTATAATTATTCTTCCGTTTGTGGCCCACCCACCTGACGGTATGGGATTTCACTATATTGTGACTCTTCCCCTCCTACTTGTCTCATTGTGGTTCCTTCTTTATATCTTTAGTTGTAAAAGATCTCTGTTAGGTTTCAGTCATGGTTGTTCTGCAGATAGTTGTGGTTTTGGTCTGCTTGTGAGAGGACGTGAGCTCAGGGTCTTTGTACTCTGCCCTCTTGGATGATCTCCAGTATCTTCTTGTCAAATTAGTAAGATGCAGGATTTACTTTTACTTAGTCCTGTATATCAAGTGGTAAAGGCTTAATTATTTAACCATATACAACAGTCTGACTACCTCTGGAGATGGAATAATGAAAAAGCTGTTTTGAGACTATTGACTTGATGGGGACACTTTGTAATTTTTCAAAGCTCCTGCTCAGTGTAGCTCTCTTCAGTTTAGTTGCCCGCCCTGAAATCTCTAACTGCCTTGCTCTTTTTCTCCCCAAATCTGCGTCTCCAATCAGTGAAGCACTATGCTCCACCAGAGTTCTCTCTCTCTCTACCTCTGCTGTGGCCTAAAAACTCTTTCCAGGCAGTACTGGGGAAAACAGGGTTTCAACTTGTTTGTTTGTTTCCCCACCTGCAGGTATCATTATCCTGCATTGTCTTATGTCCAGTGTCTTAAAATCATTGTTTTGTTTTGTGTGGCCTTTTAGTTGCTTCATGCTAGAGGGTAAACCTAGTATCTATCTCTTTCTACATCTGGGCTAAAAGTAGAACTCCATTTGTCAGCTCTTAACAAGAAAATTAAAATTTCTGAAAATAAAAAGCTAAACTATATCTTGGGTAGATATACATATAAAGAAAATAGGCACAATAAATTCATACCATACCTTAAGAATGAAATAATAATTGATGATTAAGAGACAGATACTGTGTAATCATAAAATGAAAAAAAGACATCAGGAGGATATAATAACTTTTTGGTAGATGGATATAATTACATACTCAAATATGTAGAGAAAAAACAAAATTTTATATATCCACAGTCAGTATAAGAAAACTATTCAGTAAATCACTATTTTGGTAGTTGACAGATCATGACTAGCAAAGTCTTAGAAAGGGCTGAAATTAATAGGCTTTATATAACATATTGAAAATCCAATACACACACAAAAATAAACACGTTTCAAATACATATGGAACTAAAATCTGACTGTAGCAGTCTTATTTTAGTTAACATTTTTGCTGTTGTTTTTTGTAAGAGCAACAAGATTGCCTTTGGGCTCAGTGGAATGCCCTCTTTCATCACCTTAATAGAAGTTTCAGTTTAATACAAGATATTATGAGCATATGTACCTGGTCTGAGTTTCTGGCGCAGAAATATCCATGTAATTTGGCAAGTTGCATCAGCTCATTTAACGTTGGTGTCAGAAACATTGGCAATGTTCCAGGTGTATCTATCTATGAAAGCTCCTCAAAACAGAGCCAGTGTCACTCTAATTCACAACCGAAAGGCTCAGTGTCCTTGGTACCATCTTGGCTTATGATAGGGATTGGACAACAATGAAATATTAAGTAAATGGTGCTTTGAAATTGAGTATTCTAACTAATATCATACACATATATAAATTCCAGAAAACAAACTTTCCATAAATTATTCCTCATTAATTCTTTTCTGATATTCATACTGAAAATATATATCTCAAATAATCTCAAAATACATGAAAGTGTTATTTGGTTATATAAAATATATGAAAATATATTTATAGATTTACTATAATCAAGGATTCCTAATAGAAGACAATAAGTGATACAAGCCATTCAAAACACATTGTAAACTTCATGTGACATAATATTCCTCAAGATTTAGCAATTCTCTCATAAGGAAATATTCTAGAAAGGTATGTGCATGTCTCAAGAATATAAAAATATTTTTCAAATAGGATTATTTATTATAGCCATATTTGAAATATCTTAAATGTACATTAAATTGGAAATGAATATTAAATATTTACATATATGTATAACTTAAGAATACATATATATCTGAATATATATACACATATGTACTTATCTAAATATCAGATGACACATAAATTGTATATAAAATAAACACCAGAAATATATGTATTTATATACATATATATATAGAAATATATTAAAGTAATTCAAATCTATACACAGATACTATATGCAAAATGCATATGGTAAAATGCAAAAAACCTTTGTTGAATATAAAATGATATTTACAGCAGTAAATATTTATTTCATGTTTTATCACAAGAAAAACATTTTTCAATCTATTGTTTAAGAATTTCTAAATTCATTATAAGTAAGTTTTACCTCTGGAGAAAGAAGAAGGTGAATAGATTGTGGAGAAATACATAAAAATCTTTTTTACATGTAAGTTATTTTTGCTTAAAATGATAAAATAATATTTGGAGCAAACCTGACAAAATGATAAGATTTGACAAAGTTGCACTTTTGAGTTATTTTGTCTAGTCTGTGTATACAAGTAATATTTCAAGTAAAATTAATTTTAAAAACTTTATCCCTCAGACTGAATGAATTTCACTATTGAATTATAGACAGGAATGATAGGAAGGCTATTAATATGAGTCTTAGCCTCATAAAATTTCTTAGCTTAAATAATCTACAAAGTTTTCAGAGACAGTGAGGACATATGACTCGCAAATGATTAATAGTTATCCTGCCAGTATACTTATCTCCTCAGTAGGTGCTAAATAGTGGGGAATAGCAAATGCAAGCCTCTGAGAGCAAAGACCACAGCCCAGGAACTCGGGAAAAGAAAGACAGGAAAGTTTGTATTTTTAGAAAACAAAGTCTCATACCTTCTCTTTTCCAACAGCAATGCAATATTAGTAGCAGACTTGACTATCTCACTTTCAACAATGGATAAGGAAACATCGGACTTAAAGAACACATTATACCTGATGGACTTAACAGATACTGAATACATATAGAAAATGCCATCCAACATCAGGATATTCTTCTCAAATACACATGGCTATTCTCCAAGATCATAAGTTGGACCACAAAACAAGTCTTGATAAATAAAGATTGAAATCATATCAAGCATGTGTTCTGACCATAATTGTATGAAACTGGAAATCAATTACAAAAAGAAAACCTGAAAATTCACAAATCTGTGGAGAGTAAACAACATGCTACTGAACAACCACTGGATCAAAAAAGTCAAAAGAGAAATTTAAAAAATATATTTTGAGACAAATAAATATGAATACAACACACCAAAACTTATTGGATGCAGCAAAAGCAGTTTTGAGAGTGAAGTTCATAGTCATAACCTATATTAAGAAAAAATATAAACAACCCAAACTTATGCCTCAAGAAAGTAGAAAATAAAGAAGAAACTAAGGCCAAAGTTAGTAGGAGGAAGGAAATAGAAAATACCAGAGAAAGTAAGAGGTAGTTATTTTAAAAGATAAACAAAATAGACAAACTTCTACCTAAACTTACCAGGAAATAAAAAGAACTCAAATAAAATTATAAATAAAAGGGGACACAATCTAAATAATACCACACAATACAAAGAATCAAATAGACTATGATGAGCAACTATTAGTCAACAAACTGATTAATCTAGAAGAAATAAATACTTAAACACACTATCAAGACTTTCTTGAAGAAAAAAATTTTAAAACAATTGCTAGTAACACAATTAACTAATAACCAAAAACCTCCAAACAAAATACCTTGACCAGATGGTTTTACTGATGAATTTTATGCAACATTTAAATAATTAATACCAATCCTTCAGAAACTCTTTTAAAAATTGGATGAGGAAGGAACCTCTCAAAAACTCATATTTGGAGTCCAGCATTACCCTGACAAGAAAAACAGTTTAGGACATGAAAATATAAGAAAATTTCAGACCAACACACCTGGTTAACATAAATGCAAAAATCCTCAAAAAAATATTAACAAATCAAATACAACAATATAGTAAAAAGATCGTACACCATTATCAAGTGGGATTGATTCCTGGGATGCAAGAATGGCTCAACATCTGCAAATTAATCAACATGATAAATCACATTAACAGAGGATAAAAATCACATGATCATCTCAAAGATGCAGAAAAGTCTTTTGACAAAATTCAGCATCCATCCATAAAAATTCTCAACAAACTGGGTATAGAGACAACATACCTTGGCAAAATAAAGGCTGTATATGACAAGCCCACAGCTAGCACCATAATTAATGGTGAAAGGTTGAAAGCCTTTTACCTAAGAAAAAGTACTAACCAGGGTGTGCCACTCTGACCACTTTTAATCAACATAGAATTGGAAGTTGTGGTATGGAACCACAAAGGATTTCAAATACCCAAAGTAAGCTTCAGCAAGAACAACAAAGCTGGAGGCATCATGCTTCCTGATTTCAAACAATTTATAAATCTGTAGTCATCAAAACAATATGGCACTGGCATAAAGACAGACACATAGATCAATAGAACAGAATAAAGAGCCCAGAAATAAACCCACATATATATGGTCAACATAATTCACAACAAAGGAGCCAAAAATATACAATGGGGAAAGGATAAATTCGTCAATAAATGGTGTTGGGAAATTAGACCACAACATGCAAAATAATGAAATTTGGCCCAACCTTACTCCATACACAAAAATCAACAGAAAATAGATTGAAGATTTGAATATAAAAACCTGCAAACATAGAACTAGAAGAAAATATAGAGGGTAAGCTCCTTGACACCAGTCTTAGCAATAATTTCTTTTCTTTTTTGATTTCACATCAAAAGCAAAGGCAACAAAAGCAAAAATAAACAAGTAGAGCTACATCAAACTAAAAAGCTTCTGCATGACAAAGGAAACTATCAAAAAAATGGAAAGGCAACCTATGGAATGGGAGAAAATATCCCATATCTGATAGGGTGTTAACATCCAAAATTTACAAAGAATTCACACAACTCTAGCACAAAATAAAAAACAATCCAATTACCAATGGAAAGAGCAATCAAATAGACACTTTTTCAAAGAGGACATATGGATGGTCAACTGGTACATGAAAAAGTGCTCGACATCACTAATAATCAGGGAAAAGCAAATAAAAACCACAATGGGTATTGCCTTATACCTGTTAGAATGAGTATCATCAATAACATGAGATAACAAATGTGTTGAGGATGTGGAGAATAGGGGACACTTTTGAACTCTTGGTGGGAGTGTAAATTGGTGCAGCAACTGTAGAAAACAGTGTGGAGGTGCTTCAAAAAATTAAAAATAGAACTACCATATGATCCATGAATTCTATTTTTGGGTTCATATCTGAAAGAAAGAAATCATTATCTCAAAGAAATATCTCCACCCCCTCTATGTTTATTGTAGCATTACTTACAGTATACCCAAGATATGGAAACAATTTAAGTGTCCCTGGATATGAATATTTTTCAGCCTTAAAAAAGGAGGAAATCCTATGTCCATCAAAAGAAGACTGGATAAAGAAGATGTGGTACATATATAAAACGGAATATTACTCAGCCATAGAAAAGAATGAAATAATGCCATTTGCAGCAACATGGATGGACCTAGAGATTGTCATACTGAGTGAAGTAAGTCAGACAGAGAAAGACAAATATCATATGATCTTACTTATATGTGCAATCTAAAAAAAAATGGTACCGAAAAACTTATTTACAAAACAGAAATAGAGTCACAGATGTAGATAACAAAGTCATGGTTACCAGGGTGGATGGGTAAATTGGGAGACTGGGATCGACATATACACACTACTATATATAAAAGAGGTAATTAATAAGGACCTACTGTATAGCATGGAGAACACTTCTCAATACTTTGTAATGACCTATATTGGAAAAGGATCTAAAAAAGAGTGGATATATGTAAATGTATAACTGATTCACTTTGCTGTACAGCAGAAACTAACACAACATTGTAATTCAACTACACTACAATATAGTTAAAAAAAGAAAAACAAGGAAATCCTGCCATTTGCGACAATACAAATGGACATTGAGGGCATTATGCTAAGTGAAATAAGTCAAACAAAAACAAATATTATGTGATCTCACTTATATGTGGAATCTAAAGAACCAAATAAGCAAGCAACAACAAATGAATGAACTCATAGAAACAGAGAACAGATTGGTGAGTGCAGAAGAGGGGGTTGGGGGTGGGGAAAATGGAAGAAGATATTAAAAAGGTACAAACTTACAATAATAAGACAATTCTAGCAATGTAATGTACAGTATGATGACTATAGTTAATAATTTTGTACACTGGAAAATTCTGAGAGTAAATCTTAAAAGTTCACACCATGCAAAAATATGTGTAACTATCTGTGAGGTGATGCATGTTAACCAAACTTACTGGGGTAATCATTTTGCAATATATACATATAAAAAATCAGTATGTTGTATACCGTAAACTAATAGAATGCTATATGTCAATTATATTTCAGTAAAACTGGAATAAAATTAACAATTGAAAAATAGAGCAAAAATTAATTCATAAAGTCAAAATTAATTTTAATAGAAAATTCAAATATCCAGAGCTTCAATAGCAAGACAAAATTATTAAACAAACCAAAGAGAAGAAATAAGCAATTTAAAATATATTTAAGAAATAAGAAATATGCCAATTTTATTAAAATGAGAAATATTAAGTAAGTTAATGAGGTAAATTTTGTGAATATACTATGTGGATATTACTAAGAATGAGAATGCTTAAGAACATGGGTACTTTTGGGGAAAATATTATTTAACTTAATGAAGATGTAAAAATGCAAGTATATTAAAGAAAGAGATTTTAATCATGTTATAAACCTCATATTTGTCATTTGCCTAAATTAATTTGGTTCTAATTAGTTGACTTTAAATATATTAGAGTACTATCCTATCCAAGATAATTTTCAAAAGACACTGAGAGCAATAGTATCTTTCCGCACTATAATTTCTAACACCTTGGTATGTTTGCAGATTCAATGAAAATATTAACTCCCAAAAAAGTGTGCCATTTGATTTTACCTGTTTATATCCATGTAGTTGTTTTTCCATATAAAACAGTCATAACATTAAAAAGAATGATGGAAAGATAAACCATGTTCTTGGATTGGAAGAATCAATACTGTAAAAATGATTATACTACCAAGGCAATCTACAGATCCAATGCAATCCCTATCAAATTACCAATGGCTTTTTTCACAGAACTAGTACAAAAAATTTGAAAATTTGTATGGAGACACAAAAGACACCAATTAACTAAAGCAATCTTGAGAAAGAAAAGCAGAGCTGGAGGAATCATGCTTCCTGACTTCAGACTATACTACAAAGCTACAGTCATAAAAACAGTATGGTACTGGCACAAAAAGAAATATAGATCAATGAAACAGTATAGAAAGCCCAGAAATAAACCCATGCACATATGGTCAATTAATTTATGACAGAGGAGGCAAGATTGTACAATGGAGAAAAAGATAGTATCTTCAATAAATGGTGCTGGGAAAACTGGACAACTACATGTGAAAGAATGAAGTAGAACATTCTTTAACACAATACACAAAAATAAACTAAAAATGGATTAAAGACCTAAATGTAAGATGGGATAGTATAAAACTCGTAGAGGAAAACACAGAACACTTTCTGACATAAATCACAGTGAGATCTTTTTTGATCCACCTCCTTGAATAACAGAAATAAAAACAAAAATAAATGGGACCTAGTTAAACTCAAAAGCTTTTGCATAGCAAAGGAAACCATAAACAAAACGAAAAGACAACACACAGAATGGGAGAAAAAATTGCAACCAATGCAATTGACAAGGGATTAATCTCCAGAATTTACAAACAGCTCATGTGGAGAACAGTGTGGAGTTTCCTTAAAAAACTAAAAATAGAGCTACCATATGATCCAGCAATCCCACTCCTGGGCATATATCTGGAGAAAACCATGGTTTGAAAGGATACATGCACCCCAATGTTCATTGCAGCACTCTTCACAATAGCCAAGACATGGAAGCAATGTAAATGTCCAGTAACAGATGAATGGATAAAGAAGATGTGGTACATATATATAATGGAATATTATTCAGCCCTAAAAAAGAATGAAATTATGTCATTTGCAGCCACATGGATGGACCTGGAGATCATACTAACTGAAGTAAGAAAGAAAGACAAATATCATATGATATTGCTTATATGTGGAATTTTTTAAAATAAAATGATACAAACATACTTAATCACAAAACAGAAACAGACTCACAGACTCAGAAAACAAACTTATGTTTACCAAAGGGGAAATGTGGGAGGGAAGGGATAAATTGGGAGTTTGGGATTGACATATACACACTGCTATATTTAAAATAGATAACCAACAAAGACCTACTGTATAGCACAGGGAACTCTACTCAGTGCTCTGTAATGACCTAAATGGGAAAAGAATTTGAAAAATAATATATATATGTATATGTATCAGTAACATCTTACAGAAAAACCCAAACGAAATTTTGGCCAACCCAATATAACTGAATCAACTTTGCTGTACACCTCAAACTAAAACAACATTGTAAATGAACTATACTACAATATAAATTTAAAAAGGAAATGAATGCAAATTAAAGTAGAACATTATTTTTTTTTAATTTCCATTTCAATTTGACTCTTTCCTAACTAGCAGTATTTTTGACTCCAGGTATCATCAACCTTATTTTATATGACATGGCATATAAACTATTTCCTAAGGCAGTTTTGCATAGTGTTTGAAATATAAAGTACTAAACTTTAATATATTATCATTTAAAAATACAAGTTGACGCAAAGAGTACCTTTTCTGCAATATTTGCTTGAACTAAAAATATAAAAATGTATGGTGTAAGATACATTTATTGTTAAAATAGTTCATTTACATATACCTATTTTGTTTACAGAAATTTATTTTGTAATTTAACTTGAGTTTTTTAGTGATAGAGAAACAAAGGTGAATCAATTAAAGGATGAACTTATAAAATGGTCAGATGAAAGTGCATGCATATTTAAATAAATGTATTCAATCAGATAGCCACCTCTTCATGATAGTAATTATACCTAAGTGAGGATAAAAATCTGTAAAATACAGGTGAATTCTGATCAACCCCTAAAATTTTATAGCATAATAGGTTTAATTGCTTTTTTTGTTTGAAGTTTCTTCCTTATGTTTCTGTGGAATTAGGCATCTGTCCACTGTTCTTAGAGATTTAGAATTATTTGACTCAGAAGAGATCCTTCTTCCTTTTCACAGAGTGAGAGTACTTATTTCCACTTATGTAGTAGTGTCCCACACCTACAGTGATCATCCCTGTGGATAAAGGATTATTTTATCAATGGATTGAACTTGTGTTCTGCCCTTGAGTTTCCAGCTGGCTGCTGCAATCCTGGTTTACATACTCTAGTTATCTTGTCACTTGAGGTGTTTATTTTATATTTACTAATTTTTATTTTTATTTTTTTGCATGAATGTGCTGTTGTTGGGACCACTTTTTGGAGAGAAAAGCAGATGAGCAGAGATAAAGAATCCAAAACCATGTAAAGTCTTAAATAAAACTGTTAATCTTACAGAACTTCTCTCCAATGTTGTACAGACATTGCACTATTTTGGAACAGTATATTTATCTGTTTGTCTTATCCAGGTAACCTCTGAGTACGTTTAGGTAAGGAATTTTATGTATTTTTTTTCCAGAGCATGCAGAATGGTTCCCAAAACTGTAGGTACTTAACAAATATTTCTATGTGCAAAAGTATTGATACAATTCCCTACAGAATGTGGGAACATACTATATCTCTTACTTGGCATTTTTAAGTTATGGTTTTTTGCTAATTGTATGACTGGATTTTTTCATGACAATAGAACAGAGTATTACTTTTGTCACACTCTGACAAGTATTGAACAAATTTCAACCAACTTTCCATAACTGTATATATAAGTATTGTCACTTTCCCTTCCTTGTTCTTTCTCAAAAAAGGCAAATTATTTAATGACAAAAATAACAAGGTAGAATATAAGAAAAAATAATAACTCATCTTGGCTTCCCTATTTGTATTTAATGTGTTTTTGAAAAACTAAAATCACATTGAAATATTCTGTCAAATTCTGATTATCCCTATCTATAATTTCATTTCTCCTATTTTAGCTTAACAAATCCTTCTCAGATCCTGATTTATTATGTTCTGTGAAGAAAACATTTATACCTCTTCCATGTTAGAATGGGTCCAGAGATTGACTGGTGTCATTGATTAAACATTGATCACTACTGCTGCTGAACTAGTATTCAAATTGACAGTGTCCTCATCAGCCTTCATGAAATTAAGTTTTTTTTTAAATACACAAATTCTATCACTGCCACCCTAGACATTTGATCATGAAGCCATGGAGGAAACACTGGGTTGACTGGGAAAGAGGCTCAGTGACTTCATGGAGTAGATTATCCTTCTACCAGATAAACAGTTGTCAAGGCAGGAGGGTTTTCATGAGCAATACCCTGAGAGAAAAGCATCTTCACATTCAATGTCTGTTCTGAAAGCTCAATCAAAATATTTTCCCCCAATATCTTTTTTTTTCAAAAATCCTCCAATATTATTTGTTTAAATCCTTGACCATCCACTAGCTCAAACAATACCTTTAACCACTGCCTATACTTTGGAATGTACCTCTGCTTTTTAGAAGATGGCATCTGTGCTACCAGGGAAAGTGGACAACAATAAGTGCTGATAGGAGCATTTCCACAAGCCATCTCTACCCCTTCTGTCCTTCTTATCCAACCCGGAATTCGTTTGTAATACTAAAATCATTCATTTCCTCTGTGTGGAAGCATCTTATGCAAAACCTTATGTAAACTAGATAATCTAAAAGGGGAAATTTTTTTCTAGTTATAGAGGAACTGAGATTGGCTCAGAATCCTAAGAAGCCACTAGTGTAACTTAGGAAATGATAGGCTCTATCATGTATTTCAATCAAAAGCATCCACTCACAGCCACCCTACTCCTTGGCTATAAATTCCCACTTTTCCTTCTTGTATTTGGAGTTGAGCTCCACTTCTCTCCTATACTGCAAACCCCCATCGTGTTAAACGTCCTGAATAAAGTCTGCCTTATCATTCTTCAACAACCATCAGGAATGTTTTGTTTTTATTATTTAATAAGACATTTCATTCTTCTCTGATGGCACCAGTCAAGATCTGGGTTTCCTATTTCCCAATCAGATTTCTAAGTCTGAAACAAACAAATGAACAAAGACTTGGAAAGTTATATATTAAACCTGTATTTTAATTCTCCAACCTACAAAATTAGAAACTGCTCATTAATTTCAGTTGTGTCAGCCCTTAAGCTTTTGATATAATAGCTTTTTAAAGTAAATTCTACAAACTATCTGTGGCTTTTCTCTCCCATGCCTTAAGATAAAAATTTTAAAACATAAGCCTATTAGCTTTCCAAGGTAAGTAGAAGCAGGCAGTTAAATGGCAGGTAAATAAATCCCTACAGTTCTTACATTTTTTTATGATGCCTGCCTCATGCTAGTCTACTGTTTTCAGTCAATCAGTCTGTCAAAGCTTTGCTTCAGTAGACACGTTATTCCAGATGACCACAGTTGACTGTGTAAGTATCCCACTGATTGACCACTGAGTGCCATCATTTACCAAGTCTCTTTACTGAAACTGGATCTTCATTTCCAACAAAACTAACAGGTTGGAAACCAATAGAGATCCCTATTCCTTAAATGTTTATTGTCTCAATTACTGTACTGATCAATATTCTTAGTTACTGATAACATATATCACTCTTGAGAGAATACATATAAGGGGATTTTATGAAAGAAATGTGTGTGTATGTATGTGAGGGTATACATATAAACATATACATAATATACATGTATAATCTTCCAGGATCATTGAGAGGATTAAAATATCACTAGCCTAAGTCTCCAGGAATAACACCTCACAAACAAACGAACAACAACAATAAAAATCTGCTTTCCAGTAAACTACTTCCACTGCTGCAATCTGGAATCCTGAATCAGGAAGCTTCCCTTTAAACTTTAGATATCAGAACTATGCTGATTTTTTCCAAAATCAATACAAGCAAAATTGATGTTTTCTTGAATGCTCTTCTCTCTGAATACTTCAGTTGCAAATCAAAGCCTGTACAAATTCATCCAACTAACAGACCTTAAAATACTAACTTAATCCCAAATATCAAAGGATACAAGCCTCTGCATGTTAGAAATAGTTTAGGAGAAAACTGAACAAAGTAATAAATAGTATCAGTCATACTTACGTACTTGTGATTTTTAGATGTATGCAATAGATTTCCAAGATAGAAATTACTGATTACTTACTTAGCACTCACCCCAAATACTGTAACAATTTATATTTCCACTAGCAGTATGTTACTATTCCCTTTCCCCACATTTTGTGTGATATAGCTCATTTTATAATGTTCAAAATCCTGGTGGTTATAAATTGATGCTAAAGTAGTCACTGACATTGTCACATATTTCTATTATAGATACTTTTAACAAAATTTTTGTGTTATTTATGAAAGTTTAAAAAATCCATTTGTCAAAGCTCTTTGATTAGTATAGATATTAAAAATATCAGTATATGTGTGCACACCTTTAAAAATCTATAATTTATCTACAAAATTATTTCTTGCCTCATTCATGTTTAAAACTGAGTTGGTAATTTTTTTCTTTATATATTTGTTTTATTTTCTCTTAGCTAAAAATTATTTTCTCCTACTTTTAGACTTGGCAGACTGAGTGGAAATGAGAAGACATCCCTCCTTTTTCTTTTGTAAGACAAAGTTTTTGGTTAAAATATAACAAACAATAAATACATAAGTGGAATTAATATCAAGATAGAAGTCTTGAGATTTCAGAATAAAAGGCAAATGTAGAATAACTAAGCCATGGAAAATATTGGTTAAAACTGTGGACACTGGAGATAAACTATAGTTTTAAAGCCTGACTTTCCCACTAATCAGCTATGTAATAATGGGTAATTTACTTAGCCTCTCTGTGTCTGGTTACTTTACCTATAAAAAGAAAATAATAGGATTACCATTTTAAAATCCTGTTGAGTATTCAAAGATTTAATATAAGTTAAGACTTTAGAATAATGCCTTGTTACATAGTAAATGCTTAATAATTATTAGCTGGTTTCCTTAACAAAATTTAGGTCATAGAGCTATGAACCATAGTTACCCACAAATGTGAAGTATGGAAGGTCTCAGACTTCTAATGGGTTATTTCTGTTTCTGGGGCACAAAGGACTATTACATATAAATAGAACATAGAAAAAGCATGCCTGACAGCTCATAAAAAACAAGAAAGCTTGTCATCAGTCAGAAAATTGTAGTTGTAAGTTGTAGAAACCAACAATTACAAAAAAAAAAAAAAAAAGAAAACCAACAAATAGAAAATCCTAAAGATGACAGCAGAAAACTACTAGAGCTCATCAATGAATTCAGTAAAGTTTCAGGATACAAAACTAATATACAGAAATCTGTTGCATTTCTATACAGTAACAATAAACATTAGAATGAGAAATTAAGGAAACAGTCACATGTACCATAACAAAAAAAGAGAACAAAATACCTAGGAATAAACCTACCTAAGGAGGTAAAAGACGTGTACTCAGAAAACTATTAAGACACTGATGAATCAAATTGAAAATGACACAAACAGATGGGAAGATGCACTGTGTTCTTGGATAGGAAGAATTAATTATTGTTAAAATGATCAAACTACCCAAGGCAATCTACAGATTCAGTGCAATCTCTATCAAAATTCCAATGGCTTATTCACAGAACTAGAACAACTAATTTTAAACTTTGTATGGAAATGCAAAAGACCCCAAAGAGACAGAACAATCTTGAGGAAAAAAAATAGAGCGAAATGATCATGCTCCTTGACTTCATACATACTACAAAGCCAGGGTAATCAAAACAGTATGGTACTGGCACATAAAAAGAAACATAGATCAGTGGAACAGGATAGAGAGTACAGAAATAAACCCACACAGTTATGATCAATTAATCTATGACAAAGGTGGCAAGAATATACAATGGAGAAAAGACAGTCTTTTCAGTAAGTGGTGCTGGGAAAACTTGGCAGCTACATGTAAAAGAATGAAGTTAGCCCACATCTGATATAATACTCAATGATGAAAAACTGAAAGCCTTCCTGCTGAAATCTGGAACAACACATAATACCCACTCTTACCATTTCTATTTAACATAATATTGGAAGTCCTAGCCACAGCAATCAGACAAGAAAAAGAAGTAAAAAGTATCCAGATTGGAAGAGAAGAGGTAAAATTGTTATTATATGCAGATCACATGATACGATATATAGAAAACCCTAAAGACTCTACACAAAAAATAATAGAACTGATAGCAGGATACAAGATTAATGTACAGAAAACAGTTGCATTTCTCTACGCTAACAATGAAATATCAGAAGGGAATGTAAAAAAACAAAACCTTTAAAAACTGAACCAAAATAATAAAATGCTTAGGAATAAACCTGACCAAGGAGGTGAAAGACTCATATGCTGAGAACTATAAAATATTAATAAAGGAAATTAAAGATGATTGAAAGAAATGGAAAGATATCTATGCTCTTGGATTGGAAGAATTAATATTGTTAAAATGACTGTAATACCCAAAGCAATCTACAAATTTAATGTGATCCCTATCAAATTACCCATGATATTTTTCACAGAACTAGAACAAATAATCCTAAAATTCATATGAAACCATAAAAGACCCAGAATTGCCAAAGCAAACATGAAGAAAAAAACCAAGCAGGAGGCATAACCCACCCAGACTTCAGACAATAATACAAAGCTACAGTAATCAAAACAACATGATATTGGCACAAAAACAGACATATGAACAATGGATTGGAATAGAGAGCCCAGAAATAAACCCACATACCTATGGTCAATTAATCTTCAACAAAGGAGGCAAGAATATACAATGGGAAAAAGACAGTCTCTTCAGCAAGTGGTGCTGGGAAAGTTGGACAGCTGCGTGGAAATCAATGAAATTAAAACATGCTCTCACACCATACACAAAAATATACTCAAAATTCCTTAAAGACGTAAACATAAGACATGGCACCATAAAACTCCTAGAAGAGATCATAGGCAAAATATTCTCTGACATAAATAGAACCAATAACTTCTTAAGTCAGCCTCCCAAGGCAATAGAAATAAAATCAAAAATATACAAATGTGACCTACTTACAAGCTTTTGCACAGCAAGGGAAACCATACACAAAATGAAAAAATAACCTAAAAACTGGGAGAAAATATTTGCAAATGATTAGACTGACAAGGGCTTAATTTCCAAAATATGAAATCAGCTCATACAACTTAACAACAAAAAAACAAACAACCCAAATGAAAATTGGGCAGAAGACCTAAACAGACATTTCTCCAAAGACCTACAGATGGCCAAAAGGCACAAGAAAAGATGCTGAACGTCACTAATTATTAGAGAAACACAAATCAAAATTACAATGAGGTACCACCTCACATCAGTCAGAATGGCCATCATTAACAATTCTAGAAATAACAAATGCTGGAGAGGGTGTCGCATAAAGGGAACACTCCTACACTGTGGGTGGGAATGTAAGTTGGTGCATCCACTAAGGAAAACAGTATGGAGATTCTTCAAAAAATTAAAAATAGAATTACCACAGCCAAGACATGGAAACAACCTAAGTGTCCATCAACAGATGAATGGATAAAAATATGGTACATATATACAATGGAAAACTGCTCAGTCATAAAAAATAAAATAATGCCATTTGCAGAAACATGGATGGATCTAGAGATTATCATACTAAATGAAGTAAGTCAGAAAAGAGAAGGACAAATACCATATGATACCACTTATATGTGCAATCTAAAATATGACACAAATGAACTTATGTATGAAACAGAAACATACAAACATAGAGAACAGACTTGTGGTTGCCAAGGGGGAGAGAAACTGGGGGAGTGATGGATTTGGAGTTTGGGGTTAGCAGATAGCAAACTATAATAGCAAACATAATAGCAAACTATTATGTATAGAATGGATAAACAACAAGGTCCTACTGTGTAGCACAGGGAACTATATTGAATATCCTCAGATAAACCATAATGGAAAAGAATATATCTGAATCACTTTTATGTACAGCATAATTAACACAACATTGTAAATCAACTACACTTCAATAAAAATAAAAGAATAAGATCAGAATATTCTCTAACACTATATAAAAAAATTAAGTCACAATGGATTAAAGACCTAAATTTAAGACCAGATACTGTAAAACTCCTAGAGGAAAACATAGGCAGAACACTCTGACAAAAATTGCAGCAATATTTTTTTGGATCCATCTCCTAAAGCAAAGGAAATAAAAGCAAAAATAAACAAATGTGACCTAATTTAACTGAAAAGCTTTTTGCACAGCAAAGTAAACCACTGACAAAACAAAAGGACAACCTACTGAATGTGACAAAATATTTGCAAATGATATGACCACTAGGGGATTAATATCCAACATATATAAACAGCTTATACAACTCAATATATATTTTAAAAACCCCACAGACAACCCTATTAGAAATTGGACAGAAGAGCAAAATAGACTTTTTTCCAATGAGGAAATGCAGATGGCCAACAGGCAGATGAAAGATTCTCAACATTGCTAATAATCAGGGAAATAAAAATCTTTTGGGTTTTTCTGTTTTATTGGAATGTAATTGAGACAGCACTGCATATGTTTAAAGTATACAGCATATTGATTTTACTTACGTATATTGGAATGGACAGTTCTTTAAAAAGAAAAAAAATACACATACCAACAAGACAGCAGAACCTCTCTCTTACAATACCACACTAAATTTATGTAAAACATCAAGATAAATTTAAAAAGCAGAAATATGCAGGTGCAAACTATTTTCTGTCTTGGAACAAATGCAATGAGTTGTGACATTAGGTGTTAAACAGAGATAGCATTTACCTGGTGGGTAGCATGAAGGGTACTCATCATGCATTGTTTCTTTTTTTTTTTTCTCAATTTTATTTTATATTTTTTAACATCTTTATTGGAGTATAATTATTTTACAAAGTTGTTAGTTTCTGCTTTATAACAAAGTGAATCAGCTGTACGTACACATATATCCCCATATCTCCTCTCTCTTGCATCTCCCTCCCACACTCCCTATCCCACCCCTCTAAGTGGTCAAAAAGCACCAAGCTGATCTCCTTGTGCTATGCGGCTGCTTCCCACTAGGTATCTATTTTACATCTCGTACTATATATAAGTCCATGCCACTCTCTCACTTCGTCCCAGCTTAACTATCCACCTCCTTGTGTCCTCAAGGCCATTCTCTACGTCTGCGTCTTTATGCCTGTCCTGCCCTTGGGTTCCTCAGAACCTTTTTTTTTTTTTTTTTTGATTCCATATATATGTCTTAGCATACAGTATTTGTTTTTCTCTTTGACTTACTTCACTCTGTATGACACAATCTAGGTACATCAACCTCACTACAAAAAACTCAATTTCATTTCTTTTTAAGGCTGAGTAATATTCCATTGTATATATGTGCCACATCTTTTTTATCCATTCATTTGTTGATGGACACTTAGGTTGCCTCCATGTCCTGGCTATTGTAAATAGAGCTGCAATGAACATTGTGTTACATGACTCTCTTTGAATTATAGATTTCTCAGGGTATGTTCCCAGTACTGGGATTATTGGGTCATATGGTAGCTCTATGTTTATTTTTTGAGGAACCTCCATACTGTTCTCCATAGTGGCTGTATCAATTTACATTCCCACCAAGAGGGTCCCCATTTCTCCACACCCTCTCCAGCATTTATTGTTTGTAGATTTTTTGATGATGGCCATTCTGACTGGTGTGAGATGATACCTCATTGTGGTTTTGATTCACATTTCTCTAATGATTAGTGATGTTGAGCATTCTTTCATGTGTTTGTTGGCAATCTGTGTATCTTCTATGGAGAAATGTCTACTTAGGTCTGCCAATTTTTGGACTGGGCTTTTTGTTTTCTTGATACTGAGCTGCATAAGCTGCTTGTAAATTTTGGAGATTAATCCTTTGTCAGTTGACTCGTTTGCAAATATTTTTTCCCATTCTGAGGGTTGTCTTTTTTTCTTGTTTATGGTTTCCTTTGTTGTGCAAAAGCTTTTAAGTTTCATTACGTCCCATTTGTTTATTTCTGTTTTTATTTCCATTTCTCTAGGAGGTGGGTCAAAAAGGATCTTGCTGTGATATATGTCATAGAGTGTTCTGCCTATGTTTTCCTCTGAGAGTTTGATAGTGTGTGGCCTTACATTTAGGTCTTTAATCCATTTGGAGTATATTTTTGTGTATGGTGTTAGGAACTGTTCTAACTTCATTCTTTTACATGAAGCTGTCCAGTTTACCCAGCACCACTTATTGAAGAAGCTGTCTTTTCTCCATTGTATATTCTTGCCTCCTTTATCAAAGAGAAGGTGACCATATGTGTGGGTCTACCTCTGGGCTTTCTATCCTGTTCTATTGATCTATATTTCTGTTTTTGTGCCAGTACCATACTGTCTTGATTACTATAGCTTTGTAGTATAGTCTGAAGTCAGGGAGCCAGATTCCTCCAGTTCCATTTTTCTTTCTCAACATTGCTTTGGTATTTGGGGTCTTTTTTGTTTCAATACAAATTGTGAAATTTTTTATTCTAGTTCTGTGAAAAATGCCATTGGTAGTTTGATACGGATTGCATTGAATCTGTAGATTGCTTTGGGTAGTATAGTCATTTTCACAATGTTGATTCTTCCAATCCAAGAACATGGTATATATCTCTCCATCTGTTTTTATCATCTTTAATTTCTTTCATCAGTGTCTTATAATTTTCTGCATACCAGTCTTTTGTCTCCTTAGGTAGGTTTATCCCTAAGTATTTTATTCTTTTTGTTGCAGTGGTAAATGGGAGTTTTTCTTTAATTACTCTTTCAGATTTGTCATCATTAGTATATAGGACTGCAAGAGATTTTTGTGCATTAATTTTGTATCCTGCTAATTTGCCAGATTCATTGATTAACTCTAGTTGTTTTCTGGTAGCATCTTTAGGATTCTCCATGTATAGTATCACGTCATCTGCAAACAGTGACAGTTTTACTCCTTGTTTCCCAATTTGGATTCATTTTATTTCTTTTTCTTCTCTGACTGCCATGGCTAAAACTTCCAAAACTATTTTGAATAACAGTGGTGAGAGTGGGCAACCTTGTTTTGTTCCTGATCTTAGAGTAAATGGTTTCAGTTTTTCACCATTGAGAATGATGTTGTCTGTGGGTTTGTCATATATGGCCTTTATTATGCTGAGGTAGGTTCCCTCTATGCCCATATTCTGGAGAATTTTTATCATAAATGGGTGTTGAATTTTGTCAGAAGTTTTTTTACATCTATTTGGTTACTCATATGGTTTTTATCCTGCAATTTGTTAACATGGTGTATCACACTGACTGTTTTGCGTATATTAAAGAATCCTTGCATTCCTGGGATAAACCCCACTTGATCATGGTGTATGATCCTTTTAACGTGCAGTTGGATTCTGTTCGTTAGTATTTTGTTGAGGATTTTTGCATCTATATTCATCAGTGATATTGGCCTGTAGTTTTCTATTTTTGTGACATCTTTGTCTGGTTTTGGTATCAGGGTGATGGTTGCCTTGTTGAATGAGTTTGGGAGTGTTCCTCCCTCTGCTATATTTTGGAAGAGTTTGAGAAGAACAGGTGTTAGCTCTTCTCTAAATGTTTGATAGAATTTGCCTGTGAAGCCATCTGGTCCTGGGATTTGTTTGCTGGAAGATTTTTAATCACAATTTCAGTGCTTGTGATTGGTCTGTCTACATTTTCTATTTCTTCCTTGTTTAGTCTTGGAAGTGTTGTGCTCTTCTAAGAATTTGTCCATTTCTTCCAGGTTGTCCATTTTATTGGCATAGAGTTGCTTGTAGTAATCTCTCATGATCCTTTGTATTTGTGCAGTGTCAGTTGTTACTTCTCCTTTTTCATTTCTAATTCTATTGATTTGAGTTTCTCCCTTTTTTTCTTGATGTGTCTGGCTAATGGTTTATCACTTTTGTTTATGTTGTCAAAGAACCAGCTTTTAGTTTTATTGATCTTAACTATTGTTTCCTTCATTTCTTTTTAATTTCTTTCTGATCTGATCTTTATGATTTCTTTCCTTCTGCTAACTTTGGGTTTTTCCTTCTTCTTTCTCTAATTGCTTTAGGTGTAACGTTAGGTTGTTTATTTGACATTTTTCTTGTTTCTTGAGGCAGGACTGTATTGCTATAAACTTCCCTCTTAGAACTGCTTTTGCTGCATCCCATAGGTTTTGGGTCATCGTGTTTTCATTGTCTTTTCTTTCTATGTATTTTTTGATTTCCTGTTTGATTTCTTCAGTGATCTCTTGGTTATTTTGTAGCATATTGTTTCGCCTCCATTTGTTTGTATTTTTTACCATTTTTTCTGCTAATTGATATCCAGTCTCATAGCATTGTGGTCAAAAAAGATACTTGATATAATTTCAATTTTCTTAAATTTACCAAGGCTTGATTTGTGACCCAAGATATGATCTATCCTGGAGAATGTTCCATAAGTACTTGAGAAGAAAGTGTATTCTGTTGTTTTTGGATGGAATGTCTTATAAATATCAATTATCTCCATCTTGTCTAATGTACATTTAAATGTTGTGTTTCCTTATTTATTTTCATTTTGAATGATCTGCCCATTGGTGAAAGTGGGGTGTTAAAGTCCCCTACTATTATTGTGTTACTGTCGGTTTTTCCTTTTATGGCCATTAGCATTTTCCCTATGTATTGAGGTGCCCTTATGTTGGGTGCATGAAGATTTACAATTGTTATATCTTCTTCTTGGATTGATCCCTTGATCCTTACGTAGTGTCCTTCTTTGTCTCTTGTAATAGTCTTTATTTTAAAATCTATTTTGTGATATAAGAATTGCTACTCCAACTTTCTTTTGATTTCCATTTGCATGGAATATCTTTTTCCATACCCTCACTTTCAGTCTGTATGTACATGTCCCTAGGTCTGAAGTGGGTCTCTTGTAGACAGCATATAAACAGGTCTTGTTTTTGTATCCATTCAGCCAGTCTATGTATTTGGTTGGAGCATTTTAATCCATTTACACTGAAGGTAATTATTGCTATGTATGTTCCTATTACCATTTTCTTAACTGTTTTGGGTTTGTTTTTGTAGGTCTTTTCCTTCTCTTGTACATCCTGCCTAGAGAAGTTTCTTTAGCATTTGTTGTACAGCTGGTTTGGTGGTGCTGAATTCTCTTAACTTTTCCTTGTCTTTAAAGGTTTTAATTTCTCTATTGAATCTGAATGAGATCCTTGCTGGGTAGAGTAATCTTGCTTGTAGGTTTTTCTCCTTCATCACTTTAAATATGTCCCGCCACTCCCTTCTGGCTTGCAGTTTCTGCTGAAAGATCAGCTGTTAACCTTACAGGGATTCCCTTGTATATTATTTGTTGCTTTCCCCTTGCTGCTTTTAATATTTTTTCTATTTATTTAATTTTTGTTGGTTTGATTAATATATGTCTTGGCATGTTTATATCTGGATTTATCCTGTATGGGACTCTGTGTGCTTCCTGGACTTAACTATTTCCTGTCCCATATTAGGGAAGTTTTCAACTATAATCTCTTCAAATATTTTCTCAGTCCCTTTCTTTTACTCTTCTTCTTTTGGGACCCCTATAATTCGAAGGTTCGTGCATTTAATGTTGTCCCAGAGGTCTCTGAGACTGTTCTCAATTCTTTTTATTCTTTTTTCTTTATTCTGCTCTGTGGCAGTTATTTCCACTATTTTATCTTCCAGGTCACTTATCCGTTCTTCTGCCTCAGTTATTCTGCTATTGTTCCCTTCTATAGAACTTTTAATTTCATTTATTGTTTTGTTCATCATTGCTTGCCGTTTTGTTCTTCTAGTTCCTTGTTAAACCTTTCTTGTATTTTCTCCATTCTATTTCCAAGAATTTGGATCTTTACTATCATTACTCTAAATTCTTTTTCAGGTAGACTGCCTATTTCCTCTTCATTTGTTTGATCTGGTGTCTTTTTACCTGGCTCCTTCATCTGCTGTGTGTTTCTCTGTCTTCTCATTTTGTTTAACTTACTGTGTTTGGGGTCTCCTTTATTGCAGGCTGCAGGTTCACAGTTCCCATTGTTTTTGGTGTCTGCCCCCAGTTGGTAAGCTTTGTTCAGTGGTTGTGTAGGCTTCCTGGTGGAGGGGACTGGTGGGACAGTCCCACCAGTGGGACTGGGTCTTCTCTTTCTGATGAGCAGGGCTGCGTCCAGTGGTGTGTTTTGGGGTGTCTGTGTGCTTAGTATGGTTTTAGGCAGTCTCTCTTCTAATGGGTGTGGTTGTGTTCCTGTTTTGCTAGTTGTTTGGCATGAGGCATCCAGCTTGCTGGCTGTTGTGTGGAGCTGGGTCTTAGTGTTGACATGGAGATCTGTGAGAGAGCTCTTGCCAATTGATATTACATTGGGCCAGGAGGTCTCTGGTGGTCCAATGAAGTGGACTCGGCTCTCTCACCTTGGAGTCTCAGGCCTACAGCCATCTGGAGCACCAAGACCCTGTCAGCCACATATCTCAGAGAAAAGTAATAAAAAAATTAAAATAATACAAAAGAAGAGAGCAACCAAACCAATAAACAAATCCACCAATGATAACAAGCACTAAAAACTAAACTAACATAAAAATCAGAAACATATCAGTCGCAGACAGCAAACCCCAAATCTACAGTTGCTCCAAAAGTCCACCGCCTCAAGTTTCAGAACATTTCTTTTGTATTCAGGTATTCCACAGACTCAGGGTTCATTAAGTTGATTGTGGAAATTTAATCTACTGCTCCTGAGGCTGCTGGGAGAGATTTCCCTTTCTCTTCTTTGTTCGCACAGCTCCCGGTGTTCAGCTTTGGTTTTGGCCCCACCTCTGCATGTAGGTCACCCTCAGGCATCTGTTCCCCAGCCAGACAGGAGGGGGTTAAAACACTGGCTGAGTAGGGCTCTCTTTCTCTCTCAGACCTGGGAGATGGAGGGGTATGGTATTCATAATTGGAATCAGGGTGAGCCTGTGGCAGCAGAGGTCAGCATGACATTGCAACAGGCTGTGGCACACCTTGTGTTCTCCTGGGGAAGTTGTCCCTAGATCTTGGGACTCTTGCATGGCGTGCTTCACAGGGTCCCAGGGTGGGGATGTGATTTGGATATTGACCTGTACTTGCACACAGGATTCTTGGTGGCAGTGGCAGCAGCATGAGCGCTTCATGCCCATCTCTGGGGTCTGAGCTGATAGTTGCACTTTGCTTCTGTCTCTTGAGCTCGCTTAGGTGGTGCTCTGCCTTCTGTGGGCACATGAGGAAGGAATTCCCTGTCCTTGTGCACCCTGAGACAATGTTCACTTGCCTCTTAAGCAGATCCAGTTTTCCCCAGACTCCCTCCTGGCTAGTTGTGGCACACCAGCCCCCCTTCAGGATGTTTTCACGCAGCCAACCCCAGTCCTCTTCCTGGGGTCTGATCTGCAAAGCCTGAGCCTCAGCTCCCAGCCCCCACTTGCCCAGGTGGGTGAGCAAACTAGTGTCTCAGGCTGGTGAGTGCTGGTCGGCACCGATCCTATGTATGGGAATCTCTCTGCTTTGCCCTTTCCATCCCTGTTGCTTCACTCTCCTCCGTGGCTCTGAAGCTTCCCCCCCCCACCCCCCTTCTCCATCAGTGAAGGGGCTTCCTAGTGTGTGGAAACATTTCCTCCTTCACAGCTCCCTCCGAGAGCTGCAGGTCCCATCCCTATTCTTTTGTCTCTGTTTTTTCTTTTGCCCTACCCACGTAAGTGGGAATTTTCTCGCCTTTTGGGAAGTCTGAGGTCTTCTGCCAGCATCCAGTAGGTGTTCTGTAGGATTTGTTCCACATGTAGATGTATTTTTGATGTATCTGTGGGAAGAAAGGTGATCTCCACATCTTACTCCTCTGCCATCTTGAAAGTCCCCAGGAAATACAAATCTTAACCACAAGATATCACTTCACACTTGTCAGAATGGTTATCAAAAAGAGCACAATCAACCAATGTTGGCAAGAATAATGAAGAAAAGACAGTCTCTCCAAGAAATGGTGCTTGGATAATTGGATATTCACATTTAAAAGACAGAAACTGGACCCATATCTTACATTACTCATAAAAATGAACTTAATTAGATTCAAGACTTAAATATAAGACCCCAAGTCATAAAACTCCTGGAAGAAACATAGGAATAAAAGTCCTTCATATGGGTCTTGGTAATGATTTTTTGGATATAACAACTAAAGCACAAGAAACAATAATAACAAACAGGTAGACTGCATCAAATTAAAAAGCTTTTGCACAGCAAAAGAAATCATCAACAAATTGAAAACAAAACCTACAGCATTGTAAAAAAAAATTTGCAAACCATTTATCTGGTAAGGGGTTGATATGCAAAACATATGAAGGACTCATACAACTCAATAGCAAAAAGAAATAACTCAATTAAAAAATGAGCAAAGGACCTGAATAGACATTTCCCCAAAGAAGGTATAGGAAAGAGCAACAGGTATATGAAAAGATGCTCAACATCATGAGTCCTTAAGGAAATGCAAATTAAAACCACAATGAGGTATCTTCTCACACCTATTAGAATGAGCATCATTAAAAAGACATCAAAAAGAAATAACAAATACAGGTGTGGATGTGGAGAAAAGAGAACCTTTGTGAACTGTTGGTGGGTTCATAAACTGGTGCAGCCACTATGGAGGATCCTCTAAAAATTAAAAATAGAACTACCATATCAACCAACAATTTTATTTCTGGGAACATATCCAAAGTAATGAAAAAAACTAACTCAGAACGATATCTGCACACCAGTGTTCACAGCAGCATTATTCACAATAGCCAAGATATGGAGACAACCCTAGTGTCCACCAATGGACAAATGGATAAGGAAGTTGTGATATATAAGTATGGTAATGTTACTCAGCTCTACATGAGAGAAAATCCTACCGTTTATGACAACATGGATGATGGATGGACCTGGAAGGCATTATGATAAGTGAAGTAAGCCAGACAGAAAAAGACAAATACTGAATGACTTCACTTGTATATACAGAAGCTATAAAACAAACAAAAACAGCAACAAAAAACTCATAGGAGAAGAGATCAGGCTTGTGGTTACCAAAGGAAGGGGAGAGAGAGAGGAACCTGGAGGACGGTGGTCAAATGTACAAACTTCCAGTAATAAGATAAGTACTAGGGATGTGATGTACAACATGATGACTTTTGTTAATACTGCTGCACAACATATTGGAAAGTTATTGAGAGAGTAATCCTAAGAGTTCTCATGCAAGGAGAATTTTTTTTCTTTTCTTTTTCATATATCTATATGAGAGGATGGATGTTAGGTGAGACTATTGGGGTCATCATTTCACAGTATATGTAAATAAAACACTGTGCTCTATGCCTTAAACTTATACAGTAATATATGTCAATTATTTCTCAATAAAACTAGAAAAGAATGGTTACTTTTCCCCTCTTGCAGCTGGTAGCATAAGAGGATTTTTCTACTATCTAAACCATGAGAACCTGGTAGGGCTCGTTAAAATGTGGTGGTCCCCTAAGACTGGGCCTCTCAGAGTTTTTAACTCTCAAGTTACTCTACACTGAGCCTCCAGAAATTCATCAATTACAGTTTAAAGTGTTCCTTCTGATATTGGCTCTAGTTGTAGTTGTTTGGTTCTGGGCTTCTGCTCCTGATAAGCTGAGATTTTTCTATATCTGTCTGTATGTTTTTAAAGTTTTTCAGTGCTTCAGTCTGCACTGAGATCTCAATTCTCTAATGGATCTAAAAATTGTTTATATTCAGTTTGTTCATCTTTTTTCTTGTTGTACTGATAGGGGTGATGACTTCCAGGCTCTTTACATGTTGGACTGGCCAAATGGATATTGATGAGAGCACTAAAGCAGTTCCATAGGAAAAGGAAAATATATCACCAACAAATGAAACTGAAACAACTTACTATCCATACAGAAAAGAGAAGAAACTTGACCCTAGTCTCACACCATAGAGAAAAAAAATCAAATTGTGATGAGCCATACACCTAAATTAAATGTTATAAAAATTTACTTAAATAAAACATGTAAGAATAAGTTTGCAACTTTGATAGAGGCAAGTATTTCTTAAAAAGAACAGAGAAAGCACAAATGTAGAAGATAAAATTGAAAAATTGGACCTCATTGAAAGTAAAACCTTCAGCTGCTCTTTAAATATAGTTTTGTCTCAAAAGATATACATTAAACTTTCTTAAAACTTTAACCATATCTAAGTTAAGAATTATAGAAACAAATAAGAGGAACCAGTCTAGCTATGTTAAGCAGAAAAGGAGGAATGTAAGTGTATAATATAGTTCACAGAACTCCTTGGGTATTATGAAAACTAAAGCTCTTCCTGCTGGAAAGAGAGCAAAATGATATCAGGAAGCTTTTTTATGGAAACATTGGTGCTGCTTCAATCTGCTTCTGAACAGCTGCTATGCCAGAGAATGAATTCTGGAATACTAATAAAAATAGTCTGAAAAGCCCAAACACCTGTCTTTCTCTGTTTACATTTACTCTCTCAATTTTCAAGTCTTGTCTATACACCTGATTAGGTGATTCTGGTTCAAATGTTGGTACTCCAATCAAAAAGAGGTCTGAGAAATTTAGTTTAAAAATTTGCAACCAATAAATGGAGAAAGTCATATTAAAGTGACTAGAAAGATTTGAACCCATATTTTGATATCTGCCATATTCTATCCCTTGAACTATACGTTTTTCTTTCATTTATAAATTCTAAACAAAAAGTCACTAATTGAAACCTATTTTTGTCTAAAATGCAACCAGACCACAAAATAATTAACAATACACTTTTTACCTTTTCCAAATGAAGACACTGAAATTCTCATCGTTCACTGCATTAATTTATGGTTGATGTTTATTTCTCCCTCTCAGTCTGAATATAATATTGATAATCACAAAAAATTCTTTAAGAGGAAGAGATGAATGAAAATTATTTCATGTGCATTTGATTTATAGGTTTAAGGTCAAATTTTATATGTTTAATATTTTAACATATTCATATGTTAAATAGATATATACTTAATTTCCTTTCTTAATATCTATTTCAGAGATGTTAAGTAAACTTCACTGTGTACCTCATACTTCTCTTTTATTCTGTGCAATTTTATCTTTTTCATATAATCTGTTTATTCTGAATATTTTAAACCAATCATCCTTAACAATATTTTGCTTGTCTGCTGCATTGATATGTTTTTTTCCTAAGTGATTCTCCAATAATATTAATGTTGTCTTCAATGTTTCCTTAGTTCTGATTTTTCATCTTTGATCACTGTGGTCTTTTAAATTTCTTTGAGCATGGAACGCCCCTGTTTAAAATTTTCTTCTTTTTTTTTTATCATATTAAGAATGTTTGAATTGATTTCAGAAAGTATTATAGATTTTTAAGAATGTCTGATTGTATTTTTCTTTTGTAGTTTCATGAAATTTTTATTTATTTATTAAAAAGAATTTGTTTTTGGCTGCACCATGCAGCTCATGGGATCTTAGTTCCCGAACCATGGATTGAACCCATGTCCCCTGTAGTGGAAGCACAGAGTCCTAACCACTGGACCACCAGGGAATTCCCCTTTTTTTCTTTTTTAAAAAATCTCATTTTCTCATATCCAGTGTTCTCTCTGCTCTGTGTAAGGAAAATAAATTTTGTTCCCATTTTGTTCTTTTATATAAATCCTAATTGATCTGTTTCTGGACCATACTATTTCCATATCTGCTCAGGAAAAACTACTGATTTCCTAGTATTTATTTTTTTTAAAATTAAAATGGGTTATTTATGCCTTGGTATCCACTCCACCAACTTTTTTTTTTTTTAAAGAATAACTTCTAAATATATCTTCTCTCCTGAATTTTGTAAATACTTTCTATTTCTAAACGTGTTCGTTCATAGTAATCATAGTTAAGTGCTTTGCAGGGTGTTATTTATCTGCCTCTCTCAGAGAACCTGATCCCATTCAACAAGCTCAACCATTGCCACAGTGTGGCAGAGACAATAATATATATTCATAAATTGACTTATTTTTTTGTTTGCCACATAGAAAAATATATTCCTAACCTGTCTTCCACCCATGTGGGTTCTTATGATTGAGTTCTAGTCAAAGGACTATGGAGAAAAGTCATTTTGATCATGATCCTTTCCCACCCTCTCTATCCTGGTCTATATGAATGGAATTAACTCTCTTATGTTAATATAGATATAAATGGAAGAAGCAAGAATCATTGAGTTTATTGCTTGGAGAAGAGCCTTCAAAGACAGCCATCAAACAAAGAATATTCACAATCAGACTTGTTTTAAGTGGGAAATACAGATTTTTTCTGCAAGAAATTTGGAAATGTGACACTGATAACCTAAATCACTTAGCAGAACAGAAGAGAACTGTGTGACATGTACCTGCAAATTGTTACAGGAGAGTTCAAAACCTCCTACAACTGAGGTTTCTAAAATTGAAATTCCTCACATTATCTCTATAATATATCTTTTAAAAATATTAGCTCACATTAGTTCAAATGGATTTCTATTCCTAGTTCCTCATTATTCTTAGGAGAAAAAAGGCTGTAGTCCTCTGGATTCTGTTATTGGATTTCTTGCCATCTGTCTGCATAATCATTGTGACAGTCAGAATTCCTAGTCACAAGCTGGGCCGGATGCAGCTGCTTTAAGCAGACAATGAGATCATTAAAAGGATATTGTGTAATTCACAGAGAGGGCTGGCAATGAAGGCATGATTTCATATAATCACCATAATTGGCTTTATAGGTGAATTCTACTAAAATTTAGAGAAGAGTTAACACCTATTCTTCTCAAACTATTCCAAAAAATTGCAGAGGAAGGAACACTTTGAACTCATTCTATGAGGCCACCATCATCCTGACACCAAAACAAGCCAAAGATATCACAAAAAAAGAAAATTATAGGCCAATATCACTGATGAACATAGATGCAAAAAATCCTCAACAAAATGATAACAATGAAATCCAACAATATATTACAATATAATACACCATGATCAAGTGAGATTTATTCCAGGGATGAAAGAATTTTTCAATATTCACAAATCAATCAGTGTGATACACCACATCAACAAATTGAAGAATAAAAATCATATGATCATCTCAGTAAATGCAGAAAAAGATTTTGATAAGAGTTCAACATCTATTTATGATAAAAACTCTCCAGAAAGTGTGCATAGAGGGAACATACCTCAACATAATAAAGGCCATATATGAAAACCCACAGCTAACATAACACTCAACAGTGAAAAGCAGAAAGCATTTCCTCTAAGATCAGGGAACAAGACAAGGATGCCCACTCTTGCCACTTTTATTCAAGATAGTTTTGGAAGTCCTACCACAGTAGGTAGAGAAGAAAAAGAAATAAAAGAATCCAAATTGAAAAGAAGTAAAACTGTCACTGTTTGCAGATGACATAATACTACACATAGAAAATACTAAAGATGCTACCAGAAAAACTAGCAGAGATCATCAATGAATTCGGTAAAGCTGCAGGATTCAAAACTAATATATAGAAATCTGTTGCTTTTCTATACACTAACAACAAAGTATCAGAAAGAGAAATTAAGGAAACAATGCCATTTACCATCACATCAAAAATAATAAAATACCTGGGAATAAACCTACCTAAGGAGGCAAAAGACCTGTACTCTGAAAGCTGTTAGGATGCTGATGAAAGAAAATGAAGATGATAACATGCAGATTGAAAGAAAATGAATATGATAACATTGCAGATAGAAAGAAAATGAAGATGATAACATGCAGATAGAAAGCTAGACCATGTTCTTGGTTTGGAAGAATCAATATTGTCAAAATGACTATACCACCCAAGGCAATCTACAGATTCAATGCAATCCTCATTGAAATACCAATAGCATATTTTACAGAACTAGAGCAAGTAATTTTAAATTTGTATGGAAATACAAAAGACCCTGAATAGCCAAAACAATCTTGAGAAAGAAGAAGAGAGCTGGAGAAATCGCACTACCTGATGTCAGACTATACTACAAAGCTACAGTAAACATGTATAAATTTTGAAGGATTTTTTTTTTCTCTTTTTGGGGGAATGATCTTATTACATGAGTATATAACCGAATTGAGTCCTGTTTTGACATTGAATCTATATACGAATGGTTTAAAATACCCAACTGCATATTGTGTGAAAGAAAATGTCCCGCCCAAGACCAAGGTTAATCCAGTTTTCTGGAGAAATAAAAAAAACATTTTCATGATGAATTCTGTCACCACTTTCCTGCTTAACCACCGGTGTCATTAATATATTTATGTATGTATTCATATATATATTCATTCCTTATGTATATCACAAGCCACTTAAATTGTGATAGATATTTATGAAGATTTTTGGGACTTATGAGAGGCTCAAACACTGTACCTCACTAAAAATTACATTTAAATTCTTTTGTTAATATATTCTCAGTCTTTAAAGTTCTCTTGTCTGCCTACCTACTGAGAATTGATAACCATTCAGGGTCAACAGAGTATATTTTATTCTCCTTTTCTCCTTTTTACATCTTTTCTGATATTCAGTCTTCCCCTCTTGGCTTGCCCTGGGAACTTACTAAATATATAATAATATTAATAATATATTGAGATTATGGGGACACACATATATTTTAGACACTATGCATTACAGGTAATGCCTAATTTAACTTTCATCAAAACCTTATGGTATAGGAGTTATTATCATTTTTATTTTTTAGATGGATGAACTATGTATTAAGAAAGTTAACTTGTCAAAATTTTTGTGTGTGAAATATGGTCCTAAAATCTAAGTCATTTATTTCAGAAAGATTGTTATGTGTAGGATTAGAAAAACCTCTAGAGTCCTGGACTTTGCTATAAACATGTGATGGTCGTGGACCTGATTGCCCTCACACATGTGAAATACCTTCTTAGACTCTCTATATTGAAAATTAAAATTGTCTATTTACTTTCCTGTAGGCTCTCATTGACTTCCTAGATAGTAAGCACAAGAGCGCAGGGGTATGTTTGCTTTATTTATCATTTTATAATCAAGGCCTTTTATTGTGTCAATTTCAGTCATTATACCTAGCAATGAATATTTATTGAATGAATGAATACATGGAGTATAATTAAGATATATCAAAGGAGATGAGACATTGGAAACATTATTTACTCAACTGATTTCTGCCTCCAGGAATTAGGTTTCAATGTTAAAATCATTTTACCTGTAAGCATTCGGGGGTTGAAAAATTCAGAATTAAAGGTGGATCATTAAACATCCTGCCAATATGAAGCCCAAACACAAATGATAAAGGATCTATACTCAAAATTGTGTGACTGAGAGTTGAAACTAGTATATCTGCATTCATCCATGTTTAAAGACTTTTTCTTTCTTCAAATAACATGCTTATTTCAACTTCATATTTCAATTTCAGAAACATAAGTATAGACATAAATATTATATTAGTAATATATTATTTCAAGAAATTTGTATAGGGCTAAAATAATCAATATTCACATAAATTTAAATAATATTCCATGAGTTATGCTACAGTGAACACTTACAGATAATATTTGTGAAGACTTTTATGTCATTATCCTTATAGTGTATGTTTATAATGTTCTTTAAATATTACACATTGAATTTCTATTAGGAAATCAAATTATCTAACTTGAATTTATTCAAGCATGATTTATCCATTTCATTCTTTAACAGAGACAGTCATAAACATTAAGTTCTTGTCATCATTCAATATTAAAATTCATAGAGGAAAGGATCAAAGATCAGATGTCTTGCTTCCATTATTTCTAATTTCAAAACTAATTCAGAAGAATATTGAAATCACCTCTTAATGTCAAAAAGAAACTTGTTTTTCCAGTGATTAATCTCACAGATTTCTCCACAAGTTTGACTGTTTCTTCTCAGTGTTTTTCTGTGAACTTCTGTGCCCTGCTTCCTGGGTGTTGGTGACCCTTGAATTTCTATCCTCAGGTCACTGCCCCTTTCTTTTCTGCTTTTAACTGCAGAAGGTAATGTGCTCACACAAGTTATTATATGAGCAATATTCAAATCTACATTTATAGCTTAGTCTAGGACCTACTTAAAAAAATATACTGCTTGCACATTTGAGGCACATGTTAAGACTCTAATTATTTAAAACCTCACAGAAGATTTGCCCCTACTCCTCCAGTGTTCTTATTTTAGGTTTTCACCAACTTCTACCTCATCTTCATGCCATAAATCTTTTTTTTCTTATGCCATAAATCTTTAGGTCATTAAGCTTTTTTTTTTTTAAATCAATGATTTTCAATCCTTTACTGCCTCTCTAAGATATATTTAAAATACGTAAGACCCACATTTTATTGTCACAAAGACAGAAGTATCACTGTTTTTAGTAGACCAAAGCCAGATACCCCCAAATCCTGTAATACACTAGATAATAATAAACAAAGAATCATCCTTCCAAAATGCCAATATTACTGTTTAAAAACAATGTGCTATCCACAGTGTGCCAATCTAAAATCCTCCTTCTTTTACTGCTGCAATATTTTTTACATTTATTTCTTATTTTGCATCTCTAGTACCAATTTTCTGTTTCAAGATCTCATAAGATCTTGGCTATTTTACTGCAATATTTTCTGAGATGTTTGCATGAATTGAATCACTCATGTATTTACTGAACAATTTTTAAGTGCCTTGATTACGCCAGACATTTTTCTAGGCACTGGTGATAGAATAATGAATAAGTTATACAAAGTACATTATTTAAATAACCCCATTCTTGTGAAAGGAGGACAAATAACATGAAATTAAACATACTCAATAACAAATCAGAGAGTAAAAATAATATGTAAAAATAAAAATACTATGTGGTAAGCAGCAACTGAGAAGCAGGGGCAAATTTGAATAGGATGGAGGCACAAAGGGATTAGCAATTATAACAGCATTTGTATTGAACAGATAGGAGACCATCGCAAATAAATTGGAGAGGATAAGTTGTCCAGAGACCGCAATGTGATGAGGTTGGCTGAACAGTCAATAGGCAGATGTCATGGGCCATTGTAGAGAGGGACTATGCATTCCAGCATGCCCCAGATGAGGTCATAAATGTTGTTTGGGTGTAATTATTAATAACGTCCCCTAATGTTCACCCTCAGAAACTTTTACACAAGGAATTATACAGATCAAGGAATTATACAATCATTTCTATTTACAGAATACGTTTAAAAGATTGGCATCTAACATGTACGATAAGTGAGAACTTTTGAAAGGTAACAATGGACAGACATGACCTAATTTAAGTAAAAAACAACACTATTATGTGAAATTTTATAGGTGAGGAAGGAGGAAAGGGAAAGGTGAGAAGATAAAAGATGAAAACGGAATAGAAGTATATTGCAGCCATCCTAGTGAGAGTAACAACGGAATGGATGAGGGTTAGACAGCTCAAGTCCATATGGCAAAATCAACTATAACAACTCCTGCCTTTTTCTATTCTATTGGATCTTTACATTGGCAGCAGCATAAACTCCAGAGAGTTCAACTGAGTGGAAAAGAGAACTGATGCCTGGGTATCTTGGTGCCTTTTTGAATTGCATTTCCTTCTACATCCTAATTTTTACTTTTACCACTACAAACATTGACTTGCTTTCTTTCTCGGAACACTCCACAATGCTATACACATGCTTTCCTTTGCCAGATTTTTCTTCTTACCTGGAAATATTTAAATCCTACCCTTTCTTAATCTATTCATTCTTTGGACTCAGCTCCCAGTGTTATCAACTCTAACTCACCTTTACTGAATTCCTAGTTCACCAATTCATGAGCTCTTCACGGTTATTAAGCAGCAAGTTGTTTAGACATATAGACCAAATCTTATCTTCTGCCCCCATTGGCTATCTGGTGTAACAAATATGCAATTACAGACTTTTAGAATTAACATTATGCATCATTTTGCACCAGCATGAGATATGGGAGGCAGAGACCCTCTTTTTTTATTGGCTTTTTTTCTGCTGGAAATCACAAAGATATAACACAGTTTCAATTATCCTTGGATTTTTGCATTGAGTTTTATTTGAATGCAAACCCATGTTTAAATCAGGCCAATTGTGGTTACATAGTTATATTTACAGGATTTACAATCTGACCCCAATCCCTTACCTCACAGACAAGTACTTCTCCTTCCAAAAAAATACTTTTTTAAAAGAAAATCATCTTTGATTTTCATACTTGTATTCCTAGTGCCTACCTGGTATTTGGATATACATTAGGCACTCAGTAGGTATTAGTTTTAAAAACTGAAGAGCTGCTTTGGTGGAAGTCCTAAACATAAAATTCAATGTTTCTGTAATTGCTACTTCTTCACTGATGATCTAGAAAGTCTACACAAGACTCTGTATACTAGATAAATCAAATGAACCATGAATATTTATTCTTGAAGTAGTAGGTTTCGTATCAGCTGATGGTGACTTTTAGTGATCTGCCACATATGACCCTCACTTCTCAATCAATTCAGATGTTGACATTTAAAATAAAATCATCATATTCTCTAGGGAATTAAAATAACCTAGCAACTTGACACCCACATCATTTTACTTAAAATATACAAGAAAAAGTCTTTTTAATAGCCAGAAATTTTACCTGGTTGCTTTGTTTCTATGAAATTGTACTGACCTTCCATTTATGACTTTAATTTTTTATCTTAATATTTTATCTTTCTAGCTTGCAAGTCCTTTATTGATTACTGTCATATTTACCACCAACAATATATGGTGGCTCCCAAGACTTTAATTTTTTTCTATTATTACAATTCTTTTTAGTATACAATTAATCATGTCAGCATACTGACCAGCAATTTCAAAGTCAAAAAAAAATTTCTTTAGAAATATATTTCTTATTGAGATGAATGGAGATATTTTATTTTATTTGTTTGCTTCAAGTAGTTTTTATTTCCCCACGGATTATTGCTTTGTTAGAATTAGTGTTTGTTTTCATAAGGTATAACCTCTGAGGAAACTTGGTCACATAAATTAGATGGAAATGGAAGCAATTTTAATATGTTTATAGCATACCATTATTCTAGCTCATTTCAAGTTATAAGTCAAAATGTATACAAAAATCTATCATCACAAAATATAATTAATGATTGATCAACTGATAACTAGGCTAAGCACCTTTTCAATTTTGTTTAAATCAAAGGAACAAAAAAACATCTGATAATGTAATAGGATTTGTTTCTCTGTCATTAGGTGCCTGTTAACTTTTTCAATTTTCTGAAATTTTTCAAATGCCTTTAGCAAGTCATAAGACTAATAATTACGTGTATTACAGTTTCATGTACAGAGACATTATTTTATCAGCTTTACAAACTATTTTGGGAAAATAAAAATTATAATATCATTACACATATGCTATTACAGTATTCAAATGAAATGTTTTTTAAAAATCTCTTGTCTGTTTAAATGGTTCTTGTCAAAACTTTAAAATTGAATTTTATCTATTTTCTGCTTTATTGAAGTTTTTATATAATTTAACAATTTAGCAAAAGCAATCTTCATTGTCAAACCATTAGCCAAATCAGATTCAGTTCTCTAGAAAATGTTTATTTTCATTTTTCAATTCATATAACGTATTAATGTATATTTAAAGAAATATTTTAAAAATACAGATATAAATTATGAAATTCAGTTTTAAAGTCATGACCAACAGCATTTACAGGCAATATAATTAATTTGCCTATGTTTATAATAAGCTATGAAATAAGATGATATGTTTCTCATTATCTATATTAAAATAAAGTAGTATAATATGTTGCTAAAATTGTTATTTATGAAGTGAGATGTATGATAAAATAAAGAGTATTATTTCCAAGTACTATTTATGGATGGATATGCAGAACTCTAATTTTGATATCTAAGTAATAAATAAGAACATGAATAAGAAATAAATTCATTTTTAGTTTTAACTATAATTTCCCTTGTATTTAATAAAAAAGAAAATTATATACTGCTAAAATCAAACAGCTAATATAGTAAATAGAAAATACACTATATTATAAGAAAAAATGAGAAATGACCATAAGTGGAATAAATATTTTATGACATTTTAATAAAATTATGTTACCTATTTTATAGAATTATGAACAACTTATCTAAAAGAAGTCACATTGTTTTTTCCTTTAATGTATCCTGAATTAGTTTGACCATCCTGGGAAGCACTCCAGTGACATTTAAAAGATTTGGCATCATAAACAAATTTAGCTTTTTTCTTTTTTCATGCCTTTCCTTTCCACATACTCACTCTTCCTAACGATGAGTTGTGAGAAAGCTTAAAAACACTGCTTACTCTTAAACACTGCTTAATCATTTTTATCTTTTGATATTTTATTTGATTTAGACAGAAGAAGAAAATCACTTTCACCAACTTCTCTACAGTATCTTTGAATTTTAAATATCTCAACAAGTGCCAAAATATTTTGCTTCTAAAACCTCATTAACTCAACAAAAATATGTATAAAAAAGCACACGTTTTATGATATAATAGATCATAAAAGGGACTTCTGCAAGAACCAATAATTTGAATTGACACTTTCTTTCGCATCCCAGGTGATTTCACACCCAGGAGTAAATACATCAGAATAAAATTCCAGACAGCAAGAGGATGTATTTCTTTTTTTGGGTAGGAGATTTCGGGGAAGAGGATGTGGAAAAGGTGAACCTAGAGACACATATAGGTTAGTTCTCAGGCAGATCAATTTTAGTAAAGATACCATAGGGAAATTACAGATGTGGAAATTTATTTTTATAACACTATCCATGTTCCCTCCATTAACCTTGGAAATGCTTCGTGTAGTGCATTCTAAGAACTGTGGTATCAGAAGTTTCATCTAGGCTAATTAGCATAATATTACACTGATCTGAAACATGAATAAGTATTAGCTAATTTATTGTTATAATCCACACAACTACTGGAGTGAGGAGGGGTTTTGAAGTGTATTAAAAATCCTCATTCATTATCAAATGTTACACATTTACCTCTATCAGTAGATTTCTGAGTTTCTCTTATAGAATGTTTGATAATTGTTTAATTGAGGGGAAGTATATAACTAAATACATTTTGTGTACCAATTACATATAATTTTCCCATTTAATAAATAATTTTGACTATTTATTATATTTCAGTATTTATATTGGCTTCTACAGATAAAGTGATGGCCAATCACTAACTCCATCCTCAAGTAGTCCATAGTGTATCAGCAGAAGCAAGTTAAGTAGACACAATCAATGCAGAGAGTGGGGCATTATGATAGAATTAGCAGAAAAGCCACTGGAAGGATATGTATGCCAATTTTGGACTGGAAGAAAGCTTCCTGAAGGAAACAGATACAGTGCAATCTCTGGACTGTGAGACGAATTCATGGAAACAACAGAACTATGTAGGAACATGCTTTGATATAAAGATCACCTATCATCACTTCAATACATTTTCTACAGTTGTGTACAAAGTGTTGAATTATGTCAACATAGTTCTTTCAATAGGTAATAGCAATTTCCTAAATATTTGACTATTCTTATTATCTGGTACTCTGCTTATTGTGTATCTCTATGTATTGGAAATTTTATAAATATAAACAATGCAAATGAGACAGATAATATAATAAAGTTGAGATAATATTCTCAGAAAGAAAGATTATAATTATTACAACATAAGTGACTATGAATGGTGGTTAATTCTAATGCAGATAATCGTGCATCTTATGTATGTGCATGCCTACATGGATATGTGTATATATGTGTGGGTGTGGACATGGGTCAGTGTGGAGTGATGTGAAAAATTCCATCTATCCAAATTAGCTGTTCACTTAGGAAAAGTTACAAAAATCAAGTAATTTGGAATTTAAAAATTATTCAGGGTATGCATGTTGTACTAGGTTGTGAACTAAATCCTAAATAAAATGTGTTTGCTTCAAAGTTCTTTGTTTACTTTGCAGACAGAACAGAGAGCTCGACAGTAAGAAATGACTCCATAGTTTCATAGTTGTTCAGGTAAATCAGTGTAACAGTCTGTGTTGCAGTGGTCCCAATTTTTAATCTTTAATATATGACTGATCTGTATCTTGCCTATGATTTTTTGACCCAATAAGCTCAGAACAATAGGGCAAAACTGACTCACGAGGTGGTCAAATGGCTTTATAACTGAAAACATTTTAGAAATAAGACGATGAAGTATTTCAACCCACAGTATTAATGTGTTTTTGCAGCCTAGAAAGTTGTTTTATTGCAGTATACTTATTGTGTTTATTATTGAAGATTAATCTTTAAGAGAATATGAAATAAGAGAGAACCCAGAACACTAGGCATGATTTTAATTTGAAAGAGGAAATTGGAACTGTTAAGTGTGTGAGGTTAAGTCACATAGCATAATCAGATTTGTTAAGGCTTGTAAATGATATTGGAATGTGTAAGAGAACTTAATTTACTACATTTATTATTTTGGCTTATTATATTTATAAGATTTCTTTAAATGCTTAGAAATAGTTTACTTGATAAATTCTAATAGTATTCTAGGAGGTATTGAGAGTACTTAAGAATATCATTTTAACTCCAGAAATATAGAATAAAATGTTATTGTAATTTAATTAGCCAAATTTGTAAATGGAGTATGATCATTTGGGGAAATTTAATATTTTAACTTGTTCCATGAAACATTAATTAAATCACAAGGAAAATAAATACTATTTGCAAATTTGAATTGTAAGCTAAAAATAATTTAGGTTTTCAAATGTATACGGTTAATAAATTAAATTCAAATATGCATGCACAAACTGCAATTACCCTACACAGACACACACACACACTCACATACATACTCATACAACATTAGAATATCAAACATTCTAAATGACATCAGCTGAGTGACCTTGAGAGACTATCTTAACCTCATCAATTTCCCTTTGCTGTAAAATAAGGATAATAATAGTATCTAACTCATAGAGTTGATCTGAGCAAGTAGAGCATTGAATGATATAATAAATGTAAAAAAGATTCAGAAGTTGCTTGACTTCAAAAACATGCTACAAAATGATAACTTTATAACCTAAACAATGACATCACATGGCACTATACTACATTCAGTGAGATTTTTCTTCCTCTAGTACGAAATATTGCTTATTTGTTGACCTTCAAAATGAGATGTTGCTTTAGGTTACAATTTTCTTTCTTTCCACTGTATACTGATAATTATTTGGAAATGCCGTTACTCAGAAATATATATAAAAGATGATTTATGAAACTCAAGGTTTTTTCATGTGTCCATAAATAATTATTGAATATCTAATGTTTGCCAGGAATGCAGCTGAGTCCTGGGAATCAAAAGTGAACCAGATGACACACAGAGTAGATCAAGGTTTTTTAAAAATATAAAATAGTAGTTAACATTCATTAAACACTGACTATGGGTTAGGAAAATGTCCTGAGTCCTTGTGTACTGTATCTCATTTCTCTTTAATGGCATTTTTATGAGGAAGGTATTATTAATCATTCATTTGACAGATGACAAAACTGAAGCTTTGAGAGTTTCAGTTACTTGCTCAGGGCCTTGGAGATAGGAACTAGTAGAATTGACATTTAAAACCTTATTCACCAATTTTATTGTTTCAAAATGACTGCTGTGTGTTGAAAGAGAGTAAATTTTTGTGTAAATTAGTCTGACTTACATTTCTATGTAGCATATATCTATGACATTCTATGATTATGACATATGTAACTTAAAATTTTTTAACAGCTTTATTGAGGTATAATTGATATAAAAAGTGAACTGCACACACTTAATATGTACAATTTGATGAGTTTAGTTGTATGCAAAAATCCATGAAAGCATCACCACAATAGAGGAAATAGAGCCAATGCCTCTCAAAGTTTCTTTGTACATTTTTGTTTTTTTGTTTTTGTGGTAAGAATACTTAACATAAAATCTACTCTCTTCATACATTTTGAAGTGCACAATAATGTATTGCTTACCATAGGTATTATGTTATACAACAGATCTCAAGAAATTATTCTTTTGCATAATTGAAACTTTATACCCATTGAACAGTAACTTCCTACTTCCTCCATACCCCAGTCCCTGTCAACCCCGTTCTACTCCCTTCTTCTATGAGTCTGATTATTTTAGGTATCTCTTATAAGTGGAAATATTTAGCATTTGTCCTTCTGAGACTGGCTTACTTCACTTAGCATAATGTCCTCCAGGTTCATCCATTTTTTGCAAATGGCAGGATTTCATTCTTTACTAAGGCTAATAATATTCAATTATATAGGGATACATATATAGATATAATCTCACATTTTCTTTATCCATTTATCTCTTGATGGAAACTTGGGCTGTTTCTGCATTTTAGCTATTGTAAATAATGCTGCAATGAGCATGGGAATGCAGATATCTCTTCAGGATCCTGATTTCAATTATAATGGATATATAGCTAGCAATGGAGTTGTTGGATCATATGGTAGTTTTACTTTTAATGTTTTGAGAGACCATTATACTGTATTCCAAAGCAGCTGTACCATTTTACATTCCCAGTTTACAAGAGTTCTAAGGGTTCCAATTTCTCCACGTCCTTGCCAACACTTGTCATCTTTTGACTTTTTGATAACAGCCATCCTAACAGGTGTGAGATGATATTTCAGTGTGTTTTGATTTGCATTTTCTTGATGATTAGTGATGTTGAGCACCTTTTCATATACATATTGGGAATTTGTACATCTTCTTTGGAGAATGTCTGTTCAACTCCTTTGCCCATTTTTAATCTTTCTTTTTAAAGATTTTAAGTTGTAAGCATTTCATATATATGTATATATGAAATGCTTACATTTCTTGTATTTAATATATATATATATACACACACACACATATATATATATATATATATATATATATATATATGTTGCATTAACCCCTTATCACATGAGTGGCTTGAAAACATTTTTTCCCATTTCCATAGGTTGACTTTTCACTTTTTAAATTGTTTCCTTTGCTGTGCAGAAGTTTTTTATTTCACATAGTCCCACTTGTCTATTTCAGCTTCCGTTAACTGTACCTGTGCATGTGGTGTCATATCCAAGAATCCATTGCCAAGACCAATGTCAGAAATCTTTTCTCCTATATTTTCTGCTAGGAAATTTACAGCTTTCTTATGTGTAAGTCTTTAATCTCTTTTGAGGTGATCTTTGTGTATAGTTTAAGATACGGGTCCAATTTTAATATTTTGCATTTGAATATCCAGTTATCCTAGCACCATTTGTTGAAGAGACTGTCCCTCCCCATTGTATGTTCCTGGCACACCTGTCAGAGATCCGTTGACCATATATGCATGGGTTTATTTATGGGATCTCTATTCTGTTCCATTAGTTTCTGTCTCTTTTTATGCCAGTACCACATTGTTCTGATTACTGTATTTTTGTAATATATTTTGCAATCAGGAAGTATGATGACTCCAGTTTTGTTCTTTTTTCTCAAGATCACTTTGGCTATTCTGGAACTTTCATGGTTCCATATGAATTTTAGTATTGTTTAGAAGATATTAAGTGGTATATACCTGTATCTCTCTCTGTATAATTTATATATAACATAATACTTCAAAATTGTAAATATTTGAGTTTTCCTTATAGATCAAAGATAAAATAAAAGTATTTAACATTGTTGTTATAGACTAATATATGGATTAGTCAAAAGGAGACACATATTAGAGAAAACACATTTTCGTTTTTTTCTATGAATTGATTTCTAATATGCATCTCATATATTACCTTCTTTCTCCTTTGATACCTTTGGAATGAATTAAAGTATGTTTCAGGTAATTTCAAAGCTATCTAAAAAAGTCTAAGCCCAAGAAGTTTTAAAGTCGTGATCTAAATAATTTAAAAAAAATTTTGCAGCAAGATATGTGCCTTAATATTTTATATGTATATATATAGTATACATTTGCCATAACCTTTAATTTTATTTATTATGTATATTAAAAACTGATTCTAATTCATGTCTATTTGCATATGAGGTATATAAAATCAATTTTCAAAAATTTCACCTTCTTTTTAGTACAGAATAAAAATATGTCACAGTTATTCAATAAAAGATAACAATATTAGAGACTACTATGTATGATTCATTTTTTTTTTGTTTTAAGATGAATAGCCACAATTAGAATCTGACATTATAAAAACTGGAGATAAATGTATTCCTTAAAATATTAACTAGTAAAAATGGAATATTTAATACTTTTGGAATGATTAACCATGTTACTAAAAAAAGCATTTTATTCTTCTTCTAAGTATTAATAATTGATCATCCTAGGACAAATTTAAGGAAAATTAGGAGGTACTCAAATGTTGTGTTCCAGTCCCTAACAACCTTTGCTTACCTGAAATGGAATTCTTCAGATTAAAAATATCACTTTTTATCAAAACCCAATAACTGTGTATAATACAATAAAATGTGATTTTGCAATTAAATAATATGAACCTTTATGCCACTTTTGACTTTTAGGCAACTTTGTGTTCAAAGTTATTTTAGAGAAGTTATAAAAGGTCCTTTCTCTACAGATTTCACAGCAGCTCATTTCTAGCTCGGTGCACTGAAGTGAGCATCTTCAAAATGTGATCTTTTTTTGAGGTATCAACAAAGGAAGATGACATCAAAATCTTATCTTATACTCCTTATTAGGAACTTTGTTTTCCTCAACATGGAAAAAGGGCTGGATTCACATTTATATCTAACTTCCACCTGTGACAGCGTTTGCTTGGCAGATCAGGCCAATAATTTTGTCTTTATAAAGAATAGAAATGACACTATTAATGACACAGTGTGAAAGACTGACTACCTTGTCATCTGTATAGTTACCTGCTTACCAGGCCCATAATGAATGCTAGTTGGTTTTTTAATTGCCATTTCACATTATCTTTACATTTTTGAGTCTCTTTTTATTTTTCTTCTTCTAGTATCTTGCTTTACCTGGGATTTTTTTTTTAATGTTTGTACGCTTCCAACCTTAAAAGCAATGGATGAATCCATGACATATTTTTCTTATGAACATTTAAAACATATGCAAAGGAAGAGGGAAAAAAGGAAGAAGACTATAGGTTAGCATAATCAAGAGTTATTTCTTCACCAATTATGGCAGTGGAAATAAGAACAATATAGAAGAGGAAGAATGTGTGACTCCTTCTTTTCTGTCTAGGGACATTAATTCCCAAAGGGAATAATGATTTGAAGGTGTGTGTGTGAGTGTATGTGTGTGTGTTTGCCGTTATAAACAGGAGGGTGAAAGAAGAGAAAGAAAAATCCACAGGAAAATTTTTCCTCAAACTTTGAAATTCTTCTAAGAAAAAATTATAGGCAAGGCATTACTTCTGAACTATCTAGTCACTAAGTTGGCAGGGGAACAAGGAACAAAATCACAGTCTATGTGTAATAAAATCCTCATTTACCATTGGACCTGCAAAGGCAATATCCGTTGATCTTTGAAAACAAAGTATTTCTTGGGATTATTTTTAAGCAGAGCTTCAATTAGGACACTCTGAGAGCATTTCTAGAATTTGTAGGGTGTAACTTTTCTAAAAAGACCTAAGAAGTGAAAAGGCAAATTCTCATATTGTTCACAAATTATACTTTCTCTTTTTAACAGCTTTATCGAGGTATAATTGATAAACAAAACCTGCAGAAATGTTTAACATATACAGTTTGAAGGGTTTGGGCATATGCATACACCTATGATGCTATCACCACAATCAAGATAATAGACATAGTCATCACCTCCAAATAAGTCTTTGTGTCCTTTTATTATTATTTTTGTGTGTGTAGTTAGAATGTTTAACATGAGACCTACTTTCTAACAAATTTTTAAGTATGTAATATCATGTCCTTAACTATAGCTACTACATAGATATCCAGAATTTGAGCACTTTGTCATATAATTGTTGGCCATTTATCTGTTCAAGTCTTTTGCCTATTTTTAATTATTTGTTTTTGCTTTTTTGGTTGTTGTTGAGATGTAGAAGTTTCTTATACATTTTTGATATAAACTTCTTCTTAGATAAATGGTTTGCAAATATTTTCTTCCATTCCATAGGTTGACTTTCACTCTTCTTTTTTTTTTTTTTTTCTGTGCAGGGCAGAAGTTTTTTAGTTCAATGTTGTCCTATATGTCTACTTTACTTTTGTCTTCTGTTTTGGTTTCATGTCCAAGAAACCATCGCCAAAACCAATGTCAAGAGCCTGTTTCTCTAGTTTTCTTATAGGAGTTTTACAGTTTTAGGTCTTTCATTTAAGTTCTTAATCCATTCTGAGTTGATCTTTGAATATGGTGTAAGATAGAAGTTCAGTTTCAGTCTTTTGCATGTGAATATCCAGTTTTCCCAATACCAGTTGTTGAAGAGACTTCCCTTTCATCTTTCTGTATTCTCAGCATCTTTATCAAAGGTCAGTTGACTATATATGTGTGAGGATTTTTGCATCAAGGGATTTTGGCCTGTAATTTCTTTTCCTGCAGTATCTTTGTCTGATTTTAGTATCCAGGTAATGCTGGCCTCATAAAATGAGTTGATAATGTTCCCTTTTCTTCAAAATTTTGGGAGTTTGAGAAGGATTGGTAATCATTCTTCTTTATATATTTGATAAAATTTACCAGAGAAGCCATCTGTTCCTAGGCTTTTCTTTGCTGGGAGGTTTTTTTTTTCTTGTACTTTTTTTGATTCAATCTCTTTAATCACTGGTCTGTTCAAATTTTCTATTTCTTTATTGTTCATACTTGATATGTTGTATGTTTCTAAAAACATATTCATTTTTCTAGGTTATCCAAATTTTGACATACAGTTTTTCATAGTGAAGTCATATCAAGTATGTTTTCCAACTCACAGTGTGAAACTGGAAGTCAATAATTATTAATCAATAAGAAGGAGAAGCGGAAAATTCACAAATACATGGAAACGAAAAAATATATTCCTGGGCTTCCCTGGTGGCACAGTGGTTGAGAGTCCGCCTGCCGATGTAGGGGACACGGGTTCATGCCCTGGTTCATGCCCAGGCACATTGCATGAGCCTGTGCTCTGCAATGGGAGAGGCCACAACAGTGAGAGGCCCGCGTACCGCAAAAAAAAAAAAAAAAAAAATTCCTGAACAACCAGTGGTCCAAGAAAAAATTCAAAACGAAAATCAGAAAATATATTGGGACAAATAAAAATAAAAACACAACATACTAAAACTTATGGTATGTAGCAAAAGCAGTCCTAAGAGGGAAGCTTACAGCAATAAAAATCTATGTTAAAAGGAAGAAAGATCTCAAATAAAGAAACCTAATTTGACATAACAATAAATTAGGAAAAAGAAACAGGTTAAATTCAGAGTTAGCCAAAGGACGGGAATAATAATCAAATAAAAAATAAAGAAAATAGAGAACAAAAAATAGAAAAAATCAACAAGTTGATTTTTGAAAAAAATAAACAATTGAGAAAGCTTTAACTATATTAAGAAAAACAGAGAGAAGTTTCGAATAAATAAATTAGAGATGAAAAATAACACATTGCAATTAATGCCACAGAAATAAAAGAGACCATAGGAACTACTGTTTTTTCTCCTTTGTTTTATGTAAAATACAAAATTTCATTTCAAAGGAAACATGTTAAACTGAAGTTTTTTTCAATAAAAATTCAGCAGAAGTGAGCTTATGTGATGTTAAGCCTTAATTACTGCTTACATATTTTTAAATTGTAAAAAACAAAAATATAATAAAATAATCATAAACTTCTAAAAGATACTGTTCAAAAATACAAATAGCAAGAAATGGAATAAAAGGTAAATGATATTACAAAATCTACACAAAATACATGGAGAGAAATTCCAGCATTAACTTTCTTTCAAAGTACCTAAAAATGAAACTGGAATGAATCAGAAACTTTTTTTTTCCTTTAAATTTTCAAGTAGAAATGGGGTTTGTCAGGCATTTCAACCAAGTAGTTGAACTCTCAATTGTTTAATTGTCAAAGACTCTTGAACATTTAAAAAAAAACAAACACTGAAGCATTAGAATCTGAAATGCTCAATCATTTTCTCTTGTAAAACTCATTGGCAAAATGTTCCCATGGGAACAAACCCAATTCCTTAAACACAGAATGTGTCTTTTTCAATTCTCCTATTGTAGCATCTAAATTCAGATAGTACCAGAAAAAAATAACTAAAATTTTATGCAATAAAATAACACACTTTGATGGCTTTTGAGCTGAGTCATTGAGTTCTAAATGTACCATTCAACTGGCATTTCCCATTTGTTTAAAATAATCTTAACTCAAATAATGAATATTCACAGTACCCTGCTACTTTAATTTGGGATAAAGCTCAACAGAAAAAAGAAGTAGTGTAAAGAGAGTGCCTGTGCAATACTATATATATGTAAGTACATATATATGTAAGTACATATATACACATGTATGTATATAGAAATACAAACATATATGTATGTGTAAGTATATACATATATTTGATAAAATTGCATGATGTATCATCTGCAAACAGAAACAGTATTATTCCTTTCTTTTTGATTTAGATGCCTTATTTCTTTTTCCTACCTAATTGCCTTGGCTAAGACTTCCAACACTATATTGAATAGAAGTGGCAAGAGTGGGCATTTTAATCTTATTTGTGATCTTAGAGGAAAAGCTTTCACCTTTACCATCAAGTGTGATGTTAGGTGTGTGTTTGTCATATATGGCCTTTATGATGATGAGCTACATTCCTTCCACACCTAATCTGTTGAGAGTCTATCAGAAAATGCATATATATTTTGACAAATGCATTTTCTGCATCTATTGATATGGTCATATGATTTTTCTCCTCCTTTTTTTTAGTGTGGTGTACAACATTTATTTATTAGCTAAATTGAACCATCTTTACATCCCAGGGATCAGTATCACCTGATCATAGTGTACAATCATTTTAATGTGCTAGTAAATTTGGTTTGCATTACTCTGATACTATACTCAGACAAGGACACTATAAGAAAAGAGAATAATAGGCCAATATTCTTGATGTCATAAATATAAAATTCCTCTACAAAATATAGAAAACAGAATTAAGTTTGGCTTTTTAATGATACCTTAACATTTCTTACCTGTTTATGCTGTCAGGGAATCTGCTATCATGTAAGGAAATCTTTAAATGCTATATTTCTACAAATTTTTAAGTCTCACTCACACAAAGGCTAAAGAATGTATTAGTCTTGTGAAAATAAAAAAACAGAGCTTTGATCTAAGTCAAAACATTAAAGTTGGTTAAATCAATCCTTTTTTATCTATTATATATTTTCCTCACCCAATCACTGACTCATTCAACAAATGATTGTTTTAAATCTACTGTATTATGGGAACCATGATGAATTCTGAGATATTCAGTGATGAATGAAAGACATAATCCCTGAATGACTGAACATTCAGTCTTGAAAGAAGAGAGATATAGGAAAGGTAATGCAAGTATTAAGGATAATACTAATGTATAGGTGTTACTGGAGCATGTGACAGTGAGACTGACATTTATTTGTGGAAAAGAAAATCTTCAGTGACATTGAATGTGAAACCAGGTATAATAAGAATTAGCTATTTGATGATGCTGGTACAGAACATTTCAGGGAGTGAGACTTGAATGTGTGAAGGTCCTGATACATCATAGAGGAATTTCAATATCTGGATAAAAGAGGACACATATATCAATAGAGGGTAGAGGACCCAGATGGAGAGTGGCATGGGTGAGTTTGGGGAGATAAGCAGGGCAAGTTAGACCATGTTAAGCATTGTTTTTTTTCCTTCAAGTAAGAGCAATAGTAAAATATTGAGGAGTTTTTATCAGAGTAGTACCATGATAATTTTCTGCTTAAACATTGTCACTCTGGCTCAGAATGGAGAATGAATTAGAGTAGAAGATTTGGCTGAGTTGGTGTTGGTAAATATGGAGAGAAGTAGACAGTTTAGAGAAATATTTGTGAGGTGGAAACAAAAAGATTTGTTCTTTGTTCCCATATATAGCATTTTGTACTTGAGAAACAGTGGAAGTCATTATTTCTGATTTGGATATATTTTTGTGGGCTTCCCATAAAACATCCAAGTGAAAATGGTTTTATTCTTACTATTTATATTGTTCTCAGGTAATTTAACATATTCTTTTCAAAAAGTAGGCTGTAAGATTTTCATGAGTGATTATATTTATTTTGCTTCCCTTTTGAAGAATGATATATAGTGTAGAAGCTTAACAAGAGAGCTTGAACAAGGATTAGAAAAAAAGAACAAACCCTATATCTACCGAAGAAAAATGGAAATATGCAAATTCAATTATAATAGATTGGTTTATTTAATGCAGATTGTATTGTTAAATATCTACTTTAATTTACAAACCAAAGTAACTTCTACCACTAAGAACCATTAGATTGTAGAAAAACCAAAAGACCTCTCTTTTAGTAATTTCTGATTTTTATATTTAAAAAGATAATTAAAAATGTTCTTTTACACCAGTTGAAAATAAAAATAACCATTTCATATAATTTGTAAAAGCAACTCAGCTCATGACAGATAGTTGGAATTGATTGTGCTTATTTACCAACTCTTACTCTTTGGTTTTGAATATAAAACACAAGACGCCATCTATAAATTTTCTTGCCAAAAGTTTGAATCTGAGTCTAATTAATCCTCTAGATCTAATGTTTATTTACAGGAAATTTGAGGGATGGGAAAAACAATTAAGGGATACCAAAAGACACAAACAGAAAAATCCACGATGTGGAACACTCTCCAGGGCAACTGACAAGATTTCTGAAACAAGTCAATGACTAAAAGCAGTGTGTTGAGAAGCGGGTCTTGTCTGGATTTAAAAATAAGAATGAGAGAAAGAGTCTTTTTTTCAAAGAAGAAAAATAAATGGTAAGATAACAATTTAGAGGATATTTGATATAGTAAAAAGAAGTCATAAACCATGGATTTTATGACATTCTTTATGAGGTCAAACCAGGCTTCCTGCAAGGACATCTTTGACCCAGAGGCAAGGAACTGAGGGCCTGGATTAAGGAGTGGACTAGAAGTTTATTCAGATTTCTGTGCTACATTTTCTGAGAAATATACATTTTGGTACCTTCGGCTATTAATGTCTACTTGGTATGGCTTCCATATTACTGTGTCAAAGTTGTTGTGAGAAAAATATTAAAGTGTCCCATGTCTAATATTTTAACTATGAAGATGGTATTGTGTTTGTGGCTGAGACTGAGTTGCCTGCGGCCTGACAGGAAAGCTGAGCTATTATGACAACAGTGAAACCAGGTCACATAGCAGAAAATTTGGATACATACTGCATTCTTTAGGCAAGATTCCTAGAAATATTGAGACTATTCCCAAGACTGTTTTCAAGCTGATGCAGAGTAAGATCACAATCTAACCTACCAGTGGCCCTCTGACATCAGGTTTGTAAGCATTTTACTTAGTGCCTTAAGGTCAAAGTAGAATTACACATATATAAATGTATATATATATAATATTTATTTATTTATTTATATACATAAATGTATATGTACACATAAATACATATTTATTTATGTGTATATATATATATATATATATATATATAAAATGTTCATCACTTCACTTTTTATTGGATTATGGAATGCACCCAGAGAAGAATACACATGTAAACATTTTTAAATCATAAATTTTAAACATAAAATTAAAATATCTTTAAATACATTAACAATTTATATGTATGCCAGGGAAAATGTTATCATAATAAATATTTTCACTACTTAATAATGGATAGCCTGAACTCAAAGCCAAATTATATATCAATACATTTCATTTATCACATTATTTTCATATATGTGAAGCCATACTTTTTGCTCATCAAAAGGATCCAGAAATTATTGAAAGATGTATTGGTTAAGGTTCTGTTAGTATTCTGGCAAAACTAAAACAATGAGTATCTTATACTTAAAATTTATAAGTTTGAATGCTTTAATTCATGAGAAAATGGGAAATATATACCCAAATAACTCCATAGTACATTCAGCTAAGAGTTTCTTTCTCATATTCAATATTAAAGAATTTGATGAGGTTTAAAATATTCCACATTGATAGCCACCAAATACTATATATGATTTATTTTTCCAATATGTGTAAAATGATCAAATATTGGGTAAAGGCAATTTAACAAATGAAATATAAATTTCTTTTATATATACATATTTTCTGTTTATGATGTATGCTTTTTATAACCTTTTTGAAACAGCTTTTATTTATCTCTGCTCTAATCTTTATTTTTCCTTCCTTCTGTTAGCTTTCAGTTTAGTTTATTCTGCTTTTTCTTGTTTCTTAAAGTGTAAAATTAGATTGTTGATTTGAGATCTTTCTTGTGTTTTAATGTAAACCTTCATAGCTCTACATTCCCCAGTTAGTACTGCTTTTGCTCTATCCCATAACATGTGGTATGTTGTGTTGCTGTTTCATTCATCTCTAATCATTTTCTAATTTCCCTTGTAAGTTCTTCTTTGGTTGTTTGATTTTGTTGTTTAACTGCCACAAATTTGTGAATTTTCCAGTTTTCCTTCAGTAATTAATTTCTAACTTCACCCTGTTGTAGTTGGAGAAGATAGTTTGCACGATCTCTGTCTTTTAAAGTCTACTGACATGTAATTTGTGGTTTAACACATGGTCTACCCTGGAAAATGTAACATGTGCACTTGAAAAGAATATATATTCCTCTATTGTTGGGTAGTGCTCTGTATATATCTGTTGGATCTCCTTGGTTTATTGTTTTGTACAAGTCCTCTATCTCCTTACCTACCATCTGTCTATATGGCATCAATGGTAAATTCTATCAAATATAAAAAATAAACTAATGCCAATTCTTCTCGAAGTCTGCCAGAATTTAGAAATAAGGGAACATACCTAACTCATCCAGGAGGCCAGAATTTCCCTGGTATCAAAGCCAGACAAAGCCACTGCAAGAAAAGAAAACTACAGGCTAAAATGCTTTATGAATATAGATGCATTATTATCAAATTGAATTCAGCAGCACACTAAAAGGTTTTTTTATACCATGACCAAATGAGGTTTATTCCTAGAATGCAAGGGTGGTGTAGCATACGAAAATTAGTCAATTTAATATACCACATTAGCAGAATGAAGGAAAAAAAAAACAAATCATCTCAGTTGATGAAGAAGAAAACTTGAAAAAAATTCAACATCCTTTCATGATAAAAAAGTTCAACAAACTAGGAAGTAAACTATTCATCACAATAAAAGCCATTATATGAGTAACCTATAGCAAACAGCATACTTAATCATGAAAGACTAAAAGCTTTTCCTCTAAGATCAAGAATAAGGTAAGGATACCTGCTTTGGCCACTTGTAGTCAACAGAGTACTAGAAGTCCTAGACAAAGCAATTAAGCAAGAAAAAGAAATAAAAGCATCCAAACTGGAAAGAAAGAAGTAAAATTATCTCTGTTTGAAAATGATATCTTATAAGTAGAAAACTTTAAAGATTCCACACACACAAAAATGTTAGAACTAATAAATTCATCAAGGTAGCAAGAAACAAAGTCAATACACAAAACTCAGTTTCATTTCTATACACTAACAATGAACAAACTGAAAAGGAAATTGAGAAAAAAATTCACTTACAATGAAATTAAAAAAAAAAAGAATACTTAGGAATTAACTTAACCAAGGATGTAAATTATTTTCACACTGAAAATCACAAAACACTGCTTAAAGAAATCATGAAAGACATAAATAAATGGAAAGACATCCCATGCTCATGAATTAGAGAGCTTAATATTGTTGATATGTTGATACAATCCAAATCAGCCTACAGATTTAATGCTATCTCTATCAAAATCCCAAAGACATTTTTTGAAGAAATAAAAAATAATCCTAAAATTCATATGGAATCTTAAGTAAACTCAAACAGCCAAAATGATCCTGAAAAAGAACAAATCTAGAGGACTCACATGTCCTTTGTAGCAAAACATGCTACAAAGCTACAATAATCAAAACAGTGTAGTCCTGACATAAAGATAGACATAGAGACCAATAGAATAAAATAGAACATTCAGAGATAATATTAGGTCAGATTATTTTTGACAAGAGTTCCAAGACCATTCAACAGAGGAGAAAGTCTTTTCAGCAAATGGTGCTGGGAAAATTAAACATTCACTATTAGAATAAAGTTGGACCTTTACTGAATATTATATACAAAAAATATCTCAAAATGAATTTGTGACATAAATGTAAGATCTAAAACTATAAAACTCCAAGAAGAAAACAAAGACAAAAACTTTATGACACTGTATTTGTCAATGATTTCTTGGATATGACATCAAAGGCATAGGCAACAAAAGAAAAATTAGACAAATTGGATTTTATTATATTTTTTCAATTATGCATCAAAAGATACTATGAACAGAGTAAAAAGAAAACCCACAAGATGAAAGAAAATATTCACAAATCATAGTTTTGATGAGGTTTTAATATCTAGAATATATGGAGGACTCCTAACACTCAAAAGTAAGAAAACAGCTTGGCTCAAAAATGGGCAAAGGACTTGAATAGACAGTTCTCCAAAAAAAGACATGTGAATGACTAATAAGCTCATGAAAATATTATCACCATTACTAATCCTTAGGGAAATGCAAATCAAACCACAATGAGATACCACCTCATGCCCATTACGATGGCTAATATTAAAATGAAACAAAACAAATACAGAAATAACAAGTGTTGGTGAGGATGTGAAGAAATTTGGAAACCTTGTGCATTGTTGTTGTAAACTAAAATGTTACAGCTGCTGCCAACACAGTAAGGTGATTCCTCAAAAAATTAAAAATAGAATTACCATATGATGCAGCAATTCCACTTCAGGGTATATAATTAAAATATTTCAAAACAGGTCTTGAAGAGATATGTGTACACCAGTGTCCATAGCAGTATTAGTCACAATAGATTAAACATGGAAGCAGCCCAAATGTCCACTGAAAGATGAATGGATAAGTAAAATATGGTATTTATATATAATGGGATATTAGCCTAGGAAAGAAAGGAAATTCTGACATATGTTACAACACGGATAAACCTTGAAGACATCATAGTAAGTGAAATAAACCAATAGCAAAAAACCCAATATTGTATAGTTCCACTTATATGATGTACCTAGAGTAGTGAAATTCATAGAGACAGAAAGTAGAGAGGCAGTTTCCAGGGACTAGGGGTAGGGAAAAATGGGGAATTATTGTTTAATGGATATAGAGTTTCAGTTTTGCAAGAAGAAAGCATTTTGGAGATACATGATGGTGATGTTTGCATAACAGTATGGACACATTGAATGCCATTGAACAGGACACTTAAAAATGGTTAAAATGGTAAATATTATGTTTTGTGTATTTTATCACAATAAAAAGCAATGAAAAGAGAGACAGTTTTAGTTTAATAAATTTTCTCTGTCATTTGTCTATTTATTATTTCATTGAATTCTGCTCTGATTATTTCATTGTTTCTACAGACACTGAGTTTCATTTCTATTTTCTAGCTCCTTAAGGTGGAAGCTTAGATCATTGATTTTAGACATTTTGTTTTTCTTCTAATATAAACATTTAGCACTGTATACTTCTTTTTTTTTTTTTTTTTTTTTGCGGTACGCGGGCCTCTTACTGTTGTGGCCTCTCCCGTTGCAGAGCACAGGCTCTGGATGCGCAGTCTCAGCGTCCATGGCTCACAGGCCCAGCCGCTCCGTGGCATGTGGGATCTTCCCGGACCCTGGCACGAACCCATGTCCCCTGCATTGGCAGGCGGACTCTCAACCACTGCGCCACCAGGGAAGCCCAATGTATACTTCTCTTAATTACTGCTTTAGCTTCATTCCACAGGTTTTGATATTTTTTTAAATTATGGTTTCAAAATATTTTCCAAATTCCTTTGAGTTTTCTTCTTTAACTCCTTTGTTATTTTAAAGTGAGTGCTTTATTTAAAAAATAATTATTTTCCATTCATCTTGTAACAGACTTGTAATTCAAAGCCATTGTGGTAGAGTACATATTCCTCATAAGTACAAATCTTTTATATTCCTTTTATTTCAACCATTGGCAGATGGTCTACCTTATTGAAAACACTGGATGCACTTAGTTACCATTCTTTATTGACATCAAGAAAAATGCTTCAATACATATTAATGCACACTTACCTTTTTGATTATTCAGTCAAAATATTTCTGTATAACATGATACTGCTAGTGGCAGGATAAATGAGGGAGAAGGAGAGAGATTGAGATTGCCAGTTTAATTGTCTACAAGACAGTGTCCATCAACAAATAAATGGATAAAGATGATGTGGCACATATATACAATGGAATATTACTCAGCCATAAAAAGAAACGAAACTGAGTTATTTTTAGTGAGGTGATGGACCTAGAGACTGTCATACAGAGTGAAGTAAGTCATAAAGAGAAAAACAAATACTGTATGCTAACACATATATATGGACTCTTAAAAAAAAAATCATTCTGAAAAACCTAGGGGCAGGACAGGTATAAAGATGCAGACATAGAGAATGGACTTGAGGACATGGGGTGGGGGAAGGGTAAGCTGGGACAAAGTGAGAGAATGGCATGGACATATATACACTACCAAATGTAAAATAAATAGCTAGTGGGAAGCAGCCTCATAGCACAGGGAGTTCAGCTCCGTGCTTTGTGACCATATAGAGGGAGGGATAGGGAGGGTGGGAGGGAGGGAGATGCGAGAGGTAGGAGTTATGGGGATATATGTATATGTATAGCTGATTCACTTTGTTATAAAGCAGAAACTAACACACCATTGTGAAGTAATTATACTCCAATAAAGATGTTAAAAAAAATAAACATCAGCATATCCAAAAAAATAAAGAAAATTAAAAAACAAAAGAAAATACATCCATTTGGTCACTTGCAATATATGAAACTATAATTTCCCCTAATATCTCACTAATTATTATAGTTTAATTTTTTTGACTACGTGATGGATATAAATTTATATTGATGGATTCTTTATTTACATGTCCTTGACTGCTAGTTAAGTTTGGGATCTTTTAATTTGTATATGGTTTATTTGTTTTAGCATTTCTCTGCATTAACTACTGATATACATTGGATAAGATTTTCTATTTTATTATTAATCTTTATGTATTGACTTTAATTTTATTTTTATTACATATAGTGACCCTTTAGCTTTTATATACTTGCAACAATTTCTTCCCTATCTATGTGGTCTCTTTTGCCTTGAATTATTCACAGTTCTGTATATTGTATGATATGTCTTGGAGCTGTGTGTTTGTGTGGAATGGATTGATTATTTTACACCTGCTAAGTTTTGTATCTTTTTTACAAAGGACATCTGAGTTTGACATGCTATTATCTAATTTTCATAAAATATTTATTTATTTTATTAATTAGTACATTAACCTATCTGAAATTAACTTTTTTATATGATAGGGAGCATAATTCAATGGTTTTTCTTTCAGTTGGATAGGTAGCTTTGATAATATTAAATATACTTTCTTGTTCTCAATGTATTGAACTTCTAGCTTTGTCTTGTATTGATTCAAAATTAATAGTAAGGATACTTAATATGCTGTCTACAATGATCTGGGAGCATTTTAGTATTTTTAGTAATGAAAATAAAATTAATGTCAGTGTGAAAATGGTCTAAGACTCTCCTGTTTTAAGTGATTAAGTAACCTAATAATACAATTCTACAATGCTATCATTATCCCCAGTTACATATTAGAAAATCCAGGAGTGAGATTTAGATCTAGTCAGACCAGTTCTAGAAACTAAATATCTAAGTACTGAATAAACACAATAAGTTATACCATTAATGCAATCTCTCCTTGATACTGATGTCAGACTTTTTAAATAGCAAAACTCTAAGCAAAAAAAAAAAAAGGGGGGGATACTAAGCTTGAAGCAATAAGATCAAACTTGAAAGATTATATTTGTTTCAACAACTGCTTAAATTGAAGACACGCTGAAGATATTGAAGGCTTCAGAAATATGAAGATGGGTCATTAATAACCCAAGGAAAAATATGACATTGAGTTGAGGAGTAACTTACAGTTTTACTGTTTAAGGGGGAAATAATCAGTGCCATAAAAAGGTACATTCATATGAAAAACATAAAAGCAAAATATTGACTGGGCACTGTAGTGTTAAAGTAATTAAACAAGGAGGTCATTAGATTGAAATGACTCAGGGCCTTGGAAGACTACATAAGCAAACAGAAACCTAAGCCACAGTCAACTGTAAATGTACTCTTATCCAAATAAAAATGACATTTAAAAACAACAAATCACAAACAGCAAACTACTTTTCCCAAATAGCGCTATCACATAAGTCATAGCCAATCAAATAATCTCCTTTCTTTGCTTCTGCATCTGCTCTATAAAAGCATTTTTCCTAGCTCCTCCTTGTGGAATGCTTTCAGATTTGAATCTATGTCTGCTCAAAAAAATCTTGAAAAGTTTTTATTTGCCTCAGTTTATCTGTTAACAGTTTAGAAGACCAAAATTGACATCAGTTTTATTATATAGTTTTGATATGGTATAGTTTTATTTTGGTCCAGGATAATATAAGATTATTGATAATTTAACACATTATAATGTATTGTTTCTTAAATTTGGAGGGAACATAGAAGAAAAAATGTGGAATCTAGAGGATTCTGACAATACCCAAAAGAAAAAATACCGTACATATGAATTGTTTCATATGGATTATGGTAAACTAATATTAAACTAGCTGATTAATTCTAAGGCCTGAGATTACTGAATAACATATGACTAAAATAAATGTTTTAAATCCACCAATCAAAAAACAGATGCCCTTAGATTGAATCAGAACAAAAAAGAGAGCTGGAAGAGACAAGATGGTGGAGTAGAAGGACTTGAGCTCACTTCCTCTCATGAAAACACCCAAATCACAACTAACTGCTGAACAATCATCCACAAAAAAGACTGGAACCTACCAAAACAGATACTTTACATCCAAAGACAAACAAGAAGCCACAAGGAGAAAGGAGAGGCACTTTTGTGATATAATCAAATCCCATACCTGCCAGGTGGGATACCCACAAACTGGAAAATAATTCTATCACAGAGGTTCTCCTACAGGAGTGAGAGTTCTGAGCTCTGCATCAGGCTCCCCAGCCTAAAGGTCTGGTATTGGGAGAAGGAGCTCCCAGAGCATTTGGCTTTGAAAGCCAGTGGTGCTTGAGGTTAGGAGCTCCTCCACAGGACTGGGGAAACAGAGACTCCACTCTTGGAGGGCACACACAAGTTTTCACATGCACTGAGACCCAGGGCAAAGCAGTGACTCTGTAGGAACCTGGGCTAAACCTACTGGCAGGTCTAGGAGGGTCTCCTGGGGAGGCAGGGTTTGGCTGTGGCTCATTGTGGGGACACGAACACTTGTAGCAGAGGTCCCAGGGAATATTCATCAGCATGAGCTGTCCATTTTGGCACCAAGACCTGGCTCCACCCAACAGCTTGCAGGCTCTAGTGCTGGGATGCCTCAGGCCAAACAACCAACAGGGTGGAAACACAGCCCCACCCATCAACAGACAGGTTGCCTAAAGTCTCCAAAGATTTACCAATGTATTGTTTGTTAAGTTAAGCATTTCTATTTAAATAATGCAGTGATGTTGAAAATAAGATAATGCAAAACAAAATTTTAAAAAGGAAAATACAAAATAAAAGAAAGGCTAGATAATTTTAGAGTAAAAATATAAATCAAATCAAATTTTTAAAATGTTTTCTAAGGAAAAAAGAAAAATATATTTATAAAATAAAAAAGGAGAAACAAGAAACAATAACTAAAGTATAAATTCAAAATAAATAGGTACAAACTGAAAAAAAGTATATGCAGAAAATAATATAAATAAGCAGAGTTAGATTGTAACAGAGAGAAAAGCACTGTAACTTATTACATGTAACTTAATGAAACATTTAATAAGCATTGTAACTTATTAAAATATAATCTAAATAATACAAATATCAATCCAGAACTAATGTGTATGTTTCTATGGAGAACAGAGCATTTACTTCTATGTAGTAGACTACAATAAAGCCTTAAAAATCCTGAAAAATCAATGCATATGGACCAGGTGCTCTGAATGAAGCCTAATATACTTGAAAATCACTGATGAAAACTAGAAAAAAATGTTTAGAAATTCATAAAATCTTTCTTTGCATAACCCTTGAGTTAAAGTAGAAATCAGGGTGATGTTAAATAATAAGGTACAATAATAACAGTAACAACAGATCTTGGACACAGTAATGCAATACTTATTGCAATTTTAAAAAGGTGTTTAAATATGTCAAACAAAACAATATGAAGTGAAAGCATTCATGCTATGCTATTAAAGAAAGTAGCCAAATACCATCAGATTAATGCCTTTGCCCTCCCTCTCAAAAGAAGAAAAATAGAGATAAGGAAAGGATTAATGAGACAAAGAGCCAATTATAAAACAATATCAAAAATTAACAAAGACAAGAGATGTTTCTTTGAAAATAATTTGATAAGAACAATAACAGTAATAATAGAACCCTCACAGGACCTAGTAAGAAAAATGGAGAGACTTTCACTAAATAAAACATGGTGTGTCAAAATTACAAAAGTTCAGACATGGTAGGTACAATGTACTTAAAGTGAATTATAAACAAATATACACCAATAAAAATTGTGAAACACAGTTAAAAAATTAATTTCTACAGAATGTTAGATTTGACCAAAGAAGAAACAGAAAACTTTAATATACAGATAATGGCTAAAGAAATTGAAAATATTCATGCCATAAAAACTCTTACCTAAAATATCATAGAAAGTTCTACCAAACTAATACTTTGAAGATGAAAAATATAATTCCTGTCTGATACAGATTGTTCCAAAGAAGAGATGACTGAAGGCTGTTGAGCTCATTTGATGGTGATAGCAGAAATTATCTTAAAACTGGATAAAGCCCATAGAAAAGAAATAAACAGGCACATCCATCTAATTCTCTACTCAGTGCAGTCACTGCAATATACTTGATTCATTTGGTAAAGGTTTAAAAAAACTGGACAATGACGCTCAGCACAAGCTTTTAGTTTTATATTGTTTTGACAGATATTTGATTTGCTCTGGATTTTACAAATTAGAGGAAATCACTTTAGAAAAAGATACTGCTTCTATGTATTCATGTGTCATATGTTTATTATCTTTTATATTTTCTCCATGTATATTTAGTTTTGTCGTTATATCACGGAGAATTATTGTCTAGGAAATAATCGTAATGGTGAATCATTTACTATTAATGTTAATAAAGGTGCAATTTCCTAAAGAGTATTTTGGTGGTGTTTTTTTGCATTGCTTTATATTATATTACCTTTACTTCATTTTTATAATTTACACACTCATTGGGCTTAACAACGGTGAATTTTAAACTAATTTCTTGTTTTAAAAAAGTTGACCCTGTTTTCAAGGAAGGCATTTTTGCTATAGCTTGGAGCAAAGTCCTAACAAGGAACAACAAAAACAGATCCCTTCCCTTTTTTCCCAGAAAAAAACTCCAAACAAAATAATAATCTGAAAATTTTACTATTAATATCTATTTTTAGATGAAATCCTTTGAAAAATTTTCACATCCATGTGAGAACTTTCTCAACAGAAATGTAAGAATTTTTAAGCATGAGAAAACATACGTTAAATAGTGACAAAAAGAGAAATAAAGCACATTCAGATTAACACTATTTTCTGATAATACTGTTTGGTTCAATTTTAATTAATACTGAGAAAATGTACATTCCTTAGACTGCCCTGGCATAAGCACTGAGTTAGGCATGTCCATACCACCCAGTTATTCTCTCCATGCCTAGCTGAATGCAAGCCACACTCCTTAGATCAGCAAATCGTGTGTCTTCACTTGTAGCAAACACATCTTTTAGACACCAGTAGTTTTCATTTTCTCATTAGATTGGCAATAGCTAAAGAGAACCTGACTCTGCCATGAAATTCCATCTTCCTGTACTGAGAGTGAAGTTCAAAACATTATCTATACAGTTTTAAAGATTGTTTTTAGGAAAGTGTTTGCATCCTTTTTGTGTTCAGCACATTTGCACAGATTCCCTGGCCTGCCAATTTCCCATCAGTGGAAATCCTCCAAAAGACTCTTCACATTCAAGTGATATTTTGAAGATACAAAATGAATCACACCAGTCTCCCATTAACAGACTTTCTATACTTGATGAATTTTAATTGAATTTGTCATTTTGAAGACAAGTAACTATAAAATTGCTTTAATACTTTAACAGGGATGGCCCTAGACAATCTCTGTAGCTCTATGTTGTAGTCCATACACTCCACACCCCAATCCCTTTTGTATTTTCTCCAGACCTACAGGCATCTTTCCTGTGCTATTTATGTGCCATGCTCTGTCCTACTACAGAGCTGAACAACTCTATCTCACAGGGCTTTCCAAGGTGGTCTCTTTACTCATATTTTGCAATCATTTCAGTTCTTTCTTTGTCTTTCACATGCCTTTATTCTCCATATGGGTAGAGACCACATCAATATTACTTTGCCATTACAGCTTCAGGGTCAAAGGTAGTAACTATTGCACTGTAGCTGTTCAATAAAACTGTTCAATGAGTAATGAATATACTTTTATCCACTGAAGGCAGTCATTTACTTCCAAAACTAGCACTTTAAGCAGCTAAGAAGCATTTATTCAGCGCCTAGAGAATATATATATATACTTAACCTTTGATTATTATTATTTGAAATATGCATGACTCATAATCTGCCTTGTAATTCCTACCAGAATTATACTGTTGTGTTTAAAATTGTGAATTTTCAAGCCAGATTATAGTTCTGTAGTTTCAATAATTGTTTACTAGCTCAGCTCTTCTCTTTCATAAAGAGAGGCTGGCATTTGATTTCACTAGAGAGTAAAAACCAAATAAAATACCACTAATTCAGGAACTCTGTAAGTCTAAACTTACCATATTTGGAGAGAAATTTGCAGCTAACTGTGCTTTGTCTTCTGACTTTTCTTTTTGAATACATTTATCAGCAAAAAATCATAGCAGATCATCTGATTTTCCTGATTTGGGGAAGAGAAGAACATATTTTGAATACGATAATATGTTAAAAATCTAAAATGTTTTAAAAATGTATTTTTTAAAATAAAACAAAAATGTTTCAACATTTTTAAATGTGAAGAAAAATTTAAAACACAATATGAAGAAAATAGTGTCACAATCTGTTGCTCTCTGTAACCAAAAATCACATTTAAATATTAAATGAATCAAGTTAGATAAATATGACAAATATGACATTTCTGTGTAATGAAATACGTTTTTTGGGTTTTTTTTTTTTGTGGCATGCGGGCCTCTCACTGTTGTGGCCTCTCCCGTTGTGAAGCACAGGCTCCGGACATGCAGGCTTAGTGGATGGCTCACAGGCCCAGCAGCTCCGTGGCATGTGGGATCTTCCCGGACCGGGGCACGAACCCATGTTCCCTGCATTGGCAGGTGGACTCTCAACCACTGCGCCACCAGGGAAGCCATGAAATATGTTAAATAAACCTTTCCCAATGCAGATAAACCTTATAACTTAATACATACATGTATGTATACATATATATACACACACACACATATATATATCTTCTTGTAAAGGTTCTTGTAGAAAACTAATTTATATTTAATTCTTAGTTCAATTTAGTGTGTATTTGTGTAAATTACTTAAGTTCTCTTGACCTCAGTTGCCTCTTGTTAATGTGAAGATAATAGCACCACTTATCTAAAACTTTCAGATCACTGCTTAGATTTGTAAACATGTAACATGTATGTATTAATTTTTTAAGAGCAGAAATTTCTCCTTGATTCCTATAATAACTTCATGACTAAAAGGCAATTTGCACGCAGAGGTATTTCAACTATTTAGGGCTAACACTACAAGCGAAGGTTGTCTTCAACTGGTGATCTGGCATCAGATCACCGAAAACTTTGTTGGTTTTTTTATTAGACCCTTTATGTAATTTCCCACACTTTCTCTAAAGTTAATAAAAGGGAAACACCCAAATTTCTAATGAGTTGGGTGAGTTAAAATACTGTCTCTGTTATACCTTTACACTTTATCATTTTACAATTTTATCTGAACTTTTCTATATTTGTCAAGTTGAAATTTAAAAGAAATCATCATCAAAATTTATTGATCTACTAGTTACAACCTTTTTTCATGAGTCTTCAGTATTGGTTTTTCTATGAATAATCAGCTCATGTACTTTGCTCAATTGTATTTTTTAAATTAATCTTAATTTTTTAATGTATTAAATACAGTAACTTTTCTAAACATTATCTTTTGTTTTGTAAATATTTTTCTTAATATCATTTCCCTTTTGAGTTTGCAATGGCATGATTCCTGGGCAGAAATATTTAATTTTATGTAGTCAAAATTACCTCTTCTGTCCAACATAGCTTCAGCGTATGTTTTAAGTTGTTCTATTTTAGTTCATATTTTGTTTGGTTATTATCTCTTTTTTTTGAAAGGTTGAAATTAGCCAGTATATCTGAAAAATTTACAACTATTTTTTCTTCTTTTTCATGACACAGTTTAGAGGTGCCATGTTAATCCATCTGGAGATTAATTTTATTATAATTTCTGTGTTGCAATTAAAAACAAGTTCGTCATCCATAACTATTCCAGCACTATTTATTAAATAATTTAGTACTACTCATTTGAAATGGTATCTTTATTATAAATAGTACTTTGTATATGAGGTGCTATATCTGATGCTTACCAAAGATCTAATAAATTCCATTTTTAACTACTTTATAATTCTTAACCAACTAATTCAATGCTCTATTTTAAAAGTCTCAACATATTGGAAGTTTACATTTCTATCAAAGCGACAATTGTTTTGAATTTTCTCCTATGAGTAGGTAAGGCCTTCGTCTACAATAAAATGCTCAGGGCACCCAAGTTTGATTTGTCTGCATGAAAGGTTGTTTTATAGGTCAAACACAGTCTAATTCTTTCTCTTTTCTCAGGTGACTATAATCATCTTCATCTAGCAGTCTCTAATTGAATAATAGGTTCATTATTTTTAACAATATTTAGATTTTTCATTTTAAAATGCCGAAGAACATAATACCATAACATTTACCTTTATACACAGTAAAGTAACATGACCAACTAGCTGAAACTATTACTAAGTGCAAGCACTTTCCTGTAGATTACACAATTAAGACCTGGAACCTGTGCCTTGCTCTTTTAATCCTACTGAGATTCTCACTTCACACCTCCTTAATTCATCTTTTATGAACCACTAGATCCCCTAAGTCCTTTCTATTAATTATAAAGACGGTTTATACTCTCAAGAGTTTTAAAACAACTTTAGTATATAAATTTTAGAGTGTTTTAATGATGATAAAAAGTAATAAGTCTACATAGCAATCAAAATTTTTATGGGTGTGGAATGTAAGTGCTTAAAACACATTGTCCAATTTGTGATAATTTACTGCTTAGGATATTCTACTTGCTTTTTAGAAAGCAAGTTTTCTCTCTTTAATTTATGCGAATCTCCCTAAATACTGAGGAAAGTTTGAGTCAAGGTCATTTCTATCCTTGCTGTTCTATTATTTCAGGAAAGAATGATTTGAATATAAAGTCTGGAATTCCAGGGACTTCCCTGGTGGCGCAGTGGTTAAGAATCCACCTGCCAATGCAGGGAACACAGGTTCGAGGCCTGGTCCAGGAAGATCACACATGCCGCGGTGCAACTAAGCCCGTGCACCACAACTACTGAGACTGCACTCTAGAGCCCACGAGCCAAAACTACTGAGCCCATGTGCCACAACTATTGAAGCCCACGCGCCTACAGCCCGTGCTCTGCAACAAAGAGAAGCCACTGAAATGAGAAGCCCGCACACAGCAACAAAGAGTAGCCCCCACTCACCGCACCTAGAGAAAGCCTGCGCGCAGCAGTAAAGACCCAACGCAGCCAAAAATGAATAAATAAATTTATAAAAAATAAAAAATCTGGAATTCCATAAACATGATTCAATAATTAGACACAAAATTATATGATATGCCTTCTTATTTAGTCTTAAAATTCATGTATTTTACTTAAAAATATGAACATTAAAAAAATTATTAAATTGTTTTCTCTGTCAATAGATTTTCTAGTTATTATGTACTGATCATTTAGCAAAGACAGCCCCTTCCTTAAATGTCATATTATTCCACTGTTCCTTATTCTTCTGAAAGGAAGATTTGTACACAAAAGCACTGGCTACCTCAGGCTAACACCTAAAGTGACCACTCACACAGCCAGTAGAGAACATGGCATTGTAACCTCTGGACATACCTAATTTACTGATATAGTATCAAAGAAATTAAGGTTGTATAAGCTGAGTTGTGTTTGAAGTAAAACTTTTAACTCAATTATCTTCAAGTGCTTGAATAAAAGAAATATACCCAACTTTTCCTAATATTGATATGTTTCTTCTTATGTCTTTATCAATTCCTATTGCTTCAACATGAGACTGAATATGTATCCGAGTCTAAAATCATTGTAAAATTCCCAAGAAATATATACATATGTTATTTCAATATTCTGTATGCATATGTATACATAATCACATATAAATCATTATGCTATATAGGCCTAATTCAATTTTTAAACACAAGAATAAAAAGTTATATGTATAATTGTCATATAAGTTTTTTCAATAATTAGTACACAGAAACATCTTCTATTCATAGCTACTAAATAAAAAATAAGATCATGAAAAAAGACACATATGTAGATAAATATTAAATAAACCAATGTCCTCATAAAAGTCTGTTTAGATACTCCAAATTAAAATTACTTTTCCCCAAACTTCTTTTTTATTATAACAATTCAATTATTATATACCATTAATTGCTGTTTGTCCCTACTATTATTACATTTGTTTTCTGAATAAATCAAGACCTTCTCTTTTATTTTCATGCTTCTTCCTCTGCCTAAACTTTTCTTTTTTCCGTTGCATATTTCTGTAGGTATTAGCCTAACCCTCACTTGTTCATCAAACTGCAGCTTAATATTACCTTTTTTGATTCCCTCAGTTTATTTACATTTTTCTTTTTAAAAGTTAGGGAGCATTTTTCTGTTTTCCTGGAGAAGGAAGCGGGCACTAACTACATCATGTCAACCTAAGTATGGAAAGTCCCATGAGGAATGCATTTATTTACAGGGGACCAGGCTCTCATGCCTTGGTTAGATGATATTTGAGCCCTGTAGTGGGGTATAGTGAGTCCTAGTGGAAGACAACATTTACCCCAAGAAGTCTTCAGTTATATACAAAGAACGAGAGTGAATTCTGTGACTGGGTTTGGAAATCTAAAGATGAAGGCAGGTAGCTTTCTCCGATTGTACAGTCAGGAGAGAGGGCAGCGTTATACACTGGCCTTTTGGTGGGACTAGTAGATTTCTAGATTGTGATTAATTTGTATCTTATGAATTTTAGAAAATACAGTCTGCAATTTCCAGAATAAGAATCCGTATTATTTTGTTAGGACACATTAGAGATTCTGTTAGCTTTTTTTTTTTTTTTTGAATTTCATATGAATGCTTATAATGAGCACTTTCTTATATTATTCTTTTCCTGTGCTGTTTTAATCCATTTAATAATCACAGTTATACAATGAGTTGAGTGACTTTCATGTTATATTTCTTACTTATCTCTTAAAATGTATTTTTTCATCCTTGGAATTTTACTCACCATTTGGTTCTAGAACATTTTTGTGTAGGAAGTGATTTACATGTATTTCAAATTAAATAACTTGTTTACTATTCATATTATCGTGAGGAATTCAGCAACCTTAGGTAGTAATATATCCCTGGCAGAAGAGATGATAAGATATTCTAACCTGTGACCACTTGCATGGGTTAAGTTTTAAGGGAGTTTTTCCAGGGGGTTGAATTTCCCTGAACCACATTTAACTGCTAAATACCCAAAACTGCTGAGCCTGAATCCACAGAAGCTCTGTTAGCAAGTCCCCACGTTGCTCCTTTCCAACAGCCTTTAACCTCTTACTGATAAACAAAATAGAAGAGGTTAGAAGATGGGCATGCTAGCAAATCTGCACCTCTTACTCTGGTGCCCCTTCCCCCCTTCTCTGCTTGACATCACCTTTGTTTGTGTCATCTGGTGCTGGGCTTCTACTGTTTTTCCTGGACATTTTCCATTTTACCTATAGTTCAGTGCTCTTTTCCTTCTCAGAGAGATGTGACCACCTCTCAATCTCTCTACTGGTTTATCCCAATTTTTATTTTGTGTGAGTGTGTGCGTGTGTGCGTGTGTGTGTGTGTGTGTGTGTGTGTGTACCCTCTTCCTTCTACTCATATGTGTCTACATGATTGGGTTTGGAATGGAGCACACCAAAATTATTGATACATTTTTCTTAAGGGATTAATATTTTACTGAGGCTAATCACTAAAATACAAAAGTAAGAGATCTGATGGGTCCCCAGATTACTAAATACACTTATTTTTAGTGTGTGATTTAAAAAAAAATCTCTGCAGTTCACTTATATTACTTTGAGAATTTTAGTTGGAAAAGTCTGGAAATCTGACAGGAATAAACTTTCACATTATTTTTTTCACTCTGTAACTGGCAAGATCAGAAATGCCATGAAAAGTAGACTGTTGCACAGTGTATTTTCTACTTCAGCTGGTTTCTGAACTTGTACAGACACACAGTCATACGCCTGATATATATAATCACATTCTCAAAAGCTAAAGGGGAAAAGAGCATGGGGAGAGAGCTGCATTCAATTATCTTCCAAGCTTTGTCCAAAAAATAATTGATTTAAGAGATAATAACACTTGGAAAATTATTTTTTTTTAAGTTATAAGGGGGCTAACAAAGTGAACAGAATAGAAAGTATTTTCTCACTGCTGTTTCCACTCTTTATTGTAAAAATAACCAAACCAACTCAAATTTTAGATAAAACGCAAATTCAGTTTTTGAATATGGGAAAGCCTATTAAGAAATTCAGTCCACATGCTAATTTAGCTTTTAAATAATTAAGGTATGTACAGAGAGAGATAGCATAATACCAACATACTATTTCAGTGCTCACCTCATTTCATTTCATTTTACTCTAGGCATAATTAAGTCTAGATAGCACACTTCTTGTGTTTTATGGGGCATTGAACTGGTAGCACATGAGAGAATCATGACAATTACTGCTGCTGCTTCTGACAGAGTGGGAAGATAACAGGCCAATCTTCCCTCTCGATGACTCCTGCCTGACCAGAGATGATGAGGGAGAAGAGGAATTGAATCATTTTAAGAGGCATTTGTGCAGAATAGAGAGTGAACTATCAATTGAATTGTACTTGACAAAAAATGGCACTTTTGCCTTTGGGCATCTTTTTAAGAGTAAGAACAAAGTTATATTTAATACCTTCTTGATTTCATGCAATGAACACTGAATTTTCCCAGAGGTATATCAGAATATATGGTATCTTGGTGTCAGTGTTATTATCATAGATAACGTCATAGAAAAGAGAGACTATAACCATATTTAAGCTAATTTCCTGGGATTGAGTTTCCTTATATGAAGGTAATATCACTGACAAGACACAGAGGAATTTCCACAACGCTGAATTACAAAGACGTAGGAAGATACTCAAGTTCCCAAATAAAATTTAAAATACATGTCAATTAAACTCTCACTTCATAAGTTAGTGATGAAAACACAGGCTGTTTCCCTGAGAACTACAAAATATCATTAATGCTATTTATGTATCTATGGTTTTCATTATCTGTTGAGTATGAAAAATAAAAGCTCTTTCTACATCTTCTGAAAGACCATAAGATAAACTACCTATATTATATTTGTGTTTTTCTAGTGCTTTGAAATTCCACTGCTTTGCTAAATTTTCCATTGTCTTGGCTTGCTGTTTTGGGTTTTGTTTTTTGTTTTGTTTTCTTAATAAATAGAACGTTGCATAATTTTTCAATTATTTTTCTTTCAAAGTAAATTAAACAGTCTATTCATGGCAGGAATTATAAACATGTATGTCAGAAATAGTGGTAAGAGATCTGAATTGGTAGTAATTGTTTTATGGTTATAATCATTTTGGTTTATTGTTTTATGGTTATAATCATTTTGGTTTAGGATGGTTTCAGGTTATGTATGGTAAAATCCATAAGCATAAAACTAATTTAAACTTATACATAACAAGTGAAGTGTTTTCTGACTCATTAAGAATATTATTTGTTATAAAGCCAAAATATTCCAAAACAGGATTTTTAATCACAAAATAATATGGAAGTTAATCTGAATAGATATACCTTGACTGTTGAACCCCTTCCTCTATACATATGTAAAAATATATATGTATATAGGGGTGAAGTGGTGGGGGGGCACACGGGTGTATGTAGTGATGCTGTGGGTTCATAAGTAAAAAAGGAACTTTTTTTCTTTTAAAAAACATTTAAATCCCTTTGTGATGAGCCTAGGTAGTCATTACAGTCTTTGAGATATGCCTTTCCTTTGTGCAGAGAGATTTGGTAAGAATTTGAAGTTACTAGTTTAAATATTCCAAGATGTGGAGGGGACAGAGAGAGATGTCAAGGAATGAAAAAAATGTTGCAATCTGAAAGTGTTTCCTCAGTATTCATCAACTACAGGTAGCATTCAGGGTTCTGTAAAAGATGAAAACTTGTGTCCTTCAAGTGGGGTAGGGCTTTAAATATATATATATAAGCCTTTGGAGGCTAAACATCAGGGCTACTCTACAGTCTTGAAAATAGCTGTAATGGGCCATTGTCATCAAGGACAGGACAACTGTGACCATATATCATGGTGACCAGTCTCGAGAGCAGAGCCAAGCAAGAACCTGGAATGGAGAGCTGTAGACAGCAGGAGGCAGTTTTCCTGGTAATACGCTTCAGAGAAGAAAGGAGGGAAAAATAATAAATACTGTACTTTTAGCTAATCTTTATCAGTGTAGAGCAGAGTCACGCTTAATTTTACATTCTAAGAGAGGTGATCTTTATACTACAAATATTCTTTCCTCTGTTACACCAGTTTCAGAATAAAAATTAATTTGTCCATATAAGACTAATCTGTGATCTTTATCCAATTCCCTCTGTTCAAATTTTCATCATGATCAATTGCTTATTCTCACTTCCTTCTCTCTTTTCAATGTTGCCTTTCAATAATAGAAACTTAGACCAAGCTGTGAACATCCTGAAATATCTGGTTATTTTTTGTTTGTGTTTTTTCCCCTCTTAAGGATGTTTCACGTGTATTTCCATAAGAATTTGTAACTGTTCATGGAAGATGAATTTAATATTATTTTAACCCAGAAGATTCCTTTATTTGTATTCATTATGATAAGGCTACTAGTCAATTTATAAACATGTATACCTTCTATTTATTAGTATATGTAACCCTAGGCCCTTTATCTTTCAAATTGAACTCATAATCTATCAGATTTTCCATATTGACAAATATAAAATTAATGTATCAGTTCTGCAACTATGTGTTTTGGCAAAATGTTCTGAAAACCATTTCCCCTTTAGTTATTGAAAAATTCATTAATAAACTTATACATTTAGAGGGGTTATCAAAGCTTTAAAGCGCTTTTAAAGTCAACTCAGAAAGAAAGTCACAGGATTTTTGAAAGATTTTATAGAAGAAATTCCTAACTCACTTATCAATTAATTTGAATGCTTATACATTTATTTCTGAGTTTAACTGTATCTAAATAAATCATTCTAAGTGTCTGTTCTATCTCTTTATGCTTCAAATTATTCTCTTTTCTGTCTTCTGGGTAGATAGAAAATTATCAGGCATTATTTAAGTCCCACTATTCTACTTGAAATCTGCTAAGTCATTCTTCAATGGAAAGTTAAACAATATAAACATATATTTTATATATATATAAAATAAAATATTTATATAAAATAAAATATATATAAAATAAAACATATATATATCAAATAAAACATTATGATTTAGGGAAGCTACCAATGGCATTATTTGGGAATTGAAAAATTATGTAGTAAAAGAAGAGAATTTATCATTCCACTGAGTCATCTGAATATATGATTATCATTTATGAGCCTTTAATTACATTATTCATCATGATCGACAACAAATGGTTGAAAATCTGTTTTGAATAACACTGTAGGTGGCTGTGAAAAACATACTAATCGTGGCGATAACTTGCACTTGAATAGGATTAAAATTTTAATCTTGTTCTATTGAGAAATTAAGATTTGATAGACATTCTGTTTGATGTAAAAAATGATATAAGCAATATTAGATATTATTCCTGGTTGACAACAGTTATTAGAAAATATGCATATTTGGTTACTGAGAGCTTGAAGAAAATTGGTGGTCACACATACATTTATAGTGTGAACCGCTAGGGTAACATAAAAAAAAATTTCAATTTTAACCACAAACAAAGCAAAGTAAAAGTTCTGCAAGGATCTATCTCTAATTAGTGAACTAAGGAGCAAATCAATTATTTTATTTTATAAATCTTAAAAATCTATGTAAAGTTTTACCAAGAAAGATCTTTTATATATAGTACATATCCACAACTCCTTTTCGAAATCTCTTAAATCCCAAAAGTTCTAGAAACAAACATAGTCATATGGTCCATAAGTGGAAATCTTGTGTGAATTAGCATGAGTTTACTCATGATCTTTATGTATTTCAGTGTGATTATATATATGTTTTGCTGAAAATGTTAACATATTTGAAAATATGTTAATTTAGATTTGGGACTGTATATACTCCTTAATTTTATAAATCTGAAAATTCTAAATTCTGCAAGACATCTGCCCTGAGAGGTTTCTGATAAGTAACTATGGACATAAACAACAAGAAACACTAGTTTACATACCTTCTGTCCATTTTGCAATGGCTTATTTATTAAAAAACAACTAAATGTCTCAATAATATAATATTTAACTGCATTGGACTTAATGAATATAAATTTCCATATGTCCCAATAAGCTGGCATTGAAAACAAAACTTTCTACCCCTTCTTATGATACCAATCACTTGGCCAAAATGGTACTAGTTTATACTGATGTCTTGGCCAATTATTATTTTTTTAATTATTGTTTATTGGAGTATAGTTGATTTACAATGTTGTGTTAGTTTCTGCTGTACAGCAAAGTGAATCAGTTATACATATACATATATCCACTCTTTTTTAGATTCTATTCCCATATAGGTCATTACAGAGTATTAAGTAGACCTCCCTGTGCTATACATTAGGTTCTTACTAGTTATCTACTTTATATATAGTAGTGTGTATATGTCAATCCCAACCTCCCAATTTATCCCCCGCCCTTTCCCCCTTGGTAGCCATAAGTTTGTTTTCTACATCTGTGACTCTATTTCTATTTTGTAAATAGTTCATTTGTACCATTTTTTTAGCCATATATAAACGATATCATATGATATTTGTCTTTCAAAATAAAGACTTATTTAAAATAAATAGCATTATCTTGTTCCTTTTTATGACTGAGTAATAGTCCATTCTATATATGTACCACATCTTCTCTATCCATTCCTTTGTTGATGGACATTTAAGTTACTTCCATGTCCTGGCTATTGTAAGTAGAGCTGCTATGAACATTGGGGTACATGCATGTTTTTGAATTATGGTTTTCTCAGAGTATATGCCCTGTAGTGGGATTGCTGGGTCATATGGTAGTTCTATTTTTAGTTTTTTAAGGAACCTCCATACTGTTCTCCACAGTGAGAGAACATTCCCACCAGCAGTGCAAGAGGGTTCCCTTTCCTCCACACCCTCTCCAGTATTTATTGTTTGTAGATTTTTTGATGATGGCCATTCTGACCAATTATTAATTGGGCTCCTTTCACTCTCAGAAATATCATGATTCTGATTATTCTGATTCTGATTATAAATTAAACATCTTCCTCTTCCTTCCACTCCTTGACACCCTTCATTCTGTCCGTCTCCCCACTTCCACATCCCAGTGCTGGGAAAATCTGACTCTTCTTTCAGGATTCCCCATATCTAGGAAGCTGCTTAGGACTGTCCAGACACATGATTAATTGAGGGGAGAGGGTTTCCAGTGTTAAGCCACATATTCAATATAAGCGAAGTTATTCATTGTTCTTTTTAAGACTAAAAAAAATAGGAACTCATATATTTTAGCACCACAATAGATCACTGTGAGCATTTCATGGATTCTTCTTCGATCTGGGTAAATATAGGTTTGGGGATGGAACCAGGGGAAGAAGAGGGTGGGCAGAGAATCAGTGGCACAACATTCTGTGCCTGAAAATGGGGCTGACTTCTCACTTTGTCTGAGTATGATTTTTCTTTTTATGTTCTATAGCACATTTTAATGCAGTTGTATATATACAGATTTATAGAAAATCTTGAATTATAAGTGTAGGTAAGGCAAGTTTCCCTTGTAGTTCAACTCAGTCAATTTTCGTTCAAAGCATGCTCCAAGTCACCTAGTCACCTTCTGCTTTACGCTCTGTATCTAAATGCGTGTGGATGACTTTAAGATGTATTTAGGTTCTGTGAAAGTATACATATTTAGCTGTATGCCAATTTCCCAACCATTTTTATTCCCTTAGATTCACTGTTATACTAATGTTATACTACATTTTTGGTAAAATATTGCATTACCAGTATTTTTGTTACAACAAGACAATCGTAACTATTGACAATACAGTAACTTTATTTCACTTCTTTCTACTTTTTGTTTGTTAGGAAAGAATTTGATCCTATATAAAGACAACGTTTCTCTAAGCAAACAAAATTACTGTTTCCTCTAAAACTTTTACAAACTGACCACCTCTCCCCAAAATAACTTAAAATCAACCTGCCTTGGGCAAATACATGCTGTTTACTTCTGTTCTATTTCAGTCTGATAACGTGTAATAGATGAATTGTGAATATGGATCTGGAGCAGTTCCCTTAACAGATGTGAGTGAACCAATGAGCAGTCAGAGAGAGTTTAGAAATTATATAATCAACAATATCTTCATGACCTTTAGAAATACCACTTACCAATTAAATCATGATTTTGTGACCTTGGAAGTTATTACGAAGTAACTTCATGTATTTATGAAGTTACCTTAAGATAGCACTCACACAAGTAGAGAAGGTTTTTCAAATTGGATTATTGCTCTGATTTCTGTTGAAGAAAGTTATTTTTACAGGAATCTATTTGGGTTTCTTTTTGATATAAATATGAGTTTCTAAAATCTATCTTGTTAAAAATTATGGCCTCCTTAGAGTATATCATCCATTGGAGGCAAATGCAAAATTCTTTAGAGGAAATACATGTTCTTGATATATTTAAAAAATTCTTTAAATATATATTGCTAACTTTTAATTTTACTATGCTCCTTTCTAGAACACATAGGACACCAGAGATTTTTCTCTGATGGCTGTTTGCTGTGTAGATTTTCCTGTTTATGTGCCATTTCCACATTGGAGCTAAATCAAATGTACATACATAATTTGAAGACTGAATTCAGTGCCTGTTCAGGCCGAAAACTGTATGCATTAAGATAAGATAGAACAAGGAACTGGAGGAAAAATAACCTTGGCAATTGTCTTCTGTTTGCTAATGCAATATGTTTAGCTAAATCAAAGAACTCTTATTATGAGTTTTCAATTTCTCTTTAACATAAAAATACAAAGAAAATATATTTATAGAATTAATATTTTTAAATTATTGATTTGGCTGAATTTATTTATTTTTACCATAAAATTTGAAAGATGATCCTACTAATAACTGCATGAATGAAGAAAAAAAGATTTGACCCCAAAACATTTTGCTTTTATATTTCTACTTAAACGGCAGAATGTATAAAACAATACTTTTCTTTTTAAGCTAAAAGAGTTCTGATAAAAAAAGTAGTGGTGTAGTTTAGTAAATAAATGTTTAGAATTTGAATCAGGCGATCTGCTTTTTATTCAGTGCCTAAGTGAACTGGAAATGACATTTTGTCTTCTCCTCATTATCAACATGCAAAACAAACTTTGGGGAGGGTAAATGCATAATATATTTTAAAACAGATTTGAAACATTTCAACATGCAATGAGGTGACATTAACTCAAAACAATGGTTATACCAAGGGTTCAATATGACCCTTCCTTTTTCTACTAGAAAAAATTGTTTATATTTTTAACAGCAACTACAGCAAAGTTGAGGCTAGCTTAATCTTCAATAAATAAACAAAACTGTTATTTAATATAAAATATCTTATTTTGTGGAACACAAGCCTATTTAGTAGCAAACTAAACTATAATAATTATAACTCAAACAGCACTCCTAAATGGTAATGAAGAATTCTGGTTATTAATTTGTCAAACAAACATATATTTTTTAATCGAGACCGGAATCTCATGGGACTGACTTTCAATAACTCAGATGACATTAATAAAAATTTAATCAATACATATAAATGTACAACAGTGATTGGGGCCTGATTTCAGAATAGCAATCATGCAAATCTGCATTCCCAGTATAATCTGATAACCACTCACCTATGATCTATATTTGTTCAGGATGAAATGGTAATATTTGGATATATATATATATATCCTGTTTAGATAACAGGATGAATTTTGATTTTATTTGTAAATCCTCTTACCAATGTAAAGGACACTTTTCTCTTTGGGATAGTTGTAAAGCTTGACCCATTTTCAAATACAAAGTTCCTTGCTTCTCTCAGTTAATTCACATAAATAAATAAAGCAAATTATCAACACCACCACCACCAACAACAACAAAATTATTCCAATAGCTATTTTCTCTCCAAACTAAGGTTTAAATTAAAAGTATTATGTTTTATGTCTTAAATTTGTTTGCAGGTAGAAAACTGAAAACATCTAATTTACTTTAAAAAGACTGTCTAATAATTGTGGGGAGTTTTAAAATATGGATATGGAAAGATACTGTTGATATAGAATCTAAATTAGATTAATGTTAATAAGCACTTTGATGTTATTCTTTTTTTTTTTTTTTTTTTTTTTCCTTTTTGCGGTACGCGGGCCTCTCACCGCTGCGGCCTCTCCCGTCGCGGAGCACAGGCTCCGGACGCACAGGCTCAGCGGCCATGGCTCACGGGCCCAGCCGCTCCGCGGCATGTGGGATCCTCCCGGACCGGGGCACGAACCCGTGTCCCCTGCATCGGCAGGCGGACTCTCAACCACTGCGCCACCAGGGAAGCCCATGTTATTCTTGATGTAGTTTGTTGTTCCAGATAGATAAGTTATTTTCTGGTATTCATGCCAATGTGAAATCCAAGGAACCTTTCAGGCCAGGGTCATTAAAATCATCTGATAACCTTTAATCATCATGTGCAACATTATGCCACTTAACAAAAATTGAGTTGAAATGCATCATTAGGCAGATACTATATATAGCTGGTATTTTTCTTATTCGCTTAAAGTTAATAACAAAGGTTTTACTGGCTTACATACAAAATTAAGAATAATGATATTACGGAACAAATCAATGTTTTTAACGGAAGGTAATTTCAAAAAAGAATATATATTTGTGCAGGGAAGCATAAGGGGCAGATAATAGGTCTCATTAAATGTTGGCTTCTGGAAGTCAGGGTTTATGTAACAGCTTTATAGTATATCCCCCTTAGTCTGTATCATTGTTACTACTTAAAATTCCAAGGCTCAAATGGATCTTCAGTCACTCTCATTTGATAGTTCTATTTCATTGTACACATTATTTTTTAAAAATTAAATTTAATTAATTTTTTATACAGCAGGTTCTTATTAGTTATCTATTTCGTACATATTAGTGTATATCCATCAATCCCGATCTCCCAGTTCATCCCACCATCACCATCCCCCACCACTACACATTTTTAAGTGATCATAAATCCATAGCTTAAAACAGCTCTGGTAATGGTGAATTCAGTATTTGTTAAAGCAGGTTATCTATATTACCATGGCAAATTATATACGTAATAAGTCTTTTGAGTTGAATGAAATAATTGATTAACTATCAATATATTAACATTCTAATCTATGGGAAATGGGACATCTATGAAAGTCACAAATTCCCTCATGTTCTCTTGAAGATTCTCTGTTTAAGATTCCTTACCTCAAACTCAAAATGGATTAAAGACCTAAATGTAAGGCCAAACACTGTAAAACTCTTAGAGGAAAACATAGGCAGAACACTCTATGACATAAATCACAGCAAAATCCTTTTTGACCCACCTCCTAGAGAAATGGAAATAAAAACAAAAATAAACAAATGGGACCTAATGAAACTTAAAAACTTTGCACAGCAAAGAAAACCATAAACAAGACGAAAAGACAACCCTCAGAATGGGAGAAAACATTTGCAAATGAAGCAACTGACAAAGGATTAATCTCCAAAATATACAAGCAGCTCATACAACTCAATATCAAAAAAACAAACAACCCAATCCAAAAATGGGCAGAAGACCTAAACAGACATTTATCCAAAGAAGATATACAGATTGGCATCAAACACATGAAAGGATGCTCAACATCACTAATCATTAGAGAAATGCAAATCAAAACTACAGTGGGGTGTCACCTCACACTGGTCAGAATGGCCATCATCAAAAACTCTACAAACAATAAATGCTGGAGAGGGTGTGGAAAAAAGTGAACCCTCTTGCACTGTTGGTGGGAATGTAAATTGATACAGGCACTATGGAGAACAGTATGGAGGTTCCTTAAAAAATGAAATATAGAACTACCACATGACCCAGAAATCCCACTACTGGGCATATATCCTGAGAAAACCATAATTCAAAAAGAGTCATGTACCACAATGTTCACTGCAACACTATTTACAATAGCCAGGACACTGAAGCAACCAGTGTCCATTGACAGATGAATGGATAAAGAAAATGTGGCACATATAAATAATGGAATATTACACAGCCAGAAAAAGAAACAAAATTGAGTTATTTGTAGTGAGGTGGATGGACCTACAGTGTGTCATACAGAGTGAAGTAAGTCAGAAAGAGAAAAACAAATACTGTATGCTAACACATATATATGGAATCTAAAAGAATATAAAAAGTTCTGAAGAACCTAGGGGCAAGACAGGAATGAAGACGCAGATGTAGAGAATGGACTCAAGGACATGGGGAGGGGGAAGGTTAAGCTGAAACGAAGTAAGAGAGTGGCGTGGACATATATACACTACCAAATGTAAAATAGATAGCTAGTGGGAAGCAGCCACATAGCACAGGGAGATCAGTTCAATGTTTTGTGACCACCAAGAGGGGTGGGATAGGGAGGGAGGGAGATGCAGAGGGAGGAGATATGGGGATATATGTACAGCTGATTCACTTTGTTATACCGCAGCAACTATATTCCAATAAAGGTGTTAAAAAAAAGTCTACAAAATTGTACGTGTAAACAAAAATGACAACAAATACATGTGTACAGAAGAATGAACGGAAGAAAATAAAGAAAACGTTAACAATCAAAAAAACAAGGGGGACTACAATTAGAGTGTGAAAGTTTTAATGTGATGTAACATATACTAGTTATGTTTGCTGATATGGTTTAATGTGTTTTGCTGATCATTTATTCTGTTAACCTAGCTTTAAATAAATGGGCTTGTATTAAAAAAAAAGATTTCTTACATCATTTCACTATGTATTTTAAGTATTTCAGAGAGAGAGAGAGAGAGAGAGAGAAACTGACATTCTGTCTTGACCTATTGATCCTATTAAATGTATCTGAATGGAACTCAGGTCCACCAAATTTTCTTTTTTAATGGAATTAACGTGCTTGAAAAGAGTTACCAAAGATTTCAAGTACTTCCCTGTCTTGTCTATAAGTTGATGATACTGATGCCGTCAAACAATTAAATACTGTTCAGATCATTTTAAAAAAAACCAACAGAGACTTTTAGTTATTGTTCCAGTTAGAATAAGATCATTAATTAGCTAATTATTACCTACAACAACCTTGCAGAAATACTGTTATAAAGAAACAGTGGCAGACCAAGTGTATAGTCAATGGGGTGCCCAATGAGATGCAAAGCTCTCTAGCTGACATAGCAGAAGATAAGACATGCCCTTCCCAACCAGTAGTCAAATCTCACTATCTCCAATGTAATAATAACATATTCATCTTACTCTTCTGTGACTGTGTGCTTGAAGCAGAAGGCAGTCTAGAAAGTTTATAATTATTGTCCAGTGATTGGCTCACAAGAAGCTGAGGTATGAAGAGTTCACTGTAGTCATTATTTTAAAAACTATAGGGACTTCCCTGGTGGCGCTGTGGTTAAGAATCCACCTGCCAATGTAGGGTACATGGGTTCAAGCCCTGGTCCGGGAAGATCCCACATGCTGTGGACCAACTAAGCCCATGTGCCACAGCTACTGAGCCTGTGCTCTAGAGCCTGTGAGCCACAACTACTGAGCCCGCACCACAACTACTGAAGCCCACGCGCCTAGAGCCTGTGCTCTGCAACAAGAGAAGCCACCGCAACGAGAAGCCTGTGCACCGTAACGAAGAGTGGCCCCTGTTCGCCACAACTAGAGAAAGCCCGCGCGCAGCAACGAAGACCCAACACAGCCAAAAATAACTAACTAAATAAACACTATAACAATTGCAATATTGTAATAATTAAAAACTAGAAGTAACCCTGTCCACATGCATTCATGTAGAATAAAGACCCATATATCTATTAATTTAAAAATGTAAATTAAGAAAAGGTTTATAGAATAATTGAATTGTGGCACAAAGAATAGTTTAAAGGGGGTCTTATTGAGCAAGTAGCTAACTCTGGGGTGTGGAAAACTTGGTGTTTTTAATTAATTATATATCTTTCTGCACTACTTGAATTGTTTTTGACTTAAATACTTATTATCATAGAAATTGAGAATAATTCTCTTAACAGAAAGATTATCACTGAATACACACAAAGGGACAGAGTTTGTGCTAATGGAAAGATAATACTATGGATCAGATTTAAATAGAATATTTTAAGGCTCAGCATTTATGGTATCACTCTGTGGACTCTGCAAAGGTGAAAGCTTTAAAAATTTGAAAACATGCCTGTGTCTCAAGAAAATGAGTTAAACATCAGTACTTTCTGGTTGCTATGAGCTCAGTCATAGCTTTTTAGAGATGTGACAGAGAATTTTTACCAAATTAATGCGACAGACTAATCTGATTGAAAAATTAACACTATTCTATTTTCATACATATTGACTTCTCCGAATCAATGAAAGAATATTTTTTCTCCCTCTCACAAGAGAATAGCCATCATATCACATCCTAAAATTCTTGTCTTTTCCTGACTTCTCATGCAACAGGGAAGTGTTAAAAAGCACTTTTTTCCTTTACGGTATAAGCTAGAACTTCAAACTTGAACAGGAAAAAAAATATATAAAAATAGTTTTTCACACAATTATATTTTAAGTTTAAATAAATCTATTTTTTCTAATATAGACATTGTAATAAGATACATATATGAATATTTTTACACTCAAAAGTGATTAAATGAATGAAATATGACAAGTTGTCTGGACTAAGTATTCTAGATTGAATACGCATTGGGACTTCTGGGAAATTTCCAAATTCCACAGGATGGTGGATGCAGATGTAAATGACTAAAGCCAAGCCTGAATGGTGTGTGTTGGTTCAGTTTTATATATTTTTATTTTTTAATTAAGTAAAACTCTAGTTAAATGCATATATTTTAAGTGTAAATTCTGAGTCTTGAAAAGCATGTACACGTGTGTAACTAACACAATCAACATATATAACATATTCTCACACACAAACACAATGGAACATTATTCAGTCAAAATAGAAAAGGAAAATCCTGCCATTTGCAACTACATGAGTGAAACTGGAGGGCATTATGCTAAATGAAATAAGCCAGACAGAGAAAGACAAATAATCGTTATATGCAGAAGCTAAAGAACTCACAGAAATAGAGAATACAACAGTGGTTGCCAGGGTCTGGGTGTTGGGTGTAATATGGAGAGGTTGGTAAAAGTATATAAATTCCAGTTATAAGATGATTAAGTTCTATGGATCTAATATGTCATGTGACCACTGTAGTTGATAACACTGTGTTCTATAATTGAAATTTGCTTGGAGAATAGAACTTAAATGTTCTCATATACACACACACAAAGGACATATTTGAAGTGGTAGATGTGATAATTAACTAGATGGGAGCATGTATTAACCCGAATAAAATATATTTTTTAAATGATCACAACACTTCAACAAAAAGATATACAAATTGTGAGAAAGCAGTGTCTGGCAACATTATTAATTGGTGAAACTTTCATGGAAATTACATTCTAATATTTAGCTATAGCTAAAAGGCTAAAATAGTACAAAAATATGCCTAGACGGCCCAGCTTTTCCTTGACATAAACTTACTTGGAGAGTTAAATCAAATCAGAAGATAGTTTGTTGGACACATGGAAGAGTAATAGCTAACATTAATTGAACTCTTACTAAGTGCCGTGTCTTAGGTGCATTTAAATTTTATTTAATCATCACAATAATTTTCAAAGTTAGAGACTATTATTATCCTCATTTTATAAGCGAGGAAACAGAAGCACATAGTGAGGGAGTTTCCCAAGGTCCCAGAGCTAGAACCCACAGTGGAGCCAGAATGCAGATTTCAGGTCCCTCAGGACCCAGAGCCCGGGCTCTTGGCTTCTGAGTCATGTCTCACCCCTATTTCCAACTAACATTCTTCACTTAAAGAAACAAGGGCTCCTGCATAATACGTCTAATTTAGGGCTTGGATAGGGAAAGTACAAGAAGAACCTGAAACACTGTGTTTGAACAGAAAGCAAGAAAAGGCTCAAAGAGTCAAAAGGACGTGGAAGTCCATCAGGAAGGGCCTCTGCTGGTAAATCTGTGACCCCTTGAATATGAAAATGAATAAAAATAGTCACAGATTGTAACTCTTTGAATAAAGAAGAATACATTATTGAAGGAGGTGGCAAGACATGACCTGACTGCTACTTGACCCCTGGCTGGACCTGGGCTATCTGAGGTTCCTCACTCACTCCTCTGTCCTAGGCTTTGCCTACTGTTCCCATACTAGGAGCCATTTCAAGGACACAGCCTTGATGGAGTGAGATGTTTTTGAGACCATCTGGACTGAATATATGACTGAACCCAGTTAATGCCTCTCTATAAACTTTTAAGAGTTGTGGGGTGGGCAGGTGCAAAGATCTACTGGTCTTGTGGCACCTAAGACAAGGCTTGTAAGTTCCCTTGCTTATTAAAACTACCACCTACCAGTCTGGAGTGGCCTGCCTCTTCTATGGGTCTCTCTTTGCCCTCCATGTCCTGGGGCCAGTTTCAGATTTCACCTGGGAATATCCCAACATTGCAAACCAACACCCATCATTATATATTCTTATATATATATATATATATATATATATATATATATATATATATATATATATGGAGAGAGAGAGAGAAAGAAAGAGATGAGATATTTAGTTCTAAATGCTAACTAGTAAACAGAAAAGGAGAAATGTATTTCAAAATTGTAATGTATGGTAAAACTAATGAGTTACAATTTGAAGTGTCATAAAATATTACAGAGACACAAAATATCTTCCAACAAGCTTTTAATTATAAATGAGAAAAGAGTAACTTTCCAACATGGAAAACTAGTGGCCACGACCTTAAGTCATCAAAACTAATATCACTGCTATTCGGTCAAGCAAAAATCACATACTTCCTAAAAAGATGCACTGTGAAAGACAAATCAGTTCACTGATATTCCTGAAAATTAAATAAACTGAATCTAATGACTGCAATCTCACCTTGCAAGGCACTTCACAAAGTTACTGGCCTGTATGCTTCTAAATTACCAAGGACAGGAAGCACACAGACAAACAGTGTGAGACACTGCTACATATTACGAGAAAATAAAAAGACTTGACAGATGACAGAAAAGCATGATGTTGGACTGGAACTGGAACTGAGAAAACCAACAACTCCAAAGGACTTTAGTGGTGGAATTGCCTTTGCTTGTGAATGTGTTGTGTGTGATAGCAATGAATTATATGACATCTCTTTAAATGAAAAAAACATCTATAATTCTGTAATGATATATATATGTGGGGGATATTTAATTATAGATATAGATATGAAAGGATAAATGGGATAGAAGCTAAGTGACAACTTTCAAAGATGGAATAATGTATTTATAAATCATAATAGATACTAAAACTGAAAGTTCGATGAGAAACATAGTTGCAGAAATAGGTATGTTCATTGATATGTTTTGTGTATATTCTCAACTATTTACATATACTACAAATATGTACCTGTGAACTGATTGACTATTTCAGTTAACCCATTATATATAAATGCAATTAAAGATAAGAAACTTAGTTCTACTGGTTGTCTAGATTATTTTGCTCTCAATATGCAAAATGCGTATGTTTAAGATAATTGTATCTGATGTGAGATGCTTAGACATGCCTTATTATCTAGTTTGAATTATATTCTTCTGAAGGAATCAAAATCCTACCAGAGTTGAAGCTTTCAGCTTAAGCCATAACTGAATCATGTCAATCAGAAAGGCAGTCTGGAAAATGTTGGTACTGTGAATAGAGCATTCATTTCACTAATTAATAACTTTAACATGCTTACACAAATATTTCTTAAATCCCACAATGAAAGAAACAAATCTTTTCCTGTAGCTGGCAAGTTTATACTTACAAACTATTTAGAAAAAAAATTCAGCAGTGGACAAAGAGGAAGAAAAAAAGCTGGCAGAATTAACTATTGAAATTCAGAATCATGCAGGTTATGGCCAACATCTTCATCCAAAAGAATATTTGAAATGAGGAAAACATTTTTTCAGAAAAGTATTATTTTGGACTACTGTACACAGGAAAAACCAATCATATTCACGTCAAGTTGTTTGATAGAAAAGTGATATTTCTGTATTCTATAATTATTATAAATCTGTATATAAAATTTTCTAAAAAGTTAAATTATAATTTTCTGGCCCATTTTTTTTTTTACTATTTAAAATTTATAATTTTTACCATGCTACTCTCATTGCAAAAAAAAATAATAATGAATAGATATGTATGCATACAAACACGTACACATGCACATATACATAGGAAAGAAAGGTTTATGTAAAGATCTCCATTTTGCAATTTAAATCTATGCTACAACAGCATTATGTGTCCTTTTTTACACGGGCATTTTAGAAATCAGTGATACAAGTTCATATTAAAATGAACTGTAACAACCGTAATTCCACTGAACTCTTATCATATGGGTAAGAAGTATACTTTCTCCTGTGTAAAAGGTTAAATCATACTAGGAAAACTCAGATGATTTAATACTAAATATTCATTATTATTTAATATTAAGTTTTTATGTGAGTTATTTTATTATTACTATTAAATTTTAATGTAAATCATAAAAATTTAAGCCAGAAGATGACTTGAAATAATCAATACTAAAGTCACAATTGTAGCCTTCTCAAGAATCTAGTGATCTCAAGCTTCCTCCTTCTAGCTATCCAGACCCAGACTTTGGGTGGGAAGGGATGGGGTGAAGATAAGTCCAGCAAGAACATAGTCCAGCAGCTGGAAGTAAGATTTTAATCTCAGTTAGCTGCCTCTCCAAATCATGAGGGTTATGTCTGAACCCAAGTACGTGAAAGGAAGTTGAAGAGGAAAATAAAGTGGATGGTTCATCAAATCTGCAAAAATATTAAACAAACAATCTTGACAAAAAAAACTCTAACAGCTCAAAATAATCATGGAGTCCAAGAATTGGATGGAAATCATTAATGGAGAAAGGATTCAGAAAAAAAAAAAAACACCAGAATTCCAGAAATATTCTAGTAAACAAATGCATTGCCAACAACTTTGAGAAATACTTTGAGGGTTGAGATTCTAGAGGTTTGCTTTCGAGAGTTGCCTTATGTGGTGGTGAGTCTGGAGTAGGTTGAACAGGGTGAGACACCAGATTCATATCTTTTACAGAAGTCTTCCTTTAGGCTTGCTGTTCTTTAGGGCTATGGTTTTGAATTTCTGTCCATATATTTTCCAGTCACTGCTTTCATGTGTGTGAAATTACTTTTCATATCTGTGAGTTTAGTATTGATCAAGTTACCATGATTTCATTTCATATCCTTTCAGAGATTAAAAGCTAATATTTTCTCTTCAGTAGGACCCAATGGATAATTATTTGCCTTCATTGTAAGATAGAAATCTTATAATGCAGATGTCTCTTAATGACCCAAAACAGAATACTGTTCATTGCTTTTATGTTGTTCTTTGTAATTGCTCTTGTTTTATCAGGAATATCTTGACTCTGTAATTATATTTCCTATTATGGCATACTGTGTGATGGTCTAGGCCTCAGTACCCTCATCTCTAAAAGCAGTTTGGAATAGACAAGAATGTAGTTTACTTTTGGTACTAAAATTCTGTGAGTCTGACTTTCTCTGCCACATTTTTTTTCAATGTTACTCTCCTTTGGCTCACTCTGACTTCCTTTACCATGAATAGAATGGTCACATTTTAGTTTTAGTTGTTAACACAATTGGCAATCTTATTCTTTTACAGAGAGTATTATTAAATATATAGAAGCATTTTTTAAAATAAATTTATTTATTTATTTTTGGCTGCGTTGGGTTTTTGTTGCTGCGTGTGGGCTTTCTCTAGTTGCGGTGTGGGCTTCTCACTGCAGTGGCTACTCTTTGTTGTGGAGCACAGGCTCTAGGCATGTGGGCTTCAGTAGTTGTAGCACGTGGGCTCAGTAGTTGTGTCTCACGGGCTCTAGAGCACAGGCTCAGTAGTTGTGGCACACAGGCTTAGTTGCTCCGTGGCATGTGGGATCTTCCTGGACCAGGGCTCGAACCCATGTTCCCGGCACTGGCAGGTAGATTCTTAACCACTGCACCACCAGGGAAGTCCTAGCAGTTTATTTTTTGATTATGTGTATTATTTTGTACTATACGAAAATTATTTAAATCATTCGGATCACAATATCCTCAGGTGCGGAGGAGTTGATCTATAGCTTAGATCTGCAATATATTGTGAAACAGTGAGTTGCTTGGGAAGAAAAGATGCCTCAGGCTTCAAATTGCTTTTGTGTAAAAATAATTGGGAATAAAGATGTGTCTGGAAGAAGAATTCTAGTTTCTGTTTCCTCCTGCTGTAAATTTGACATCAGCTCTACCTCTCTGGCAAAAGAGGAGGGTAACACATTTCACCATTCTTGTACTCACCCTGAGCTACAATAGTACTGTTCTTCAAGACTGAACGTGATACCATTTGCAGCAACATGGATGGACCTAGAGGTTGTCATGCTGAGTCAAGTAAGTCAGACAGAGAAAGACATACATGATATCACTTATATGTGGAATCCAAAAAAAAAAAAAATGGTACAAATGAACTTATTTACAAAACAGAAATATAGTCACAGATGTAGAAAACAAACTTATAAGGCAGAGAGGCCGGGGGAGGGATAAATTCAGAGATTGGGATTGACATGTATACACTACTATATATCAGATAGATAACCAATAAGGACCTACTGTACAGCAGAGGGAACTCTACTCATACTCTGTAACGACCTATATGGGAAAAGAATCTAAAAAAGAGTGGATAGATGTATATGTACAACCCATTCACTTTGCTGTACAGGAGAAATTAACACAACATTGTAAATCAACTATACTCCAATAAAAATTATAAAAAAAAAATCTTAAGTGAAAAAAAAAAGGACTGACCACAGATGCTTCTTATACACTCTTTCTTGCCATCAGTAAGAGGTATGATGATAACACACTAGGTATTACTTCAATCTCTTTTGTGTTGAGATGTTTAGAATATTATCTAGTCCCTTTCAGAAAATTGGGCTACCTGGTGTTTGTCCCATACAGTCTAAGTAGAGGGCAAGCCATTTACCAAATTGATGTCCAAGAAAAAGCACAAGTCGAAAGCAGAGTAAAATGAGAATATGTAACATCAGGATAAAAAAAAATTTGAAAGTTCTAAGAGAAGATGTTCACAGCCTCAGAATCAGATGAACAGAAGGTAGGAAACCTGAAACCAAGGAGAGAAGGCCAAAACAAGTAAGTGAAAAAAAACGCTTTTGTTCTTTGGTGATGATTCATATCTCCTTTAAAGGCTTAGTGCAAAACAGACAAGTATAGAGAAATTAAACTCAAATATGTATGTGTGTGTTTTTTAGTTAATTCAAGTACAAGCCCATTCAAACATTTCCATGAGCATTTATTACAGGTTGTTAAACAAGTACTTCTTCCTTGAACATTTTATATTTAAGTACAAGTATAGAGAAATTAAACTCAAATATGTATGTGTGTGTTTTTTAGTTAATTCAAGTACAAGCCCATTCAAACATTTCCATGAGCATTTATTACAGGTTGTTAAACAAGTACTTCTTCCTTGAACATTTTATATTTAAGTATATATAGAGCTGATTAATAGATTTTTTCTCATCTTCAGTTTCTTGAAAACATCTTATGGAGAATCATAGCTTTGGGAAATTCTATCCAAAGCATTTTTAATAAAAATCTGTCACTATTGCCGTAAAATCCAAATAGATTTTATAAATGAAATTTATTAAAGTTATTTTTGTCCTTGTGAATTAATAGTTGTAATCAATAGATGGATAAAGCAAGTTACATTGAGAGTAGTAATCTGCCCTAAAATTATTATTATATGGTAATGATTTTTCTATTTCTTTTATCTGTCCTATGTTTTCTTCCAAAAGGAAATTATATAAAGGTCACTGCTCTTTGTGGTGAAACCATAAAATTTTACTACTATGCTGTAATAAATCCAACAGACGGCTCACGAGTTAACTGAAATATTTATCCCTTTGGCTGTTGGTAAATCACCTGTGTACAGTATATGGGTATAAAGTAGGCTTAATTTATTTGTGTGATTGATAAAAACTGGTGGGGCCAGTAAGGAAACAACCAATAAAAGAATAAAGGAATATACATATTTCATTTTTATTCTTCTTATTGGTTTCTACATTTTATTGTTTTCTATATTTTCTATATTCCATTATTTTATCTTTTGGCATTTACATTATCTTTGGCATTTTTATTAGTGGGAAATTCAGCTTGCTTTTGAAGGTATGAAAAGAATGAATGAGTTCAAACTTTTTCATTCAAAATATTTCTTATGGTTAATGAGTCTTACTTTCTAATAACATCTCTCATAATACATCTTTTAAGTTACCTCTGAAGGTGTTTTAGGGACAAACAATGTTAGGTAAAGCTGCTGTGAGTGAGCTATACAAAAGCACACTAGGATGCAAACCGTTATCAGAATTTTAATGGTGGAGGCTGCCAAGTGTTGGGTGAGGAAGAGACAATTGACCTGCTATTTGAAGAAAGAGTTTGCAAGATCAAAACAGAATGAAAAGCCTCTCATGACATGTAACAATACACATTAAGCCCATAGATGGAAAGAAACCTGGGATTTTTAAGGAAATAACAATCCATTGAGACTGTAGTTAAATAAATAAGGTTTATACAGAACCTGAAGTTGGTCTAGTTGGTAGAGTTAAGGGGTTTTAGTTGAGTCCAGGTGGAATGGATGTGCAGGTAACACTTAAGTATCTCTCAAGGTTCTGTATGGAAAGCTGATTAGGAACAAAAGAATGTACTGTCAGTGGTCAACAAGAAATCTGTCAACCATTGTGGAGGAGAGTTGGTGGAAGTTGGATCATGGAGGTGATGGTCGATGTGGAAGGAAACGGAAGGAATCAAGGCAGAATTTGTAGTCCTAATTCACAGTACTGATGATGAGTAGGATGTGCCATATGAGGAAAAAAATACATAAAGAATGAAACTCAGAAAAAAAAAAAAGAATGAAACTCAGGTAGTCTTAATTGACCCATTGAGTTGATTAAAATGTCATTTATGGGGTCTGGAAAGGACAGAAGTTAGGAGGTTGATTAATGAGCCTAAGCATTGTACAGTACTCTGTGATGTCTATGAGGCAACCACTGAAGATGTTAATTAGACTTGTATGGATAAATACAGATATAGACAGAGATATACAGTATAATTAACAGTATATTAGGACAATATTATTTCTATTTTTAAAATACAATAGTGTCCAGCATTAAAAAGTATTGATTTATTGGACCTCATTAAATTAAAAAAATTCTGTTTATCAAAACACCATTCAAAAACATGAAAAAATAAAATATTCACAGCAAACGACTTGTATGTAGATCTTTAAAGAGCTATACATCAGTTTTAAAATATAATTGATCCAATTTTAATCTAGAGTGTTAAATGTTAGAAAAGATGCAGAGGAAGTCAATATAAAATCGTACATTAATTGGAGTGTTCTTCATAAACTAAAACTTATTCATACAACCCTGCATATTGACTAGCTATTTTCCCAAGCAAAATAAGAATATATGTCCAAATAAAAATCTGTATACAGAGGGTTACAGTGGTTTAAACACAAATGAAAACAACCCAAATGTCTATGACTCTAATGACTGAACAATCTATGATACAGATGTATAATGAAATGCTATTGATCAACAAAATGAATGAATGAACTACTGATACATACAACAACAGAGATGAATATCAAGTGGATTAAGTGAGAGAAGCCAGACTCAAAAGACTGTAAGATTCCATTCCTAAGTCATGCTTGAATAGGCAAAAACAGTGTGACAAGAAACGTATTAGTTGTTGCCAGGACATAAGGTAAGGGAGGGAAGGAGAGTAACTACAAACGGGCAAGAAGGGACTTTTGCGGTATTAAAGATATTATGCATCTTTACTGCAGTGGCCATTACAACACTTTTGTCAAAATTCAGAGAACTAGATGCAAATGATGAATTTACTTTATGTAAATTTTAACTCAATAAACCTGACTTAAAAAAATAATATGTACGGTGCAGGTATAAATTTTATCAGTATATAAGATGTTCTATGAGTGTGAGTAGATTTTATTATGTTTACTAAAATTTACCTGTGTTTTCTCAGATTTTATCTACAAGGTGACTAGAATTAAATAACTCAATGTTTCATAGTAAACTCAAAAACGTTTTAAAGTGTAGGCTATGCAATCATTATTCCCTTGATAAAAACAAGTTTATCTTTTCATTATTAGTAGTAAAAAACATAATTTAAAGCTTTAACACAAAGGCCTTGCTCTTAAAAATTTCCTGGTGACCAAATTAATGAGGATCATATGTCTTGAACTTAAAAATAACAACTCTTTACAAATGGAGGGAAAGTAAGAGGAAGTAAAAAAGAAAATTCAATATTCTATTATATATGGCAAATGAAGTCAGTGGTGGCTTTGAATTCTGCACATTATAGGTGCTGATTATAGCTTTAATAATGATATTAAAAATACACAGTTCTTACTTTCCTCATATTTTATCTAATTATTATTGACAAAAATGGCATTTCTAATGTTTCCTTATTCTGTTGGGGAATTATATTTTCTCCTCTGAATACTATTCAATTTAAAAGAGTAATTTAAAAAATCTTCCTTGAATCTCAAAGTAAGATATTAAAAAAAATAGTAAAACAGAGCCCCATAATATGGGAAATTCTTTCCAGGAATTCTTGTTTCATAAGTAACAACGATTTCACGACTGTTTTTGTGTATTCTCTTTTTCCCAATGGAATTATTAATAGTTATGTTAATAAACATGTTAATGACCCTATTATTTACTACTTAGCAGTTATACTATTTATTATATATAACTATATAAACTATGCAATTACTAATATTACTTCTATAGTGTTTTTCCATTAATTTTGTTAATGTCAACCTCTTAGAGTCAGAAACAAACATGTCTTTATAGGAGGGTTATCAACCAAGGATTAATCTCAAATGCTATCTGGCCTGTGATATTGTACACCTTCTATATCAGACCTGAGGAGGAAATACAAAGCAGCTGATACTCAGAGATCATAGAAAACAATGTGTTTTAGGAAAATCAAATGCCTGCAGGGATCAGGCATTCAAAATAAAATTTTGAGCATGGCCAAAGATAAAACAACAGAAAATACAGTATTCTTTGACATACAGAAAGTATATACCAGATTAAAGGCATATTAATTCTTAACGTTAAAGGGAAGTACAGGCCTTAAAATATATATCTACTGAGGACTCCTGGCCCAAGAACCACCTGTTTCTGACCCTTTGGCCCTTGGATTATTTACTGTTATAATAAAATATTATTATATGTAGATGGTTAAATTTTATATTTTTACCATTGTTAACATTAGTGATAGTATGATAAAAACACAAATATAAACAAGATATTTTAAACAGATTATCAAAAACAAATATTACAATTGTTCATTATTCACAAGACTGTACAAACACAGCCATCAACATAAATTTTAAATTCTGATCATAGCACACAAGGCATGGTATTTACAGTAAATTATATTTCCCTTTAATTTGTAACTAAGTTTGTGCTTGTGTGTGAATATATATTATTTTGGTAATAATTTGCTGGCTTCCATATAATTAGAAAAACTCATATCAGAGACATTAATTTTATAATATACTCAAGAGACATTAAATATTATGCTAACTAAAATGTCAGTTAATAGACATTGATTTATGATCAATGTCATAACTTCTTAGTTTTTTAGCACCATATGCCACTTATCAGCATTATGTTATTTACTATTTATTGACTGTGCATTTTATTTTCTAAGCTTGTGAACTAGAATTGCCTTCTTTAGGGAGTGTAATTTCAATTATCTGAGTGGCTGATCTACCAGAAAATATCTCCAGTCAACTATGACATTTAAAATAAGTTTGAAGTTTTCTAGAAGGGTAGTTACATTACTGAATGGTCAAATTGTTATTTAGGAACAAAATCCCTTGCATCTGAAATAAACTGGTACATGAGTAGAAAGGGAGTTTATATGCTAGTTCCCAACAACTAATATCCAGCATCCAAACCTCTATATATTTTGCCATAAAGCGTGTTTACAACTAATCAATTTAATTACTTTACAGACATTGATATTGCTGACAAAAGCATGGAAAACAAAACAAATCAATGCTGGCTTAGAAACTTCATTAAAAACCTTTCGGCATAAAACTTTTGAATATAAAGGATCTGAGAGCCTTAAGTGAGGCGTACAGATATAGCCCTAATCAGCTTCACTAACCCAAGAGATAGAATGTGAAAAAAAAATATTTTGAGGGATTGTCTTTACCTAAAGAATATTATATTTTTATTCCTGGATGTACACTAATTTTTTTCAAGAAATGAAAGATATTTGTTTTACATGTAGCTACCTGGGCTGTGATAAGGTTGAGTTTTCATGACTGAATAAAATAAACTTACGTATCGTTCCTATTAGTTATCTCCCGCTATTGTTTTCTATTGACTATCATTTCCATTGGACAATTAAAACTTTAAAAAATATATTCCTACGTATTCAGTTATATAGCTCCACAGAAATGATATCTATTTGTGTTTTTAATTAACAAAGCTCATAATCACCAGGGCAATGAGTATCTGTAAACTATATAGCATTTATAATTGAAAGCTTACTGTTCATTTCTTACTTATTGAGGTTATATTTTGACTTGGACATATTTCTGCCAAGATAGCTGGGAGTGGGTAAAGAGAGAGAGAGAGAGAGAGAGAGAGAAGAATAGAAAAAGAAAAAAAGGAATACATTTAACATAGAGCAATTCTTTTATAATCTAGGAAGACTTGTTAGAGATGTACACATAAGAAACTTGTAAAAGAATGTGCAAGATGAGGAATATTAATTATGACCAATCAAATGTGCTCAGAAGTTCTCTATCAAATATTAAATTTATCTTCTATCTATTCCAGCATTTTCACAAGATACACACTGATTCCCAAATGACATTGGCTATTTGTATAAGATATTCATATTCTAAATGATGTGGAACACTGATATTTGGACTGCTCTGCAAGATGGATTGGATTGGAAAGCAGATACTGTGTACCCAAATAGTAAATATAAAACACAGAATGATGTCAATGGCTATTGTTTTCAAATAAATATATAGGTTTAATGCAGTTCCAAATACAAACATTTTGAATAGTTTTTTCACTTTAATTATGCTCTACCTTCCCTTCTGCTTTCTGTTGACTAAGTTACATTCTTTCTGGAATCATTAGAATATTTTTTTAAACACTTGATTAATGTTTAATATTCTGAAGATTAAGTAACAAAATCAAACAAGTTTTTTACTTGACTAGGTTCATTTCCTCTGAATTCTTCTAAGAGTTTAAAACAAACTATCACACTTATTGATTTAGAACCATCAGATTTTACTTCAGGAAAATCTAATACCTTTCAAAAAGTGACCTTATACTTTAGGAAGACACACTCAGTGCTTTTTTAAATTTTCTTGACAATATGTTTATTAACAAAATGCATCATGGGAAATAAATCTACCTCTTAAAATTCCATTTGCTTTTGTGGTTAGATATGCTTGACCAAAAATTTTTGGAGAAAAATATGCACCTGGTCCCAATTTAAGCTGCATTAAATTTAGTAGAGGCATTGAAATGGCCCTGTCCTCACTTTTACTGAACAAAAAGTAGATTTCATTTAGAATATTGGTAGTTGCTTTTTAGTAATAAAATATTAAGCCTATGCATTTAAAGAGGCAGGAGGAAAAAGAAAATTTGATGAAGGCAGTCAAAGGTACAAAATTCTAGTTATAAGATATATAAGTGCTAGGGATGCAATGTACAACATGATAAATATAATAACACTGCTGTATATAATATATGAAAGTTTTTTTAAGAGTAAATCCTGAGTTCTCATCACAACAAAATAAAGTTTTTCTATGTCTTTAATTTTTATTTATGGGAGATGGTGGATATTCACTAAACATGGATGTTATTATGATAATCATTTCATGATGTATGTGTGTCAAATCATTATGCTGCACCTCAAACTTATACATGCTGTATGTCACTTATATCTCAAAACTGGAGGAAGAAAATAAAAGAGTATGATAATGTTTTTTAAAATTTTTTCTTTGCTTAATATTTACCTAAAAGCATGAATAGTGGGTTTCTTTTTCTTGCTTTTTGCTTTTAATATAATTAGAACTATTCTGCTTTACCCAGTTTCCCTGATGGATAATCAACGTTTGTAAGTTTTTCAGGGACACTTGCAAAATAGGTCCACAATACGGAGCCTACAAATAGGCTCACACGAATACAGTCAAGTGATCCTTGACAAAGGAGTGAAGGCAATTCAATGGAGAGAGGATAGTCTTTTCAACCAATGCTGCTGGAACAAGTGGACATCCTCATGCAAGAAAATGAATCTAGACACAGAACTTACACACTTCACAAAAATTAACTCAAAATGGATCACAGAGCCAAGTGTAAAATGCAAGAATATATAAAACTCCTACAACATAAGATAGAAAATCGAAAGCACACTTCATGAAAAAAAATATTGATGAGTTGGACTTAATTAAAATAAAAACTTCTGCTCTGTGGAAGACACTGTATAGACAAGCCATCACTGGAAGAAAATATTTGCAAAACTCACATCTAATAAAGGACTTGTATATAAAATTTATAAAAAAAATCCTTAATACCGTACAATAAGAAAACAAACCAATTTGAAACTGGATAAATGGTCGGAACATATGTCCTACCAAAGAAGATATTCAGATGGCAAATAAGCATATGGAAAGATGCTCAACAGCAAACATAATTAGAGCATTGCAAATTCAAACAACGAGAAACCGTGACGCACCTGTTAGAATGGCTAAAAATCAAAAACACTGACAATACTAACTGCTGGAGAGTATGTAGAGCAACAGGAACTTTCACTCATTCCTGCTGGGAATGCAGAATGGTACAGAAACTTTGGAAGAGTCTGGCAGTTTCTTACATAGCTAAACACAGTCTTACCATATGATCTAGCAATCAAGCTCCGAGGTATTTACCCTAAAGAGTTGAAAATTTATGCCCTTATAAAGACCCGCACATAAATCTTTAGAGCAGCTTTTATCATAATTGCCAAAATTTGGAAGCAAACAAGGTGCCCTTCGATAGATGAATGAATAAACTGTGATACATACATTCCATGAAATATTATTTAATGACAAAATAAATGAGCTGTCAAGCTATGAAAATACGTGAAGGAGACTTAAATGAATATTGCTAAGTGAAACAAGCCAATTTTAAAAGGTTACATAATGTATGATGATATCAATATGATATTTTGGGAAAGTCAAACCTATGGAGATGGTAAAAAAGTTTGTGGTGGCCAGGGTTCTGGGAGGAGAGAAGGAGGGATAAACAGGTAGAGCACAGGAGTGTTTTAGGTCAGTGAAACTATTCTTTAATACACTGTAATGATGGAAACATGGAATTATATATTTGTCAAAATCCAAAGAATGTATAATGTAGAGTGCATGCTAATGTATGCTCTGGACTCTCATTAGTAATACTGTATCAATATTAGTTTAATTCAATTATCAACAATTGTATTATGTATCACAATAATGGAAGATATAAAAAATAGGGAAAACTGTGTGGAGTGTGAGGGAGAAGGGGCATGTGGGAATGCTCTGTATTTTCTGTTCAATTTTCCTGTAAACATAAACTACTCTAAGAAATGAAGCCTATTAATTAAGAAAAAGAAAACTTAAAAAAAGAAGGTAAAGACAATTTCAATTCTCTACTGTCACCTCAGGCTCATTTTATTAATTATGTTGTTCAAACATTTAAATTGCATTTCTGTGTATTTTATCTCTCAGAACTGATAGTGTTATAATTAAATCTCATTACATTTGCATTTCTGTTTTTACGCTTTCTGGTAGCACTTAAGAGTTTAGCTGTGCTACATTTAATATATTCTCTGCAACACTTTGTCTTGTAAGCACATTCAATAATCTCAGGCTTTTAGTAACAAAAATAAAAATTTTAATTTAATAAAAATAATTAACTGAATTTCTTCCAATTCATTCAGAGTCCCTACTCACAAGGTGGTCCCTTTAATTCATCTAATATATGTGCTCAAACTCACGACACACCTACAGGGTGCAGTGGGCTCTGTCATAACCACAGTCCCTATCCATCACATTTACACTCTCCATGTTGGTATAATTTGGTCAAGGCATATCCTGAACTTGGTATTTTCTCCAATGTATGAAGACAGTTCTTTAAATATCTCCAGAATCACGATAATTACTTCTTAGGCTCCGCCTTCACAATTTAAACCAAAGGCTGTGCGTCAGATATATATTGCTCCAAAACAAATTACCACAAATATAGTGGTTTAAACACCTGTTGATTATCTTACAGTTTCTGTGACGAGTCTGGACAGCTTAGCTGAGTGATCTGCTCAAAGAAAGTCCTACAAGGCTGCAACCAAGGTATCAGCCCTTTGAGGTTTTAACCAGAGTCTTGACTGGGAATAAATCCTCTGCGAAGCTTCCCAGGGTTGCTGGCAGAATCCCTCTCCTTCTGATTATAGGAATGAGGTCCCATTTTCTTGCTAGATGTTGGCTGAGGGCCACACTTAGGTCCTAGGTTTTATGACCAACAGTTCATTGCCAAATGGCCCTCTCCATAGACAGGTCACAACCCGGCTGTTCATTTCTTCAAGACTGGCAGGAGAATCTCTCCCTCTCTCTCTACTCAGCTAAGGCAGAGTCTTACATTATAAAACACAATCAAGGTTGTGATATCTTGGCACCTTTGTCATAATGTAACCTAATTAGATCACCCTAGATTGTGTCCGCAACAGGCATTTTCTAAGAATGTATTTTAGTTTCTCTATATGGTAATTTTACTATCATTGTGTGTTCCTGTTGTTTCTACTTCGGTCCAATGACATGTAGTTGCAAAAACTTCACTGATTTATTTTGTTTTACTGATACATAAAATTACTCTTTATCATTATAATGTTTTCCACCTTCAAGTCTTAGTCATCTGCTACTAAATTGGTACCTGGGTTTGATTTTGGTTATTATTTGCCTCATATGTTTTCTTTTTTATTTTTTTAAGTTACCCCCTTTATTATTTGATTTAAGCCATAGCCTTCGTTTTGATTTTATTACTTATTTTTAAAATAAAAATTATGTATATTTAAGGTGTACAACATGATGTTTTGATATACATGTGCATAGTGAAATAAAAACACTAAAAGTAAAAGTACTGTATGATACAGCAGTCCTCCTGGGTGTTTACTAAGAAATGGAAATATTTCCTGCCATATCAGTAAACAAAGGATATCACAGTCATCAGCGATTGCAGCCACCACCGAAGGTGAGCAGGTGAGCACTGAGGAAACTCAGGAAGGAAAAGCATACCTGCCATCTAGTAGCCATGAGACTGCAGCCACCCCCCACCGGGAGCCCCGAGGAAACTCAGGATATGAAAACACAGGATCCTGGCCCCAGAGAGCTGAGGTGCATGTCCAAGGAATGATTTCTGTGAGCCCAGACTCTTGCATCTTCCTATACATAGAAAAGCGCTAAATTCCTTAGCTTGAGATATCCGGGTTTTCTTTAGTTAGCAATAATCTTTTTTTTTTTTTTCTTTTTTTTGCAGTACGCGGGCCTCTCACTGTCGTGGCCTCTCCCGTTGCGGGGCACAGGCTCCGGATGCACAAGCTCAGCGGCCATGGCTCACGGGCCCAGCCGCTCCGCGGCATGTGGGATCCTCCCGGACTGGGGCACGAACCCGTGTCCCCTGCATCGGCAGGCGGACTCTCAACCACTGCGCCACCAGGAAAGCCCAGCAATAACCTTTTGACGTTCAGAACACCTGCCCTTTGTTGCAAAACTCCTATATATCCTGGAGTAGTTCTTTCAGGGTTACTTGAGATGCTGCCTCCTGGGCTTTAAATTCTAAACATTCCTGCTGAATAAAACATAACTCTCAACTTCTAGGTTGTGAATATATTTATTTTAGTCAAGACTACCTAAAGGAAATGGCATCTGTACCTCAAAGAGATATCTGCACTCCCAAATTCATTGCAGCATTATTCACAATAGCCAAGGTGTGGAAACAGCCTAAGTGTCTACTGATGGATGAATATATATACACACACACACACACACATATATATAATTTCTTTATTCATTCCATATATATATATATATATATATATATATATACACATTGGAGCATTACTCACAGTAGCCAAGGTATGGAAACAGCCTAAGTGTCAATTGATGGATGAATATATATATATATATATATATATATATATACACACACACACACCCACACATACATATATATATATAATTTCTTTATTCATTCCATATATATATATAGGAGCATTATTCTTTCTTAATAAAGAAGATCCTGTTATTTGTCACAACATGGAAGAAACTGGAGGACATTATGGAAAATGAAAAAGCCAGACACAGAAAGGAAATCTCACTTATATGTGGGATCTAAAAAAGTAAAAGCAGAAAGTAGACAGGTAGTTACCAGGGGCATGGAGGTGGCGGAAACGGGGAGATATTGCTCAAAGGGTACAAAGTTGTAATTATACAGGATGAATAAGTTTGGAGACCTCATGTACAGTGTGATGACTATGGTCATTATTACTCTATCATACACTGGAAATTTGCTAAGACAGTAGAATTCAGGCACTCTCATCACACACACACAAAAGGCAACTCTGTGAAGGAATGGATCTGTTAATTAAGCATGTTTCTTGTATAAAACACACTGTTGCGCTCGATTTTTAAAACCCACTGGATCTGAGTATAGGATGCCACCTCCACATGCTGTTCCTCTCACCTCATGCCATTCTTCTCTCTCCTTAGTCCTGTCACCATTGAATTTCATTTCCTATATTATTAGCTGGTCAACAGAGTAAAAGAAGAAGTGATTTTTTCTGGATGACCTATTAGCTACTGCTCAACAATTTACTCCCAACTCGGCATAGCTCTTGGAAAAGACTGGGGAAATTTTTATTTTACTTAAATTTGTTATTCACAAAAGGTTTAAGAATCTCTGGATTCTTCATTCTAATGTTAGAATTCTATAATTTTATGGGTTTAATGTCATTTCCTCATTAGGGGTTTGTTCTTTGTACCTAAGCAGATTTCTATTTTTTCTCAATTATCTTAAAATATCCTCTCTATCATACCATATTTTCACATAATTTATGCTGGAATTCACTAAAGAGAAATCTGAGCAGATCAGCAATGATGATAAGTTTATATTCAACACAACGTCCTCTTAGCTATTTGGAGCTTACTTTATCAAAAAATGTTCCCCTACATGTCTTCTCATTTTCTTTATTTTTTTATTCTCTACAAAGATATTACGTGAGTAGGCACATATGAAATTATTATTTTCATTTTTCTGACTAAAGTCCTTATATGACATATCCATCATTTTTTCTTCATCGGAACACACACACACACATTCTCTTTTCTAACCAGAGCCTTGTACGTATCTTCAGGACTTGCTTTTGGTTTAGACACTTCTGAGGGTTAGATTTAAAGTTTAGCTAGAAAGAAAAACAGTCAGACAAAGTGGGGTGGAACACTGACATTGTGTTGGTAGCTTTATTATCCATGTGAAAGTCCCCTGACTGGGTGAGGCCTTAGAGTTTAAGGCTGAGAATAAAGCCATAATAAACTCTTACCTTATTGATAAACTCAATAAAGTCAAATAAACTCTTCCATGTCTGTGGGCAGCAGAATAATGGCCCCCCAAAGATGCTCAGGCCTTAATGCCTGCAGCCTGTGAATATCGTACATTACTTGGCAAAGCTGAATTAAGTGTGCAGGTAGAAGTAAGTCTGCTAATCAGCTGATGTTACTATAGGAAGATTATCCTGGATTACCCAAAGGGACCCAATGTAATCACAAGAGTCCTGAAAAGATCAAGAGGAAGCTCTGACTAAGGAGAAACAAAGAGGTGACAAGACTTAGCCTACAGTCTCTGGCTTTGAAAATGGGGGATCGGGGCCACAAGCCAAGAAATACGGGCACCCTCCAGAAACTGGACAAGGCATTCAGCATAGTGGATAATTGGATCATCTACTAGAACCTTCCAGAATGAATGCAGGCCTCCTGACACATTGATTTTTGCCCAGTGAGATCCATTTTGACTTCTGACCTCTAGAACCAGAAGGTAACAGATTCCTGTTGTTGGAAGCCACTATGTGTGTCAATTTGTTACAGCAACAAATTAAGTGGAAATAGTAGAAATCTACAATTAATAGTAGACAGAGTAAAAAGTGGAAGTTAATACACTGTCCTATGGAACAGGGGCTCAGTTCTCAGCTCTGCTGCTTACTAACTTAGTGGTAATGTGCATGATTCCTAAAATCTGTGTCCTGGTTTGTTCAATCACAAAATAGGTAACATAATACCGACCTTTCAGAAATTTCATGTTAAATAAGATTATGTATGAAATCCACCTGTCAAATGATATAGAAAACTCTTTTTAAAAGTTAGCTATGCAAAAAAAAAAGTTAGCTATGGTTTTTATTTGTTTTTATTGTAATTAGTAAGCATTATCGGTCTGTCGGCACTTGGGGATCTGATCTGTGGAGTGCAGATTTTCCTTCTGTGTTGCAGACCCCTTGCCTAGCTGGGTTTTAATAACCTCCCAAATCTTCAAGACTTGCCTGACTGATCAACTGTCTGGACCTACTGTGTGTCCTGATCATGTATGTCTTCATTTTTCTGGGAATTTCTCTTGGGCCACTCTTTATCAGATATTCCTAATATCTGCCTTCTTCTATATGCTCTTCTGACTCTGTTTTTTTTTTTGTGTGTGTGTGTGTGGTACGCAGGCCTCTCACTGTTGTGGCCTCTCCCATTGCAGAGCACAGGCTCCGGACGCACAGGCTCAGCGGCCATGGCTCACGGGCCCAGCCGTTCCGCAGCATGTGGGATCCTCCCGGACCGGGGCACAAACCTGTGTCCCCTGCATCGGCAGGCGGACTCTCAACCACTGCGCCACCAGGGAAGCCCTCTGACTCTGTTTTTCATCCTAGCTCTTGTTCTGTCATTTACTACAGTCACTGCTGTGGACTAGCTGATTCCCACTCCTAACTCATTTCCTGCCTAATGTTCCTTATTCCACTCTCCTAGTTCTAGGCCTTTCACCTGTCTCTATGATTTGCTACTTCTTACCTTTATAGACACTCTACCTTTCTGTATGTGTGAAGAAAAAAATAAAAAGAAAAGAAATGAAAGTAACACAATTAGTCATCTTTCAGAAAGTAATGGCGTTAAATAAGTTCAATGATAATATCCTAACTCAAAAATATATTGCCAAAAAAAAAAAAAAATATATATATATATATATATATATATATATATATTGCCATGCCTGAAAATTGCATTGATTCTGAAGATGAAATTTACAGTTAGGATAAAGTTACCTTAGATTTCAAAATTTTAAAAGCACACATAGAGGAAAGGGGGACTTTAATAGATCACTTCTAGAATATATAGTTTAGCACGTGTAGAATTTTGGAGAGGCAAAATTATGCATATGTATGTGAAGAGATTTTTTTCTCTCCCTGGCTTACATATTCTATGTACGTTAAGTACCTTACATATCTTTGGGGGAAAATAAGGTTAGAGAAATAGTATTTATGAAGGTGCTTACTGAAAAGTTTTATTGACTGAATGGTATGAATAACCTTATTATATCTACATTTAAGTCTGAGGTTTTAAATCTTAAACCTAGAAAACCTATTTAGGTACAACTGAGACACTAATAATATGGCATCTTGCTTGTAAATATCCTATTTCTCTATAGTGCAAACCTATCACCCTTCGTGAAAATTCATCAATGTGATATCTACATTCCTTTATTTCCTTTACACTCTGTTTAACAGTGTATGAGTTTACTGTCACTTTCCCACTTCTTATTCACTAAATAAAATAATTTGTTTTGTTTTTTCTTAGTTTTCCTATAAAAATTTTCCAAAAATATTCCTCAACTATGAAGGGTCAACATTAACTAGATTAAGAAATAATAATGAATATCAGCAGTTAACATTTGTTGGAATGATCTGTTTAACCTGAAAAACATTCATATACACATCAAAGTCTGATGCAGAATTTGCAACGTGTTGGTCCATAGGTCAGTTCTGGCATAGATCTGTAAGATATACTTTAGCCATTTTAAAACCAACTTTATTATCAGGATTTTTGTTGTTGTTTTACATGGAGAGATTTCTCACAGTAGGTGAGGGGGTTTGTTTGTTTTTGTTGTTGTTTTGCTTTTCAGAACCCGGAATCTCACACTTCATCATACATTGACAATTGACCAGGAGGGAGCATGCTCCTTGCTACGCTTGGATGGCCACTCTCCCTGCCACTCCCCTGTATGACATTAGACATCTTATTTTACTTTGTATTACTTGTTTGGTCAAACAGTTAATTGATTAAGTTAATTTAAAAGAAATGGTCCTGGAAATATTCCAGGTGTGATATTTTCTAATATGAATGAGAAAAAGCCAGATAATGACCTACAGAGTTTCCTACATAGGTTTACCCATTCAAATGATAAAGATGAACAAGTCCTAGTTCTTCAAGTAAGTTCTTTCAGTGTCATTAATAATTTTTGTTTTTGATTGACATATGCCATGGTGACACAATAAAAGACATTCAATAGTTATTTAAAACTGCAAAATTATTACTCTTACTCTTACGGTTGATACTTATTGGACTAATTTTCAGATGATCCAACTTATAGGCGAGTCATTGGCCAAAAAAATAACAATGATATAAAAGTAAGGTAAAAGCCATAAAAGTAAAGGTAAAAGCCACAATTTACTAAAATAAACTTTGCTTGAGAGCCTGGTACCACAAACTATTAAAGAAGAATACAAACATTTGGTATAAGTGATGATTCTGGCATCAAGCTATATAAAATCCTCATTCAGTGAAATCAGGTGTTAGCTGTCTGTACAGATGGTGTTAATTTTAAATGGTCTACAGAAAACAATCTTCCAGATGAGTTGTATGTACACAAAAAACCAATTCAAATATAAACTCCTTTTTATACAATTTAACCAAAAAAGGGGTCTCTAGGTAGGTAAAATGATGTGGGAAAGTTTTGTGATTATTCATTTTTATACAGAACCAAGTAATTATCTAATGTTTCATCAAGATTTTTTTTCTATGTGAAAATTGCTCCCTTAAATTTCACTTCAATTTATAATACATTTTTAATGCTGAGGAAATGTACTACTACTAAACTATCATTTAAACATCATTTCTGGAAATAAGGCCTGATTCACAGAAGCAGAAACTCCTTGCTGTCCCTTAATTTCCATTTTCTCCTTTGCCCTTTGGTAATAGGACACCAAAGTTCTAGGCAAATACCTCACTGCCAGAGAATTGACCACATCTCCCAATCTTTCTTCCAGCCAAATATAGCCTGATACTATATTGGCCCCAAGGAATGGGAGCAAAGATTATGCATTCACCTTCCAAATCACACCCTTAAAGTGATGAGTGAGTCGCTCCACTTTTACCCTTCTCAATCTTTTATATACAGAACAGTGCACATATCAAAGTATTCAGCTTGTTGGAATCTCACAAAATGCAGTAGGCAGCAACCAGATCAAGTAACAGAACATACGAGCATTCCAGAAACCTCTCTCAAGTTCCCTTCCATTTTCTGTGTACTAGCCCCTCCATCATCCAGGATCATCTCTATTCTGCTTTCTAGAAACATAGGGCAGTTATAGTTAACTTTATATAATGAAATCATATAATAGTATATATTTTTTATGACTATCTTCTTTTGCTCATTACTGCATTTCTCAGATTGATTTATATTTTTTGTGCATAACTGAAGTTTATTTTTATTGCTGTACAGTATTCCATTGTGTGAATATAAAATTTCCAAAACACGTTACAGTAGATGTGGAATAATCGAATTATAAATAGATTGTGGCTGATATTCAGAAAAAAGGTATTAATTCCAACTTTAATTGAACATGTTGAAATAGACTTAGCAATCAAATGTGCTTTTATTTTTCCTATTTTTAAATAATCATAATAGAAATGCCATTTTCAGAGTGCTGTTTTTATAAGGGTGCTTCCCGTATATTATTAGTGGAAATATCTTTGTGCCAAGGGGACATCAATAAATTTTGCTAATAATGAGGGGGAAATATGAGAACAATCTAGTAATTTTTAAACTATCCTTTGCCAATGTTCACAGTATATATTTCCATGTTAACACCTATGGAATTAATAAGTTTATATTAACACATCTTTGAAGAAGGTATAATATGAAAATGTTTTATCAAGGGAGATCTACAGATAAATTATAATATTTTAATAGCATTGATACACATACCAAATACAACAGAAAATAGAAAGTAACAATGGAAAATAAAAGAGATCATTAGGTATTGGGTTAGGGCAATAGTGTAATAATGTGTTTCTATATTTTTAACAATCATATATATATACAACAAAATATTACTCAGCTATAAAAAAGAAATAATGCCATTTGCAGCAAAATGGATGGATCATACTAAGTGAAGTAAGTCAGATAGAGAAAGATAAATATCATATGATATCACTCACATGAGGAATCTAATTTTTAAAAAAAGAAATGAACTTATTTACAAAACAGAATCACACTTACAGATGTCAAAAACAAACTTATGTTTACCAAAGGGGAAACGTGGAGTGGGAGGGATAAATCAGGAGCTTGGGATTAACATACACACACTACTATATACAAGATAGATAACCAACAAGGACCTACTACTGTATAGCATGGTAAACTCTGCTCAGTATTCTGGGATAACCTATATGAGAAAAGAATCTAAAAAAAATTAATATATGTATATGTATAACAGTCACTTTGCTGTATACCTGAAACTAACACAACATTGTAAATCAACTATACTCCAATAAAATTTAAAAAATTTCTAATAGCCTTTTCTCATATTGCTGTTAGAGTTCTTCACCATGCTACATACACAACTTCCAAAGAACAGCATTTTAATCTTTATCCCTAGAATGCATGTCTCTTTTCTTTCTTTACCAAATTCGGCTAGACAGAATCGTGGACATTCTTTTATACTTTCTTTTCTTTCGTGCTAATATTCTCTCAGATACTAAGCTCAGATCCACATCCAATTCATTTCTTCAGCAAATATTTGTAGTTTCAAGACCCTCTGCTAGGTGCTGAGATAATATGGAGATTAGAAGAGTGTTTTCTTCTCCTTTTTTATATAATTGACTTCCTAGTGTCTCCTACAGAGAACAGTGTTCTCGCCAAGGTGAATTCTGATGCCAGGAAAGAGGACAGAGATTGCAGTGGCCCATCAGTGGTGGATGGAAGGTGTAGCCAAGACCACATGGGCTGAAGGCAGAGAGAGATGGAGGGAATGAGAGCGGCTAATTCTTCCCAATAGAGCACTGTGAGCAGATGGATTGCAGGGCCAGTTTATCTTTGGAGATAAGCTGCATGTGTAATGACAAAGTATCATGCCAGCTAAGTCACTCCCAGAAGCCACCATGAGTCTAGGAGTTTCTTTTCTCTTAGTGCCACAACAAAATATAATTCACACAGCTCTCCCTTCATAAACCGTGAAATCCTTTTACAGAGAGAAGCAGAGGGAGATTAGCTGAGAAAAAAAAATGATATCAATTACAGGAAAAGATCTGTAAAAAATACAAACACATGGAGGCTAAACAATACACTACTTAATAATGAAGTGATCACTGAATAAATCAAAGAGGAAATAAAAAAATACCTAGAAACAAATGACAATGGAGACATGATGACCCAAAACCTATGGGATGCAGCAAAACCAGTTCTAAGAGGGAAGTTTATAGCAACACAATCCTACCTTAAGAAACAGGAAATATCTCGAATAAACAACCTAACCTTGCACCTAAAGCAATTAGGGAAAGAAGAACAAAACAACCCCAAAGTTAGCAGAAGGAAAGAAATCATTAAGATCAGATCAGAAAGAAATGAAAAAGAAATGAAGGAAACAATAGCAAAGATCAATAAAACTAAAAGCTTGTTCTTTGAGAAGATAAACAAAATTGATAAACCATTAGCTAGACTCATCAAGAAAAAAAGGGAGAAGACTCAAATCAATAGAATTAGAAGCGAAAAAGGAGAAGTAACAACTAACACTGCAGAAATACAAAAGATCATAAGAGATTACTACAAGCAACTCTATGCCAGTAAAATGGACAACCCGGAAAAAATGGACAAATTCTTAGAAATGCACAACCTGCCAAAACTGAATCAGGAAGAAACAGAAAATATGAACAGACCAATGACAAGCACTGAAATTGAAACTGTGATTAAATATCTTCCAACAAACAAAAGCCCAGGACCAGATGGCTTCACAAGCGAATTCTATAAAACATTTACAGAAGAGCTAACACATATCCTTCCCAAACTCTTCCAAAATATAGCAGAGGGAGGAACACTCCCAAACTCATTCTATGAGGCCACCATCACCTTGATACCAAAACCAAACAAGGATGTCACAAAGAAGGAAAACCACAGGCCAATATCACTGATGAACATAGATGCAAAAATCCTCAACAAAATACTAGCAAACAGAATCCAACAACACATTAAAAGGATCATACACCATGATCAAGTGGGGTTTACTTCAGGAATGCAAGGATTCTTCAATGTACACAAATCAATCAACGTGATACACCATATTAAAAAATTGAAGGAAAAAAACCATATGATCATCTCAATAGATGCAGAGAAAGCTTACGACAAAATTCAACACCCATTTATGATAAAAACCCTGCAGAAAGTAGACATAGAGGGAACTTTCCTCAACATAATAAAGGCCATATATGACAAACACACAGCCAACATCGTCCTCAATGGTGAAAAACTGAAAGCATTTCCACTAAGATCAGGAATAAGACAAGGTTGCCCACTCTCACCACTCTTATTCAACATAGTTTTGGAAGTTTTAGCCACAGCAATCAAAGAAGAAAAGGAAATAAAAGAAATCCAAATCAGAAAAGAAGTAAAGCTGTCACTGTTTGCAGATGACATGGTACTATACATAGAGAATCCTAAAGATGCTACCAGTAAACTACTAGAGCTAATCAATGAATTTGGTAAAGTAGCAGGATACAAAATTAATGCACAGAAGTCTCTGGCATTCCTATACACTAATGATGAAAAATCTGAAAGTGAAATCAAGAAAACATTCCCACTTACCAGTGCAACAAAGAGAATAAAGTACCTAGGAATAAACCTACCCAAGAGACAAAAGACCTGTATTCAGAAAATTATAGGACACTGATGAAAGAAATTAAAGATGATACAAATAGACGGAGAGATATGCCATGTTCTTGGATTGGAAGAATCCACATTGTGAAAATGACTCTACTACCCAAAGCAATCTACAGATTCAATGCAATCCCTAGCAAACTACCATTGGCATTTTATACAGAACTAGAACAAAACATTTCACAATTTGTATGGAAACACAAAAGACTCCGAATAGCCAAAGAAATCTTGAGAATGAAAAACAGAGCTGGAGGAATCAGGCTCCCTGACTTCAGAGTATACTACAAAGCTACAGTAATCAAGACGGTATGGTACTGGCACAAAAACAGAAGGATAGATCAATGGAACAGGATAGAAAGCCCAGGGATAAACCCACGCACATATGGTCACCTTATCTTTGATAAAGGAGGCAGGAATGTACAGTAGAGAAAGGAGAGCCTCTTCAATAAGTGGTGCTGGGAAAACTGGACAGGTACATGTAAAAGTATGAGATTAGATCTCTCCCTAACACCGTACACAAAAATAAGCTCAAAATGGATTAAAGAGGGCTTCCCTGGTGGCGCAGTGGTTGAGAGTCCGCCTGCCAATGCAGGGGACATGGGTTTGTGCCCCAGTCCGGGATGATCTCACATGCCGTGGAGTGGCTGGGCCTGTGAGCCATGGCTGCTGAGACTGCGCATCCGGAGCTTGTGCTCTGCAATGGGAGAGGCCACAACGGCGAGAGGCCCACATACCGCAAAAAATAAATAAATAAATAAATGGATTAAAGACCTAAATTTAAGGCCAGAAACTATCAGACTCTTAGAGGAAAACATAGGCAGAACACTCTATGACATAAATCACAGCAGGATCCTTTTTTAACCACCTCCTAGAGAAATGGAAATAAAAACAAAAATAAGCAAATGGGACCTAATGAAACTTCAAAGCTTTTTCAAAGCAAAGGAAACCATAAACAAAATGAAAAGACAACCCTCAGAATGGGAGAAAATATTTGCAAATGAAGCAACTGACACAGGATTAATCTCCAAAATTTATAAGCAGCTCATGCAGCTCAATAACAAAAAATCAAACAACCCAATCCAAAAATGGGCAGAAGACCTATATAGACATTTCTCCAAAGAAGGCATACAGACTGCCAACAAACACATGAAAGAATGCTCAACATCATTAATCATTAGAGAAATGCAAATCAAAACTACAATGAGGTATCATCTCACACCAGTCAGAATGGCCATCATCAAAAAATCTAGAAAAAATAAACGCTGGAGACGGTGTGGAGTAAAGGGAACATTCTTGCACTGCTGGCGGGAACGTGAATTGGTACAGCCACTGTGGAGAACAGTATGGAGGTTCCTTAAAAAACTACAAATAGAACTACCATATGACCCAGCAATCCCACTACTGGGCATATACCCTGAGTAAACCATAATTCAAAAAGAGTCATTTGCCAAAGTGTTCATTGCAGCTCTATTTACAATAGCCTGGAGATGCAAACAACCTAAGTGTCCATCATCGGATGAAAGGATAAAGAAGATGTGGCACATATATACAATGGAATATTACTCAGCCATAAAAAGAAATGAAATTGAGCTATTTGTAATGAGGTGGATGGCCCTACATTCTGTCATACAGAGTGAAGTAAGTCAGAAGGAGAAAGACAAATATCATATGCTAACACATATATATGGAATTTAAGAAAAAAAAAGGTTCTGAAGAACCTAGGGGTAAGACAGGAGTAAAGACACAGACCTACTAGGGAATGGACTTGAGGATATGGAGAGGGGGAAGGGTAAGGTGTGACAAAGCGAGAGAGTGGCATGGACATATATACACTACCAAATGAAAAATAAATAGCTAGTGGGAAGCAGCTGCATAGCACAGAGAGATCAGCTCGGTGCTTTGTGACCACCTAGAGGGGTGGGATAGGGAGGGTGGGAGGGAGGGAGACTCAAGAGGGAAGAGATATGGGAATATGTGTTTATGTATAACTGATTCACCTTGTTATAAAGCAGAAACTAACACACAATTGTAAAGCAATTATACTCCAATAAAGATGTAAAAAAAAAAAGAGTTTCAAAAAGAAAGATTGAACAACATATGCATTTATAATAATGAATATAACATTATAGAAATTCATAATTATTTAAAAATCAATTTGAAACTCTATTACAATATAGTCTTAGCATTTCCTTGAGTTTCTTGATTACTTACCTGTATTTTATTTAAATATATTTCTTTATACTGTAATTTAAAGGAGTTGGGTAAACTGTTCTTTCCATTGTAATATAAATAACTTACTTTGTAAAGAGTAAGAAGTATTGGAGATTTAAAATATTGGTTCAAGTCTAATATCTTTCCCTGAAAATAACTAGGTGAAACTTTATGAGTGAATAATTTAACTTCTTTAGTACTTTGCTATAAAATAAAGGACAAAAACTGCCTCTCAGAATTAGAAATATGAAATTGCATGTGTTTATGTTTTAGGCATAACATATACAAAAAACGAATTTATTTTTGCTCATTTATCTTTGCTTTCATACAATATATTTTGTAAGGATTAAACAAAATGTAGAGCTGAAACATCACATCTCTAATTAAGGCACTGTTTTCTAGAAAGCAAACACAGGAATGAGATACATAATTCCTATAATGTGACTAAGAATGGATTTGCAATTCTGTTGATTTATTAAATATTCAACATTGATTGAATGCCTACCAATGCTAGGAAATGTGCTAGGCACTGATCTGAACTCAGTCCATATTTTTAATCACTTCTATTTTTTATGCAACCTACAAAATTTATGGTAAGATACAAAGATGTTAGTATATGTGTTAATGAAATCAAATGTTCAGCACAGTAATGAGCCAGTAATGGGGGCAAACCAACTCTATATTATATATTACACAGAAAGTGTATGACACATTTATTCAGCTTGATGAAAATGTTTACTGTGAATTTACACATTTTTCTTAACATCTGCAAATTCAACAGTTACTATATAACATCTTCTAATTTACGAAAAGCCTAGTCATGACAATGAGATAAAATGAAAATTGTTCATTTTAAAGTAATAGAGCATATTTTTAACACTAACATGTCATTTGAAGTCATGTAACTACTGCATCCAGGGAATCATGATCTTTTACTGAGACTGTTTTCTATTCTCTAAGTAAAAACAATTTTCAGAGAAATATGTTTTGCTTTGCATTAAAACCTTCTTCTCTTATTGGCATAAACCAGTTTCTTTAGAAAATAATGTATTTTGTGAAATATATTGTGCACCATTCATAAGGCAAAACAGTTCTATTTTTACAAAGCAATTGGATGAGCAGGATTCTAGAAGTTCCTTAAAAATATATAAATAAGTAAAATTACAAAGTTAGTTTCAAAAAGTTTTCTCCCTTTAAAATTTAGCTTCAAGTATTGAATAAGGTTGAAAGGAAAATGATAGATCTTTAAAAAGTTTAACTGTTTTAGCAATAAGAACAGTTAAAATTTTTTATAGACTCTGTTAAATCCCTTCTGTATATTAATGGCCTAAGATATACTGACATTTTCTTATCAAGCTCTTTTTACTCAAGGTTGTATTGAATTTATACTTATATATTATACTATTTATACATATATAATACCCTTATAAAGATGATATCTGCCAATGCTCCCTAAATAGAATCACTGAGACTATATGAATTTCATGATTTTTTTTTTTTACTATCTCAAAATAGTTATTTTTGGTTTCATAACATCATGTCTCTCTCCAAAATCTGGCCCCATGACCTCCTTCTCTTTTCTCTGTGCATGTTCTCCTTCAGTCTGATGATTTCCTTTCTTCAGTTGAGTCTTCTATTTTTTTAAATTACAAATTATATAAATACAATTTTCTTCTAGGGCTTTTATTAAAATTAAATTTGTCAAATCATAAATACAATTTTTGTTCTACACTGCAAAAATTGGTTGTTTATTAGTTTTTATAAATAAAAGAAATATTTCCATATTCTTTTATAAATAATGCAATTTTTAACTCCCTTAACACCAGAACTTTAATATTCCTGGCAAAAGTTAAAAAATCATGTATTTAGGTGAAAAATAGAACTGAGACGAGAAAAGCTCTACATAGTGGATGCTTATTCACCCTTGGGTCTGGAGTGAGAATAATGAAAACAGAGAGAAGAATCCATAGTTGACCCCAAATAGACACATGACATAACTGAGGAATAAACCTCTGTTATTTTAAACTCTGGGATTTTCCTTTTTTTTTCCCCAACATTGCAGCATATCTGGTACAGACACTATTAAAAACAGTATGGAAGTTCCTCAGAAAATGAAAAGTAGAACTACCATATGATCCAGCAATTCAACTTCTGGGTTTTTTCCCAAAGAAAACAAAATGCTAATTTGATAAATATATGCACCCCTATGTTCCCTGCAGCATTAAGAAACATGACCTTCCTTAGTGTGTGTTTATGCTAAAATATACACTAAATCATGAACATAGATTTAAAAATTATGTGTGTAGAAAACTATACCTCAAAACAAATACACATTATTTTGAAGTGCATATGGAACATTCATCAAGATAGACTATACTGTGACCAAAAATACAAGTTTCACCAAATTTTAAATAATTGAAATTATATAGACAATGTTATCTGACCACTAAAATACTAAATTCAAATCCAAGAACAAAAACATGTCTGGAATATATCCAAATATTTAAAAATTGTACAACATACTGCTAAATAATCCATAATCCAAAGAAGAAACTTGACGCAAGTTAGAAAATATTTTGAATTAAATGAAAGCAAAAGCAGAACATATCAAAACTCATTGAATGCAACTAAAGATGTGATCAGAATATATATGTGACATCTTGATAGCTCATGCTAGAAAAGTTAAAAGGTCTCCGATTTATGAGCTAAGCTTCCAATTATATACCTATGGGATAAAAGGGCAAATAAAGCAAAAGCAGAAGAAGGAAATAATAATTATAACAGAAAAACAAGGAGAAAGAAAAAATAATGAGAAAATTTTAAAAACCAACAAATTGGTTCAACGAAATGATCAATAACAATAAATGTCTAGTCAGACTGATGAGAGAGGGAGAGATACAGAGGAGAGAGCCCCACTATTTGCCTATAGAAGAAGATAACATTAGCAGCTAAGTATTTGTTAAAGAAAGTAATTTTTGTAGTTAAAAGCACTCACAGAAAAAAAAATTCAAGGTCCCGAATGCCTCACTGGTGAATTCTACAAAGTATTTAAAAGAACATACATCAATCCACACAAAATCTTCTAAAATACAAAACAGGAGGGAACATTTCCCAACTCTCATCCCATGAACATCATAAGGATAATAAAGGAATACTATGCTCAACTCCCACAAATTTTAAAGCACAGACAACATGAATCAATACCTTGAAAGACACATCTAACCAATCTCATATAAGGATAAATAGGTAACCTGAATAAACCCTATATAAATCAATCAGTAATTAATAATATTATAAAAAACAGAGCAAACCCCAGGTAGTTTTCTGATGAATTTTACCATTTTAGAAGGAAATGATACTAATTCTCTACAACTGTGTGCAGAATTTAGAAGCAGGGGGAACACTTCCTAACTAATTCTATAAGGCCAGCATTACCTTAATACCAAAACCAGATAAAGACATGGCAGGAAAGAAAAGCTACAGACCAACGTTTCTCATGACAATAGATGCAAAAATTATCAAGAAGATATTAGCAGGCCAAATCCAACACTATATAAAATGCATTATATACCATGACCAAGTGAGATTTATACCAGATATTCAAGGATAATTCAACATTTAAAAAACAATTTTACACTAGGTTTAGAAGAAAACTCATACAATCATATCCATTGATACACAAAAATAATTTATCAACATTCATTCACGATGAAAACTCTCAGCAGTTGAGTAGTAAAACAGATCTTAAGTTGACAAAGAGTACCTACAAAACTTTAAGCCAATGTCACATTTAATGGTGAGTAACTAGATGCTGTCTTCCTAAGATCAGAAAAACGTCAAGGCTGTCCTCTTTTTCTCTCAGCATTCACATTCAACATTGACTGAAAATCTCGCAATATTCAAGGGAAAGAAAAGGTACACAGATTGGAAAAAAAGAAATAAAACTATGTGTGCTGACTACATTATTTAATATGTAGAAAATCCTAAAGAATCAACAACAACAAAATCCTTGATGTATTAAATGACTGTAGTAAGGTCACAGGATACAACGTTAACATACACAAGTCAATTGCAGGGAGTGACATTATCAGCATGGAAGAAGAAGAGTTTTATACCATCTTCCCCCAGAGAACATTTATTTATATTTTAACAATCACTGTGATGAAAAAGTCTTGGTGGAAGTCCAGGAATTCAGCACACTGTTGGAACAAAAGAAACCTGAGAATGGACACACTGAAGAGGGTAAGAGGAACAGTTTTGCTTTACTCACATCACCCCTCCTGCAAGGTGGCAATGCTCGTTGCCAAAGCAAACCTTCTTGTGCGTGGTTTCTTCCATGAGAAAGGTGAAATTATGTGGGTGAGCATTTGGCTTCCCTAGATGTGTGGGATGCTACCAAGGAGGCCTATTTTTATCTCACTCCATCAAGAATACTGAGGAACTGCACTGTTGGAGAGCAGTGAGTGCCTGGGAAAATGGTGGCCAGGGCTCCGAATGGAACATATCAAAGAGATGGACCCTATTAACTACAACTTGTGCTCTATCATAAAGCCAGCCCATGGGGCTTCCCTGGTGGTGCAGTGGTTGAGAGTCCGCCTGCCGATGCAGGGGACACGGGTTCATGTCCCGGTCTGGGAGGATCCCACATGCCGCGGAGTGGCTGGGCCCGTGGGCCATGGCCGCTGAGCCTGCGCGTCCAGAGCCTGTGCTCTGCAATGGGAGAGGCCACAGCAGTGAGAGGCCTGCATACCACACCCAAAAAAAAAAGCCAGCCCATGAACTGCTGGGGATGCCTAACGTACAGATCCCTCCAGTTGACCCATGGGCACCCTCAGTGCTCAGTGGACCTCACCCACACACATCCCCATCCCGTGGACACCTCCCTGTGTGTGCTTCCAGTAGCAGTAAGAATGAGCTTTTGCAAATAGCTAGTGAGTACACACAGAGAGCCAGCCCAACTCTACAAGACTGGGAGAAACAATAAACTTGAGCATACATCACTGCCTAAGGGATAGCAAAAGGGAGGCTGTCAGCACTGGGCCTGGCTTGGAAGGATCAAAAGAAAGCACAGATGCTTAAGAATACTGCCACAAGAAGGAACAAGATGTGTGGAGCAGGTGTATGCATAGAAAAGGTCAGAATTACTAGCAAGACTGACAGGCGGTATTTCTCCACCAAAACCTGTGAGTAAAGACTGAAGGAGGGGGCTTCCCTGGTGGCACAGTGGTTGAGAGTTTGCCTGCCGATGCAGGGGACACGGGTTCGAGCCCTGGTCCCGGAAGATCCCACATGCCGCAGAGTGGCTAGGCCCGTGAGCCATGGCCACTGGGCCTGCGCATCCGGAGCCTGTGCTCCGCAATGGGAGAGGCCACAACAGTGAGAGGCCCGCAAAAAAAAAAAAAAAAAAAAAAAAAGACTGGAGGAGATGACTTTTCTTAAGGTGAAGACAGCAACAAAAAACTTCAAGGTACATAAAAAGCAAGAAAAAAATGACAACACCAAAGGAACACAACAACTTTCCACCAAATGACCCCAAAGAAATGGAGATCTGTAGTTTATCCAGTACAGAATCCAAAATACTTAATTTAAGGAAGCTCGGTGAGCTGTAAGAAAACACAGAAAGACAACTCAATAAAATCAGGAAAACAATGTATGGACAAAATGAGAAGTTTAACAGAGAGATTAGAAATCATAAGGGAGAACCAAAAAGAAATTTTGAAGCTGAAGAATATGATGAATCAAATGAAAAATGCAACAGAGAGAATCAACAGCAGACTTTATCAAGCCAAAGAAAGAATCTGTGAAGTAAAAGAGGGGACCTTTGGAATTATCTATTCAGAGAACAAAAGAAAAAGAATGAAAAGAGTCAATAAATCTTATATGAGCCATGGGATACTATTAAGAGAAACAATCATGCTTTGAGTCCCAGAAGGAGAAGAGAGGAAGAAGGGGGCAGAAAAGTTATTTCAAGTAATAATGGCTGAGAACTTCTCAAATATTCAAGGTCAAGAAATTAATCAGTCAAACCAAAATTTCAACCCAAAACAATCTTTTTCAATATACATTATAATAAAATCATCTAAAACCAAAGACAAAGAGAATTTTCAAATCAGCAAGTGGGAAAACAAAAAACCTTCTCATACAAGGAAACCCTCATATGCTACCAGTGTGTTTCTCAGCAGAAACCTTGCAAGTCAGGAGAGAGTAGAATGACACATTCAAAGTCCTGAAATTAAAAAAAAAAAATTGCCGGCCAAGAATACATTATCCAGCAAAGTTGTCCTATAGAAATGAAGGTGAGATACAGACTTTGCCAACCAAACAAAAGCTGAGGGAGTTCATCACCATAAAATACTGAAATGAGTTCATCAATTGAAATAGAAAGATGCTAATTACTATACAGTAAGTGCCCTACATACGAAACTTCAAGTTGCGAACTCTGAAAGATGCAAATGTGCATTCACATGTCCAATCGCGTTAGTTCATGTGTCTGATGTATGTTGTCACATGTGTGCATCCTCTACAAGTGTTTGTGCTTCTGTGTACTTTACTGTATGGTACTGTACAGAGTACAGTAGTATAGTATCTTTATTTCAAGCCCAGGATATCTGGAAGCAGGTGTAAAAACAGTGGTGATGTAACTGGTACAGTACTACCCAGACATCACTGGATTGTTTTTTCAAGAGGGTAGATAGAATTGAATCCAGCAAGGAACCAGAACCTGTGCCATCAACGTCAGGCATGAGTGAAATTGCAGCTTGCCCTCCATCTCCTATTGCTGAGGATCCTTCAGCTCTACCATCCCCCACCTCCTCTCCTTCCTCCAGTCAGTAACTCTTCTTGCCTGTTCACTCAGTGCCAGCCCCTATATGCCATCTGTTGTACTGGACGACTGTACTTTTCAAGGTACTATATTGTAAGATTAAAAACATTTTCTTTATTTTTTGTGTTTGTTTTTTATGTATTATTTGTGTGAAAAGTACTATAAACCTATTACAGTACAGTACTATATAGCCAATTGTATTTAAAATTCCATGACCTAAATAACTTCAGGACTGAGTAAATTCTGAAAACTAAAGACAAAGAAACTACATAAATCACTGTACTCTAGTTGTTGAGGTTATTTCCCATAATGATATGGGTTAACAGTTCTTATACTGTTATACATCTGTACTGGAATGGAACACTTAATAAATCTAACAATGTAACAGAACTCTCATTTATTGCTGGTGGGAATTCAAAATGGTAAAGACAATTCGGAAAACAACTTGGCAGTTTTTCAAAACTAAAGATAGATGTATTTCATCTAGCAATTGTTTTCCAACTGATTTGAAATCTTATGTGTACACAAATACTGCATCCTGATGTTTATAATAGCTTTACCCATAATTTCCAAAATCTGAAAGCAACCAAGACTCCTTCAATAAGTGAATAGTTAAACACAGTTTGGTATGCCCATACAATGCAACACTGTTTAGATAAAAATAAATAAATTATCAAGCAATAAAAAAAATGAAAATGTCTTAAATGTATACTGTTATGTGAAAGAAAGAAGCTGGTGTGAAAAAGCTACATATCATCTAATTCAAATTATATGATATTCAGAAAAAGCGAAACTAGAGATACAATACAAAATCAGTATTGTCAGGGGTTTTGGATGAGCGGGATTGAATTGGTGAGGTACAGGATTTTTTCTTGTGTGGTAAAACTATTTTGTATGTTATCATAATGGTGGATACATGACACTATGCATCTGACAAAACCCACTGAACAGCACAAGCACAAAGAATGAATCTTACTGTGTGCAAATTAAACAAAACAAAACATTTAGGAGGTGTGTGTTCCCAAAATGCAATGCAGAATGTGACAAAACAGCCTAAGTGAATTGCAGATGTCTGAAACAACCTCACAAAATGAAATTGGGGGAAAATTCCATGACCTAAATAACTTCAGGATTGAGTAAATTCTGAAAACCAAAGACAAAGAAACTACATAAATCACTGTACTCTAGTTGTTGAGGTTATTTCCCATAATGATATGGGTTAACAGTTCTGATACTGTTATACATCATCTGTACTGGAATGGAACACTTAATAAATGGACGGCAGAATGTTACAGCGAGGATTCTCACTGTTGGAGTGGGAAGTTACAGATAAACAAGCAAAGGAGGCTAGAATGATCACTGTGCTTATGGATTAGATTTGGAGATATAAGTTTGAACTCATGTTTTGCTTATTACAGATACATATGCTTACATACAGAAATATTTATAGGAATGTGTATATACAGGTTAGTATTCAAACAAATATATTCTTGACAGATGAGTCTAGTGGCAACAACACTTCTGTAGCAATGGCAATAATGCCCATATATAGTTTTCATTACTCTTCTCCAATTAAAGGAACCAGTATTCCTGGTTAGAAATAGAGTGTGGCCAGAAAAATGTAAGATATGTAGGATGTGCCTGAGTACTTGTGGTACTGGAAACTGAGGACATACTAAAAAAATAAACACACACACAATTATGGAATATGCTGAAGTGACACAGGAACCAAACAAAAGAGCTCCCAGTGGCCAAAGGCAGAGGAATTTGAAAAACATATTAAATAAATTAATAGTAGACTATAATCCAAAATGTAAAATAAATATTATTTTGTATCAATACTGACATAAATTATCAAATAAATGAGAATGAATAGACAAATCCCCTGGGGAAACAAATCTAGATAATTTATGTAGATACTCCAATTTCAAGAAGGTGAAGAATAACTCCTTAAGTGTGGTCCACACATGGTGACTTTCTTCCAAAAGTACAGTATATAGAGTAGGGAATATAAATAACTTGACAGTGAAGAAACCTGACAAATACTACTTCACCCAGGTGATCAAGGTTAACATCTGAATCGACAAGTCATATTGATGGTATGCACAGTTGATCCTTGAGCAACACAGGCTTGAATTGTTTGGGTACACTTATACCCAGATTTATTTTTCAATAAATACTACAATACTACATGATCTGGGGTGGGTTGAATCCAGAGATGCAAAACAGTGGATATGGAGGGCTGACTCTGCGCCTTGAGAACCCACTGATTTTGGTATATGTAGTAGGTCCTGGAACTAATCTTCCTCAGGTACTGAAGTAAGACTATACGATTGGTATAATGAAAATGACACTTTACCTCTGCTGTCTTCTCTTCAAATCCAAAACCTAGTCTAATCATGAGAAAAATTTCCATAAAGGGACATTTTACAAAATATCTAACCAGTATTTCTCAAAACTGTCAAGGTCATCAAAAACAACAAAAATGGAGAAACTGTCAAAACCTAGAGGAACCTAAGGAGACATGGTGGTCAAACAAAATGTGGTACTCAGAATAGGATCCTGGAACGGAAAAAGATATTAAGGAAATCTAAATCAAGTAAGGACTTTAGCAAATAATAATGCATCAGTAGTGGTCCATTAATTGTAACAAGTGTGCCTTACTAATATGTTAACAGGGGAAACTGGGTGTGTGTTATATGGGAACACTTTGTAGTATCTTTGAAATTTTTCTGTAAATCTAAAACGGTTCTAAAATTAAAAGTTTAGGAAAATTTTCTAGTCTGTTAATGATCAACTCAGCCCAAAGATAGTCACAGGAAATATTTTCCAAATGCCTACTGTGTGTCATACTCTATGTATAGCTCTAACTTACAAAGGAAAATCAAATACTTATAATTAGGAGGATTCTTAGTTTAATTATGAGAGATGTTTTGATGAGTAAATTGCAGTTAGAACTAAATGTGTAATCAGGAAATCTCTGCATTTATTGCTGATAATTAGTATATTTAATGGTTCTACAAAATATACTGGTGCTGATCAGTGAAGAGGCTCTTTTCACTTCTAATTTTATGAGGCAAAGATCATTCACCATAAAGGATTTAAAATACTCTTCTTTTCTATATCTGGTAGAGAGAGCACATGTCCTCAGATTTCCTGTATTCAGATTACAAACTGAAGCAGAGAGAGGGATAAAAGCACCATTACACATACACTTCTCCTAAAAAATAACCCTAACAGCTGATGTTTTGCAAAGGAAATTGAAAAACAGCAGTGTTTTTAATAACATAAGTAAGTGTTCAACAATTGCATGCTATATCTGAAGAAATACATTGACAAACAATGAAATAACTGTGGTTGATAACAATAAATAACATGTGCTTAGCTCTTCCTGTGTACTTTACATAAACAAGTTCAGAAAGGACTGGAACATTTACTAGACCTTAGCCAAAGTTGCTTTGGAGTTACACACTTTCCCTAATAATGAGGAGCTAGAAGTTGATAATAAAATCAAACTTCAGAGTATAATAATTTTTCTCTCACAAATTCAATATTTTTTCCTTATTTCTTCACTCCAATAGGTCTCATTAGTTATACCCTTTACTTAATTTTAATTTTTACTTTTCAAATCTACTAAGAATTATTCAAAGCTGTATACTTTTACATCCTTATAGCATATTATATAACTCTAATAACATCAGTTAGGAATATATTATTTGAAAGTGACAGAAACCCAAATGCTATAAGCGTAGGCAAAAGAAGAATATGTTGTTCCTATAAATAAACCATGTCAAGGGCACATGCATCACAGATTTAAGTATGATTGCAATAAGCAGCTCTATTCTCACATTGACTTTCTCTTAGATCATCTTTGCTTTTTCCTCATGTCAGTCTCATTATTTTAGACCATCCTTTACCATAATATCGGAAAGAGCTGCCAACTCTCAGTAGCTTAACATCTCACCCTGTTGCCATCACGAGACATAAGAGCCTTCTTTACCTAGCAAGAAGAGTAAAACCCTTGGAAAGTGCTTTGAACAAGTCAAGAGACCTCTCCAAAAGTAAAATGTGATCACTAAGTATATCATTTTTACATTTATTTAATCATTCAAAAATATTGAGTTCCTATCACATCCATTGCTCTGTTCTACTCATTTGGCATGAGATAGCTAATGAAACTCACACAATTCCTGCTCTAATTTATAATCTAGTTGGGCACAAAGACAATAAACAAGTAAAATTAATATACCAGGTTATGATATTGCAACAAACAAAGCCATAAAAGGCATAAGGAACAAAGGAGAGATGTTATAGTCAGTATCAGATGGTCAGGGAAGACTTCCCTGTTAAGGCGACATTTAAGAAAAGAATTGAAGGAAGTTACAACCATACGGCCCTACATATGGCTGGAGTGGGAAGAAATAAGAACAGTCTTCCAAGGAATGAGTCCCATCCCAATTTGTGCTGGCCAGATTCTAAAATAATAGGCTGACTATGCCAATTTATATTGCTTCTAACTTTTCCTTCCTTTATAATTGCCATTTTTGAAATATTCTGATTATTTTTAATGTTTAATATTATGTTTTGTGTACGCACCCTAGGGATCATTTGTTCTCTGAAAGTGTGAAGAAAATACTTAGCTGACAAATAATTTTGACATGGTACTTAAAAACATGCAGAAAATAATGCCCATTTTATTTTTCACTATAACAAGAGAAGTATATGCTGGTCATAGAAATTTAGGAAGATAGAGGAAAGGATCACAAAGACATAATGCTATTACAGGTTTCAGTATACCTATATCTTAACAATATTCCATTTAATAAAGAAGGCATCTGTTGATTTAGAATCTTCTTTTTCACATAACTATATGCCTGGTGTGAGATACAAAGTTCTTTCCTACCCAACGTCACACAGCAATTTATGTTCTTTTTCTCCCGTTTCTTTATGTTTTTGTTTTGTTTTGTTATTTACATTAAAGTACTTAATGCATTTGGAATAAGATGAGTAAGGACAGGAAATCTGGACAGTCCTGGAGGCTAGGTCTCTCTTCCTTTAGGTAATTTAAGGAGAGCTGGCTCAGCTTCTGTGAGTTAAATTAATCCTGTGACTGGTCTCCCATCTCCCTCTTTTTAATAAAGCCACTTCTCTGTTCACATGGTTACAGGCTTGCAGGTGTTCCCTTGTCATGCTAAATATATGTAGAGCATTACAAGGGGAGGATTCTTCTCTACTAGACATTGGACAATATGCATGCAAACTACCTGTGCTACCCTAAATCATAGAAAAAAAGGGAATTTGAGGGACTCTTTACACTTTATTACAGTTTATTTCAATAAACACTACTTCAAATCTGCACATAAGACACTAGTGGTGTTTATGACTAGACTGAATAATCTTGAGTTGTAACTTACTTGTTTCCTAGTACACATTAATTATTAACATATTCTTTTCCTAAATCATCCTATAAAAATTCTCAGACACATTCTACTTGGATACACTCATGCCAACTGCAAGTGGACAGCTGCCTTACAGCTTCACCCACGGGTGACTCTGAAGAAGAAAGGTGAACAAATTGTGCAGTGTAGATCTTAGAGCTGTAATGTGATTTCTCATATTTTTCTTGGCAAAGAAATGTCCTCTATGGTATCCCTCTGCCAAAGACCCATTCCTTACTAATTTCACCATTTTTACTGGTTCCCCAGCCTTAGGAGTACTGGCTGTTTTCTGTGGTTGCTACCTCTGTGATATGCTTATATTCTCTCTTTCTAATGCAATTGTTTGGTTAACTTCATAATTCTATATACGTAGTTAACAATTATTATTTTTTAATAGATCTTTATTGGAGTATAATTGCTTCACAATACTGTGTTAGTTTCTGTTGCACAAAAGTGAATCAGCCATATGCATACACATGTCCCCATATCCTCTCCCTCTTGAGCCTCCCCCCCATCCTCCCTATCCCACCACCCCTCTAGGTGGTCACAAAGCACCGAGCTGATCTTCCTGTGCTATGCTGCTTCTTCCCACTAGCCAACTATTTTACATTCCGTAGTGGATATATGTCGATGCTACTCTCACTTCGCCCCAGCTTCGCCCTCCAACCACACGTCCTCAAGTCCATTTTCTATGTCTACCTTTTTATTCCTGCCCTGCAATTATGTTCATCAGCACCATTTTTTTTTTTTTTTTTTTAGATTCCATATATATACGTTAGCATAGGGTATTTGTTTTTTTCTTTCTGACTTACTTCACTTTGTGTGACAGACTCTAGGTCCCTCCACCTCACTACAAATAACTCAATTTCGTTTCTTTTTATGGCTGAGTAATATTCGATTGTATATATGTGCCACATCTTCTTTATCCATTCATCTGTTGATGGACATTTAGGTTGGTTCCATGTCCTGGCTATTGTAAATAGTGCTGCTATGAGCATTGTGGTGCATGTCTCTTTTTGAATTATGGTTTTCTCAGGGTATACGCCCAGTAGTGTACAGGATAGAATGCCCAGAGATAAACCCATGCACATATGGGCACCTAATTTACGACAAAGGAGGCAAGAACATACAATGGAGAAAAGACAGCCCCTTCAATAAGTGGTGCTGGGAAAACTGGACAGCTACATGTAAAAGAATGAAATTAGAACACTACCTTACACCATATACAAAAATAAACTCCAAATGGATTAAAGACTTAAATGTAAGGCCAGACACTATAAAACTCTTAGAGGAGAACATAGGAAACACACTCTGACATAAATCACAGCAAGATCTGTTTTGACCCACCTCCTACAGTAAAGGAAATAAAAACAAAAATAAACAAATGAAACTTAATTAAACTTAAAAGCTTTTGCATGGCAAAGGAAACCACAAACAAGACAAAAAGACAACTCTCAAAATGGAAGAAATATTTGCAAATGAAACAACAGACAAAGGATTAATATCCAAAATATACAAACAGCTCACGGAGCTCAGTCTCAAAAAAATAATCCAGTTAAAAAATGGGTGGAAGAGCTAAATAGACATTTCACCAAGGAAGACATACAGATGGCTGAGAGGCGCATGAAAAGATGCTCAACATCACTAATTATTAGAGAAATGCATATCAAAACTAGTTAACAATTATTGATACTAAATTCTTCTCTGTTAAAATAGTTGGTATGGTTTCTGTCTCCTCTCTGGACTCTAATTGAAACAAATAGCTAAGTATGTTTTCAAATGATTAGGTAAGTAAGAATTTAGGTAGGTAATTTAGATATAGAGATAAACATAGAGATTGAGATAGAGCCAGATACATAACCTATTTAAGGTTGCTTGAAAGGACACACATCAGGTTATGAGCATGAGTTGCCTGGGGAGAAGGTGAGGAAGAGATACCAACAAGGAATGAGGGGAGTGGGAAATAAAAGAAAAAGGAAAGTATGAAAACATTTATACAGTAACATTTAAAATAATTTTATAAAACAATGTGGCTACCTCATGTTTTCTTCACATTTCACCATATGGAATATGTTTTAAAGTAGATATTATTTAATATTAAAAAATAATTTTATTTCCAATTTTATAGGTATTTTACTTGGAGTGTGTGGATTCTATGAAATTTATTTTTTCTGTTCATCATATTATTGTTTTCATACTTTGACATAAAATGTTGAATACAATATTGAGTTCCTATATTAAAATTGATTTTATTTGGCTATCTCAGGCTTTTATATGATATCATTAATGTTATTGAGTTCACTGAATTTAATTTAATTCACCAATTTACTGGATTTAATTTACTACCAATTTAGGGTGGGGTGCTATAAAGGAACACCTGTGTGCTTGTATTTTCTATGTTCTGTATTTAGTTGTAACCTGGCTTGTGCTGATTTTATAAGCTTATAGAGAAAGTAATTTTTTGATTTGTTAGAATAATATGTAAAATAGGAAACATATTGCTTTTTAGACATTCACTGTAAAACTTTTGACATCCTGAGAGGTTTTTTTTATTGTTTTTAAAAGGCTGTTAAGAAATCACTTTTGAGTGTTTTGTTTAGACAAGTATTTGAATAGGATACTTCTTGAATACTTGCCTGTGAAAGGGCATTTTATCTATTTTGGCCTCAATGTGTGCAAGCACACATGCACGTAAATGATTTTAGTATTTAGTATAAACTCTGGAAGACAGTATTTTTTAGGCTAAAGGTTTACAACTGTTTGTTATACTTATCTTCTGATTATGCAGATCGTGTCTATGAGAACTTTTTAAAGAAACAATCTGATTTTATTTTCTAGATATCTGTCAGATCTTCCTATTATACATTAAAGATGATATTTTCATTCCTATACATTTATGTGTGTTTTTCCTGGGTTAAATATTCGTAGACAATGTAAATGCTCAAATTTCAGATTCAGGTCTTTTTCTGCTCAATCTACTTTCTCAGAAAATGTATTTCTGAGGTTTTGAATTGCTGTTATTATTTCCCACAATTACCTTTTATGTATTGTCCCACTTTAAACGTATTTTTTCCTTTTTTTCTGGGACGCTATCAATTTTTATTGCTATCTCATTGTTATAATTTCCTATAAAGACTAAAGGCCATGAATTAGAGTTACCATGGCATTATGCTTATCACACTTATGTATTATACATTTTAAATCTGTGCAGTCCTCACATATATCAACTTGTCATGTCTTATTCTAGACTACAGCTTTTCTTCAGTGTAAACAAATATTGAATACTGATGAAAACTGGTAGCAGTTAATTTCTAAAACTTACTGCTTTTTTTATTTTTTATTAAATGGGCTTTGAGAAATTCAGCATAGAAATGATTCCATCTTTATCTTATTTTTAAGAATATCTATAAATTTCTTCAATTATTCTTACAATAGTCAACATTATACATTTAATCTTTGCTTTCCCAGTAATGATGTATAATCCACTAAATGATGAATGGCATTATGCTTTGCATCTGTGTCAGCATGATGAATTTTTGTGTTTTTTTGGCAGCCCAGGCAATATATATATATATATATATATATATATATATATATATATGTTTTTTTACATCTTTATTGGAGTATAATTGCTTTACAATGGTGTGTTAGTTTCTGCTTTATAAAAAAGTGAATCAGTTATACATATACATATGTTCCCATATCTCTTCCCTCTTGCGTCTCCCGCCCTCCCACCCTCCCTATCCCACCCCTCCAGGCCATCACAAAGCACCGAGCTGATCTCCCTGTGCTATGCGGCTGCTTCCCACTAGCTATCTGCCTTAAGTTTGGTAGTGTATATATGTCCATGCCTCTCTCTCGCTTTGTCACAGCTTACCCTACCCCCTCCCCATATCCTCAAGTCCATTCTCTAGTAGGTCTGTGTCTTTATTCCTGTCTTACCCCTAGGTTCTTCATGACATTTATTTTTCTTAAATTCCATATATATGTGTTAGCATAGGGTAAAGCAAGAATTCATGGTGGGTACATGAGGCACTAAAAATGCCACTGTGTTAATCATATTATTCATAAGGAGGAACACACAAAGGATAAGACTTTCTGCTTGTTTGATTTTATATTTTAGTCAATCAATTACATTCGCCTCTGGAGAGCCAGCATGTAACAGCAGAGATCATTCAGGGACATTTTCCATTTTACTTTGCTTATTGCTATAAGTTTCTTTATTGAAGAGTTTTAGTTATTCAGCAATAGCCAACTAATACAATGTGACTATAATTTGTACTCTCCTATACATTTGAATTGTAAATATTAATACATTATCAGATGTATATGTGTCCAATGACACCTCCAAGACTGAAACTGGCATTTTCAAATCCCTCAGGACATCATTTTATAACTTTAGTATAAATGTAATAAAATGTATCAGTCATTTTCTTGTTGTTTCACTTCTTGTGCTGTTGGAAAAAAATCTTTCCTTTCAGGGGACTTATAAAAATATTTGGGTATATATATATTTAAATATTATAAATATTATAAATGTAAATTTTTTATATTTAAGCATTTAATTCTAGACTGATTTTTAATATGTTGTATAAATTGCTAGGAATACATTCAGTTGTCCCAAACTATTTATTGAATAGTCATCATGATCTGAAATGCAAACTTTTTTATTTTTCAAGTTTCCATAGACCTATTAGGCTATCCTGAGGCTCCCTAATTCTTTGTAATTATGCCTATAAAACAATATTAGGATAGATTTAATCCTTATCATTGTTATTTATAAATTGCTATTATAAATATTTAATATAATTCTATTTTCATAATTATTTGTTGCTAGTATATAAAAATGGAGTGTATTTTTATATGATCTTATAGTCAGTAACAATACTAATCCAAAATTTTTATGTCAATATTATCTCATTTTAAATGAAAAAAGACAGATAATCTGAAAATAATTATTGTCCTGCTTCATTCTTATTAATCTTATGTCCTTTCGGTTTTTACTGTATTTGGAGGACTTGTAGGACAATGTAAGACAATACTGAATAAAAGTGATAATCTAAGCATTATAAATTATTTGTTTTTAAAAGAGAATGTTTTTAATATTTATCATTTTGTATGTAGTTCCTACAGACTTTAATCAATATTTCTTTTTAAAATTAGGAATTTCCTTGCTTGATCAAATATTTTAAATTAAATATGACTTTTAAATCTTATTGAAGTCCTTTTCTACATCTATTGAGATGAATCATTTGCCAGTTTTTCCTGCTTATTATGGTAATGTGGTAAATTACACTGATAGATTTTTAAGTGCCAAAGCAGTCTTTATTACTTGAAACAACCAAATTTGATCAATATATACTAGTTTTTTTATACTTCGATGGATTTGGGTTGGGTTTTTTTTCCATTTTGCATATTGACATATCTGCTAATAAGTAAAAATGGCTGTCATTTATAACCTCCTAGGTAGTTTTGCAATCAAGTTTATATAATCATAATAAAATTAATATCTATCATCTTAGGGTTTGTACAGGTTCAGAATAATATGCCCTTAGAATGTTTGATAAAACCTCCTATGAAATTCCTATCTGATTTTTATTGTGGTATATTTTGTGTGCTAATTTTATATTTGTGGATAGTTTTATTACCGAATCCACTTTTCTAGTGATTGCATGTTTATTCGGGTTTTCTATTCCTTTTGAATGATTTCTAGTTAATTACCAGCTTTTGATAAAATTATTAAATTTGCCTAATTTATTTAACTATCAATATGCCAAATCCATTAGTTAACAATAGTTCACATGCTATTTATTAAAATTTTAAAGTGTTTTTTCTTCTCTCTCACTCGTCATTTGCTTTTGTTTTTTCTTGCCAAACGTGAGAGAGAATTTTGCATTCGTCTTTTCAAAAAGTTAATTTTTAGCTATGTTGAGTCTCTCAATTCATTTTCCATTTATTAATTTTTCTTTGAACTTTATATTTCCTGTTCCTACTTCCTTTTGATTTGTTGTTTATCTTTTTCTTACTTTGTATATCTGTTTAATTTATTATTTTTAGTCTTTCTGTTTAAACAAATGCATTTTGAAACATTTCACTCTAATTTGTTTTTACTCTACCTAATACATTTTGTATGTAATTTTATATTTTATTTTTTAAGAATTTCTACATGTATTAATATTTTGTAATAGTATTATGCAATGTTTAAAATACAAGTCTTTTGTTACAAAGATGGACAGCAGGAATTTCTGTTTCAACCTACAGCCTTGTTTACAGTTCTTTGTTGTTTCTAGCCTCTAGGAATTTATGTTCCTGCAAACTCATTTAGGTATTTTAAATGATGCTTGTTATATTGTGCACAATATTACTTGGTGTTTTTAGAGTGGGAGATTTTTAAGGCTTTCTAGCTCACAAAATTGCTGCAAATTTCAATATTCTATTCATTTTTATCCCACTCCTCTTTGTTCTCTACCCTACAATTCTAATGGAAAAGTTCCAAGACCAACTCCATGCTCGGTTGATACATTTGGATACATAGCCAGGTCTGGAGACCTTCCTCCTGGGTGTGGACCCTGAAGCACCACTGGGGCTAAGCTCCAGTTCCTCTCAGCCATGGTCTGGGGCCAGTCCTGCCCACCAGGGACCTACCCAGTGAACAAGCAGGAGGCCTTCCAGTGCGAGCCACACCCACTTGCCCACCCAGTAACAGGTCTACCATCTACCCCAACTGTGAGTCCTGAGGTGAACCCTTTTCCCAGTACCTGTCATACTGAATATGGTCTGCAGGCAGTTTCATCCAGGCAGAGACCAGACAAATCAATGCTGGCCTGAGTCCTCATAAACAAACAAAAAATAACTGCCAACAAAAAATAGTGTACTTGGAAAAAATGTGCTTCAGAAATGAAGACAAAATAAAGGCATTCTTGGACAAAGAAAAGCTGGGGGAGTTCATCATTACTTAAAATGTCTTACAAGAAAATATATGCTAAAAAGGGAGTCTTCGAGTTGAAACAAAAGGAAGTTAAGTAACAACATGAAAACTTATGAAAGTATAAAAGTCACTGGTAAAGGTAAGTATATAGTCAAAGTCAGATTACTCTAATGTTGTAATTAGGGTATACTTTTAACTCTAGAATATAAGTTTAAAGGCAATAGTATCAAAATAAGTATAGCTACAGCAATTTTTTAATGGATGCATAAAACATGTGAAATATCACTAGCATAAAATATGTAGGGAAGAGAAGTAAAAGTAAAGAGATTTTATATGAAATTGCAAGTAAGTTTTTGCTGGCTTAACACAGACTGTTACAGCTATAAGATTTTTATGTAAGCCTCATGGTAACCACAAAGGAAAGAAACCTATAGTGGATACACAAAAGTTAATGAGAAAGGAAAATTAAAACATACCTATACAAAAAAAAATGAGTAACAAGGGAAGAAAGAGAGGATAAAAGAAACTACAAAATGCCAGAAATCAACCAATAAAATGACAATAGTAAGTCCTTACCTATCAGTAATTACTTTAAATATACATGGATTAAATTCTCCAATAAAAAGACACAAAGTAACTGAATGGATAACAAATAAGACCCAACAATGTGCTGCCTACCAGATTCGTGTTAGCTTTAAGGGCACATGAAGTCTGAAAATGAAGGCATGGAAAAGAAATTTTATGCAAATCTTAACTGAAAGAGAGCAGGAGTGTCTATACTTACATCAGATAAAATACCCATTCAGTCAAAATTAGAAGAGAGAAAGAAGGTCACTAGATATAGTGATAAAGGGTCGGTTTATCAAGAAAATATAACAATTGTGTGTATACATATGAGCCCAATATTGAATCATCTAAATATTTAAAGTGTACACAGAACTGAAGGGGGAAATAGTCATAAATATAATAATAATAGAGTAGTGTATCATACCCACTTTTAACAATGGATGGATCATCCATACAGAAAATCAATAAGGAAGAAGCAACTTGAATAATATTATAAACCAAATGGACCTCAGAGATATATCCAGAACATTCCATCCAACAGCACCAGAATAAACATACTTTCAAAGCACACATAGAAATTTCCCCATGATAGATCATACACTGGGTCACAAAGCAAGTTCTAATAAGTATAAGAAGATTAAAATCATATCAAGCATCTTTTACTACCACAATAGTATGGAACTAAAAATGAAAATTGTAAAATTAACCAACACATTTCAATATGCTACTCAAAAACCAATGAGTTAATTGAAATCGTATCAAGTATATTTTCCGACCACAATGCTATGAGACCAGATATCAATTACAGGAAAAATATCTGTAAAAAAATAAAACACATGGAGGCTAAACAATACACTACTTAATAACCAAGAGGTAACTGAAAAATCAAAAAGGAAATCAAAAAATACCTAGAAACAAATGACAGTGAAAACACAATGACACAAAATCTATGGGATGCAGCAAAGGCAGTTCTAAGAGGGAAGTTTATAGCAATACAATCCTAACTTAAGAAACAAGAAACATCTCAAATAAACAACCTAACCTTACACCTAAAGCAATTAGAGAAAGAAGAACAAAAAAACCCCAAAGTTAGCAAAAGGAAAGAAATCATAAAGACCAGATGAGAAATAAATGAAAAACAAATGAAGGAAATGACAGCAAAGATCAATAAAACTTAAAGCTGGTTCTTTGAGAAGATAAACAAAATTGATAAACCATTAGCCAGACTCATCAAGAAAAAAAGGAAGACTCAAATCAGTAGAATTAGAAATGAAAAAGAAGTAACAACTGACACTGCAGAAATACAAAGGATCATGAGAGATTACAACAAGCAATGCCAATAAAATGGACAACCTGGAAGAAATGGACAAATTCTTAGAAATGCACAACCTGCCAAGACTGAGCCAGGAAGAGATAGAAAATATAAACAGACCAATCACAAGCACTGAAATTGAAACTGTGATTAAAAATCTTCCAACAAACAAAAGCCCAGGACCAGATGGCTTCACAGGTGAATTCTATCAAACATTTACAGAAGAGCTAACACCTATCCTTCTCAAACTCTTGCAAAATATAGAAGAGTGAGGAACAGTCCCAAACTCATTCTACGAGGCCACCATCACTTTACCAAAACCAGACAGAGATGTCACAAACACAGAAAACTACAGGCCAATATCACTGATGAACACAGAAATAAAAATCCTCAACAACACTAGCAAAAAGAATCTAACAAAGGATCATACATCATGATCAAGTGGGGTTTATCTCTGGAACGCAAGGATTCTTCAATATACGCAAATCTATCAATGTGATACACCATATTAACAAATTGAAAGAGAAAAACCATATGATCATGTCAATAGATGCAGAGAAAGCTTTTGACAAAATTCAACACCGATTTATGACAAAAAACCCTCCAGAAAGTAGGCATAGAGGGAAGTTGCCTCAACATAATAAAGGCAATATATGACAAACCCATAGTCAACATCATCCTTAATGGTAAAAAAGGGAAACCACGTCCACTAAGATCAGGAAAAGGACAAGGTTGTCCACTCTCACCAGTATTATTCAACATAGTTTTGGAAGTTTTAGCCACAGCAGTCAGAGAAGAAAAGGAAATAAAAGGAATCCAAACTGGAAAAGAAGTAAAGCTGTAAATGTTTTCAGATGACATGATACTATACATAGAGAATCCTAAAGATGCTACCAGAAAACTACTAGAGCTAATCAATGAATTTGGTAAAGTAGCAGAATACAAAATTAATACATAGAAATCTGTAGCATTTCTATATACTAATGATGAAACATCTGAAAGTGAAATTAAGAAAACACTCCCATTTACCACTGTAACAAAAAGAATAAAATATCTAGGAATAAACCTACCTAGGGCTTCCCTGGTGGCACGGTGGTTGAGAGTCTGCCTGCCAATGCAGGGGACATGGGTTCGTGCCCCAGTCCGGGAAGATCCCACATGCCGCGGAGCGGCTGGGCCCATCAGCTGTGGCCGCTGAGCCTGTGTGTCCAGAGCCTGTGCTCCACAATGGGAGAGGCCACAAAAGTGAGAGACCCATGTACCTCAAAAAAATAAAATTAAATTAAATTAAAAACCTACCTAAGGAGATGAAAGACCTCTGTGCAGAAAATTATAAGAAGTTAATGATGATGCAAATAGATGGAGAGATATACCATGTTCTTGGATTGGAAGAATCAACATTGTGAAAATGACTCTACTACCCAAAGCAATCTACAGATTCAATGCAATCCCTATCAAACTACAACTGGCTTTTTTCACAGAACTAGAACAAAAAATTTCACAATTTGTATGGAAACACAAAAGACCCCAAATAGCCAAAGCAATGTTCAGAAAGAAAAACGGAGCTGGAGATATCAGGCTCCATGACTTCGGACTGTATTACAAAGCTACAGTAATCAAGACAGTATGGTACTGGCACAAAAACAGAAATATAGATCAATGGAGCAGGATAGAAAGCCCAGATATAAACCCATGCACATATGGTCACCTTATCTTTGACAAAGGAGGCAAGAATATACAGTGGAAAAAAGACAGCCTCTTCAATAAGTGGTGCTGGACAAACTGGACAGGTAAAGGTAAAAGAATGAAATTAGAACACTCCCTAACACCATACACAAAAATAACCTCAAAATGGATTAAAAACCTAAATGTAAGGCCAGACACTGTAAAACTCTTAGAGGAAAACAGGCAGAACACTCTATGACATAAATCACAGCAAGATCCTTTTTGACCCACCTCTTAGAGAAATGGAAATAAAAACAAAAATAAACAAATGGGACCTAATGAAACTTAAAAACTTTGCACAGCAAAGGAAACCATAAACAAGATGAAAAGACAACCCTCAGAATGGGAGAAAACATTTGCAAATGAAGCAGCTAACAAAGGATTAATCTCCAAAATATACAAGCAGTTCATACAACTCAATATCAAAAAAACAAACAACCCAATCGAAAAATGGGCAAAAGACCTAAATAGACATTTCTCCAAAGAAGATATACAGATTGCCAACAAACACATGAACGAACGCTCAACATCATTAATCATTTGAGAAATGGAAATCAAAACTACAATGAGATGTCATCTCACACTGGTCAGAATGGCCATCATCAAAAAATCTACAAACAATAAATGCTGGAGAGGGTGTGGAGAAAAGGGAACCCTCTTGCACTGTTGGTGGGAATGTAAATTGATACAGCCACTATGGAGAACAGTATGGAGGTTCCTTAAAAAACTAAAAGTAGAACTACCATACGACCCAGCAATCCCACTACTGGGCATATACCCTGAGGAAACCATAAGTCAAAAAGAGTCATGTACCAAAATGTTCATTGCAGCTCTATTTACAATAGCCAGGACATGGAAGCAACCTAAGTGTCCATCAACAGATGAATGGATAAAGAGGTTGTGGCACCTATATACAATGGAATATTACTCAGCCATAAAAAGAAACGAAAATGAGTTATTTGTAGTGAGGTAGATGGACCTAGAGTCTGTCATACAGAGTGAAGTAAGTCAGAAAGAGAAAAACAAATACCGTATGCTAACACATATATATGGAATCTGAAAAAAAAAAAACAAAAAAAAAACGGTCATGAAGAACCAAGGGGCAAGAAGGGAATAAAGACACAGACCTACTAGAGAATGGACTTGAGGATATGGGGAGGGGGAAGGAAAAGCTGGGACGAAATTAGAGAGTGGCATGGACATATATACACTACCAAATGTAAAATAGATAGGTAGTGAGAAGCAGCCACATAGCACAGGGAGATAAGCGAGAAGCAGCCACATAGCACAGGGAGATCAGCTCGGTGCTTTGTGACCACCTAGAGGGGTGGGATAGGGAGGGTGGGAGGGAGGGAGACACAAGAGGGAAGAGATATGGGAACATATGTATATGCATAACTGATTCACTTTGTTATAAAGCAGAAACTAACACACCATTGTAAAGCAATTATAGTCCAATAATGATGTTAAAAATAAATAAATACAAATAGACACCAAAAAAAGAAAAAAAGAAAAAGTAGAAATCAAAAGAGAAAGCAAAAAGTATCTTGAGACAGATAAAAATGAAAACACAACATATAAAAATTTATGGGATGCAGCCAAAACATTCTAAGAGGGAAGTTTATAGTGAGAAATGGCTACATTAAAAAAGAAGGGGCTTCCCTGGTGGCGCAGTGGTTGAGAGTCCGTCTGCCGATGCAGGGGACACGGGTTCGTGCCCTGGTCTGGGAAGATCCCACATGCTATGGAGTGGCTGGGCCAATGAGCCATGGCTGCTGAGCCTCCGCAATGGGAGAGGTCACAACAGTGAGAGAGGCCCACGTACCGCAAAAAAAAAAAAAAAAAGAAAATGATCTCAAATAAACAACCTAAATTTACCCCTCGAGGAACTGCTCAAAGAACAAACTAAGTCCAGTATTTAGCAGGAGAAAGGGAACACTAAAAACCTAAGCAGAGGGCTTCCCTGGTGGCACAGTGGTTGAGAGTCCCCCTGCCAATGCAGGGGACACGGGTTCGTGTCCCGGTCTGGGAAGATCCCACATGCTGCGGAGCAGCTGGGCCCGTGAGCCATGACCGCTGAACCTGTGCGTCCAGAGCCTGTGCTCCACAACGGGAGAGGCAACAACAGTGAGAGTCCCGCGTACAGAAAAAAACAAACAAACAAAAAAAACTAAGCAGAAATAAATGATGTAGAGACCAGAAAGTCAGTAGAAAAAAATGAACTAAGTTAAGGATTTTATTTAATATGCAAAAATAAACTCTTAACTAGACTAACCAAGAAAAAGTGAGGGGGTTCAAATAAATAAAGTTATAAATGAAAGAGAAGATATTACAGCTAATACCACAGAGGTGCCAAAGATCATAACAGACTACTAAACAATTGCATGCCATTAAACTGGTTAACCTAGTAGACGTGAGTAAATTTCTACAAACATACACATACCAAGACAGAATCATGAAGGAATAGAAAATCTGAACAGACCAATAACAAGTAGGGAGACTGAATCATTAACCTCAATTTCCCAACACTGAAAAGCTCAGAATCAGATGGTAAATTCTACCAAACATTTAAAGAAGAAAAATGTCAATCCTTCTCAAACTCTTCCAAAAAACTGAAGAGGGGAGAACACTCCCAAATTTATTTTAAAAGATGGGCATTACCCTGATACCAAAGTCAGACAAAGACACTATAAGAAAAGAAAATTACAGGCCAATATCTCTAAAAAGAAATAGATGTGAAAATCTCCAAATAAAATACTGTAATTCAAGTTCAATAGCACATTAAAATGTCAAAATCATGATCAAGTGGGATTTACCCATGGGGTGCAAGAATTGTTCAGCATACTCAAATCAATAAACATGACACAAAACACTAACAAAATAAAGGATGAAAATTATACGATAATCACAGTAGAGGTAGAAAAAGCATTGACAAAATTCAGTACCTTTTCATGATAAAAAATTTTCATAAATTAGGTATACAAGGAATGTACTTCAATATATAAAGTTTACATATGACAAGCTTACAGATAACATCATACTTAATGAAATCCCTATCAAAACTCCAATGTTTTTTTCCCACAGAAATAGGAAAAAAAAATTATCCTAAACTTTATATGGAACCACAAAAGACCCTGAAGAACCAAAGCATTTTGAGAAAGAAGAACAAAGGAGGTATCACATAGCCTGATTTTAAGCTATGCACAAAGCTATAGTAATCAAAACAGTATGGTATTGGCATTAAAAATAGACACATAGATGAATGGAATAGAATATCGAGCCCAGAAATAAAGCCATGCATGCATATATAGTCAATATTCTATTACAGGAGTGCCTAGAATGCACATGGGGAATGGATAGCCTCTTCAACAAATAGTTTTGGGAAAACTACATGCAAAAGAATGAAACTGGACCCTTATCTTACACCACATATAAAAATCAACTCAAAATGGGTTAAAGACTTTAATGTAAGACATGAAACCATAAAACTCCTAGAAGAAAACATAGGAAAAAGTTCCTTGACATTGGCCTTGGCAATGATTTTTTTATATAAGACACCAAAAGCACAAGCAACAAAAGCAAAATCAACACGTGGAATTACATTAAACCAAAAAGCTCTGCCCAGGAAATAATCAACAAATGGAAGGTTAACCTACAGAATGGGAGAAAATATTTGTAAATCTTATATCTCATAAGGGGTTAATATGCAAAATATATGAGGACGTCATAAACTCAAGAGTAAAAATACCAAACAACCTTATTAAAAAAATAACAAAGCACCTGTGTACATTTTTCCAAGAAGACATACAATTGGCCAACAGGCATATGAAAAGTTGTTCAACATCACTAATCATCAGGATATCCAAATCAAAACTACAATGAAGTATCCCCTCACACCTGTTAGCAGGGCTATTTCCTTAGAAACAAGACATGAGAGGTATTGGTAAAGGTTTGGAAAAAAAATAAATCCTTGTATACTGTTGATGGAAATGTAAATTGGGATAGCCATTATGAAAAAACAGTCTGGAAGTTCCTCACAATATTAAAAATACAACTATCATATGATCCAGCAAGTAATTTCTTGGTATTTATCCAAAGGAAATGAAATCAGTGTCTCAAAGTGATATCTGCATTCCCATATTAATTGCAGCATTATTGAAATTAGTCAAGATATGGGAAAATGTGATATATAAATTGTGCATATATGGGATTATTCAGCCATAAAAAATAAGAAAGTCTTGCATCAACATGGTTGAACATGCAAGACCTTATGCTAAGTGAAGTAAGACAGACAAAGAAAGCATATACTATATTAACTCTTATACACGCAATATAAAAAAGTTGAACCAGAGCATAGAACATTGGTTACTGGGGTCTTGGGGATAGCAAAAATGGAGAGATACTGGTCAAACAGTACAAATGTTCAATTATAAGATGAACAAGTTCTGGGAACCTAATGTACATCATTAGATTAATGTACTATAGTTAATAATGACTATAGTTAATAATACTGTACTGTATACTTGAATTTTGCTAAGGGAATAACTCTCGTGTTCTCATACACTGAGAAAAAACACCCAATGTCTACATGAGGAAATAGATGTATTAATTAACTTGGTTGTGATAATTATTTTAAAATGTATATGTATGTTAAACCATCAAGTTGTACACCTTAAATATGTACAAATTTTGTTTGTCAATTATACCTCAATATTGATGGAAATAAATAAAAAGAAAAAGGAAAAAATAAAAGGAAGGAAAATTCATTTGTCAAATTTGTTCATTAATATAGATGTAAAATACTAAAGAAATATTAACAAACTGAATCCTGCAAATTATAAAAATGATAAGATGATCAAAATTGATTTATTCCAGGGAATTAAGTCAGTTTAACATGTAAAAATCAATCAATTTTGCTTATCTTAACAGAATATATAGAAAAATGAAAAATTAATTCACTAGATGCAGAAGGCATCACTTGTTAAAGTCAATAACCATTCTATAGGAACTCTCAACAAACTAGTATTAAAGGGGAAATTCATAATTTGATAAAGTTTATCTACATAAATCTGCCTAATACTTGAGTAATTTTCAGGATTAAATGTACTATAAACTTACATATATTTTGAGCAAGTAATCTGATTTTTACCTTTCAATGTGTAAATAGCAAATATATAACAAAACCAAATTATTGTTTTTGTCCCCCTCTTCTTTGCCACATTTATTTGAGTACAAACTCTAGCATAATGCAAAAATTGCAAGGATTCTGCATTAGTGTACACTCTGCCATTAACCAAATATGTCCTTGGGAAAGCAATTTACCAAGTTTCAGATTCAACACCTTTAAAATGCAAATAATATTTAGCCTTGAATAAGTTTCTAGGCTGTTATAAGATTACATATATGTATGTATTCCTAGATATTTAAAGTGATATAAAATCATAATGCAATATTTTAATCTAGTAAAAACTTTAAGGTCTGAGAAATGTAGAGACTTCTACACCTAAGTATGTTTGTCTCAGTGATTTTACTTTATTCATGTACTTAATGAATATTTTTGATTATGTGTATAGTGTCCTAGCCTAGGATACTGATTTAAGGGATACATACAATCTCTCCTCTTATGGAGCTTTCATTACACTAAGGGGGATAGCCATTCATCAAATAATTATACAAATAAGTATTCAACTTATAATTGGTTGTCAACGTGTAAAAATGTACTGAAACCCCTTGATTTATGGATATACCACAAATTAATAAACCTTCTTTGAGGATATTGTGGGATCAGCCTATACAAGCCTTCAAGATTGTTTATCTTGTGTGTGTACATATATACTATATTTTGATCCTTTGTAAGACACCAAAATTCCTCCGAGATTCTTAATTATCAAAACATCTCTATTTCTTGGGCTTCCCTGGTGGTGCAGTGGTTGAGAGTCTGCCTGCCAATGCAGGGGACACGGGTTTGTGCCCCGGTCCGCGAAGATCCTACATGCTGCGGAGCGGCTAGGCCCGTGAGCCATGGCCACGAGCCTGCGCGTCTGGAGCCTGTGCTCTGCAACGGGAGAGGCCACAACAGTGAGAGGCCCGCGTACCACAAAAAAACAAACAAACAAAAAACCATTTCTATTTCTTAATGTATTTTAGTTTTCATGACAAAAAATAGCTATGTACAAAAAATAGCTATGTCCAGTCAATACTCATTAGTGAAAGTTTAGTTAACTAGCTACAGCTATATTCTACAATACATGTATTAATATTTCTCTAATCATTAAACATTTGTATAAGAAAAAATGTACCCTAAAAGGATAATAATTTTAGACAATTTTGCTGATTTAGCCAATATTTTAGTAAGAATTTCACTTTGAAATGTAAAGTACATAACCCTGATAAGCCTCATTAACTATGCATTTGCTTTTCTTCTTACATCACTGTTAGAACCAGAAACTTGATTGATGAAAGAGTGAAGTAATAAACAATTAGATTAGGGTATTTTATATAATATATCTCATGGAATTCTTTACCTTAAGATATTATGAAATCAACAAAAAGTTTTGTTGAAAATATCTGAACACATATTGATCACAAACTCTGAAAACGATTAGAGCTATGACTGTGATCTTAATTACTAATACTAAATACTAAAAAGTATGGTACAGATATCCTTTAGTCTTTGCAACTATAGAATAATTCTGACCTATCTAGATTTATTTTCCCTTTAGTTATTTTATTTTTTAATCATTACTTTAAAAAAATCTTCTAGTTTTATTGAGCTATAATTGACATACAGTACTATATAAGTTTAAGGTGAACAGCATAATGATTTGACTTACACATCATGAAATGATTATGAAAATAAGTTTAGTGAACATTTGTCATTTCATATAGATACAAAATAAAAGAAATATTTTTCCTTGTGATGAGAACTCTTAGGAATTACTCTCTTAACAACTTTCATATATAACACAGAGCAGTGTTAATTAATCATGTTGCCCAGTACATTCCTACTACTTACAACTGGAAGTTTAGACCTTTGACCACCTTCATCACTGTATAAATATATTACATTATTATTGACTACATTCCCTGCAGTGTACATTTCATCCCTATAACTCATTTAACTTGTAACTGGAAGTCTGTACCTCTTAATCTCTCTCACCTATTTCACTCATCCCTCCCTCCAACCCCATGGGTTCTTAAAATCTTTTGGAGTCCTTAATCTCAGTGTCAGGTTGTAAATTATGGTTTTTGTGTTGAGTCTTCTGTTCAATAGAAGTTTTGTTTTCTTTAATAGTTTGTGATACATGTATGTAGCATAGTGCCTAAGACATAGTGTTTAATAACTATTATTTAAGTGAGCTAGTTTCTGACTTTACTTGAATACAAAAGTCTAAGCCTTTAGACTTCTTAAACATATATTGGTTCTTCAAGTTTGTCATAATGTAAGGAACATTTTCACTGGAATAAGCACCATGAGCCTGAACTTTGCAAAAGAAGAGATATCTTAAGTTCCTCTCTGTGGGAAGTTATCATTCCTTTGATCCATAACATGAAAATTAATTCCTTATAACAGTATATCATAATCTCTACTATTTAATGTATTAACCAGGCCTCCGTTCAAATAGCAGTATGAGGAATGAACAAAGCATGGTGTGATACATGACTAACTGCAACATTTTCCCTGGGGTTATCTGAAAATGGAGCAAGTTTAATAGGTTCCTATAAAATTATAACTGCATATAAATAAACCAGCATAATTATAAATTTTAAAATTTATTTTGATATCCTAAAATATTTAAATCCAATAATCCTCCTTTACTGAAAATTATTGAGGTAGAAATAAAAGAAAAAGGGATAGCTACTCTATATTTGTAACCATAATGAAATGGTTTGCACTATACTACAAACCATAATGTAGTATAGTGTTTCCCAAATTGATTTCTACCAATTTAAACTGTATTCTGAAGACAGAGAGACTGTGAAGGGGATGTAGGGATGGGGGGAGAGGACAGAGAGAGAGAAAGAGCCGTAGAATGCAATTTTATTTTTAAAGACTCTACAAACAAATTTGGAAAACACCAAATACTCTATTTCTCTTGGTAATTCAGAAATGTTTCCTACATATTAAAGACTGATAAGTTCAGCCACAAAGAAAAGCGTTTCACTTTGTTTTACACACTATTTCCCAAATACATTTGAGAGGGGGTCTCAAGGAATCAGGCAGCAGGAAAAGAGCCCTCTCAGTCTGTCGTGATGCTGGTTCCCCCCACCAGTCTGTTCTCTCCTTCTGCCTCATAAAAGGGATCCCAGCTGGGAGAGCAGGTCCCTGATAAGAATGGAGTCACTTCTACAGCTTTGGAAGGCCTGACTGGGTTTCTACATGACAGAAAGTTACTCTGTTGGTTTGTGTTTTGATTTAGGGACTTTTCTGTTCCCGAGAGCTGAAACTCACTCTGATCCAGCAGGCTTTCTGAACTGAAAGTAAATATAAGCCTACTGATCTAGGGATTTTTGCTGCAGGATTGGAATTTATTGCAGTTATTCTCAATGTGGGCTGCATATCACACCTGGAGAGTTTTTAAAAATATTCTGATATCTAGGCGCCAACCAAGACCAAAGGGCTCTGGAAAGGGGGCCTGGCATCGGCAGTTCTTAAAAGCTCTCTAGTTGATTCTATAATCACAGTCAGGGCTGAGAACCACCCCTCCAGTGCTTCATTTTTAACCTCAGCTGAAGAACTCCCTGTAAACCTGTTTTTCTCTGCATTTACCATTCTTATTCTCATTAGAAGCTTAAGGGTTTCAATGTATTCTCTGTTGAAATTCTTAAGAAAACCTGATTCACATAGACAATGAACCCTATCCATATTTACAGACAATTTTAGTCCTTGTTTTTGAAAAACGGTTGTGTGTTTTCACACTAGGTCAAGTTCTAAATTGCTGGCCAGCAAATGGGTTCTTGTTTTTGCCTCAGGGACCTATGTGTAGACCAACCATTTGTGTCCTTTGGAGTCAGAATCACAGGAGACAAAAAAATTAAAATAAAATAAAGTCAACCAAAACAAAAAAGCTACATACTCCTGCGCAAATGATAGAGACAATGTTTTACAAATAATCAATTCAATAAACCATAGTGTGGCAGTTGTTCTTAATATTGTACATTATACGCTCTCTTGACCGGAAATATATACACAAATTCTTCATCCAAAACTTTCAACTATTTCCCACTAATATGACTTAAGCAATGATAAAACCAACAAGCCCACTCCTTTTCTCCCAATCCAGAGAGTAATAGAGTGCCATTTCAATAGCATTCAAATCAAGGTGGAGCCTAGGGCCAGATTTATTTTATTTTTGATTCGTCTCAGGATTCACAACATCCAGTCTTCCATTTCCCTTCTGATTTTTATTCCCAACCCAATCTAGATATTATTTCCTAGCATTTGTCAGTTTAGGGAATAAATGTTACATTTAATCACTACCAACATAGCCTATGTAAAATCAACGGGTACAAAGAGAAAACTGGCAGTACTATTTCTGTTGGAAAAGGTTAAATCATCAGAACTACTACCAAGGCAGCACTGCGGCCACTTAATGGAGTGATCCCAGCTGGCATTTTAAAACCAAACACTTTTGCATGATGGGGTATGTGTCAGGACTATTGAATCTTATGAACCTTTGCATCACTTGATTGATTGATACATTACTGTTTGTTTTGTTGCATACGAGTCTCCAGGTCAACAATACGGCTGCCAAAAGTTTAACCCCATAGGGGCTAAAATCTACTACATTCCATTCCTAGCTGGCAAGAACTTCTAGGAAGAGCACACTGCTGCTATAAGTCATTCACCTTTCTGCCCCATGCTGGGTACAGAAATTAAAAATTTTTCCACCTTAAAGTAATACTATATCTATGTTCAAATTCTCTCTTTTGGGACACATGGTATTTCCCAAGCAACCATACTAAAGGCACAGAGTTTATTTTAAATATGTGCTATTACTAAACATATATGATTCCACAGCTACTTCAAGAGTGGGGCAAGGTATAATAAAAGAAAGGATGCATTCGTCAAATAAGTGAACAAATCACCCAGGGCTTAGTGGAGACTAGAACTAAATTTAGGGCAATTCAAGGAATCGTTAGGCAAGGCTCCTGTTATTGGTGTCGAACTAAAGTGAGACTAATCATAGAGCCCTGCCTCATGGTTCCTTGAACCACTCTTAAGAATTCACTGCATACTCTCAGTTTTCTCAAAGATTGTTTTGTCCAGCTTACTTCCAATGCCATGTAGATATTTTTGTTTTCATCAAAATACTCTTTATTTTTATGCCATTTAAATAGCTCAGTCTTTGTTTTACCTTTAGAACTAACTCTTGCTGAGGGTAATTAAACACATAGGAAAAAGAAAAAAGTTTAAAATGTGTGTACTCTGTATGTTACATTAAGTAAAGTGTTTCATAAAACCAATAGCTGTGTGAATCTCAGCGTGTCGTTTTACTGAAATGGTGTTTTGTTTGCTTTGTTTTTATAGTATAAAAATATGGGGAGGGGGGAGGGTGAGCTGTGACAAAGCGAGAGAGAGGCATGGACATATATACACTACCAAACGTAAGGTAGATAGCTAGTGGGAAGCAGCCGCATAGCATAGGGGGATCAGCTCGGTGCTTTGTGACCACCTAGAGGGGTGGGATAGGGAGAGTGGGAGGGAGACACAAGAGGGAAGAGATATGGGAACATATGTATATGTATAACTGATTCACTTTGTTATAAAGCAGAAACTAATACACCATTGTAAAGCAATTATACCCCAATAAAGATGTTAAAAAAAAAAATTGAAACTCCTCTTTCTTGTTTTCATGGTAAATATTTTAAATAAGTCATTATGCTTTTTTTCACACTGAACAAAGCTGGAACCTCAAAATTCTTCTAACTCAACAATTCAGGGAACTGAAACACCAATCTATTAGATGCATAATGTGAATTTATATCTATTATTCATTCCTGATCTTAAAGATTACTTAATTCAACAGATAAAGACAAATGGCCAAATCATTTGATGCATGTAGATAAAAACATATATATAGATTTTTTAAGTGAAAATAATAATGGAAGTTTATTTTGATATTATGGAAAATTTAATACATAGTTTAAATATAAAGACTACTGAAAATATCAATATTAATTTAAATTTTGCAATTCTTATTATTTGAATAGAAACCTTCAAATGCCTTTTGTAATGTTTCAAGGGCAGTATTCAGGAATTAATGTGTGTTAAGAAACAATTCTTCATGGGTCTCCCAGTTTCTGTGCATCTTATCTTTTGTTCTGGGTGATCATGTCAAGGATGTTTGTACAGCAAACAACCTTGGAAGACAGAGATAGTGCCTCACCCTAAAGTAGAAGACATTTATTTACTGACCAAAATCAGACAGACTTTGGCACAAAGAATGGACAGTTTGCTAGAAGCCCCTATAAAAGATTGAGGATTGCTAAACTCAGGTTTCCTCTGCTGTGATGTAGACCCAGCAAGGGCACATCATTCACCTTGGTGCCCCTCCTCACTGCACTCAAGGGGTGTGGGGGGCATGAGATAAATGAATACAAACATGAAACTCTGACAGCTTACTATGCTGTGAGTTATCAAGTCCTTGTCTCTAGCACAGGAGACTCCAGTCAGCATCCATGAAACTAACTTGTAATCTTGCAAGTTTGGCAAGATCTCAAACCCCTCACAGAGCCTGACCAAGTGCTTTTAATGTTTAGTATAGGGGGGATAGGGATACTCAATGGGTGTGAGGCTTTCGTTACACAAGATGAATAAATCCTAGAGGTCTACTGTGGAGTGCCTATAGCTAACAATACTGTATTGTATAATTTGAAAATTTGCTAAGAAGTGTTGATACTATATTAATGTTCTTATCACAAAAAAATAATAAAAAAGAAGGAAGGAAGACAGTTTTGGAGAAGATGGGTAGGCTTAAGGCATAGATTTTGGTGATGGTTTCACAGGCATATACTTATGTCCAAGCTCATCAAGTTGTACACATCAACTGTATACAGTTTTTTGTATGTCAAACAAAAACCAACCAAACAAAAACAAATAAATAACTTCATTAATAAAATAAAATTTAAAGATATAATTTACTATATATTATATTTCCTTTTCCTCTATGATTCAATGTTTTCTGTACAAATAAAATTTAAAACCATAAGCAATAATTGAGACAAGCGTAAAGTAGTTTACAATAGAAAGCTAGAAGAATGAAAACCAGTCAAGGTACTGTTCCTATACATTTTTTAAAATTTAGTGTGAAATATATTGTATACTCAGAAATATATAAAATATATGTATACACTTTAAGGAAAATGATAAAGTGAGTACACCTGCAATCACAAATCAGTTAAGAAAATTAACAATATACTTTAGAAATCTCTTTATCTCATTGCAAAAGCATCCCTTGTCTCTTTAAATAATTACTCTAACTATTGTAATAAGTTGATTGCTTTTATGTATAGGTTTAACTTCTATGCATGTATCTTTCTCAATTTGTTATACATATCAACTATTTTGAAAACTCCTACGCATAGAATTATTGAGCTGCTTCTTTCATGAGTTGCTTTCTTTCATTTGCCATTACATGTGTAAAATGTATCCATGCAGATTATCTAATCCTCCTTAGAGTTTAGCTTTGTATATTTTTATATTTATTTATGGTATATTTATACTATAATATATGTGCCCAATCTACTACTGAGAACCTTTTATATATTTTTTTAAGTTTTGCCCTTAAGAAAAATTCTGCAATAGATAATCTGGAACATATTTCATGGTGCCCAGATGAAGAGTTTTCTATATTAATTGTCTAAGAGGAAATATCTGGCAGAAATTTGAAGGGTACATCTGATAGAGCAAGGCTTCCCACCATGTTCTGCTTCAAGAGTATTTTGGCCATTCTTGGCCCTTTCCATAATGTATATAACATCTGCTTGTCAATTTACACACACTTCCGTGTACACACACATCCTCTCATATGCACAAAATTGACATCAGGGATGTAATAAATCTATCTAGTGAAAATAGGTCTCTTTACAACACTATATTCAGTGAGTGGAGAGGTTGTATCATGTGATTTACTTTAGACTTCTTTAATTTCTCTCAACATGTGATATATGAGAATTTTCTCCTTAAAAGCCATAAACAGTCTGTTAAACTTATTCCTAAATACTTTAAATTTTTTGGTGCCTATATGAAATGTAGTTTTAAAATAAGTTTTCATTTTCTAACAACATGTTCCTGTCGTAATACTGACTTTTGTATGTTGATTTTGTATGTGCAAAATCTTCCTAAAGTTCTTATTAACTGTAATGATGTTTCTGTGGATATTTCCTTATTCATTTCTTTCCTATTTTTGTAACATTTACTTGCTTAACTATATTGTTAGATAATCCAATATAATTTTGAACTGAATTGATGACAATGGGCATATTTGTCTTATTCCTTATTCAAGGGAATGCATGCTTTTGAATATTCACCATTAAGTCCAGTGTTTGCAGCATGTTTTGCATACCCTTTACCAGATTAGAAAAGTTCAACGTTATTACTACTTTGCTAAGATTTTTCATAAGTAGATTTTAATTTATCAATTTTTTGCATCTTGTGGAAATAATCAAACCTTTATTTATTTGTTCTTTAATGTCTAAATGTGGTCAATTGAATTGATTTTCTAATTTTAAACCAACCTTGAATTCACAAGATAACTCCTTATGTTGGACATGATGCCTTATTTTGTTTTACGTGTAGTAAATTTATTTTCTAAAATATGGTTAGGCCCTGCTAGGGAATTAATTTGGGATTCGATAATGTTAGTGGCACCCAATATCCTCCATGTCTTGATTTCTTAACAATGGTATTGTTTGGAGGTAGTGATGTGCTTAGACCAAAAGACGTTACCTCCCATTCACTTCTGCAGCCAGGAGTGGCCCCGTGAGAGTGCTTTCTGGTCAATGAGACATCAGCAAACAGCTTGTATGGAAGTTCAAAGCAAGATGGGGAAAGGAAAGTAGAATGGGGGGTGGTAGGGGACTGCCATCCTTTTTTATTTCTGCTTTCTATGAGAGATATGATATGGAAGGATTCCAGAGCTGCTATGGATCATGATTTACCCTTAAAATTTGAAGCCATACATATCCAAGCAGAAATATACAGGATATATGGGTCCCTTCATGAGTGGGAGGTATCTCTCCATATTTCTGTGCCTACCCATATTTATAACATCAACCCTAGGACACTTAGGAACTGGAATCAAGTCAATACGGTGAACATTTTAATTCAATGCTTTGTGGAAATAAGCCTTAAAAATCAAACAGGTCCCGTCCTCTATGTCTGCATATAAGCATAAAGTGAGGGATAATGTTCCCTTGCAAGATCTAAAATTGTTGCAAATGCAGAGAAAATGAAGAACATTTAAGCTCATAGGCAGAAACCTGTTCACTTTCCAAAATTTTTTCAGTATTTCGGATTATAACAACAAGGAAAAGTAACATGACACTAACAATTGCCAATCTTCAAAAAGAGAATCAGAGCATTTTACAGCTAAGAGTAAGAACATTATGTTTATGGCTAACTTCCATTTATTACAAATTTCCCATTCATTACTGTGCAACTGTTTTAAATTAATCAAAAGGGAGTCATCTTACGGGGACAACAGTAGGTGTGTAACAGTAGAAACAATAAGTATCCAGGGCACAAATATTGAAGTTTGAGAAACTTAATCTCCAGAAAAGTTACACAGGCTTTTCATGAACAGTGCACAGGCTAGCACAGGAATTCTAAGATTTTAGTTTAATTGTAATAAGTTATAATAAATAGAATAATATTTTAACAAAGAGAATAATTTTGTTGGGAGGCAGCATGGGAAGATATTGGAGAGACGTTTTCTAACCTGGGAGACTAGCTGGATGGTATAGAAATTTACATCACAAGAATATGGGAGGAGGAGGTTTAGGGGAGATGAGATAATTTGGTTTTGAGATGCTTTTAAGATTCATTTTGTGAAAACCTCCTCTAAAAAAAGATTTTCCTCTCACCTATCTGTTTCAAGATTTAAAACATGAAGGAAGAGCAAGGACAAATTGCACTCCTGTCCTACAGCCCCAGAAGGGTAGCACACCCTTCTCTGCACTGATTTTACCTGATCAGCCCTGGTTGGGATGAGATGCGAGCTTCCTGGCTGATGTCAGCAGCACCATCCAGATTTCGTGCCCAAATGAAGCAATCAAAGGAACCCAGTCAGCACAAAGGCGGAAAGCGTGCCAGATATGAGGCTAATGGGAGAATGGCAGGGAGCAGGTTGTGAAGCTGGAATAAGCTTGTTAAGCAGGGCTAAAATCCACATAGAGCAGCCTTCTAGAAGTTCTAATTCAAAAGCTATCTTTGTGTGTCTTCACTCAGGAGAAAGTATGTGATCAAAATGCTCAAATATCATGTCTATAGAGGAATTCATTTCAGTAGGTTGAGTTATTAATAATAAAACATAACAGAATTTTGAAATGTTTTAACAATCTGTTTGAATTTTACCTTGGATTTTTAGCTGTAGAACATATGCACCTTTATTTGATCTTCTGAAGGGTTTTTTTCTTTTCTCATTAGTATCTTAAACCTCCTGGAAAGTTAGAAACTCTAATGGGAATGGTTGAAATAGACAGTAATATTATTATATTTTATTAAATTTCAATTAAAAATGCAAAAGTATATTGCTTTAACTTCCCTCAGTTTTCATATCAGTTTATGAAATACATCCTTTTACATTTAGATTATGTTCTGAAATGTATATTTCATTAGTGATAGCTGGCTTTTGTGGCGTTCTCTACAAGGTATGCTACATAGAAGTCTTAATTTATCAAATACTTTTAAATTGTGTGTTCTATTTTTTATTTAGAAAATAAATAAATCAATAGGCAATTATTTTATTTGTCCATCTTATTTGTCAGTCTCCAAGTATTTGTAAGTATGAGTAAGAATCAGCCTAAACTGATACTAACAGCTTGGGAGAACTCATAATTGGGGCATCCACCCTTCTTAAAATGAAAATTAGGTAAGCTGTTTATTACTTTGTTTTTTCTTAAAATATACTTAATTGAGTTCACTTAACTCAATATTTCTTGTCAGGATCATTGCTAGTGAATATATGGTTGTGAATAAAATAGACATGTTGCTCACTTTCCTGGTGCATATGAAATAGTAATTATGAAGTTGTTAAAAAAAGTATGAGTATTCATATTATCCAGTCTACAAAGAAATGGAAAGGGTTTGTGGTAAATATTATAAATTGTAATAAAAGTGACAGGAAAATTCTCATAATCAAAAATATTTTGTCATAAACATTTTATGTAAAATATTTTTTCCATATATTTTGAAATAACTTTATGTCTTTCCTCTACCTCAGCCCTCACAACTTTTATACATATTTTTTGAGTTTCCTTTTGTGTCCCCTCCTGAGACATCTTTTCTTGACTACTCTAGGCAATATAGTGAGGGGAGTTGGCACGATATATGTTCTGTATGTACATTTAGGCTTTATTTTTTCAGTTTCATCATCCATGTTTATATCTGCAACTGCGGATTTATCTATATCTAAGGTAAAGCAACGTAGGGTTTGGGTTTAGAGCAGGTTTATGGAGCCAAACTGTGCTTAAATAACAATTCCACCACTAATGAGCTATTTGCCTCTGAGCAGGTAATATGATTTCTCTGCATCTCAGTGTTCTTATCTTTAAAATAGAGATTAGAAAAGCACCTACTCCACGAAGTTGTTATGAACATTAAATGGGAAAAATAGATATATGTATGATGTATGTGTGTATGTTTATATGTTTGTGTTTGTGTGAGCTAAATGCTTAGAAAGGTACCTAGCAAAAGTAATCATTTATGTAATCATTAACTACTCCAATAATGTATCTTTCTAGATACCCAAATGTATTATATCCATCTGCATTATATAAATTATTCATTCTAATTTCCTTTCAGTGGACTGCTGGCAGGTGGGGAACATGATATAGACCTTGATATATCTTCACTCCTCCAAATATCAATAGAATTTGCATCAGACCACTGACAATCATTCGAGGAGGTGGCATTGAACAGTCATTTTTCAGCTGCTTCATACACAAGGGTCCACTAGCAATGTGCATCACATACCAAAAGTATATTGAGGTAAATATGTACACAAAATACGCTTTCATGGATATGACCAAATTTTTCCTTCTGAAATAACTATGACTTCCTACTCTGACTTCCCCAAAATATATAGCAATTTTCTGAGAGCATTTTTCCATGCTTTTGGACTAGAAAATTTTCTCATTTAATACAAATGATTAATGCCCTTGTTAGATAAAATCTACCTATGAAAAATGAGAAGATGCACTGAAAGGAAGAATATTAGATTGTAAGGACTAATATATTCCTCATTAACAAGTATTTAATGCTTGCCTGCTCAGAATACACGCGTATTAATCAGAAATAAAAGAATAGGGCTTCCCTGGTGGCACAGTGGCCGATGCAGGGGACGTGGGTTCGTGCCCCGGTCCGGGAAGATCCCACATGCCACAGAGCGGCTGGGCCCGTGAGCCATGGCCTCTGGGCCTGCGCGTCCAGAGCCTGTGCTCCGCAATGGGAGAGGCCACAGCAGTGAGAGGCCCGTGTACCACAAAAAAAAAAAGAATACATAACAAGAAGGCACCTAATTCTCTGACAGGATTTTATTTTGGCCACTGTGCCTCCAAGGTCATGCATCCCGAGTTCAGTACATTCTGATTTCACTCTGGCTTTCGCTTAGATGAGTGTCTGCTATGTGCCTTCCTTAACCCCAACCCCTTACTCAACTTGGTACTTCCTGGCATGAGGTCAAGCATGTTTGAGGCATCAAATACATGTCTGTTGATTGAGAAAATGAATAAATGATCTGGTGATGAGATAGACAGGCTACGTATTGGAGTCACATAAGATAGAGAGAACGAGTTTTATAGAAGTTCAATGATGATGCCATGTACTAACATGAAGGAAAATTTAAAAGAATCTCATTGGCTAAGGCAGAGAGGCTCTCTCCTTTGTAGTGAACATTTTTGTAAACTTTGAGACATTACTTGAGAATACATATTTTTAATTTACAAATATAACTACAATAAGATTAGTTAGAATATATATCAGAGTATCTGTAAAATATACACTAATCTGATACTGTTATTCCTGACATCTCTTATCTCATTTATTTATTAATCGACACAAGTTTTACATGCATAGCCGTATAAATGTAAAATACTGAAAAGAATTGGGAATCAAAATGTGAGTAATATCCCCATTTTCTAAAGAAGATATTCTAAGTAATTAGTAAACTACCCCCATGAACCACCCAAAACTTTTATTTTGGCAAATACATAAAATTAATGTTCAGTGGATGACTTTTGCATTCAAGAAGGTTTAATATATATTAAATATAGTTTTGCAACTTGAACTTAGATTATAAAAGCACAAAGTAAATGAATAATAGCCTATACTTTTCTATAGAATATATCTGTGAAATCATTGTGATATGATAAATCATATTGGTTACTGATTAACTTCTCCTATTTGGATATATAAAAATCACAAAGCTGAAATCAATCTCTCTAGTCATGCTTTACATCATTTAATTTGTGCAAGTTAATCTTACTAAATCTTATGCAAATACCTTGAAGTATGTTTTAAATGATCATGGAGGTATGAAATATAATTATGCCTGTCTTTAGAATATGTATTTTATATATTAAATTGGAAAATTTAATAGAAACATCCAAAATTAGAGTGGAAATAAATTAACATTGGAAGGATAATGGTGTGTATTTTAACTGTGAACAATGACACTTCATACCAGAAAAATAAATTTATATTTATGTCAAGTTATCTTCCTTTTTGTAAAGTCACTGCTCCATGCCATTCTTCTCTCCTTTTTATCCACCATGCCATATTGAAGCTGACATTTTGAAACTGGCATACACACAGACCATTTTTTAAGACTGCTATTTTTAATCTTGACATAATCAGAAAAAGAATTTCTCTGGCGCTTTCCTTTCTGTTCTATAACACATTAGTCAGTTTTGTGAAATGTACCTCTGAGTGTCAACTTGAAACTGAAGGGGAACAAGTGTTCAAAAGAATCCAGACTATTTTTTACCTCTGTTCTTGAGTTTATTTCCACCAATACAGCTTTCTCTCTTTCTTGGTATGCTACCAAGATAAGCAATACCATGCTTTTCTTTCTTTGGTGTAACTAATTTTAATAAAATAAAACATGAATTTGTCACACACATTTTTAAGTTCATCAATATGTAAAATGCCTTATTAATTATTGGGAAGATAATTATTGTTGACCCTAATATTGTTTATTTGTAACTCTGGGCTTCCTCTATAGAATTTATTTTTTGTTATACATAATAAAATAATTTTAAAGAAATAAATGTAAGAATATATTCCTGTATACAGTAAATGACTCTGCTTTTACTTGTCTCTCTTACTGTTCTAATAAATAAATTGTAGTTTATCCCCAGTATACTTCTTAGGAAAATACTGAGTTATAAATACATTTCTAAATATTTAATATATGTGGATTTCAAAATACATCCACACATATAAATAAATTGCATTGGGACATTAACAAAGTTTGGTTTTATCTTTCATTTACAAATGTAAATGTGTATTACAACTATTTACGTAGCATTATCCATGTTGTTTATAGATAGAATAATAGAGTTTGACAAAAGCATCTAACGTACAAATGCAGATGGCTTTAGCCAAGAAAACTCCCTTCACATTCTTATATAATGTGCAAACACACTACCCACATATGCATAGATATAAACCCATCAAGTTTCTTCCTCTTAACTCACTATTAACATTGTTACTTGTATCACCTCATGTAGAAATAATCATCTTCTATAATCGATGATTGTTACAGAGTATGAGTATAATGACCACCAGAATCCTGAGTAGTTTGAGGACCAAATGAATGAGGTTTGTAAAGGACAGATATTCCAAGTGTAGAAAATTATTAACTTTGCCTAAAACATAGATTTTATGTATATTCCCCAACTATTGTAAAACTATTCAATGTTGACTAGTTTCATGCAATACATTTTACATTTCTTGAAAATATGTTCTGAAATTTCATCTGCTATCCATGCCTAAAATAACTCCTCTCTCTATGCCCTTTTGAAGTAGAAAACATGTATTGTGCTGGACTGAACCTGGGGAAGAATAGAATAAATTTTAGGTTGAGTGCACAGTAAAACATTTTTCAAAAATATGCAAAATCAGTGACACTATGTAATACTAAATAACCTTCCTAGCTTCAGCCATCAGGGATTTGGATGTTTGATGTTTTTATGTTTACTTAGATGTGATCTACCTTTGAATGATATGCTTGGATTAAGAATCCTACTTATTCAGGTAGCAGTTGATGTAGGGAAAGAGGAATACACCTGAAATCAATCATCAGAGCCCTTCATGATAGTGAAGTGCAAGGTTTTCATTTATTTAAGATATTTTTTCTTTTGTCATTTTCAAAATAATGTGACATTTCCATTTCTAGCAATATTGAACATGAGGTATCTTGAAAAACAATGAAACGTGTACTACATAGCACACAGAAATATTAGGTAAAATAAAGCAAGCCTGTAAGAATAGATATAGAAACCAAAACTTGCAAAACTGTACTAAGACTTACAAAAAAAATTACCCTGATATGTAAGACAAATACTTAAGCTCAAGCCCATTTAAGCAACACATTCAGACCCATATTTCTGGAATAGTACAGGCAAACTGATCTAATTCTACAGCCCCATGGATTCTACTTACTGTTCAAGCAACTCTGTTGGTTTGCAAACCGACCCACCCTGCCAAGATCAGTCAATGACTGACTAGTTCCCAAAATTTTTAAAGTACTTTGCCTTAATTTACTTCTCTCTGAGACACTCCCCAGTTGCTTTCTTACATGTTCTCTCTTGCTTCACTAAGCAAGACAAACTGTTTAAGTAGAGGGGTGTTTCTGTTGGCAAGGGGCTGGTGAGCTTCTAAAGGATGAAAGGTTCTACTGGATTTGGTCAAGATCCTCACAGCTATGGACTGAGGTAGTGGAAGCCCTGACAGTTGACTTTTCTTTTTGTAATTCAAGTGCCCAACTTAAGCTTTGACTGCCAATGTATCCACTTCCAAGAGGCATCCACTGCAACAAAGTGGATCTCCAATAAACACAAAACACACTGCCAACCACAGGACTAGATAAGGAGCCAGGACAACTGGGCATACATGACCTCCCCCCACCTCCCACCAGGGAATATCCTTTGATTTAAAGATCTTGGTTGATTTAGATAACTGGCCACTTGTTCCCTTTCCTTCTTCCCTTCTTCTTCTCTCTCCCTATGCTTTTAATAACGGCTCTGATATTTTAAACTTGCTAATAAAGACTGAGCCTGGGAAACCCTAGACCCTCCCCCTCAACCCCAATAAAAGCAGATACCCTGACCCAAGCTCACTCTTCCTCTCTCTATCTGTGACCTCACTGGGTGCCCCCTGGAGTACCTTGTATGCTCCAGTGCCTTGTATGCATACCTTGTATGCTCCAGTAAGTACTACAGTTTATTTTCCTTCAAAGTTTCCTTATGGCTATTACCGAGGGGCATCTTAAAATCATAAGAACCACAAGGGTCAGTCCAGTGGTAACATTGGCTTGGAAAAGGGAGATGTCTGTGGGAAGCTCACCTGGGGCCCAGGTGAGAGACCTCAGGCATTTCTAGCCAATAACATTATAATCGATAGGCTGAGACTAGCACAAAACAACTCAGTAATAGGGTTTCTATCTAAGGGTCTCAAGCCACACAAAGCTAACTTATCCATCAAGGGTTCTATGCTGAATCAAAGCATTAAACAACAACAACAACAAGAAACAAGGTTTAAACCATTAGCCACTGTAGTTGCTCATCAATAATGCACCCTGGGAGGAAGTTAGGATGAAAAGCAGGATAAGGCACTCTGTGTTTGGAAAAACAGGCCCCTTAGATACTTATATCTCAGAAAAAATTGTGAACTCAGATTCTTGCATCTGCCCATTCACAGAAAAGCACTAAAATTTACAGAGATATCTGTGCTTTGTGACTGGCAGGTAATCTTTTACCAAGATGTATGCTTAACTGAACACGTGCACTAGCCAAAAATTCACATACAAACTGGCTTCTCCCCTACCCCTCGGAGCAGTTCCCTTTGAGCTACTGAGAGACTGCATCCCTGGCTATAATCCCTAGCGTCCCTGAATAAAATTTAAACTCACAACTCTTATGTTGTACATTTTTCTTTAAGTCAACAAAAACTTTGGATATTTCATTGATATCTTCAGGGTTGAGTTTATTTCTTTTATCCCAGGAATAAATTCCCCCATGTCTCTCTGGTTGTATAATCAGAATTGTACTTATTCTCTTTGCTGAATGTCTGTAGGAACATGGCTTTGCTACTAACTATTGTATCTGCGTGTCTACTGGCTAAATGGTGTATGTCTATTAAACTAAGTTCACAAGGTAGGAGACAGAGAGGAAATATATTGGTCTCCTGAATTCATCTCAAGCAATACCAAGTTAAGTTCCCCTCAGATTGGTATTATTAACATAAACTACCTGAGGGATCTTTTCAAAAGCTTATAAAGATGTTTCTGCATCTTTACTGTATATGAGTAACTGGCATTGAAAGAGAACTACTCTGCACATACTCTGCTTTCTGGAAGGATGCTGATTTCTCCACCAAGACATTCTCAAGTGATGCTTCACTTTGACTGTCAGTCATTTCTTTATGAATTCATTGCTGACAAACCTGTACTTCCTCCTGAGTGGACATTGTAGTATTCTCATTCTTGTGTTTATCTTTCTAAATGGCATAACTTCAAGCACAATTATAAATTTCAGTTACCATTTGGGGAAAATTTTAACATGAGATTTTCTATAAGAAATTTTCTCAGAAAATACTAATATTTTAGTTCTGAGGCAAACTTTTCTGTAGAAGATCAACTCTGAAAAGAATGTCTTAATTGTGATTTAAGCTAATGGTCTTGATTATAAGATTTGGGGTAGGAAAGGGATTGGAACTCTTGGAGCATTTAAACAAGATTTTAAAAGTCTGTAAATACTTGATTTATAAATAGAGATATTTATAAGTTGAGTGAAAAAGTCCATGTAACATCTCCAAAAAGTATGACTTTGTACAAATTACATGGGCAAATAATATTTGTTTGCAAACAGCTTTCTTTCTACCTAATTCTACTATAGTTTAATAACACTCTCTTTATATATGCCTAGAATTTATTTCCTCATGTTTAAACTTTCTAGATCTCACTTATTATAAATTAAGTGTCCACATATATTGTTTAAAATTAGAAATATATATACCTATGTTTAACCAAATATAATAATTACCACAATGGATTTTTTCCCAAATGTCTGGTTTTGTAAATCTCTTAAAATGTTATAAACAAAGAATTAGTATGTCACTGTAAACTGTAATCTCAACATCTTTAAAGTCCACAAATTATCACCACATTGAGTTAATTGATAATCTTCAATCCAAGCCTAAAATCATTGTAACACTTCTCCTTGTATTTAATACAGTATAAAGTAGCTTAAAAGGGTGGCAGCATATATAGGTAAGGGTCACCAACGTGATTTTGTTTATAAAGAAAAAAGAGTATAATTTTGTCCTAAAATAAAAAGTGTTCACCTGTTCCCGAATAAAGGAAATTAAGACAGAAATTTGGAAGTACAACATAAGTATAGACTACTTGGTGGGGAATAAACTTTATTTTTGTAAGATTATACAATAATACCTACAAAAATGAGATGGAGAGAATCAAATTGGTTGAAATATTGGACAAATTTGGCAAAATATAGTGATAACATATAAGGTTATAAAATTCACCATGTATTATACAACAAATAAAAACTCAATCCTTTCTTAAATAATGTAGAAATACAAAGGTGGCAATTTCTGCTAGGCAGGGGAAAATCTAAATAGTATTAATAAAATTAGAAAAACAGAAGAACCCTGCTTCCTAGTTTGATGGGAACATTCCTAACTCACGGATAAAAGAGGAAAATCAAAATGGCAGGAAAAGATATTTATTTGTGACATATTTTAGTTTATGTAAAAGCAATTTTTATTGCAACTCTCAAAAATATTCTTAGTTCATTTGTGAAAAGTTTTCATTTGGTTTTACATATATATATATATATATATATATAAAATCAGATTAGCTGAGGCAAACATTTTTTTTTCTTTGATCATTTATCTCACTATTTTTATTATTATTTTTACTTCTCTTGTTTTACTTGCTTATCTCCTTCATTAGCTCCCTCAGAATGGTGCATAATAAGAATATTTAGAGAATCTGTATGTCATAAATTATTTTTGTTACAGCCTCTTGTATACTTTCTAGCTTACCTCAACAGTGTTTCTTAAACTCAGCACTGTTGGTGTTTTGAGATGGATAATTTGTTTGGGGACCTGCCCTGTAGGATGGCTAATGCACCCCTATGTTCATAGCAGCACTATTCACAATAGGCAAGACATGGAAACAGCCTAAATGTCCATCCACAGATGAATGGATAAAGAAGATGTGGTACATATATACAATGGAATACTACTCAGCCATAAAAGAGGATGAAATAATGCCATTTGCAGCAACATGGATGGACTTAAAGATTATCATACTAAGTGAAGTAAGTCAAACAGAGAAAGACAAATACCATATGACATCATTTATATGTGGAATCTAAAATACGACACAAATGAACCTATCTAAAAAACAGAAAGAGACTCACAGACATAGAGAACAGATTTGCGGTTGCCAAGGGAGAGGCAGTGGGAGGTTGGGATTAGCAGATGCCAAACATTATATATAGAATGGATAAACAACAAGGTCCTACTGTATAGCACAGGAAACTATACTCAATATCCTGTGATAAACCATAATGGAAAAGAATTTTAGAAAGAAAAAAGCAAAACATCTCAGGCCTCTGCTCGTTAGGTACCAGAAGCTCTAACAAACTCAGTTTGTGCAGATGTTGTGCAATGTTTCTTGGGGAAGAGTGAGCAGTATTCTTCCTGGTTATATAGAATTTCCTGCTCTGTGTAAGTAGCCAGTCTCCTAAAGGGCCTCCAAAGATTCCTGCCTCCTCCTGTTCACATCTTTGTTAGGTCACTTGCCCCGCGTACTGGCGTTAGTCTTTGCAGCCAGTAGCATTCGGCAGAAATGATGGTATGCCACAACCAACATTAGGTTATAAAGAGACCACAGCTTCCACCTTGGGTTCTCTTTCTTGGATCACTTGCTCTGAGGGAAGCAAGCAGCCCTAAGGAGTGAGCTCACTTGGTGGGGATCTGAAGCCTCTGAAAAATTCAGTGAGGAACTGAGGCCACCAACAACCAAGGGAGAAAAGTAAGAAGCAGATTCTTTAGCCCCAGTAGAGCCTTGATATGACTATAGACCCAGCAGCTAAACTTAACTCATGAAAGACCCTGACGCAGAACCACCCAACCTCACTGTTACCGAATTTCTGACACACAGAAACTGTAATATGTTCAACATTTGGTGTTTGAAGATGCTAAATAGTGGGATAATTCATTACACATCAATTCATAATTTATAAAATCACTAATTCCTGACAGGCATAGCTTTTTCAGCTGTGCCTTTACTCTGTCTATTGCTTTAATGCCTTATGTTTTATTTCTGTCTACAGTTGCTCCAACTATTTTTATGACCAAGGCATAATGGCACATTTTCTTTGAAGACTACACTGCAAGGAGAGCCTGTTTACATTTCTATTACATAACTTATTACAGTTATACTGTTTATGTACATTTGGTTGTTATTTTCATTAATACCTGCTTGTACATTGAGCCAAGTGGTGAGTACATAAGAATGAACAAATTGTCACAATGTGGAAAATTAAGTAAAGAAAAACATAGAGTAAACCCAAATCTAGGAAAGCAAAAATAAAACGAAAGACAACCTACTGACTGGGAGAAAATATTTGCAAATAGTGTGACTGACAAGGGCTTAATTTCCAAAATATACAAACAGCTCATCCAACTCAAGAACAACAACAAAAACCATATAATCCAATCAAAAAAATGGGCAGAAGACCTAAATAGACATTTCTTCAAAGAAGACATATAGATTGCCAACAGGCACATGAAAAGATGCTCACTATCACCAATTATTAGAGAAATGCAAATCAAAACTACAATGAGGTACCACCTCACAACAGTCAGAATAGCCTTCACTAAAATGTCTACAGATAACAAATGCTAGAGGGGGTGTGGAGAAAAGGGAAACTTCTTACACTGTTGGTGGGTATATACATTGGTGCAGCCACTATGGAGAACAGTATGGAGGTTCCTCACAAAATTAAAAATAGAGTTGTCATATTATCCAACAAGCCTATTCCTGGGCATATATCCAGACAAAACTATAATTCAAAGAGATACATGAAACCTATGTTCATAGCAGTGCTATTTACAATAGCCAACCTAAACGTCTACTGACAGATAAATTGATAAAGAATATGTGCTTTATATATATATATATATATATATATATATATATACACAATGGAATATCACTCAGCCATAAAAAGAATGAAATAATGCCATTTGCAGTAACATAGATGGACCTAGAGATTATCCTACTAAGAGAAATCAGACAGAGAAAGACAAATACCATATGACATCACTTATATGTGGAATCTAAAATATGCCACAAATAAACTTATCTATGAAACAGAAACAGACACGCAGACATAGAGAACAGATTTGTGGTTGCCAAGGAAGTGGGAAAGGGATGGATTAGGAGTCTGGGATTAGCAGATGCAAATTATTATGTACAGGATGGATAAACAACAAGGTCCTACTGTAGAGCACAGGGAACTATATTTAATATTCTGTGATAAACCATAATGGAAAAGAATATGAAAAAATGTATATGTATATATGTAGAACTGAATCACTTTGCTGTACAGCAGAAATTAACACAACATTGTAAATCACCTGTACTTAAATAAATTAAAAAAAAAACAAAACTGAAAACAAAGCAATGGTTCTGTCAGATGATATAAATCTCTTCATAATCACAGCCGTTCCATTTTAAAAATACATACAAGTTATAGCCAGTGGAAAGACCAGAGTATCAGTTCACAGATTCACAAGCCAGTAATGAACCTGCATTTTAATTTCAGCAAGCAGCTGTCTGTTAGGTGTGTGGGCTTGGAAAATGCATTTAGATTTTAGTGATAATAATAAATAACCCCAAGGTAACCTAAGATATAGTAGATACTCAATAAGTTCAGTTTGCTTTTCCTTCTTTTTTTCTATTGAATCATGTTATATACCATTTTTCGTAAAATATCCTCACATGGAACTTTTTTCCATGCTCCCTGGTTCTGCCTATTCATATCTAACGATTCACAGTGTTTCTAAGTATTAGCTTTTACAGTGATTTCACCCTGAATATAATCATTTATCCTCTGAAAGTCTAAGATCCTCATGGGTCCTTTAATATAACGTAATGCATGTTTTGTCTTGCTTTTTCTCTTTCTCACATGCACTTTAATTTCTTCTCAAAACATGTTTTTCAATTCCTTGTTCTTATTCTCACCAAATAAAATATTGTTCAGCACAAAATATACAATCAATACATATATAAAAATTGAATGAGTTCTACTTTGTTTCAGTGGCTGTATCTCTACAAGGTAAGCAAGAAATGACGATAATATACTTTCCTTGGATCTAATATTTGATAACTCAAAATATGATGAGAATTTTTAACAAAAAAATCATTGCACTCAAAGAGTAGCAATTGTGGTTCCTTTTACTTAACATGGCTTTTACTAGGTGTTCTACTGATGGCAATATATAAGCAAGGAACTAAATGTATAATTTTCTAACCATGGGAAATGGAGCTTTATTTTCACTCTATGCTTCAAGATTAGAATGACATTTTGGGACATTCAAAAGTCAGATACATTTGGTCACTGATGTTATTTTCAACCATCTATAAGGGTGCCTCCTTTAAAATGTGTTCACTTTGGCCCTAATCACAATATGCAATATTTTTCCTAAAAGCAACTTCATTTGATATCACCAGGCATAGAGCCATTCGCATTGTGAAGCACATTGTGGAAAGATTCAGCAGAACTGAATGAGCTCAAACAGCTGTCAGAGCTTTTGTCAGAAAGCTATATCATTAATCTATTATACCATTTGATTACTATGTGTTTCAAAGAATGCAATTCACTTTCCTCACAAATAACACATTACATTACAAAGCCGTCCATATTCTCAAGCCCAATAAGAAGCTACTCCTTCCACCTAATCTTCCCTGAAAAAAGAATATTGGAGAAACCACTCCAAAATGACATAATTATCTGGTGGGAGAGGAGGCAAAGGAAGAGGAAGAACTTGGATAGTAATTGTTAAAAGGAAGAGGAGTATTAAGCACCTACAGAGGGCTCTCACTGCAGCATTCTGGTTGTGGTCCTGCACCCACTCCTGTAGCCTTTGTGTTTTATTCAGAGGGTCTGCTAAGTCGACAGCAGTCCTTAAGTAGTGATAGATGAGGCAGAAAATTCAGAATGCAAGAGAGAAGACAAAAGAAACACCTATGCTGGGAAGGTCTGCTACGTCAGTGGAGGCCGAGTCTAAAGGAAAATCCCCTCTGCTTCCAACATTCAAATTGTACCAACACGGACTTCAACAAGCACCGGGACACTTAATATGGAACTGAATACACAACACATCAGGCACTGACCATTTTAAGGAATAAAGCATGAGGCATTGCAGGTGCAAGGAATTCACTGTATAACTATGGTTCCTGAAGATTTCTGTTTTTTAATGCAAACTTTCCACCTAAGATTTACATATGAGCAAAATAATAGCCCCGGTAATTAAATATGTTAATGTTATTCTGTGGCACACATACCTGTTTGGCATTTTAGAGATCTGCACCAGCAGTGAGCTGGGGAACACTGTCGCTACTCCACAAATTACATTACCAAAGAAATTAATGATTAAAACGTGCATGTATTATGCGACAGTATGTTTGTTGTAATAACTGAACAAACAATATACTATGGTCAAAATTGTTGTTCTTATATTCCCTAATTTTACAATATATTCACAATTGTATATATTTTTAAAAATCTAGTCTCATCAAATATGGTTATAGAAATAGTAAGTGGCTAAGTAATAACTGAACCGGTAATTGAAGATGGCAATAATAATAACCAGAGCAGAGTGCCCAAGTTTGGTTTGTGGCTGCCAGCAGATTCTAAGGACATTTTGCTTTGTATTGTTTTGCTTCATTTATTTTAGGAAGCCAATTTTATATGCTGCTACTTGGCTGCAATTAAATTCTCTAGAAAGATTCCAAGGGGAGCAAAAGCATCAATGGTAAATTATCTTGGGAAAATATAATATCTACTAATACTTCTGAGTTTTTATAATTTAAGAATAACAAACATATACAAAGAGTAAAAAAGAAAAAATTAGTGAAAAGTAAATACATGAAATTTTAAGTTAGTATCAACTAGTAACATGACACATATGCTGTGTTTTAATATTTAAATATTCCTAAATATTTTAGGAAGAAAATGAGCCATTGAGGAAACCAGGAAATCATGTGCTAACTTAGAAAAAAATTAGCATTTCTGTAATGCTGTGTATTTGGAGATTTTGTTGCTTTCACAATATTTACAATACAAATATCTCCCTTGGGATCCTATAGGTTTAAAATGGAAGTGAAGTACTGTCAACTGATATTTAAATCTTTTTCTTTCTCCACCTCTCATACCCATACTCTTTCCCATAATTTTGTCCATAAAATTTCATAATCAAATACATAAAAGTGAATTGAATCTAAAAATGTTACAATCCAATAAAGTAAAGCCGAGACTCTTTGAAAATAATTGCTATTTAGTATATTTAGAGTGTTATGCTCACACAAACTTTGGATTATGTGCCTGGTGTATTAAAAGCATATTGCTGATATAAAGAGAATTAATTAATATAGTAATGTGAAAATTATTATTCCTCATTAGTACATTTCTCACTGATTCTAAAATATATTACTTTTCTTCTGCTCCACTTCTTAACCACTCATTTATTCTTTTATTTAAACAATAATTACACACATATATTGTGAATACATTTTAATACTCTCTACTAGAGAAGCTGTAAATAAATTACAGTTTCCAAACATGTTAGACATACGTAAAAATGGTGATAGTTGAAGGTATTTGCCCTAATGAAGCAGTTCCTGCAACGTTGCTCAGGAGAGGTAATTTTTACTATTCCTTTTGTTTGTTTTTAATACAAGATGCTCTATGTGCAAAAGAAAGAAAATGACTTCCTCTGACAGTCAGATATCTGAGATTGGAAGTAGCCTTCATTCTCTCACTTTAAAGAAAACAAATGACTTAACCCAAGGACTTGACAACGGCAAGGTAATTGGGGGAACTTTGGCAAATTAAGTGTCTACGTAATGTAGATACCTATTCTGGATTATGCATAGAAGACTATGTTAAGCTATGCATTAATGATAACAGAAACATCTTTTTCATACAAATAAAAGTAAAGATAAAATTTTATGAGTCCTTTAATACTAAGAAATCAGTAATTACCTTGATCTGTATGGTCATATAAAAATTTTAAAAGCTATGTAGAGATAAAACATTAAACTGTAATAGTATCATATAATTTTTCTGTATACTTCTTTGCATTTTCCTAATTTTTTTTACTTTGTTATGGATTACTTTTTTCAAAAGAAAATCTAACACATTATTCTTAAAAGTTTAAGTTGCCTAAGTGTCATTTAAAATGAAAGTTACTAAAATAGCTTGAATATAAGAATACATTAAATGATGCAATATTTCAGTTATTTTATAAAGTGAAGGAAAGTCTCTAGTGAGAGTTGGCATTTTAAGACTAATGTGATCTTCTAGCTTTAAGTTTGTGTTTATTAACAGTGTGAAAATGCAATGACTCACCTGAATTCTGAAGCAAAGCATCCTGAATCAGCATAGAAATTTAATTGCAGCAAAGACAGAATCTGAAATTAAAAATTTCACAATTTACCTTGTTTGTTCAACCACGATTCACCATTTTCTGCAATGAATTAAGATGGTTCAATATTTCAATATCATTATAGAGAAATTTATCTGTTTCTATTATATACAAAACTATTAATGATCTTAGTTTTGAAAGGGTAAGATGTACAATATTAAAGAATTTTTGAAAATTCTATCCTAACACCTTATAAAAGGAGTACATTCCTAGGTATTTATTTACATGGGAATTCTTTATGGCTGCAGAACAAATAACAGGGATGCTGTGATATTTTAACTGAGATTCTAATGAGCTACCATGACTACTTATCGTTGCCTGTTGTTAGAGAAATATTCTGAAAGAAATATATTCAAGAATTACTATTATTATTTTTAAGAATGAAGTATGATTTGCTAATGTATTTGGGCAATTAAAATGCTTCTCATAAAAATTCCGCCAGTCGTCTGTTTAAGCTTGGTGCATAATTATGACATATATGGAGTACAGTACAGTTTGTTTGGGTTTTTAAAACTATTTTTTCTGTAATGAATCTATATACCCAATCCATAGTGTTTATTATACCCTCCTTTACACAATTTGTTTAATCCAATATCAATGTATACATTGCATTTCCCTCATCCCCAAACTGTTTCAAATTTCTTTTAACCTGACAGCAGATCATCTATATGTATCATTTAATTTCATTTGTACCGTCTCTCTATCAATCACAAGAGCTGGCACAGAAGTCACCTGTTCCTGCTAGTGTGTTGGTCAACCTGGAAAATGACCTTCAATTAACTCTTCAATTAGTTCTTTCAAGAAAGCACTCAACAATGTCCTGAGGATGTCACCAATTACTTGTGCCTTGTGTACAGGTGACTGGTGACTCCAGAGCAATGTGAGTGACCCTGAGAGCATAAAAATCCCTCTGAGGCCACAGATATCACAAGTAAATACTTATATTAAAAACAAAGGTAATAAATACTGAAAAATCATCACTTTCACTGGATTTTACTATTATCTATGCGTGTCCTGATATAAGTGATACAGTTTAAATTTAATCTGTCCTCCAGTTTTACAGCCATTACAATAAGCTCCTGGGCTGGTCTGAAGTCTTGTGTCAATGCAAAAACTGAACCAGACAAACTTAGATAAGGAAGACTTAATTTAAGACTATTGCAGAAAGGGACAGTTGCCAGAATTGAGTCTGAACTCAACCCCCATGGAAATAAAAAGCAGAACATCATGTAGGATGAACAAACAACAAAGTCCTACTGTATAGCACAGGAAACTATATTCAGTACCCTATCATAAACCGTAATGGAAAAGAATATAAAAAAAAGAATGCTTATATGTGTATAACTGAGTCACTTTGCTGTACAGCAGAGATTGTCACAACATTGTAAATCAACTATACTTCAATAAAAAAAAATAACATTTTTTTAAAAAGCAAAACATGATAGGGTTTTAAGAGCTGGGAAGAGGAGGACACCTCACTCTGTGTTTGCTAATTGGCTTTACCCTGAAAAAAAAAAAAATCAATGTTCTCTTAACTTCATGATTAGAGGTAATTTTGCAGCTTGGAGCAAGGCACCCCTGACTAGAGAAGTTAGGCTTCTACCCTCCCACAGGAACTGGGGATAGAGGTGCCATTTTTTTTGATGACTACATTTCAAAGGGATGAATCCCAAGTCCTTGAGAAAGACGTTACTGGGTTGTAAAACAGGCAAGAGACTTTTAAAAAGATTTACATCTAAAAGATGCAGAGAAAGGATTTACAGTGATAAGTTGTCTAAAGTAAACACTTTAAGAAAAGGGAGGTCCAGGGTCTAGAGTCAGGAAGAAGAAGCTTTTCTAAAATTAAGTCAAGCTGCAGAGAATGTTAAGGTCCTCTTGGTCAGGTACTTGTTCTAATTATTTTTTTATGTTCAACTAATCTATACAGGCAAAAGTTTACATATGTTTTCCTGTTCCTTCATGGTTGATTTTTTTTTTTTAATTTAACTCTTTAATGCATCAGGAATTAACTTAGATTTAATAAGTGGAAGTGTCATTTTCTCATTCAAGTACTACTTGTATCACATACTACATTTTATATGTAATTGAGACTGCAGTTTTTATCTTTTCTTAATATGTCTGCCCATTTCTGCACCTATAAGAAATATTTTGTGATATTTTAAGACAAATTATTCTGTAGTATATTATCGATCAAAAAATTACGCACAACCTAAAAGTTGAGAATTGTTTTAATCGGGGCATGACTAAGGACTACAGCCTGGGATACAGCCTCTCAGATAGCTCTGAGGAACTGCTCTAAAGAGGTTAGGGAGGGGCTTCCCTAGTGGCGCAGTGGTTGAGAGTCCGCCTGCCATTGGAGGGGACACGGGTTCGTGCCCCAGTCCGGGAAGATCCCACATGCCGCGGAGCGGCTGGGCCCGTGAGCCATGGCCACTGAGCCTGCACATCCGGAGCCTGTGCTCCGCAACGGGAGAGGCCACAACAGTGAAAGGCCCGCGTACAGCAAAAAAAAAGAAAAAAGAGGTAAGGGAGGAGCCAGGATATATAGAGCTTTTGCTGAAAATAAAACATGTAACTGAACATCAAAATATTACTGCTAATCACAAATAACAGACAACTCAAGTTAATGATTTTAATGCTTTGCTATGTCTGGGAAGATGCAAGTCTGGGCTCACTAAAATTATTTCTTTGATGTGCATTTAACTATTTAGGGCCAGTATCCTGGTTTTCTCCATCCTAAGTTTCCCTCAGGGCACAACATTGGGGGCAGCTGCAGTGGCTGATGGCTTGATGGCTGCAACATTCTTTGTTTACTGAAACTGCAGGTGATATTTTTTTGTCCACAATATTCTTTCTATATTCCAGCTATTTCTAGACTCTTATTTTCCCCATACACATGAAAATTGGAATAACCCTAAAAACTTTTTATCACCTTCTCATGTAAATCATACTTGGTTTTTTATTCAAATTATTTTAATTGTATAAGTGTATTAAGGAAGAATTTAAGCCTTCCATTCAGGAATATGCTTGAGATACATATTTTCTTAAAATAGTTAAGATGTGTAGGTCCACTTTATATTCTTTGTAGAGTGTTACATAGTTATTCATATAGATTTTCATGTCATATATATTTCTATGTTGAAATACGTTTTTGTCTTTTGTATGTATTTACATCATACAACTTATACTATTTGGTTATTTGGTCATTGTGTATATAATCCTAATTTAATAATATAATAGGTAATTCACCTAAGGTTAGTTTATCCTGCTTCTTTGAAAAGTAAACAAAAGAAGAATATGGGAAGCTCAAACAAAACTGTCCATAAATTATAAAAGCAATTTAGAATAAACACAAAAAACATCATTCAAACTGTCAGCCAAACAGCTGCTGTACTAATTAGGAAAGGAGAATTTGATGTACAGTACATCTGTATTCCTTTTTCTGATCATAACTCATTAGAGATTTCATCTGTTGACATCAAAAGCTAGTTCTATAAACTATGATGGATGCAGTTAAAAAATAAAATACTAACATATAATTGTCTAGAAGTAAAATGAAAGTGTTGTACAGGGTTTTATTTATACGTGGTAAGATGTGACATTTGCTTTTTGATAGGCTTCGTAAAATGCGTTTAGTCCATTTGAAGCTACTTAATTATATAATAATTATTTTTATATTAGAAGTAATTATTCAGATGTTACATGTATTTGGTTAATTAGGTTTCCATTTGCTAATGCAGCATTATTATGCTTCTTTCATCAGAACTGGAAATATAGTTCATCTATTTTGTAATTATAGAAAATGACAAAAGTAATCACACTCTGATTTCAGAACGTTAAACAAGACATTAGTGTGGTCCATTGGACAAGATTTCATGAAACATCGATCATGTTTCAAACAATCCCAGGTGTGTGTCTTTGAATAAAATGCTGTGCCCTGATATAGTTATCTCAAACTGAGTACTTTAAAGTCACCCAAGTCTCTTCAGCTCAGTTATGCTTCTGTTCCGTTGAATACAGTTTACAAATAACAGTTAAGTGTGGTGAACAAGGAGATCTCCCAGAAACATCCTTCAAGATATTATTAAGTGCTCATGTGATAGGCTTACTTTAATAAAATACCATATACTAGTGGCTTAAGCAATAGACATTTATTTCTCACAGTTCTGGGGGCTAAGAAGTCCGAGATCAGTGTACCAGCATAATTGGGTTCTGGTGAGAGCTCTCTTCCTGGCTTTCAGAGGGCTTCTTTCTCGCTATATCCTCACATGGTAGAGAGGCAAGCTCTGGTGCCTTTCTACTCTTATGGGTCACTGACCCCATCACGGGAATTCTGCTCGTGTGGCTTCATCTAGACCTAATTACTTCCCAAGGACACATTTCCTAATACCATCATTTTGGGGATTAGGGCTTCAGCATATGAATTGGGGGGTGGACACAAATATTCAGTCCATAACATAATCTATGTATTTTCTCTATATTTCTGCCATATTCTGCCCTCTCACTGATACCACATGGTCAGTATTTTATATCCCCTAACCTCTACATAGATCTAAATAAGAAAAAGGTAATAAAATGTAATAAAGTCTCTTTGTAATAAAAGTTCAATGAAATCAAGATTCAATGTTCACCAAAGTGAAATACAGAAAAATTTCCATAAGAACTGGAAGAATTTAATTTTATGGTTATTTTTGTTTTATTACTTTTTTCTTCTACTCAAAACCTACTTAGCTCAAAACTAAGTGTGACTAGAATTAGGTGAAGCTGAAGGAGAATTCCTGGAAAGTAAAAAGTGGAGAGACAGGAGGCTTTGAAGAGAAATCAAGAAGACATTCAGTCTCCAAGATTCAAAAAACAAAATGGACATGACCTGGCACCTAAGTGTCCTCCTGCGTGGCTACCTTACCATCCCATTCCCCATTAACTACCTACCATTCTCATTTGTAAGGAGTCAAGCTGTCCCCTCTTCTCTTTATTCAGTGGGGTTTGAAACAAACACTCTTATGGGTTGAATTATGTATCCCCAAAATTCATATGTTGAAATCATAATTCCAAGTATCTCAGAATGTGTTCTTCTAGGGTCATGCAGATGTAACTAGTTAAGATGAGGTCATCCTGGAATTGAATGCCCCCCTAATCCAAAATGACTAGTGTTCTTAGAAAAAGGAGAAATCTGGACAAAGACACACACGGAGAGAATATCATGTAAAGATAAAGGCAGAAATCATGGTGATGGAGCAAAAGCCAAGGAATGCCAGTGAATGCCAGTAAACACTAGAAGCTAGGAGAGAGGCAAGGAACAGACTCTTCCTCACAGCTTCCGGAAGGAACCAACATGTTTAATATCTTGATCCCTAATGTCCAGCCTCCAAAACTTTGAGACAATAAAATTTTCTTATTTGAACTACCCAGTTTGTGGTACTTTCTTTGGGAACCCCAGCAAAGTAATACAAACACTATATTAAAGAATATTTAAGCAATTAGGAAATGAATTCACTTGTGGGATACTCAGACTTCCACAGACCCATTTCAAAATGAAATCTATAGTATTTATATCATGTTATGAAAATATTTCAACAATGGACTGACACTGGGTTGATAACATCTTTACTTCTATCATTTACAACATTTATCAAGGAGTTTGGAAAACAGTCCCAATTCCAAGCTTGATCAGCAAGAATGAAAAAAAAAAATGATGAATACCTAATTGCATTCTTTCTAACACTTTCTCTGCCCAGAACTGATTATGCTTGTCTCTTAAGGTAAGCTACAATAGTTAGCTCAATATTGACCAAAACATCTTTATTATGTAGTGAGAAGAGAGATCCTTGGAAATATTTTATACTCACGTGTTATATTTTTATTCTGCACATGAAAACATTAGTCTATTATGCAAGAGTGATCTACAAGTAAATAAGTCATAATACTATGGCTTTTAACCAAGATTTAAAGACTACTCTGGTGTTGAAACTTTCCCTAAAGATCTTTAAAGAATACAACAGACCTTAGCAGGTTTGAGGTTACACATAAATTAAGACCTACTTTCTTTGTCAGATCTGTGGTTAGCAATATGACTTGAGTTTAACTTGCTGAAGTTCCAGTGAAGTTGAAAATTAGTAACCAATATATTTTTAAGTCAATTTAAAATAAAAAGCTGCAAGGATTAATTTTTACTCAACATAACAACATGTATCACATGGTCTCTGGCAGTTTTAAAAATCTTGACCTTTTGACTTCATGAGCTTCCTATCTGACATTGTGTTTTAAGATTTTATGACATTTTTGAAGGCTGTTTTTATGACAGGCTTCTGAGTTGCTTTAAAGCAACAGTGTTAACACAAAAAAATTTGTTTGTCAAGGGCAATTTAGGATAGAAGAATATTTATGAAAATAAACTTGTAAACACAGAATCACCCTAAATCAGTTAGTATTTTTTTCTGTTTTTTTTGCTTCAGCATTATATAAATCTTCTTTCTAGTGACTTCAAAGTGTTAAGGTAGCTTCCAAAAGATATTGATTTAGCCACTGTCTGTGTGCTCAATTTCCAAAAATGACATAAAATATACATGAGTTAGATCTTTTTACTTTATTATTGACATAAAAGAAACTATATCCTGAAATACTGTAGCAATTTTCACTGGTTTTAAAACTATAAAAAAAAGAAATTAAGAATATTTATAACTTGCCCCAATTTAATCCTTGGTTCATGTGAATAAAGCCTAGTTCCTGATGAATTTCTATAAAATTATATAACAATAGCAACAACAATGACAATAACAAAAATAACACGTGGGGATTTAAATTGGTAAAGGAGAACCAAGGAAAAATCAAGAAGAAACAAAGTCAATTCAATAGATTGGTCAGATTTCAGGATGGTATTCATATGACATAGGACATTAACTATTGACCTGATTAATCTGGGTAATTACTTTGACTACAAAAGGTGTCACTTTTGCCTTTATTCTCTGTGGAATTCATTCTCAAAAGTGTATATACTGTTGAAGGAAAAAAAAAACCACACAATTTCTACCTGCAGGATCTTTTAGTAATGATTAAATGATTAATTGTCTTATTCTAATAGGTTCCCCCACCCTAATATATGGGACTATAAATATTATTTAGTTGGATAGAACAATTTAAATAGGAAAAACACTATATTTTTAATCTATGTTGTAGAACAAATTACTCCAACTCTTACGAGGCCAAAATACCCAACATCTTTTAGCTCAGTTTCTGTGGTACAGGAAACCAGTTACAGTTTAGCACTCCAGCTCAAGGTTACTCATGGACTTGCAGGCAAGCTGTCAACCAAAGCTGTGGCCTTTTCTGAAGGCTCTACCAAGAGGGAGGTTCTGCATCCCAGTTGCCATGTGGTTATTAGTAGGACATGGTTTCTCATCATGTGAACATCTCCTTGAGCTTTCCTAATGACACAGCAAATGGCTTCCCCAGGACAATGCAAGGCAAAGATGAGAGAACACCAAAGACCACTTTGGTGGCCACCAATTTTTATAATTTAATTTCACTGTGACATCCCATAATTTCTGCTATAATTTATTTGTTAAAGGTGCATCAGTAAGTCTAGCCTACACTAAGGGCAGGAGGGATTAACAACTGTGTCAGAAGGCAGGGATAACTGGGGGCAACCTCAGTGTCCACCTACCATGACCAGCAGAGCCCGTGTATATGTCCAATAAGTACTTCAGCAAAATAAGGGGTACAGATGTATTTTAAAAATAAAATGTCATGTCTTTACCAATGAAAAGCAATGCATGCACACAGATACACACATAGAGCATTATAAATGCATCTTATATTTTATAATATTTTATGTATGTTAAATTAGATAATATATTACATGTTAGCAGAACAACTAAAATTGGGAACATAGTGCAGGCAAAGAAGACTGCTGCTCTGGGAACTGGAGATAACAAGGCAGTGCAGTAATAGGTTTATTTGCATAAAAACCAAGGCCAGCTATGTAATTCATTTAAGACAGACTTAGGTACTAATGGGTTCCAAGAATTCGTGACCAAAACAACAATAATTAGACATGGCATTTGCTTTTTACCTTCAAGATGAAACCCCGTGAAAGTAGGAATTTACCATGAAGAAGCAGAGAGAGAGAATCTCTGGGATTCCAATTATCTTGTGTTACAAAATAACTTTATTTTCAGCATTAAATACTATTTCTTGAATTCCTCTAGCTAGGTCTATCATTATTTCAAATATATTTACAGAAGATGCTGTAAAAATAAAAGGTACATCTGACTCTCAGGAGAATAGCTATCAAAAGTAATTGCTGTAACTTTTACATTTACATCTGACAAGAGGAATTCTCCTTATTAGAGATTAAAAGTGTTGAAAGTAAAATAGTCAGAACAAAGTCATTCAGCATCCATGCACAGAAAAAGGATTATTAAAGAATTTAAAAAATGGAACACTTCAATACTTCACCTCCAAATATTCAACACTAGAATAGAATTGTACAGAACAGTTGGAGAAAAAGGCTTGTAATGCATGCTTTTAAACTCAGCCATGCGGCATCCATATGTGAAACAACAGATATATGTGATCACAGATACAATTATTGAGGAAATATCATGTATATTTCCCAAGGTGAGAATAATTAAAGATTTAATCCAACCATTTCTAAATATAGGCAACAGTAAATAATTCTACAATGGAATACTATGATATAAAAGGACATAGCGTAGGCATTGAAAAGAAGTAAATATTGTAGTTTATCTGAATACATATTATTAAATGTGGAGATAAAACAGAAAGAAGAACCATAAATAATTTGTAAGCAAACATATGTAAAAACAAAATAAAGATTTTAATACTAAAAGTCTGGTTATGAAGCCTACATATTGCCAATAAATAAAAGAGTTTTGGAAGGATATAGGAAATTAAAGTATGTATGTTTTGAAAATTCATGGGTGATTACCAAGAGATATTCTTTTCTTTGCAATTAAAAATTATGTAAATACAGTTGTAATAATTTGAATTTTAAATATAAAAATTATGGTGAATACTTCCCAAATCATTAGATTAAAAATTGTCAATCATTGAATATGTTATAAAGGAGAAAAACAAATAAAAATAAGAAAGCATAGAACTGTACACAACAAAAATTGTGATGTACAAATTATATACACATTCTCTGCCAACAAATTAAAATGGATTTTCATTTTCTATGAAAAGAAAGTTTAATTTAAATAAAAATTTAAAATAAAGCTGTGTGGCTTCAATAATAAAAGTGTCTTTAATATAATGATCTAGAATAGATAAAGGCAACAGTAGCACAGAAAACATTAAATTCTGCCAATAGCAGCCCACTCACCAATAAAAATAGAAAACCTTAAAAAAAAAAGAATGCAATCCTGAAGCAAAGGACATTGAGATGAGGACAATAGTTGGTTTCATTCTATCAAAGTATTTACTAATTCTGAGATGACCGAGTGAGTGTAAGAAGTTGGGCAAAGTTTATCTGATCTCTACACATTTATGTGAACTTCAAAAATGGAGTTAAGGACTCACCAAAGAACAGGAACCTGGTAAACACTGCAGGGCTCTTGACTGGACTTTAAAGGGCTACACATTGGATATGACTGAAAGCAAAATACAGTAACTTACCCTAAAACTAAAACTAAGTTTTGAAAAACCTCATTCTGATATTTTATTAAAGTATACCTGTCTCTACTCTCACTGTGTGCTAAAAGAAGAAAATATGACCTGAAAGAAGATAATCTCATCTGACTAAAGATGAGATTAATCTCATCTTTAAACTAAAGATTTTATATATCATATCAATCATGTTTCATCCTGCTTGCTTAATAAAAAATAATCAGACTTTTAAAAAGCATGAATTGATCAAAAATGGAAAAAAAGACAATACAAACTCATATGAAATTTATATATCTAAGTTACATTCAGTGTTTAAAACAACTGTGATTAAATTGTACAAGAAAGTAAAGAATAAAATTGAGAACATGAGAAGAGACTTGGAAGTCATAAGAACCAAGTATAATAACTAAAGTTAAAAACCCAGTAGATTGAGATATCATCAGGTTAGACATAGTTAAAGAGAAATTTAACAAACTGGAAGATAGGTGAGATAAAAAGTAGACTGTCATGTACAAAGTAAAAAAAACTGAAAATAGAGAAAAAAAGCATTGGGTCTATGTGGATATAATGATTCACAATTATGTGTGTTGTTAGGGTTCTAAAAGTATAGGAGAAAGAGAATAGGATAGAAACAATAGTACAAGGAAAGAAAACACCAGAAAGCTTTTCAGAACTGATGTCATATTATAGTGCTTCTTAAAACGAAAAGTTCAAGTTAGTAGAGAAAAAAAAAATTTGAAAAAAGAATATATCCTTGTACATATGTATTAACAGAAAATAATGCAATATTAAGAAGTAAATAGAATAAAGAAATAGAAGAGAAAGAGAAACTAGAAATGAAAATAAAAACTAGAATTATAGCAAATAGAAAACACAAAGGAATGTGAAATTGATCAATACATATTTATGTTTATATTGAATATAGAATACAAGTAGACTAAATAATCCAGTTAAAAGACAAAGATTTATCTACTTAAATATGGAATCTAAAAAACAAAAACAAAAAACTGAACTCATAGGTACAGGGAACAGCTTGGTGGTTGCCAGAGGTTTGGGAGGGTGGGACGGGACACGTGAAATGGGTGAAGGTGATTAAAAGGTACAAACTTCCAGTTATAAAGTAAGTCTCAGGGATGTAATGGACAACATGGTGACTACAGTTAATAATGCTGTACTGGACATTTGAAAGTTGCTAAGACAGTAGATTTTAAAAATTCTCATCACAAGAAAAATATTCTAACTGTGTGGTGATGGATGTTACCTAGACTTACTGTGGTGATCATTTTGCAATATGTACATATATTGAATCATGTTGTATAGCTGAAACATAATGATATATGTCAATTATACCTCAATAAAAAAAGAATAGGAAGAGACACCCAGAGATGTCTCCCTTCATGCACACACAGAGGAAAGGACATGTGAGGACACAGTGAGAAGGACCACCTGCAAGCCAGGAGGAGAAGTCTCACCAGAAACCAACCCTGGTGGCACTTTGATCTTGGACTTCCAGTTTCCTTCCTTCTCCAAAACACTGAGAAAATACATGTCTGTTGTTTAAGCCATGCAAACTGTGTTATCTATTTTACAGCAGCCTGAGCTAACTACAGTGTCTAAGAAGAGATGCCAAATTGGCAGCTGGACACATGGGGCTGAAGTTCAGGAAAAAGGAGTAGGCTAGAGATGTAAATTTGTGCAACATCATCAGAGAGATGCTGTTTAGTCATGAGGCTAGATGAGATTGCCTATGGAGGTTGTGTGACAGAGATAAGAACATGACAAAGAACCAGACCCTATGACCACTTATGTTTAGAGGTTGAGGACATGAGGAGGAATCAGTAAAGAAGACTGAGAAGTGACCAGTGAGACAGGAGGAAAATCAGGAGAGTAAAGGGTCCTGGAAGCTGAATGAAGAAAGGATTTTAATGAAGAGAGAGTGGCCATCAATGTCCAGTGCTGTTGATGGGTTTAATAAATTGAGAACTGAGAACTGACCATTGGATTTAGCAGCATGGAGGTCACTGGTGACCTAGACAAGAACATTTGATTTAGCTTTGGGTTCCCTGATGATAAAAGCAAAAGGGAAACCTAATGGATTCTACAAGTATCATTATCTTTCAGAAAGAAATCTACCAAATTTTCAAGACACCCAACTTTTGCCCAGGAATTTTCACATGAGTTCTTACAAAAGGGGAATTGGGTAATTAAAGAAAGACAAAGTTTGTCAGATTGGATATAAAAATAAATTAAAACAACTATATGTTGCTTGTAGAATAAGTACTTTCAATATGAGAATACAGAAAGGCTGAAACTAAAGGAATAGAAGATACCATAAAAACACAAAACACAAGAAAGCTGTTACAACTATAATAATGTGAGAGAGTATCAACAATATGGCAAGGGCATCACTACAGTAAAGAAACATGTTTTATAATAATAAAAAGGTCAATCCACTAGGGAGATAAAACACCTCTAAATTTGATGCACCCTATACCACAGTCTTAAATTTATATAAAATAATAATTTTAAAAAGGAGAAACTGACACATATTCATAAAGGATTATATTAAAAATCATCTATCACACTGTTGGTGGGAGTGTAAATTGGTGTAGCTACTGTGGAAAAACAGAATGGTGATTTATCAAAAATCTCAAAATAGAACTACCATATGACTCAGCAATTCCACTCCTGGGTATATAATCTGAAAAAACCAAAAACACTAATTTGAAAAGATACATGAATCCCATTGCTCATACCAGCATTATTTATAATTGCCAAAGTATGGAAGCAACCTAATTGTCAACAGATGAATGGATATATATACACAATGGAATATTACTTTGCCATAAAAAATGAAAATTTGCCATTTGTCCCTAAATGGATTGTCTTGAAGGGCATTGTGCTAAATGAACTAAAGTAGACAAAGATAAGTATTGTATGATTTCACTTATATGTGGAACCTAAAAAATACAACAAATGAATGAATAAAACAATAAAGAAGCAGACTCACAGATATAGAGAACAAACTAATGGTTACCAGTGGGGTGACAGAGCGGGGAAGGGCAACATAGGGGTAGGGGGAAGAAAGGCTTATTACAGGATTATATGAAATCATCCATGTGAAACTTTTGAAAACTGTAAAGCACTATAGAGTTTAAATAATCATTCATTCAATTACAAAAATTTAAAAATTAAAAAAATCATCTATTACAGTAACTCAAAGAACAAGTAGAAAAATAACAGAAAGGTCAAAGAAAATTAGAAAAACTTTCAACAATTTCTTCTAAATTACATAAAAAGAACACTACACCAAACAATCACAGACTGAACAAGATATTCATATCCTTAGGCAATATTTACTACAATTAACCAAATTATCTACCTTAGTACAAATTTCAATACACTTTAAAGAATTGAGATCATGTGGAGAAAGTTTTCGAAGCAGAATGAAATTGAACTAGAAATTAATTTTAAAAGAAAATTAGCAAAACTCCAAATGGGAAAATGAGCAATATATTCAAAATAGCCTAGGTACATTTTATTGAATGAATGTATTCAAGAATGAATATTAAAACTGAAAAACATATTAAATATTTGAAAGTACAGCAAAAAGCATGCCTAGAGGGAATTCATATTCTTATAATACATATTATAGGAGAGGAGAAAAGCTGAAAATCACTGATCTAAGCATACAGACTAAGAAATAAGAAAACGAATTTAAAATTAACCTGCAAAATATGAAAGAATTATTTTAAAGATGATAAAAATTAATAAAATAGAAAATAAATGTAAACCAAAGGATCAATAAAGCAAAAAGTAAAATTTTTGTAAAGATTATGAAAATGGTAAGTCAAATGAAAGATTGGGAAAAAAAGATTTAAGCATAACTAACCAATATAATAAAAATTTTGTTATCTTTATGGATCCTACAGACAATAAAATTAATAAAAGGACATTCTAAAGAACTTTATACATTTACATTTGAAAATTTAGATATAAAATATTAAAACTGACACAAGAACTACAATATGAGTAGTTGTACATTTAAACTAAAAGAAATAAAATATACTTCCCGCACAGAAAACTAAAGACTCAGATGATTTTTATCTTTGAGCTATTCCAAATATTTAAGGAAAAATAACTCCAATCTCATGCAGAATCCTCTGGAGATAATAGAAAAGGAGAGAAAAAATCTGAATAATTTTTTATTAAGTCAACATAACCTTGATCCCAAAATTGAAATAGTCATAACAAGAATAGAAATTCATAGAAGGGCTCCAATCAAGATGGCAGAATAGAAGAATGTGGAACTCACCTCTTCCCAAAAATACACCAAAAATACATGTACAAATGGAACAATTCTTTCAGAATACCTACTGAACACTGGCAGAAGACTTCAAACACCTGAAAGGACAAGAAAGATCTCCACATAAACATGTAGGACAAAAGGAAAGGAAAAAAAAAAAAAAAGAGGAAGTGGGACAGCACCTGCACCCTTGAGGGAGCTGAAAAAGAGAAAAGGTTCCCACATTCTGGGAAGCCCCCTCACTGGTGGGAAGATCAGCTGGGAGAGAAAAGAGCTTCAGAAGCTCAGAGGAGAGCACAACAACTGGTTTGTGGCAGGCCGAACAGAGAGAGCCCTGCACACGGTCTGTGCCATCACCCTCTGTGCCCCAACTTGAGACACGTGTCCACTGGTATGAGCAGGGGCTGGGTGCTGGAACTCCAGGTTTAGAGGACAGACCTGGGGAGAAGACTGATGTTGGCTGCTCAAAGACAGCCTGAAGGGACTGGATTGTGGTATGGCTGCAACCGGGAGTGTTCACGGAAGAAGCCTGGGCCTGACATAAAAGCGAAGCACCATTGTTAAGTGGCACATGAATGGAGGGATGGGACTGGCCTAGCAGTCTCTGTCTCCACACGCTTGTCCCAGCTTCTGTGGGCTCTGGGAGAGTGCACACCAGATGCTAAATGGGGGGCTCCCAGCTCACCTGGCTTCCATGCCCCAGCTGCCACCTTGGTTGACCTGCACACCCACCGTCACCTTGGTGGGCTCCTGGAGCAGACACCAGTGGGTTACCCATGCATAGAGGCAGGGCTGAAACCATGGCTGAGCCCCAGGGGCTGGATGACTTAGGAAGCAGGGTTGAAATCTTTCCCCACAGTTGTGTGAGCCATGAATTTATATCTCTGCTGGTGGCTTTGTAAACTCAGCTCTTGTGCGACATCCGAATGGACAAGAGGTGTTTCTGCGACTGGGTTGGGCCTCACCAGCTGTGGGCTTTGTGGGCCTGTGCATGCAGGGTCTGGGCTGAGCCAGGGTCTGAGCTGCCTCCATAGCTCCCACAGAGGGTCCAGGTTCATGACTACTACAGTCCTGGGACCTGACTTCTATGGATCTGCACTGGTGGCCTTGTGAACACAATGCCTAAGGGACACCAGGGCTTATGGCTGGCATTTGCAAAGTTGAGACAGGGCCAAAGGCAGTGCCAACAACAGTGTACTTTGTGAGCCTGCACAACGGGTAACAGGTGACACCACAGAGAACACTCACTGGTGAATAGCTCTGGTGGAGGAATACTCACTGGCTCCTCTCCCAGTAGGAATACTAAAATCCCACCTACTTTGTACCGCAGCTCAGAAACACAGTTCAGAAAGATCTGAGGGCTTCTACTCCAACATCTAGAGTAGACCCTATCCCTGACAGGGCAATGACAACCACAGAGCAAAGAGGAGGACCCACTCAATATCCAGGGCAGGCGCTGGTCACCACACTAGACACATCTCCTATTAAGGAGATAGCAACCAGCATACACTGAAGAAAGAGGAAATGCAGGCATTCATACTAAAAACAGCCCTCGCACCAAAAAATATGAAACCCACGCAGGGTACACGGGGATATTCCCACATAAAAATAGCCCACCAAGACCACAGTAGATCATTGTTTCTCCTAAATCCACAGAGCAAGAGAAATATAAGTAAAATGAAGAAGCAGAGGAACCACTCCAATTAAAAGACCAAGAGAATTCCTCTGAAAGAACAAAAAATGAAACTGACTTCTTCAATTTAAGAGACACCAAGTTCAAAAAGGAGATAATGAAAATACTGAAGAATTAAGGAGTATTGATAGATATGCAGGTTACTGTAAATAGGAGCTATAACTATGAAAAGGAACCAAGGAAACTTAGAGAACTCATTCACCAAGATGAAAGCTGAGCTAAAGGCAATGAATAGCATAATGAATAATGCAGAAGAACAAATAAGTGATCTGGAAGATAGAATAATGGAAATCATGCAATCAGAACAGCAGACAGAAAGCCAAATGAAAATATATGAGACCTATGGGATAATATAAAGCATGCCTATCTACTCATAATATAGGCATCCCAGAAGAAGAAAGAGAAAAGGGGATTGAAAATGTACTTGAAGAAATTATGGCTGAAAACTTCCAAAATATAAAGAAGAAAACAGACATCCAAGTACAGGAAACACAATGGACTGCAAACAAGATGAACCAAAAAAGACCTACACCAAGACATATTATAATCAAAATGGCAAAAGTTAAAGATAAAGATAGGACTCTAAAGTCAGCAACAGAAAAACAGAGTTAATTACAAGAAACCCCCATAAGGCTATCAGCTGATTTCTCTACAGAAAAGTTACATGCCAGAAGGGAGTGGCAAGATATATTCAAAGTCCTGAAAGGGAAAGATCTACAACCTATGATACCTTACCCAGCAAACTTATCATTTAGAAGGAGAGAGAAAGAATTTCTCTAATAAGCAAAAACTAAAAGAATGCAGCAATACTAAACCTATCTTAAAGGAAATATTAAAAGGTCTTCTCTAAATAGAAAAGAAATAAGAATCTATAGGAAAGAGAAAATCACAATTGGAAAGTAAATTACTTAAATAAGCCAGTACACAGATTAAAAAAAAAGAAAAAATTCTGTGAAAGTGATGATAACCACAGTGAAAAGCAAAAGAATAAGCATGAAGATGAAAAAGAGGACATCAAAATCATAAAATGTGGGTGAGGAGAGTAAGAAAATGTAGATTCTTTTTTTTTATAATGGGTTTGAGCTGATATGACTACCTGTCTAAAATAAGTAGATATATGAAGGGGTTAACATACTTGAAAAACAGTGCAACCATAAAACACAAACATATGATAGATTCACAAAACCCAAAAAGAACATAACCATAATGCAAAAGAAAATTATCAAAGCACAAAAGGAAAAACAAAAAGGGACAAAGAAGAAATATAAAATCAATGGGAAAACTAGGTTTAAAATAGCAATAAAAAAATAGCAATAAATAGATATCAATAATTACCTTAAATGTCAATGGGATAAATGCTCCAATCAAAAGACAGAGTGGCAGACTGAATTAAAAAACAAGTGCCTACAATATGCTGTCTACAAGAGACCCACTTTAGGACAAAGGACACACATAGAATGAAAGTGAGGTGATGGAAAAATACTTGATGCAAACTGAAATGAGAAGAAATGGGGGTTGCCATATCAGACAAAATAGACTTTAAAACAAAAGCTGTAAAGAAAGAGAAAGAAGGACACTCTATATAATGACAAAAGGATCAATACAAGGAGAGGTTATTACACTTGTTAACATATATGCACCCAATACAGGAACACCAAAAAACATAAAACAAAACATAAAGGGAGAATTTTTTTTTTTTTTTTTTTTTTGCGGTACGTGGACCTCTCACTGTGGCCTCTCCCATTGCGGAGCACAGGCTCCAGATGCGCAGGCTCAGTGGCCATGGCTCACAGGCCTAGCCGCTCTGCGGCATGTGGGATCTTCCCGGACCAGGGCACTAACTCGTGTCCCCTGCACCAGCAGGCGGACTCTCAACCACTGCGCCACAAGAGAAGCCCTAAAGGGAGAATTTGATGGGAACAAACTAATAGTAGGAGACTTCAACACCCCATTTACATCAATGGACAGAACCTCAAGACAGAAAATCAATAAGGTAACAAAGATTCTAAATTATACAATAGAACAGTTAGACTTAATTGATATTTTCAAGACATTACATCCATAGAAGCAAAATACACATTCTTTTCTAGTGCACATGGAACATTCTCTAGGATTGACCTCATACTAGGGCACAAAATAAGCCTCAACAAATTTGAGTATATACATTATTTCAAGCATCTTTTTTTGACCACAGTGGCATGAAAATTGAAATCAACGACAGAAAAGGAAATGAGAAAAAAACAACTGCATGGAGACTAAACAATATGCTACTAAAAAAGTAATGATTCAATGATGAAATCAAAGAATCAATTTTAAAAATACCTTGAGGCAAAGGATAATGAAAACACAACCATACAAAATCTATGGGATGTAGCAAAAGCTGTTCCTAGAGGGGAGTTCATAGTGATACAGGCCTTCTTTAATGAATAAGAAAAATCTCAAATAAACAACCTAATCTACCACCTAAAAGAATTAGAAAAAGAACAAACAAAACCTAAAATCAGCAGAAAGATAATAAAGATCAGAGAGGAAATAAATAAGATAGCGATTAAAAAACAATGGAAAAAAGTCAATAAAACAAAGAGCTAGTTATTTGAAAGGGTAAACAAAATTGGCAAACCTCTGGCCAGGCTCACCAAGAAGATAAAGAAGACCCAAATAAACAAAGTAAGACATGAAAGAGGAGAAATCATAACTGATACCACAGAAATACATAAAACATAACAGAATACTATGAAAATTTGTATGCCAACAAATCTGACAACTTAGAAGAAATGCACAACTTTCTAGAAACATACAGCCCACCAAAACTGAATCAAGAAGAAATAGACAACTTGAACAGACCTATCATTAGAAGTGAAATAGAATCTAATATATATATATATGTAATTCCCTGAAAACGCAAGTCCAGGACCAGATGGCTTTACAGGCAAATTCTACCAAACATAACAAAGAAGAACTTATACTGGTACTCCTCAAACTCTTCTAAAACCTGAAGAGGAAGGAACACACTCAAAGACATTCTATGAAGCCACCATCACCCTAATACTAAAACCAGACAAAGACACTACCAAAAAAGAAAATTACAGGCTGATATTTTAATAAAGTTAGATGCAAAAATCCTCAACAAAATATTAGCAAATGAAATCCATAAACACATAAAAGCGATCATACACCACGACCCAGTTGGATTCATCCCAGGGTCACAAGTGTGGTTCCACATACGCAAATCAAATCAATCTGATACACCACATCACCAAAAGATAAAAACCACAGGATCATCTCAATAGATGCAGAAAATGCATTTGATAAACTTCAACATCTATTCATGATAAAAACCTTTACAAGAGTGGGTATAGAGGAAATATATCTCAACATAATAAAAGCTATTTATGACAAACCTACAGCCAACATAATACTCAGTGGTGAAAAGCTGAAAGCCGTCCTGCTAAAATCTGTAAAAATACAAGGATGCCCACTCTCACCTCTTCTCTTCAACATAATATTGGAAGTCCTCGCCATAGCAATCAGACAGGAAAAAGAAATAAAATGTATAAAAATTGGAAGAGAAGAAGTAAAATTTTCATTATATGCAGATGATGTGATACTATATATAGAAAGCCTTAAAGACTCCACACAAAAACTACTAGAACTGATAAATGAATTCAGCAAGGTAGCAGGGTATATGATTAACATACAGAAATCAGTTGCATTTCTTTACACTAACAATGAAATATGAGAATGGGAATGTAAACAAACAATACCTTTTAAAATTGCACCAAAAGAAAAAAATACATAAGAATAAACCTCACCAAGGAAGTGAAAGATTTATGTGCTTACAACTACAAAACATTGATAAAGGAAATTAATGATGATTCAAGAAAATGGAAAGATATCCTATGCTCTTGGATTGGAAGAATTAATATTGTTAAAATGGTCATTGTATACAAAGCAATCTACAGATTTAATGTGATCCCTATTAAATTACCCATGATATTTTCATATAAATAGAATAAATAACACTAAAATTTATATGGAGCTATAAAAAAACCCAGAATTGCCAAAGCAATCCTGAGGAAAAAGAACAAAGCAGGAGGCATAACCTTCCCAGACTTCAGACAATACTACAAGGCTACAGTAATTGAAACAGTGGTATTGGTACAAAAACAGACATATGGATCAATGGAACAGAAGAGAGAGCCCAGAAATAAACCCACACACCTATGGACAATTAATCTTTGAGAAAGGAGGCAAGAATACACAATGGGGAAAAGATAGTCTCTTCAGCAAGTGGTGCTAGGAAAGTTGGACAACCATATGTAAATCAATGAAGTTAGAACACACCCTCACACCATAATCAAAAACAAACTCAAAATGGTTTAAAGACCTAAATAGAAGATAAGACACCTTAAAACTCCTAGAAGAACATAAGAAAACACTCTGACATAAATCTTACCAATGTTTTCTTAGGTCAGTCACCCAAGGCAATAGAAATAAAAGCAAAAATGAACAAAGGGTACCTAATCAGACCTATAAGCTTTTGCACAGCAAAGGAAATCATAAACAAAATGAAAAGACAACCTATGGACTGGAAGAAAATATTTGCAACTGATGTGACTGACAAGGGCTTAATTTCCAAAACATACAAACAGCTCATACAATTTGATAACAAAATAAACAAAAAACCCAATGGAAAAATGGGCAGAAGACCTAAATAGACATTTCTCTAAAGACGACATACAGATAGCCAACAGGCACATGAAAAGATGCTCATCATCACAAATTTTTGGAGAAATACAGATCAAAAGTACAATGAGGTACCACCTCACACCAGTCAGAATGGCCATCACTAAAAACTCTACAAATAACAAATGCTGGAGTGGGTGTGGAGAAAAAGGAATGCTCTTACACTGTTGGTGGGAATGTAAATTGGTGCAGCCACTGTGGAAAATAGTATGGATGTTTCTCAAAAAACTAAAAATAGAGTTGACATGTGATATAGCAATTCTACCTGGGCATATACCTAGACAAAACTATAATTTGATAAGATACATGCACCCCTGTGTTTATAGCAGCACTCTTCACAATACCCAAGATATGGAAGCAACCTAAATGTCTATCAACAGATATATGATAAAGAAGATGTGATATACATATAAATACAATGGAATCCTACTCAGGCATAAAAAAGAATGGAATATTGCCATTTGCAGCAACATGGATAGACCTTTAGATTATCATACTAAGTGGAGTAATTAAGAAAGAGAAAGACAAATATCCTATGATATCAGTTATATGTGGAATCTAATATGTGACACAAATGAACTTATCTACTAAACAGAAACAGACTCATGGACATAGAGAACAGACTTGTGGTTGCCAAGGGAAAGCGGGAGTGGGAGAGGGATGGATTGGGAATTTGGGATTAGCAGATGCAAACTTTTATTATATAGAGAATGAATAAACAATGAGGTTCTACTGTATAGCACAGGGAAGTATATTCAATACCCTGTGATAAACCATAATGGAAAAGTATATGAAATAAATGTGTACACATACACACATATATATGTATAACTGAGTCACTCTGTTGTACAGTAGAAATTAACACAACATTGTAAATCAACTAAACTTCAATAAAATAAAAAGAACAATAATTCATAAAAAACCTCATAAATATTGATGCAAACATTCTAAATACATATTAACAAAGCTAATTTATTAACATAGAAAAATGTTTGAGCCATATTTGATGTATTACTGAAATGCACGTTTGGTAAAATTGTTAAAATTCAATCAAATAATTCATAACATCAAGAGATAAAAGGGGCGTGAAACATGATAATCCCCAAATATGAAGAAAAAAGGATGTGACAAAATGTAACACCTACTTATGTTACAAGACACAAGGGAAAAAGAAGTTCATAGAAAACTAGAAATAGAACATATTTAATGTAAGGGCACCTACAGAAACAATCTATAGAAAACGTCATTCTTAATGGCTATATTTTGAAAGATTTCTCACAGCTATGGGTACAAAAATAAATATCCCCAAATCCTAGACCTCTTAATATTGTATCAGAGGTCAGAGCCTATAAAATAATAATAGTACGGGTGATAATAACAAGTGTAACTAGTATGTAATAGTAATCAGTATAGCAAGTTAAAAGGACTCAAAAGAAGAACCCTCCCAGGGGACAATACTGTGGAATGTCATCATGACCTTCCAACATGCATACGACAGGACAAAGAATAAAAGAAAAGATAGATATTAGGAGGAGAAGAGATGTTTGATAAGCCTCTAGAAGTGTCCCTCTCATACTTGGGAAGACAGAAGCAGATAGAGGTGCAAAGTGTGCAAAGTAGAATGGAGCAACATTCAGCTAAGAGTATTTCTACAGCTTAAGGTAGCAAAGAAAGAATCCAGTTTGCTTGCTGAACCCAAGAGAGGTTTGTGCTTGGGAGACAGTGGCTGGTAGAATGAGACCTAGGATTTGAATGGAGGATGCTGGTAGTCAGAAGTCAGTATATGGTATAATCAACCTCTCACTACATTCTACCTCATTTCATAAATCTGGCTATCAGGGATTCATCTCCAAGCAAGAAATCCAGATGATTGTTTTCTAAAAAGAAAGAAATGAATTAGGTAAAGCCAAGCAAACTAGACCGCGAGTCGGTTCCCCAAGACCAGTTGTTCTGTTTGCTGTCATCTTGAGATGAACTAGGGTGGTCTGCTCTCTTCCCAGAATACAGGGAAGAGTGTCAGTTAAAAAAGCACAGGGCACTTACACAGAAGCTGTCACCTGGTCTTTGAAATCACCACCATTCTTACTGGTTTTAATTTCCTGTCTTCTCTGAAAACTTGCTGCTCTCCATACCAAATGCTGCTACTTTGTAAAGGCTCATGTCAGTTTTTGTTAAATTCTATAATGCCATCTTCCTATTCAGCCTTTTGTCTCCCGTCTCTCTTACTTCTCACACTAATGTTAATTCCCTATTCTGTGAACTTTTGAACTCATGTGTCTGGTCACATCATTCTTTTAAAATCCTCTATGAGGGGTTTCCATGGTATTTAAATGCTATCTAAATAGTTCACATGGCCTAGAAAGCCCTGCATTATCTGGACACTGAGAACTTTTTACCATTACCACATGGAAATACTCCTCACTCCCTAGCTGCCACCTCACCCTCCAAACCTCTCTCTTTATCCTTACTGGCTTCCTCTAAGGTGTCTGACCATGCTTCCTAACTGTAGAGATTTGCAAAGTGGCTGAAACTGTAGCCTCCCTCTCAACTGCTTGCGCAGCTAAGCTCTACTCAATGTAAAGAGTAGGGGCAAGTCCTTAAAAAAGAGACTTTATTGGGGAAGATGTCTGTAAAGCATTCAGACTGGCTGGGTTCTCCGGTCACATGCTTTGTGGAACACTGAACATCATTGCAGCACTTGGCAAAGATTATCCAAGAGAATTACCATAGGCAGAAACCAATAAACAAATGAAAAGCAAGTATGACTGAAATGCTACCATAGCATTATGTTCCAAAAGGACAATTTCTCCAGATTCTGCACACCTATGTATCTAGCTAGTTACGTAACTCTAACCTCTATCCATAGATAACCAAATCAATGTATATAAATTAAGTTCGTAAAGATTCTATCAAAAGAATTAACAATATTATTAACACATATTCTAAGATTCTCATCAAGACTATATAATTTTAAGTTTTTCTATGAATAAATTTTCACTAGTTACATTCAGAAAGAACAGGCAACAATAACTGACCCTGGGAAAGGGAATAATGTGGTAGGTGACAAGGGTATAAAGAGGATTCACTTTAAAGGTTTAGTCCTGGAACTTTTGAATTTTGACCCATGGCTATACTTTACCTACTAAGAATAGTTTTTAATTATATTAACAAAAAGATACCAATATTTTTTAAAAAGTTATTGACTTTAAAGTTTTTCTAATGGTCTGATAATTCATATTGCTAACATAGCTCCATTATATTTTAGAGCTTTGTCAGAAAATATGGCAAAATTTGGAGCAGTTTTGTATCTTGGAAATAGCATCAGGACATAGGAGTTAAATTATGTTTGAATCCCTAGTAAATTTGAGTCTCAGATATCAGCAGTATTTACTAGAGAAAAACATTTAATACCTAAGCCTGTTTGTTTGTATTTTTAATCTGTAAAGTGGAGTTGGTATATCTTTGCCTTTAGAATAATTAAATTCAGTGACAGAAATTTATATAAAGCATGTCACAGGGCTAAATACATGTTAGATGCTCACTGTGGCTAACAAGGAATATTAAATAAAAGCAGTGTTTGTTTTTCTCACTGTGATAACTGGAGACTCATTATTATGGTAGTTTGATCAACAAAGTCAATATATATAATTATGAAAAAATTACTATAAAATATTGATAATTATCTAGAATGCTGCAAAGCCAAATGTGTTTATTATTTCCTTCCAAAACATATAATCAAATTATATTGCTTGGTTTTAAATGTTTTGTTAATTTTTTTTCAGTAGCTAACATTGTCAAACATATTAAGCAGAATTCTATTTTTATTTTTCATATAAAACTCACAGTAATATATGCATACCTTCTGCTTTGTACTGAAGGGAAAATTGGGGTCTTTGACTTTTGTAAGAAACCCAGTTATATAGCTAGAATTATGCTGCAATCACATGTCATAGATATTTGCAACAATAAATTTGCTCGATATTGCCATTTTTTCACTCTCAATGAAAATCCAATTTCCATTTTAATGAAGTTTTCTGAAAATACTATATGCATATATATTTCAACATAAAAATCTATGTAAGTCTTACTCTGTTGGTAAAATAAGTATTTTTATTTGTGTTATATCAATTCTATCTGTATTTTATAGGTTATCCTTTGTATATAAAGATAACACTATTAACCAGCCATCAACTGGGAAAGCACATTTACTTGTTTTGTCAGTAACAGTGAAAGTTTTGCCCTGAGCAATCTTCATCCATGCATCTAACTCCTTTTGTGACAAATAGTACACTTTTGTGAGACCTGAATACTTGCAAGTCTATGACTAGAGAAAACAATCGTGCTGTTTGTGATTTAGCCAGGTCTTCATATCAGAATTGAAAATAACTTAAGACAATAATAAAATGCTTTATAACAACCGGATTACTTAATAGAAGTAAGGATGTTTTACACAGAATAACACTTAAGCTATCCATGAAATAAAATAAGTGAATAAACATAAAACTTTAACTTCCAATTATTAAAAAAACAAGTGTTGGCTATTTGAAGCTGTTTTTGTTGTTTTAAAGAGTTTACTTCACAGAGTCCACACAAGACTCAGACACCAGTATTGTTAGTTCTTGTAGTTCCTGCTGTTCTACAGGACTGGAATCTTAGAATAGGAGTTCCAATATGTATTCAATAATAAAGAAAAACTTTGATATGATGCTCACTATATAAGAATTGTTTACTATATTTTATTTATCTATTCACCTAATTGAAAATTGAATCTTTATTAATTACAGATGAGGTAAATATGAATTAGATACAGAGTCATGGACACGGCGGGACTGAGAGTATAGAAAGAAAGTTTGCACACCTATGTATCCACCTGGTTTCATAACTCTATCCATAGATATCTAACTCAATTCACATGTCACTAAAGATTCTATCAAAAGAAGTAACAATATTATCCAATAAAATTACCATAGGCAGAAACAAATACACAAACAAAAAGCAAGTATAACTGAAATGCTACCATAACAATTTATTCCAAAAGGACAATTTGTCCAGATTCTGAAGATTTCTGCAGAGTCTGGCTACAAACACAGAATTTCTTAAAATAATCCAAGAGAGCACACAGATATGAGGAATGGTCAATATTATGTGAAAACAACAAAAAAATTAATTTAAATAAATATGTAGTTTAGTTTAAATAGTAAATTCGTAAACACATCCAGTAATTGCTTATGTGTTTTGAGTTAAAATTCCTAGCAAGTTTTACTTAATAGGCAAATAGGATCAACTAACACAACTGCTTGGAATCAAGAGTGAGAAAATTAAATTTATTCAATTATTTGTTTGACAATTTTATTAGGAATTCTCCTATATTTTCAGCACTCTTATAGAAAGTGGGATGGAATTATCTGAGTGAATAAAATGGACAAAGCCCCTGCCTCATGGAGTTTACCTTCTGATATAACACAGTATTAAAGTGAATAAGTAATATGACACCAGGAAGCGACCCACTGATACAGAGTAAAGAGGGAAAGAGATGATATTTAGATGTTTTTCTTAGGTGTTTTGAAAATCAATTTTCCCATGCTATAATTAGTGCAGATACTTTAGAGAATTTGAGAAGATAATATGATCATTTGGGGGAGGATTATCAGTTGAACTCAAATGTGAATAAAGCTATTCCTTAGTGAAAATAAATATTTTATATAATATTTTCTTGGTATTTATTCATTAAATTATGAGATTATTATTTCCTGAATTGGTGTGTAAGACTAATGTGTTGGGACAGGCAAATTTTGCAAAAAGTAGAGGACATACATTAGTATATAGTATCATTTGAGGTGAAGAAATAGAGAAAAGTTGATATACTTTTTATTTTTGGAAAGAGTACATATGTATACATAGTAGTAAAGTACACATAGTATAAAATTAACCATATTTAATTGTACCGATTGGTGGCATTAATTATGTTTACATGGTTGTACAGCTATCACTACCATCCATCTCCACAACTTTCTCATCTTCCCAATCTGAATTATTATTAAATAATAACCTCTCCCATTCTACCCTCCCCCAGCCCCTGGAAACCACCATTCTACTTTCTGTTTCTATGAATTTGACTCCTTTAGATACCTTATTTAAGTGGATTCATAGAGTATTTGTTCTTTTGTGACCAGCTTATTTCACTTAGCATAATGTCTTCAAGATTCATATCCATATTGCAGCATACATCAGAATGTACTTCTTTTTAAGTCTGAATAATATTCCCCTGTATATATGAATATATCCATCTCTCTGTCACTGGACACTTGGGTTGTTTCCACATTTTGGCTATTATGAATAATGCTACTATGAACATGGATGTACAATTATCTGTTAAAGTCCTTTCTTTCAATTTGTCTGGATATATACCCAGAAGTGTAAATGATGGATCATACGATAATTCTATGTTTATTTTTCTGAGGAAATGCAAACTGTTTTCCACAGGGGTGACACCATTTTACATTCCCACCAGCAAAGCAGGAGGGTTTGATATTTTCCATGTCCTGCCAACACTTGTTATTTTGTGGTTTTATATGTGAATGTGCATATATGTTTTTTTTTTAATGATAGCTATTCTGATGGGTGTGAAGTGGTATCTCATTGTGGTTCTGATATGCATTTCTCTGCTGACTAATGACTTGGGCATCTTTTCATGTGCTTAATGACCATTAGCAGCTAGGCTGGCTGAAAGCTCTAAAATGACCTCATTTACCTAGGGGCTCTGACTTTAGAGAATTGTGGAAACGATTAGTAGAACACAAATAACCCAAGGGCAAAATAAATGAGCAGTCAGCAGGGGTCTACTCAACCTGCACTGTCATTAGGAAGAATTATCAGAGGCCAGTTGCATTAGCAAAATTTAGGGATCTAGTAATCAAGGCCATGTCAGGACATCCCATCATAAATAAGAAAAACTGTTGCCATTTACATCTCCCACAACAAAGGAAGAAGGACAATGCTGGAGGTTTCTTGAAGTTCCAGAAACAGCATATTCTGTACATGGAAAATTTAGGATTTTATGAGTAACACAAAAGTGTTGTAATTGACAGTGGGGCCTGGAACTGGGAAAGTATCTTCAAGTAGTGCAGGCTACTCTGCAACAGCCTTGCTGTTTGGGCCAAAAAACCCGGCAGACCCTATGATGTTAAAGAAAATAAAAGAACCTAGCAGTATTTGTGCAAAACTGTTGCATGCATGGAAAGTCTCAATGGGAAAATTGTATCACAGGCCCCTAGCCTTCCGGAGAAGGTGATGCCATCAGCCACTTATAATTTTATACTTTTTTGAAAACAACTCATGCATTCTGACAAAACTAGATAAATATTCCAGATATGGGTTTACCTGCTTTATGTCAGACCTTACCCAGCACAACTACATGGGGTCTTACAGAGTGTTTGATCCACCGGCACATAAAAGAGTTTCAGACCAAGGGGTCTACTTTCTAGCAAAGGAGGTGCAAGAACAGCTAATGATCCTGGCCATATCATACTACATACACAGGCAGGACTGATGGAGGTTTGGTGCAAGCTATTGGCAATACTAATGAGGGACAACTCACGGTTAATAACTGAATCAAAGTTCCTTATTTAGTGTTGGGTCACCAATTGGAAGTATATATGGTATCGTGTGCCAAGAGCAGGAGTGGTCCTCCCGAAGACCCACTTGGGGAATCTGTACTTCCTATTTCCAGAAGGGGAACTAGGTCACAATGCTGTTAACTGATGGGGGCAGAGAGAAATAGGTGGTAATACTGGTCAGTAATCCCTTACCCAATCCTAATAATACATTAAAAATAGCAGCAATCTCAGCCAGAGACACACATCGTGACCAGTGACTCAGAAGCCTCAGCAATAAGGATCTGATTTACCTCCAGCAGGTAAGACACCAAGACTAAAATCATCACTAGCTGAGGTTGAGAAAAATCTAGAATAAAAGTAGAAGAGGGAAAATATAATTACCAGTTATGTCCTAGGACCACCTGAGGCAGCAGGATCTGTAGGTCTTCTCACTAGTCCTAGTCTTTTTAGTTTTCCCTAGGAATAGAAGCCCATGTGGTTCCTGGAAGAGCTTCTTCCTTAATGCATATAAGGTAAGGGAGGCAGGCATCACAAGTAGACTGTGATAGACATGGAGATGCAAGAAAGAACTTGTGGCACAATTTCTGGGAATGTTGTCAGTGGATGTTCCCTTCAGCAAACATCTCAGCTTCAAAGAGCTACCTGTCCCAAGCTCACACCTGAGATGGCCCACATTCAATGACTGAGAAAAAGTAAAGGATTAGCCATTTTTACCCCAATATAGAACAATTCTAATAGGCCCCAAATAGCAATTCCTCTCTATAATCTCCTTCTCTACCATGTTATTTAACCAATGCCCTGTTGATGGAGATTCCTGTTGTTCCTATCTTTGGCACACAACAGACATGACACATTTTCTCAATTATATGAATTTAGTTGATTTAAAAATGGGCCAAAAACTAGAATATTCATTTCACCCAGGAGACATACAAAAGGGCAACAGGTATATAAAAAGATGCTCAACATCACTATTCATCAGGAAAATATCAATCGAAACTACAATGAGATATCACCTCACACCTGTTAAAATGCTGTTATCAAAAAGACAAGCAATATCAAGTGTTGGTAAAAATGTAGAGAAATTGGAATCCTTGTACACTACTGGTGGAAATTTAAAATGGTGCAGCCACTATGGAAAATAATATGGAGGTTCCCCCAAAAATTAAAAATAGAACTACCATATGATCCAGCCATCCTATTTTTGAGGATTTATCCACAAGAATTGAAATCCAAATCTTGAAGCAATATTTGTACTTTCATATTCATTGCAGCCTTAGTCACAATAGCCAAGATGTGGAAACAACCTAAAAAACCCTGGATGGATGAAGAAAATGTGGCATATGCAGATAATGAAATATTATTCAGCCTTAAAAAGAAGGAAATTCTGCAATACGTGACAACAAGGATGAAACAGGAGAACATGCTCTCAACACAAGAAAAAAAGATTAAAAGCGACAATTATTTTATTTCTATATTTAAAAAATATTAAGAAAACAAACAAATAAAAAAAACTCCTGGGCTTCCCTGGTTGCGCAGTGGTTAAGAGTCCGCCTGCCAAAGCAGGGGACACGGGTTCGTGCCCTGGTCCGGGAAGATCCCACATGCCATGGAGCGGCTGGGCCCGTAAGCCATGGCCACTGAGCCTGCGCGTCAGGAGCCTGTGCTCCGCAATGGGACAGGCCACAATAGTGAGAGGCCCGCGTACCACAAAAAAAAAATTTAAAAAATATAAAAATAAATCACAAAATAATAGAAAATTGAACAGAATGATAATGAGCAAGGAGATTGAATCAATACTTTGAAAATCTCCCAGCAAATACAAGCCCAGGAGTAGATGGCTTCACATGTGAAATCTACCAAACATTTAAAGAAGAATTAATACAAATCTCTCTCAAACTCTTACAAAAAATTCAAGAGGAAACAACACCTCTAAACTCATTTTATGAGGCCAGCATTATCCTGACACTAAAGCCAGTCAAGGACACTACGAGAAAAAAAATTACAGGTCAATATGTCTGATAATATAGGTGTAGACATTCTCAACAACGTACTAACAAACTGAATTCAAGAACACATTAAAAGGATCATACACTATGATCAAGTGATACTTATTCCTGTAATATATAGTTGGTTTAAAATATGCAAATCAACAAATGTGATAAACCACATTAACAGAATGAAGGATAAAGATGATATGATTATTTCAATAGGTTCAGGAAAATCATTTGACAAAATTCAATATCCATTCATAATAAAAACTCTCAAAAAATTAGTAATAGAAGGAACATTCCTCAGCATAATAAAGGTCATATATGACAAGACCATACTCACTGGTGAAAAGTTACAAGCTTTGCCTTTAAAATCAGAAACAAAACAAAGATACCCATTCTTCCCATTTCTATTCAACATAGTATTAGATACTGTAGCCATAGTAATTAAACAAGAAATAGAAGTAAAAGTCATCCATATCAGAAAGGAAGACATAAAATTATCTGTTTTCAGATGATATGATTTTATACATAGATAACCCAAGAGCATTCACCAAAAAATCTCTTAGAACAAATGAAATAAAGTTGCAAGATATAAAATTAACACTCACAAATCAGTTGCATTTTATACACTAATGAATTATGCTAAGAAGAAGTTAAGAAAGCAACCCCATTTACAACAGTATCAAAAAGCATAAAATACTTAGGAATAAATTTAACCAAGGAGGTAAAATACCTATACACTGAAAACCATAATATATTGATGAAAGGAATTTAAAAAGATACAAATAAATGTTAATCTAGCCCATGTTCTTGGACTGAGAGATTGAATTAGTTTGTGAAAACGCCCAATGTATTCAAAGCAATCTAAAGATTCAATGTAATCCCTATCAAAGTTTCAATGGTATTTTTCACAGAAGTAGAAAAAAACCTATTCTAATATTTATGTGGAATCAAAAGGACCCTGAATAGCCAAATTAATTCTGAGGAAGAAAACAAATCTGGAGACATCACACTTTCTGATTCCAAATTATATTATTATTATATTCCAAATTTATAGTAATCAAAACAGTATAGTATGGGCATAAAAACAGGCACACAGACCAATGAAACAAAATTCAGAGTGCAGATATAAGCCAACACATATGTGGTCAACTGATTTTTGACAAGGGCACAAGAAAATACAATGGAGAAAGAAATCTCTTCAATAAATGATGCTGGAAAAACTTGGTATGCACATGCAAAAGAATGAAACTGGACCCCAGTCTTATGCCACTCACAAAGTTAAGTCAAAATGGATCAAAGGTTCCAATGTAATATCTGAAACTATAGAACTTCTATAGGCAACCATAGGGAAAAAGATCCTCGACATTGGTCTTGGCAGTGATTTCTTGGATAAGACACCAAAAGCAAAGGCAGCAAAAGCTAAAATAAGTGGGACTACATCAAACTAAAAATCCTCCTGCAAAGTAAACAATCAATGAATTGAAAAGGGAATCTACAGAATGAAGACAATACTCACAAATCATATATTTGATAAGGGATTAATATCCAAAGTATATAAAGAACTTATACAACTCAAAAGCAAAAAAAAAAAAAAAACCAACAAAAAAAAGCAATTTAAAAATGTGCAAAGAACCTGAGTAGAAATTTTTCCAAAGAAGACATACAAATGGCCAACAGGTATACGAAAATGTACTCAACATCACTAATCATTAGGAAAATGCAAATCAAAACCACAAAGAGATAATCACTTCACACCTGTTAGGATGGCTATTATCAAAAAGATAAGCAATAGGGCTTCCCTGGTGGCGCAGTGGTTGAGAATCTGCCTGCCAATGCTGGGGACATGGGTTCAAGCCCTGGTCTGGGAAGATTCCCACATGCCGCGGAGCAACTAGGCCCGTAAGCCACAATTACTGAGCCTGCGCGTCTGGAGTCTGTGCTCCGCAAAAAGAGAGGCTGCGATAGTGAGTGGCCCCCGCTTGCCGCAACTAGAGAAAGCCCTCGCACAGAAACGAAGACCCAACACAGCCATAAATAAATAAATAAATAAATTTTTTAAAAAAAGATAAGCAATAACAAATATTGGTGAGGATGTGGAGAAAAGGCAACTGTTAGTAGGAATGTAAAACAGTACAGCCATTATAGATAACAATATGGCGGTTTCTCAAAAAATTAACGATTGACTTACACTATGATCCAGCAATCTCACGTCTGGGTATTTATCCAAAAGAAGTGAAATCAGTATCTTAAGAAGCTATCTCCACACCATGTTCATTGCAGCCTTGATCACAAGAGCCAAGATATGGAAACACGCTAAATGTCTTTTAATGGATGAATGGATAAAGACAATGTCTTATATGTGTGTGCGTGCGTGTGTGTATATATATATATATATATATAGTTTTATTATATTTATAGTATAATTGAATATTATTTATTCAGCCATAAATAATAAGAAAAGCTTAGCACTTGCTACAACATGGATGAATCTGAATCTGTAGGTCGTTAGGCTAAGTGAAATAAGCCAGACATGGAAAGACAGATACCGTATGGTAGCATTTATATGTAGAATCTTAAAAAAAAAAAAAAAAAAAAATTATCACAGAAACAGAGATTAGAATGCTGACGCTGATTGCCAAGGGTTTGGTGGGAGGGAGAAATGGGGTGGTGTAGGTCAAATGGTATAAATTTTCAGTTATAAAACAAAGAAATTCTGAAGATCTAATGTACAGCATGGTGACTATAGTTAATAATAAGGTATTATATACTTGAAAGTTGCTGAGAGTAGATCTTAAGCATTCTCATCTCACACACACACAGTTAACTGTGAGGTGATGGATGTGTTAATTATTTTAATCTGGTAATCATTCTACAATGTATATGTATATCAGATCATGTTGTGCACCTGAAATATATACAGTTGTATTTGCCAAGTTTTCCTCAATAAAGTTTTAAAACTCAAACAACCAGGAAAGTAAAAAATGGGTACAGAATATTCACTACTTAACACTGCTTGTTTAAAGAAGTACAATAATTATATAGAATTGTTTGTGAAAAGAGAGCTTTTGAAAATCCAATTGCCAGGACTAAGACGCATTTTATATGAATAAATATGTATTTGAATAAATGTTTGTTTATGTTAATTGTTTTAATTCACCACTTTCTATACTAACAACTAAACAGCTTTTAAGATGTTCATTGAAGCTGTTTGAAAAGTGATTAGAAAATACCAAATGTTAATCATATCTCTGATTAGTTTTTACAGATTACCTCAAAATTAATTATGTGAATCTGTTTTAAAAATCAGAGAAAAGTGTTCTTCTGTCTCACTCTTTGTCAGTTTTAACTTATTTTGTCCATGAGACTTCATAATAGGTTGTAAAAACCTTAATGATCACTTATATGACCTTTCCCTCTTTCATTTTAGGTTTTTTCCTTTGTATCTTGAGTCCTAAGCTCCCAACAGTGCTTACTTTTGTACAACGTTTTAAAAATATATTGTAAAGAAAAGCTACAGTGTTTTCCCATCAGAAGAAGCCTCATTACACTGTTTAGAAATGAATCTATTTAAATTGTCTTCAGTTATTTCTGATAAGTTAATCATTAATTCATGACCTAGCATTTATCAGAACATTTAAAAACTGTATAGAACAGCCCACCATATTCCAGACTTCTCAGAAAAGCATTATACTGTTACTAATTGACAGATACTGTTCTGAATATATTCGACCATTTTATGGGTGCCAATGATTGAGATCTCTAAATAATCTCATAAGCTACTGCTATTCCATTTATCCTCACCATGGATCAACCATAAGTTCTATTTATCTCTATACTTTTAAGAAATATACTCTATACTTTTAAGAAATAGATATGTGGAACTATAAAATGCACCTATCTTCTTCCTACACCTTAGCAATCTTTACTTGTATCATGCCAGGGTCAGAGATTCCCTATCCAGTGAATTTTTGTTTGCAGAGGTCCCATCGTTCTATCTAATACCTTCTATGAAAAAACAACCAAGGCCATTACTTTCTTTCATAATAATTCATAATATGGTATTCTAAAGCACAGTTCTAATAAGAGGAAATCTAATTTTTATTTGCCACCTCTGAACACTCAAGTCTGAATATACCAATACAAAAGAAACAAACTCTTTTTGTTAATTCATATCACATTCTTATGGCAAAGAATTTAAGCTTTGAAATATCAAGAAATATCTGATTGTATGGATGAAAACAATATATCTGTAAACATATTTGTGTTATCAGATATTGAATTTTTCTATTATTTATTTTGATTCCTTTATATGGACTTTATATGTATTTGAACATTTACTTCACATTTAACAAATTTATTAATATTAAACTTTTCTTTATAAATGTTTTTATAGTATTAGAATATTTACTAAAAATCTTTGGTAAATTGTCTAAAACAAGGCTACTTATACTCTTTTTTCCTTCTTTAGTAGGTTTTGAAGAATTTTTTTTTTTTTTTTTTTTTTTCAGTACTTGGGCCTCTCACTGATGTGACCTCTCCCATTGCAGAGCACAGGCTCTGGACATGCAGACCTAGCGGCCATGGCTCACGGGCCCAGCCGCTCCGCAGCATGTGGGATCTTCCCGGACCGGGGCACGAACCCATGTCCCCTGCTTCGGCAGGCGGACTCTCAACCACTGCGCCACCAGGGAAGCCTGAAGAATCTATTTTATAACATATATTTTATGTATCAAGATTGTATTTAGTCTATGAACCATATATTTATATTTGAAATATGTACAGGTCTAGAAATAATAAAAAATCATATAAACCAAGTAACATATGTGTCCTTATGTAAAAATTTTGTAATATATGTGCTATCTGTATGTGAGTATATCTATTATGTCTATCTATTATGCTCAGACAACCACTTATGGAAAAATAAAATCTCTCAGAAAGCTAACTGGGAGGAAAGTTTATGATGCTATAATTTGAAAGAGGCTCCTGAATGTTCAAGGACAAAAATATAAAGTGTTAGAAAGGTCCAAGTGATTGTGACTCACCAAGCTCCACCTCTTTCCTCCAATAATATGGGTAAAATCTTCATGTAGAGAAGAGCCTTAGTTCGAGGTTAGCAAAGTATCAGGGGGCTCAGGTGTGATCTGTGGATTGCTGAAAAAAAAGGAAACAAGGCTATCATAGTTTGAAAAATATGGATTTAGGCCCAGATCTTAGAAGAGGAAATATAATTCAGCAGGGTTGAATCTGAGAGTTTTCTTGCCTTTCTCAAAGACTCAGGGTCTAGATTTGGGATGTTAAAAGGAAAAAAAAAAAAACTCATTAATGAAAAGTTCATGTAATTCTTATCAGAAAACGTCAGCAAAAAGTAGATGAACTCAAATTCACATACCAGGAGTCTTTGCTCCTTTTCCTTTATCACCTCCCTAACATTGGAGACAGAGTATTGTAACGTCCTTCACTTTTTTGGCCCTTCCTCTGGTAGTGACAGTTAGTGTCATGTTGCTAGCTGTTGGGATGGGCACCATTCGTGGGTTTCTTTTTTTTTTTTTTCCCTAAGATTTGCCTTTTCTTTTAACCTACAAGATAGTTACACAAAAATGGAATCTCTCATGGGTAAAAATCTTGTGCATACTATTAAATTGGAACCCTATCTTTTATTGATAGACTATTTTTTATTTTCATTTTTATATTATTTTTTAATATCTTTATTGGAGTATAATTGCTTTACAATGGTGTGTTAGTTTCTGCTTTATAACAAAGTGAATCAGTTATACATATACATAGGTTCCCATATCTCTTCCCTCTTGCATCTCCCACCCTCCCTATCCCACCCCTCCAGGCAGTCACAAAGCACCTAGCTAATCTCCCTGTGCTATGCGGCTGCTTCCCACTAGCTATCTACCTTACGTTTGGTAGTGTATATATGTCCATGCCTCTCTCTCACTTTGTCACAGCTTACCCTTCCCCCTCCCCATATCCTCAAGTCCATTTTTTAAAACAGAGCATATATCACAAGATACATTTGAACCTGATTTCTGTTCTCTGAAAGTCTTTATCATACATTTGTATTTCCTTAAGGACTGATTCCTTTTCTTCAAGAGGGAAGACAAATCTCATCAACATGGACCGACCACTGACACTTGCAGTGAAAAATTTACTGTCTCCAAAAAGCACTCCATACCCCCTGAGTTAGAGAGTCAGGGTTGTCCCCAAACACAAGGCAAGGCATTTTTCAGGAGTATGACCTATTTATTTTTACAACCCTGAACCTCCATGACCTCATCCTATGGAATATTTACAACTATCTGTGTATGATTCTGGCAGAAAAGATTATCTATATTCTTGTTGACGACCCTTGCTATGCAGTCAATATTGAAATTTGTGTGGCCTTTTGTAAAGCCAACATCACCTTCTTTCACTGAGTTTGGTATTAGGGTGCATGCAGATAAGATGAGTTATTGTCTCTCCACACTTCACAAAATGCTCCTTGAAAAATATGGGCACTTTTAAGGTTAAAACCTAGAATTTCTTAATAGTTCATGGGTCTAATACTCATACAGAATCATATTCTTCATCGTACTGTACTATAGATCCTAGGACAGCAAAGCTGGCATCTATGTGGCTCATGAAGGGCTTAGCATGGTGAGAGACGTCTAAGACAATATCTCGTGGTCCATTAGGGATCTGAGGATTGTAGTAAAGCTTCCTGCAAATAGTCACTCACTCTTAAGAGGCCTGAACCTTCTACACCGCTGTTTCCTACATTGCTTGATATCCATGACCTTAGTTTGGCAATGCCGTGTCGGGGCAACAGTCACTTAAAAAAATCATGAATAACCCTTAACAAGGCTCTCACAGAAAGTACTCAGCTCCTAATCTGTTTTTTATCCTACAATGAAGATGAAGGATCAGTTGAGCGATTTTGGACTTTCTCATTAAATAGTCAAACAGCTCAAGGAATAATAGTTGGGTTCTTTCAGAATCTACCAAAGAAAGAAAAAAAAAAAAGAAGAACAAGAAGAAATTAAATAAATTAGCACACTTAGGTAATTTATATCTTCAACTAACTTCATCAATTACTAATATTAGTGGGAAATACTGAAATATTTTAGGGCATTTTTTCACATTGAGATACAGTTTTCACTACTTTGGGGTCCATTACAGTGATAAAATCCTGATGGAAATACTAGGGGAACACTTGCTCTGGCAAAAGAAAGATTTTCACTAGATTGGATTCCACTTTCTGGGGGAACTCTCTTTTCCATTGTTCTCTGGGGGTGGGGGTTCCTCCCTATCCAATAACCTCCTTGACCACACCTGATGGGGGCAATATACAGGAGGTTCATCTTAAGGTATGCTCAGTTTTACAACCTACGTAATGCTGGCAATAACTTTTGGCATCCAGGTGTTGGGTGTGCAAGTCTGTCTCCCCAAGAACGCTTGAGGGAAACGCTTAACAGAGTTCCTGGGATAAAAAGGCAATCAATGATTGTTTCCTTATCCTCAGTTTTAGGTGAGAACCATTATTCCTAAGAAGTTGAAAGTAGAATGATGAACTCTTTTCAACCTCTTATCATGTAGTAACTATCAAAATTCTGTAATAATATTTTTTTTTTGTTTCAAGCCAGAAAAACCTCCAATTAAACACAGAGAAGTTGTAGTACAGCTGTAATATGAACTGTAACATAAAACAATGAATGTATGAAAAGAGGTTAAGCAGTGCCACTTTAAAAAATTCTAATTTGAATTCTATAATTATAGGTGTCACAGAAATTTTGTCGCCCTTTTGCAACATTTGTTAAGTAGAGAATATAAAGAGGTTTGCACTTACAGCAAGAAGATATGAAATTGTAAAGGGCAAAAATCTACAGAAATTTACTAGATAATACTGAGTAAAAAGAGAACGTGGGGCTTCCCTGGTGGCGCAGTGGTTGAGAGTCTGCCTGCCGATGCAGGGGACACGGGTTCTTGGCCCAGTCCGGGAAGATCCCACATGCCGCAGAGCGGCTGGGCCCGTGAGCCATGGCCGCTGAGGCTGCGTGTCCGGAGCCTGTGCTCCGCAACGGGAGAGGCCACAACAGTGAGAGGCCTGCGTACCGCAAAAAAAAAAAAAGAGAACATGTTATTGTAATGAAAAAAATAAAACTAAGCTGTAAAATGAGACATACAATTCTCATTTTTAAAATGTGGCATCCTGTTGTATTTTTAAAATAGATGTGTAAATCCTAGAAAACACTTGTGTGGTGTTTATAAAATTAGGTGTGTATAAAATACATTAGAATTCTAATGTATTTGCTCTGTTTTTAATTGCTCATGTGTTCCTTTGTGGTTTTCCACTGTAGCCCTATTGCCATTCAAGCAGCTAATTAACATCTATTATTAGGTGCTTTCTCCACAAAGATACCCTCTGCTTTATATTTAATTACCTTTTCCAAATCCCAGAGCCAGGAGGCTTATAAGATGATAAGGGCAAATGACTATCTGTGGAGTGGAAAGCATATATTTTAGATGGAGCAAGTGCACATTTATCACTAAGAAAGTATTTATTAAAAATAAATAATAATAAAAGCAGCTAAATTAAAAGATCACATTTAGCATTAGGTATCTTTCTTATAAAAATGTCTAGAAAGATGAGCTACTTAGTACATATCTAAAAATATTTATGTTCTGTCAAGTCTTCATGAATTCTAAGAGTACTTTCAGTATAAAATATTTAATTTCAAGCAAAATGGTAATGCATATTAATTTCATTTTTATCAAATGATTATTTATGATACTGTAAAAATAGTTAAAATTGCTTTAAAAACACAGTCACTTAAAATACATAGAAACCCAGTAGATGTATGTGCTTGTATACAACAAATTATTTTGATACTAATTTTGGTTCAGTAGTGAATAATTCAGTAGCCTACTACATCTCTCTATTAAGGAGAATGTTTTGATACATAAAGCTGTGCATATAATTGTAAGACAGGCATCACTGTATTTCCTAAAATCGAATATGTTGCTTCACAGTATGAAAGTTATATGACTTACTTGTAATAACAGTACATCTGTAATAATGCATTTGAAATTTAAGTTAATAGACACTTATGGAAGAAAGTTACATAATAGGTAACAGTTACATAATAGTTAGGTATTTTATTATTTTTTTCTTAAAAGAATTACTTGGACTACAGTGTGGAAAATTATTTTTAGTGTAACAGGTGGAACAGTGTGAGTAGGAAGGAAACACTTGCGGTAGTCAGTAGTGAGGGTGGATTAGTGTGTTAGTGGTGGAGATATACAAACATAAATGTCAGATGTAGAAAATATTTGGGAGGTAAAAGTGATTTCATTATGTATCTGATACAGGAGATGAAAGAGGGAAAGTATGGTGAATGATTTCCAGGCTGGATTGTGTAACTAGATGGAAGACAGTGGTCTCTCTCTTGGAGGAGTTACTCAAAAAAGACTAAGTTCTATTAGAAGGACATGAGTTTAGTTGGCAGGATGAATCTGAAGAGTTTCTATGGCTATGTATCCCAGCTCTGGCTCAACATGATCATCAAATGAGAAGCTTTATAAAAAAAAACCTCTAAATATTCTGATTTAATTTTTTCTGAGATAGATCCCACATGTCGATTTTTAAAAGCCCGTAAGTGATTTCATTGTTAGTCCCCTTGGAGAATCATAGACTAGGGCAGTCAAATGTAAATAACTAGATGTTGTACGAATGTAAACTTTCATACATACAGTTTTAAGTATTAAATTCTGTAGAAAAAAACATTTGAATATTAAAATATGGAAAAAGAGAATCTGAAAGATTTATGGTAATAAAAACCCTTTTTCTAATAAGGAACGATAATATTTACCTGGAATTTAAATCAATATATTCATTTTTTTGCCCTAAAATATCTCAGTATTAGTTTTTCAAAATATTTTTCTCCATTAGTAATATTGAATATTGCGATTCATTTTACATAAATATCTGAGCACAGAAATGTTATTCTCTTCTGGCTTTAATGTTTTCTGTTTTAACTCCCAAATCTTTTTTCTTAGATTTTTCTTAGTATCTTTGTACTCTTCCTTTTCTTTCTTCGTTAATGCTTTGAATAATTTAAAAATATTTCTTATAGCCCTATCATTTCCTATAATGTTATTAGTAGATTCATAAATAAGCTATTGTTTCATTAATGAATTTTATATCAGTTACTGTTTTTGGAAATGCTTAACTTTATTCAGAATGACTTCTGTCGTATATTCTGTATTCAAAGAATGCCATAATATTTGCTATCAATGATAGTTGAAAACTAGTTTCCACATTTAATAAAATAAATCTAATAGTTCTCATGCTTTGGATAAAATAATGTATCTTGCCAATGGAGTTAAATTACTTCATTTTGTTTTATCCATAAGTTCACCAATTATTTAATTAAATTAATAAATAAGTTAATATTATATCAGTTGGAAACCATAACAATCCCATTAGATAATAATCAGGACTTTATGACGAATGAATTGCTATGAGATTGTAACTTTTGATCATATCTATATGATATATATACATATTGTACATATTGCACACATTATAATTCTTTAGAACTTTACATATAATATATATAACTATATATATAATATTTTAGAACATTATAAATGTATATGTATGTATATACATACATATTTATTAATAAGTAGGAGAAAACAGATTGCTTAGAATGCTATTTATTGAACATAATGCATATAGATCTGTTTTATAAACTAACAAATGATTATGAAGGCAAAGATGAGAGGCTGTATCATTGTCACCTGTGCATCTCTAGTGAAGAGTGCACAGAACAAAGGAGGTACAGAGTAAATACCCTCTCTATTATACAAGGGTTGAGGACTAACTTACCAGTAGAATTTTATACTAATATGATACCATCAATATGAGTTTCAAATACAATTAATTCTTATTTTTTCCATTCAAAACTGACCCAAATTTTGGCATAAAAATAAGTATCTACTAAAAAATGAGTTTCTTTTCTACAGTGTGTACCTGTAATGATTTACCTGCCTTTATGGATCACAAAATATAATACTGCTATTATGAATACTTCACATGCCAATACTTTATGGATCAAAATGTAACTCAACTGACATAATTTCTGAAATGCCTATATATATATTTTCATGCTTCTTATTAATACATTGTGAGGCTAAGTCATTGGCAATGCAAATTCTTCATCATAAAATGAAAGATTAAATCAAATAAAAATGCAGTGTTAACTTTTAAAACCCATGTTTTAAAAATAAACATTCCACTGACATTTATGAGGCATCAAATAAAACAGTCTCAGGAAGATCATCATAAATGCAAACACACAGGAGTTAAAGTCATAAATTCCTTTCCAAACATTTATGAGGCAAAAAAAATAGAAGGTAGTATCTGAGAAGGCTGGAAATTTTTGTGTGACAAGAATTTCTGATTTTTCTTTTTTCAATATACTCCATTATAAAGAAATAAGTTGAATTTTTACCTCTAACAGAAACAAAACTCCTATCAATATGAAGACATGTTTATTATGCTGCATTCAAATAATTTAACTGAACATAGTTCCACAATAGGAAGCTTTCTCAACATCAAACAGTATTTTCAAAGCTTCTCGTTTCTCTATGCTGGTCATTTAATATTGATCAACACCAATACGTGAATACCAGTCCGTCTTCTCCATTCATTCAGCATTTTCTAACAATGGCCAATGAAGGTTCATGAACGCCTAGGACAGTATCTTAGATCAGCCTGTGAAAGGTCATTCCGAAATTTTTAAAGCCTTGATCATTATGTATATGACTTTTCAGTGAAATGTAATGGGTTTTGATGGCTCTCAACAAATTGGCATTTAATCTTACTGACTGCTTATTAAAAACATGCATTTTCCAAAAACAGAATTGTTATGCCTGTAGCTTCATAGGATTAGGACGTAAAAATTAGGACCTAAAAATCAAATGTATTTTTATCAATTCTTACTTTAAGATATAGCATCATGATTTCAATTTTGTTAGGAAAGCCTATCCACATTATTATACTTTTAAAAGAATACTTTTGATCTATTCTCTGTGTTTATTCACCCAAATGAATTCTATTATCATTTTATCAATTTACATTGAAAAATTACATTAACTTTGACATATTAATTTGTTAAGGATGAAATCTTCAGAATTTCAGAGCTTCAAGTTTAGAAAGATACATTATTTCTCCATTGATTTAGGTCTTATTTTATGTCTCCATTAATATTTTAATATTACATTAATATAATTCCTAGATATTTGTTTTTAATTTATTCCTATTGTTAATTGTGTTATTTTAACAAAGTATTTTTCTCATTATACTTTGTCATGAGATTTTTCAGTTATGAAAAATAAAACTGATTTATATGCATTTACCTAGCTTCTTTTATCAGGTCACAATATTTTTTTTAGCTTTATTAGTTTTCCTTTTGGTTTCTTTTTTTTTGGATTTTCTAGGTAAAAATGCCATAACTTCTGAAAGCAATGATAAGTTTACTTTTAAACTCATATCTTCTCTTTCACTCTCTCTCTCTACATATATATATATATGTATATATGTATATGTATGACCTTTTCTGATTTTTAAATGAGAACAGTATCCAATAAGATTTAAAAACACTGTCATTTGCAGCAACATGGATGGACCCAGAGATTATTATACTAAGTGAAGTAAGTCAGACAGAGAAAGACAAGTGTCATATGATATGGCTTACATGTGGAATCTAAAATAAACTGATACAAATTAACTTATTTACAAAACAGAAACACTCACAGACTTAGAGACTGAACTTGTGTTTACCAGGAGGAAAGGGTGGGGAGGAGGGATAGATTGGGAGTTTGGGGTTGACATGTACACACTGCTATATTTAAAACAGATAACCAACAAGGACCTACTGTATAGCTCAGGGAACTCTGCTCACCATTCTGTGATAACCTAAATGGGAAAATAATCTGAAAAAGAATAGATACTCATATATGTATAACTGAATCACTTTGCTGTACACCTGAAACTAACACAACATTGTTAATCTACTCTACTCCATAATAAAATAAAAATTAAGAAACTTAAGAGACATATCAAAAAATAAAAATCCTGTCATTCCTGACTATAATTTTGTTGTTTATTTATTGCTCCATATCTAATCACCCCAAAAGTTAGTGGCTTAAACCTTAAAAAAATCATTTAATTACTTCTCACAATCTCTATGGGTTGGTAATTCAAGAAGGCCTTGGCTAGGTATTTCTCGCTTGGGGTCTCCAGTGTAGCTGTAGTCAGATGTTGTCTGGCAAGAGCTAGATGGTGGTGGGAGGGGGATCAGTTAGATGTGGGCTGGCCAGTTTTCACTATCTTTTCTTATAGCCCTCCTTGTCATCTCTGACAAGGCTGGTTTGGGCTTCCTCTAGGTATCATGTCCTCAGAGCACTTAGCTTGCTTACTTGACACCTGAAGCTTCAAGAATGAATATTCCAGACAGCAAGGCAGAAACTTTATTACCTTTCATGACCTAGCCATGAAACCAGAGTTCATCATTTCCAAAGTACTCTATTTGTTGACCAATCAAAAGCTCATTTAGGGCTTCCCTGGTGGGGCAGTGGTTGAGAGTCCACCTGCCGATGCAGGGAACACGAGTTCATGCCCCCGTCCGGGAAGATCCCACATGCCGCGGAGCGGCTGGGCCTGTGAGCCATGGCCGCTGAGCCTGCACGTCCGGAGCCTGTGCTCCGCAACGGGAGAGGCCACAACAGTGAGAGGCCCGCATACCGCAAAAATAAATAAATAAATAAGCTCATTTATATTCAAGGGAAGGAAGATAGATTCCACCTCAATGGGGTGGTTGTCATAACTGGGAGCCACACTCAAAAAATATAACTTCTAGCATTTTATAAGATTTTTTGCTCTTTTCTTTGAATACTCTTTATAATACTGAGGAAATTTTATTGTTTTTAGTTTATTTGAATATTTCATTTCTTTTAATTAGAATGTATATTTAAAAAATTTTTATCAGCATCTATCTATGTGATAAATATGTTTATTTCATTCCAAAAAAATATTATGTTTGCCTTATGCCAGGCTCCATGATGGATCCTGGGTATACAGAGATGAATCAGGCAAGATCTGTTGCACCTCAGTTGATCTCATCTCAATTGTCTATATAACCACAAACCTACTGTCGGCCAGAGTCCTGCCTGAATATCTACACTTTGCTGAGTGTTTTCTCATACCTAGTCTACTCCCACCTTCTCTTCTCAAAACCTCAAGACTCCCAGTCCCAACCCTCAGTTAAAAATCTTGGTTCACCTACATTGTTGCATTTATCAGCAATTCTTTTCTCTTTATTACTGAGTAGTATTCCGTTGTTCCACAGTTTATTTCTCTAGTCTCCTGGGCTAGGCTGTTTTTTTTGCTATTATTCATAAAACTGCTATGAACAACAAAAAAAAAATCTTGGCTTCTAATTCACTGAAAAACAAAACAAAACTTTTTGTTATTTGTCAGTAGGCGTACACAGTATCATTTTATCATAAAATATTCCCATATAAGCCCTACTCCTCATATTCTGTTTTCCCTCCAGTAACAATGGGTGAATTCTGTCTGCTGCTCACTTTCCTTATTTCTCTACTAGATTCCATCCCCCAACCTACTCAAAAAATTATGATCCTCCAATTAATTCCACTCTTTCCTGCATTATGCAACCCAGGAGTTGATTCTCTTTCACATGGAAAGTCAGAACTTGTAATGAAAGCATCTGCCAAATCAGAAAGATTAAGAAAGGTCCTCTGATCTTATTCTGCTGGTGATATCCATTCTCTCCATGCCAAGCTCAGAGCTCAGTCATGCGGTTATTTGTCGTATCTTCCAAGGTCATGTCACATTGGATTCAGCCTCCAGTCTTCATGGAGCCTCTGATTTAGAATACTGATGAGTAACCTGGTACTTTGGCTGCTGGCAGCCAGTGAGAGCTCAGTGACTGACTTGTAACACCAGATACTGCAGTACCGCAGACACCAGTGGGAAGAAGAGAATACGAGCTCTATAGGTAGGCCAGTTTGACTGAGCCCTTTCCTTTTGTGTCTTCTCCTTTCTGCTTAGTCCAGTTTCATTTGCTCATAGGCTGCCATGTACGGAGGTCTTGCCCCCGTCTTCAAAGCAAAGACCCTTGAGCGAAAAGCTATGCCCGATACCTCAGCTCACAGAAGTGCTGTGGAGACACTGCAATTCAACATGGTGGGGCCACGTCACCTTGACTGTTTTACATGAATATTCTTTATTACTCTATTTCCTCTGTTGGAAAATTAGCTACCCCTTTTGCATCATTTTTCCCCTACTAGGTGTTAGGATATTCATCCCTAATTTAGTCTACTTTAGAGTTAATTTTTACCCAGTAATTTGAAATATAAGTACCTCATGAAAGTCTATTCCCATTTACCTTCTGATACTTTGTGCTATTTTTGTCATACATGTCATATCTACATCTATTTAATATAAATATATAAATATAATGTATATTACAGACACTAAGTTTTTCAGGGCAGGTAATGATTTAAAACTATTAAATTTTATTAGGAAAAAAATACAAATTAGAAAAAAGGAACTAATTTACTCATAAAAAACAATGTTTAGATGCTCTTCACAATATAAATTCCAATAATTCTGTGGTTAATATTTACAATTTATCTATATATGGAACATAACATAATTAAAGCTCCACCAAATAACGAAAATGTTTACAACTTAGATACTACAAATATAGTGTTAAATTTGACAGAAGGCTGAAGTGAGAAGGATGGGAAAAAGTGGTGTGTTATACTGGGATGTTAACACATAGCACACGGAGATCAGCTGGGTGCTTTGTGATCTAGAGGGGTGGGATAGGGAGGGTGGGAGGGAGGCTCAAGAGGGAGGGGATATGGGGATATATGTATAGCTGACTCACTTTGTTTTACAGCAGAAACTAACACACCATTGTAAAGCAATTATACTCCAATAAAGATTAGAAAAAAGAAGTGATTAGTGATACTTATTGAATTTAATGTGGTAAGACATAAATCCAAACAAAGAATGAAGTATCAAGTTTTTTGTTTCTCAGAAGAGATCATGGAAGCTGGAGGCAAGTGTTTATCTTTCAATCCTTATCATTTTTAGTGAGAGATTGATAGATATTGCCTCAATTAAGCAAATCAGGAAATAGAAGCATAAGGACAATATTTACACCTTGGAAAATGAACACCAGGGCTTCCCTGGTGGCACAGTGGTTGAGAGTCCGCCTGCCGATGCAGGGGACACGGGTTCGTGCCCCGGTCCAGGAAGATCCCACATGCCGCGGAGCGGCTGGACCCGTGAGCCACGGCCGCTGAGCCTGCGCGTCCGGAGCCTGTGCTCCGCGGCGGGAGAGGCCACAGCAGTGAGAGGTCCGCGTACCGAAAAAAAAAAAAAAAAAAAAAAAAAAAAAAAAGAAATACCAGAAAATGAACACCAGTAACACTAAAGAGAAAACTGATTACATGAGTTACCTCTAGTAGTAGAGCTGGAAATAGGGAAACACTGGGGAGGAGACTGTTGATTCTCATGGCTTATTACTGATTTTTCAAAAGCTCTTCCCACGTATTTGCATTGGTTTTCTATCACTACTGTAACAAATTACCACAAATTTAAGGACCTGAAACAACACAAACTTCTTACCTTCTACTTCTGTGGTTTAGAAGTCCACCACACATCCCAGTGGACTAAAATTACGATGCTGGCAGGGTTGTAATTCTCCTGGAGGTTCTAGGGAAGGATCCCGTTTCCTTGCCTTTTCCAGCTTCTACAGGCCACCCACCTTCCTTGACTCATGGCCCCCTTCCTACATCTTCAAAGCCAACCACGCTGTATCCCTCCAAACATCCTTCTGTGGCTGTAATTCCTTCTAACTCCCATCTGGCCTCCCTCTTCCACTTTTAAGGGCCCTTGTGATACATTGGCTCCACCTGGGTAATCCGGGATACTGTTCTTATTTTAAGTCAGGTGGTTAGCAGCCTTTATTAGCCCTTTCCATGTAAACTAACATACTCACAAGGGGACAGGATGTAAGCGTCTTTCAGCAGGCCACTATTTTGCCTACCATGGTTTTAGTACTTCAGGTGAATTTAAAAATAATGATATGAAAATAATTTGCTTCATTAATAACAAATTCACACATAGCTGTTCTTAGCTTATTGCAGTATTTCTTAAAGTATGGTCTGCATGATGCAAATCACCTGCATCAAAAATCAGCTGTAGTGTATCACGCTCCTGGGACCACACCCAACTTTAACGGATGGGAACTTGGAGGATGGGTTCCAGTATTCTGGATTTTAACAAGAATCTTACATAATTTTAACACACAGCACATCAAAGTTTGAAGTGTACGGGTTCAGCCCACTGAAAAAGTGTTAAGGAAATGGCATCAGCTGAGGGATGTAAGAGGTAATGGGGCACAAACTAACTTGAACTATTTGTCCTTAAACAGGCAGCTTAAAATAGAAGAGCTTAACATTTAACCAGTACCAAGATACTATTTCCTGGAAGAATACAGTGAAAAATAAAGAGATTCAAACAGAAAGGACATGCAATGTCCTACACATAATACATTATTTCTAAAATGTTTAATAAGTGAATCTTGAATGATGAACTAACCATTTAAAAAGCAAAAATAAAACAAACAAAATGTATGCTGGGGAAGCCTGAAGATTCAAGAGAGAGAAATCTGAATAACTAGAGAAAAAAATTGATCCCAGTATAAATTAGTAACAAGGTATATAATTTGTTCTGAAAATTATTTGCTACTTTTTAACTTTATAATATACATTTTACGTAGTATATGTAGAAACGCTAAATAATTTGTGTCACATATAAAATATATATATGTTTTAATTTATTAAAAGGAGCTGGTGAACATTTTAAATAGTAATATTCCTGTTTCCTCCCTTCTTGTTTATGCATGAAAAGCCTAGCCACAGTAACTATACTTAATGAACAATCATTAATCACCTACTGGCAGATGCTAGCAATAAAAGCAGAGTACATGGGAGGGATTTCACAGTGACACTGGAATAGTACTGAAACTCCAAGTTCTTTGAAGTGATGGAAAAGTTCAGAAAGACATTGAACACAGAAAAGTAAAAAATGCAACTTTAAAATGCTACCAAGTCAGAAAGGAAACGTGTTTCTTCATTTATCCTTCTGGCTCTCTTAAGCTCTTACACTAATAAGAGCTTAAGAGAGCCTCTGCATCTCTGTTGCAGAATTTGTAATGGCTTTAAATTAGTGCCTCTGTGACCAACTCTAATTTTTCCCCCTGAACTGTTATATGTTTAAGGGCAGAGATTATATCATGTATTTTGTCTGTGTGTGTGTGTGTGTTTGTGTGTGTGACTCTAGTGCCCAGCAGAGAACCCAGCATTTAATGGATGTTGAAGAAAGGTCTGTAGCATGTTTGAGAGAGACAAAAAGAAAGGGCTAATTTTTAAAAGCTCTTTCTAAAATGACTTTCTTTTTCAAGAATAGATTTCATGTACTTAACCAAGGCAGCTGTACGTTCTCATTTGTTGGTTTGTTTAGTTGTTACTATTTCCCACCACAAATATTGCAAATTAATTGAAGTCATATATTAATAATTGTATAAGTGCAAGAGAAATATTTTTCTCAGTTTTTTTCTTATAAGGCTTACAAAGCATTGAGAATTTTACTTCAACAAGCTCATTAAATTAATAGATTATTTTAATGGTATAGACTCATATTAAAGAAGCCAATATATTACTAAGTAGGATTACCCGAAAGAAGCCTAATCCTGCAAATACATTTCCAGGGAGGCAAAAAATCATAATGCTCAGAATTTTAGAAAGAGATTATTAGGAGTTCATGGTCCTAATAGTCTGCAGATAATATGATTTTCTTGAAATCTATGTATTACAATGCATTGATTGAAAATAATATTTTCTTATATTTAAGTTTACACAATACTTTGAAAAATAATCAGATGTGCGGATAGCACAAGGAACTCTACTCATAACTACCCCTTCTGAAATGTACAAAGTTAGCTCAGTCTCAGCCAACTTCAAGTTTTTTTATGATTTTTTCCCACTCAAACCTATCTTCCAATATTCAACATCTCTGGAAATGGCCCATCACTCCACCATTCTGCAGGCCAGAAACCAAGACTTGTTCTTGACCCTCATGCTTCACACCCAGTCTGTCCTGAACCCATCAGTTGTACCTCCAAAATACTCTCTTAGACTTACAGTTATTCTCTATTTTTATTACCACTATTATCTTAATTCAATTTTTAAATAACTTTGACTTGAACTACTTTACTTCCTCATATACTGGTCTTTCTCCCTTTACATTGATCCCTACTAATCCATCTAATCCATTTTCCAGACCACAGCCAGAATAATCTCACCAAAACACTCTTCTAGTCTAGTCTGTGGTGATCCTCCTAGATCTCTTCTCGTAGGGTAAAGCAATTGTTTATTTTTCTATGCATTTGCATGTTAAAATAATTAAAATAATATGATGGATATGCATATAGACTATCAGCCTTTGTTTGTATTAACATAGTATTCTCTGTTGAACATTTTGAGGACATTATAATTTTTACAAAAAGCTATTAGTAATGGCAATGTTGATTATAATATTTGCTAACTTTAACTGAATGGCTTACATGTGCTAATGCAACTAATACTCCCAACAAACCCATGAATGAGGAAACTATTTATGATCTACACGTATAGATGAGAAAAGCAAGAAAAAATACAGGACATTCAGTGCTTTCCCAGAGTTAATGAAGAGGCCAGGATGTGAACCCAGTCCAGAGCCTGAGCTATAGTACTTGTTCAGTTTATATGTGTGTAATAATAAATAAAGACTTCTTGGGGGAAAAGAAAAACTTACCATGTGAAGTTATTTTGTAAATATTTTTTATTATTCAATTTTAAAACTCATCTTTTTTATTAGTAGCAGTCATCTAATTATAACTGACTCTGAAAGACTGTGACCCCCTTGCAAGTCCTCTCCCTTACAAACTGAACGTTCTTATTCATAAAATGCTTATTTCCAAGCTATTAAAGTTCAATTAAAAAAAAATCTATTTTCCTATCCTGGAAGTAGAATAATGAAAATAGGCTTAACACCTCAGGCAGGCTGTGTGTTACAACTACATTAATCAGTCTGCACAAAAGTACATCCAACTCTTGGTCTGAATAAATCCTATTCCAGAGACACTTGCCACCTGCGAAGAAAGGTGAACATTCTCCCCTACCTTGTTGCTGTTGTCACAGTGATGGAGGACAAGGGTCAGGTTGCATTATAAGGTACTGCTGAGCTGGCATTTGGCATGCTGTAGAGGCCACTCTTGGCTCTGTTCTGGAACAGTGATATCTGAGACATAGGTATGTATCACTAAATCACCTAAAATATAACTTGCATTTTTTAGCATCACTGTTGTTATATGTCTTCTCGCTCCAGTTTTATCACAAATATAGAGGAAGATGTCTCACAATTACCATCTTCCTTTTCTTCTATGCTTTGTTGTACATCTAGCTGACTTCATGAAGTCTTGCTCCAAAATAATGTGTTTTCTTTCTGAATATTCTACATTCTGCTGTTTTCAAATTATTTCAACCGAAAGTTGGTGAGGAAAGAGGTTACAGGACATTCTGCTCAGACCAGGTATAATCCATGAAGGTGATGCAATCTTGAATTGCAGAGACAGTGTTTCTTCATTTTGCTGATACTTGATACAATTTATTCTCTGCATATGCATATGTTTTCTCAGCTTTTTCTATTTGCTGGGAGCTAAACCCACAACTGTGCAGGAAATATGATATTCCTGCTAGAGATTCATTACTACTACCTTAGGTGGATCACTTGAGCTATTCATGGCTTCTTTCCTTCTCGCAGGGTCCAGGTATCAAGTGGGAAATTTAACCTTCTTTCTCAGGCTGGGAGGAAATTGTGTACTTAAGAGTTGCCAGTCTCTTCATTTCTATGCAAGCTATTTTCCAAAAAGGAAATACATAGGACCACTTCCTGAGATATACATTCTGTTGCCAGTACATCAAGCAGAACTTTTGGTTGTCAGGCTCCCCACTGACTCAACAAATTTACTTTGTTGATTTCAGAGGGAGAGGCTGAACACTGATGAATCCAATATGTAAAAAAAAATATTTTTAAAGTTACCAGGATGATACTTTTTGTCTGTCTCTTTAAAATCATTATCTTCAGTTTTTGTTTGTTTTGTTTTAAGAGACGGAGAGGACACATCTATTCTCCCTCATGATTTGATATTTATGTAAAATTAAAGGAGGGACAAAATTTGTTCTGTCTATGTTTTAACTTGGCAAAATGAATCTGCCTTGTCTGGGATTTGATATACCATTGGCTAAAAGAGAGCCACTCTAAATTCAAATTAAAGTTCAGAGAGTAAAATTCAGGAGTTTAGATTCTTAGATCCTAGTCCTTGAAGACATATCACTTCACAAAAGGCAATTTTTCCGTATTTGTAATGAGAGATTCATCATTTAACGTGAGGCAACTTTTCAGTGAAGACGATATGAACATTATTTAAGTCAGAATATTGGCTACAATAATGCAGTGTACAAGCTAGAAAATGACAGACATTATAAACAGACTAAACTTGCTCTGATTTACTACTGACAGGAAGATTCAAACACCCCTGTAATGGGTCTTTTCAATCTGAGAATTGCAATTCGTTAGACAGGACAGTTGGGTACAGAATGAAATTTTGTAATGCTAAGGAGAGGAAAGTAGGGGAATTGAAAGTCATTCATCATTGTAACACTTCCCTGTAGACTAAGCAGAGATAAAGGATTCTGTTCACATAAGAATTTCCAGTTTTTGAAAAGCTAAGTTGTTTCTCTTCTATAATATTATATTGGAACTCATGAAGTGTTTGCAGATAAAAGTGATAGAGTTTAGGAGTTTATGAAAAATAGTTCCTGTGATTATCCACAACTGAATTCTGTATTGTAAAAATGAATAACATGAGGAAATAGTTTCTTACAATGTCAACAAATATTTATCTCACAAGGGATCCACGTGACCACAGGAAACTGTGTCAAGATATGAAATAATGTTAGCCCACGTAGCAAATTTATGAAGTACACATCATTTATGTAGTAAACTGTGGGTTCCCTTTGCCATTCCATGAATATAAGTTTCCTTGTTCTATATTTTTAAGTTGTGTTTCTGTTTCCCACTGAACAGGGTTCTCTGTATTAATTTAGACTCAGAAGTCAAGAGGTCAAATTTTAAATTTTCTTTTTGTCCAATATATGTTTACCTTGTGCAACCATACTCACATTTGCTGTTCATGCTTTGGCATAAGCAGTCTATGATTGATGAACTTTTAATTTTTGAGCAACCCATCTGTGGAAATGAACTGTGAGGGTCATAGATATCCTCGAATCCTTAACTGAAATTCTATGCAATTTAAAATTCTTTGGAAGTCATTAAATTAGAGAAGCCTTCAAATTCACACACATACGCACGCACGCACACACACACACACACACACACACACAGGCCAAAATTCAACTAGTTCACAAAAAGAAACACTAGACAAGAAAGACTGATTATCTGGATTCTGATTTCTTTTTAGCTTAAAGTGAACAGCTCACTGCTGATTCATAGCAAAGGCAGTTTCACAATCTCATTACATCGACACATCTTTTACGGTAAATAAGTAAGTATAAATAAGTTGGCCTTGCTGTCAAAGAATGATAACGTTTATATCTGTTATATACTGGAGTTTTGTTCCTAAAATCAGTATGGCTAGTTGACAGATAGAGATCTTAGACTGAAACACTTGATTTTGATTTTCAACTCCATCTCAGAAAAGACAAGAGAGAAGTGTTGGCAAGGATGTGAACAAAAGAGAATTTCTGTACATTGTTGGTGGGAGTGTAAATTGCTATAGTATGTTCACTGTAGCATCCCTCACAATAGCTAAGATGTGGAAACAATCTAAATGTCTGTCAACGGATGAAGGGATAAAGAAAATATTTTTATATATAGTATGCTATATAATGCTACCTTAAATTAAATATATATGTATATAATATTATTTAGTCTTAAAGAAGAAGGCTATCCTGCCATTTGTGACAACACGGATGGTCCTGAGGAAATTATGCTAAGTAAAATAAGCCAGATATAGAAAGAAAAAACTGCATGATCTCACTTATATGTGGAAGCAAAAAAGGCAAATACACAGAATCAGAGAGTAGAATGGTGGTTACCAGGAGCAGGGAGGTTGGGGAAATGAGGAAAGGGTCAAAGGGTACAAGCACAGTTATTTAGGATAAATAAGTCTAGAGATCTAATGTACAACATGGTGACTATTGTTACTAATACTATATTGAATACTGGAAGTCTGCTAAGAGAGTAGATTTTGGGTGATCTTATCACACATAAACACACACAAAAATGGTAACTGCGGTGAGGAGATAGTATGTTAGTTTGACTGTAGTAATTGTTTTACTATGTGTATATATATATATATATATATATATATATATATATATATATATCAAATTATGTTGTACACCTAAAGTACACACAATTTTTATTAAAAAATAAAATTAAAAAAATAAGGCAAGCCTTTCCACTCCAACCACTCAAAAACATCCCTGTGATTTCCCTGGCATGACGTTTTCCTCTAAGGTTGAACCACATTCCTAAATTACTTTCTTCCTGTTTTCTTCTTCAACCTTAGATGGCTGATCACTCTATTCTTAACTTGCCTGATTTCAGTCCAATGTTTAAATGATTCTTTCAAATTCAAAACAGCTAAAAGTATTTGTATATTTAACCATTTCAGGAATGCTAGGACATATTAAGGGAGCATTTGTAACACACATCTGCTTATAAAAACATATGAGGAACTGTCATTTTATTTTGTACATTACAAGGTGTTTCTCATAACCCTACAAGATAAAAGACAGTCAAACTGATACTTAGACAAGTGGGAGGAGCACAACATTCATTTTGGTGCCCCAAATTACTAACCACCACTTAAATGATAAACTGTAATCTGCGGCAGAACATAAAAAGTTTAAGGTACTTGATATGCAATGCAATGTGAGATACGGAACGCAGAACCACGATCTTGTATTCAGGCTTTTGAATGTTCAGATTTGCTTGATAATGCATACTTAGTCTTTAGATTCCTTATTTATTCAACTAATATTTATTCAGTGCTTGTCACAGAAGAGACACTGCCCAGGGTTAGAGATAAAACGATGAACAAGAGGTAGAAAGTTTTTGGCTTCAATAAGTTTATACACCAGAAAAGGAAATGAACCGATAAATAGGTAATTCATATAAGGCATCGTGAGAGTTGTGACAAAAGTGGTAGAGATTGCCCTGGAAGTGCACAATCAGGGGTGCGGGTGGGGAGGACACTCCGATTTGGGGAGTAAAGAAGGCCTCTGATTGGAAGTGCTCTTAAAAGAGAGGTTGAGAATGAGCCAAGACTAGCCAAATAAACTGTCCTAGTGTAAAGGAGGTAAGAAGGCCTGCAAGGGGACACGGGTTCGTGCCCTGGTCCAGGGGGATCCCGCGTGCCAGCGGAGCGGCTGGGCCCGTGAGCCATGGCTGCTGGGCCTGCGCGTCCGAGCCTGTGCCCTGCAACGGGAGAGGCCACAACAGTGAGAGGCCAGCGTACCGCAAAAAAAAAAAAAAAAAAAAAAAAAAAAGGAAGGCCTGCAAGTGAAAAGATAAACACTTCTTTAAGGAACCAAAATTATTTAGGACTACACATTAACATTCATGTGAACAAATTCAGTTTTGTGAGTTTTTTCTTTTGTATGTACTGGCCAGTATCTGTATCGGCTGTGTGATGCTAGGCCAGAGTTTTTGCATTGATTTCTTACCTTTAAATAAACTAATGCATAAATAAATATATACATTAAAAAAATAGCAAAATGGGCTTCCCTGGTGGCACAGTGGTTGAGAGTCCGCCTGCCGATGCAGGGGACATGGGTTCGTGCCCCGGTCCGGGAAGATCCCACATGCCGTGGAGCGGCTGGGCCCGTGAGCCATGGCCGCTGAGCCTGCGCGTCTGGAGCCTGTGCTCCGCAGCGGGAGAGGCCACAGCAGTGAGAGGCCCGCATACCGTAAAAAAAAAAAAAAAAAAAAAAAAAAGGAAAATGAAGACAACACGAGTATAACAGCAATACATATTTCATAGGAATATTCTGAGTAATAAATGTGTTAATATACATAATTCACTTAGAACCTGCTATGTGATACTTGATATATAAATATTAGATATTGTTTCCTTATTTAGTATTTTAATATTACTACTATTAAGTATTACTATGATTGTTGGGGGGAGTAACTACAAGATAGAGGAGTGACAATATTAGATGTGAATGTTACTAAAATCAGTGAGTTTGTAGTGTGAAAAATAAATCAGAGGATAATGGTTAGGAGTTTCTCATAACCTTGACATGGGTGGATGGTGACCTGGAGTGGAACAGTAGTGATTTGACAAAGAAAATGAAAAAATTTAATAATTCTTCATAATAAGAATTATATGCAGATTTTGGTGACTGAACGTGATATAAACTGTCATCTTTGGGTGCTTAACTGAAGATGGGGCAGTGACAGTTATTAAAAATGGAGAGGACTGGCAGAGGACGATATTTGTAATGAGAAGATGATTGTTTTAGACCACTGAGCCTGCTGAAACAAAATACCATAGACTGGGTGGCTTATAAACAGCTGAAATTGCTCATAATTCTGGAGGCTGGAAGTCCAAGATCAGGATGCAGCCTAACTGGGTTCTAGTGAGAGCCCTCCCTGGTTGAAGATGACTTCTGGCTGTGTCCTCCCATGGTGGAAGAGGGAGGGAGCTTTCAGGGGTCTCTTTCATAAAAACACTAATACAATTCATGAGGGCTCTACCCTCAAGACCCAAGCACCTCCCAAAGAGGCTCCACCTCCTAATAGCATTACACTGGGCATTAGGATTTCACATATGAGTTTGGCCATTAGGGTTTTCACATATGAGTTTGGAGGGGGGCATAAACATTCAAACCATATCAGTGATGAAGTCGGTTTTGATATAGACATTTGTACAAACTATGAAGCAGATATATATATATTTATATATATATTTATAAATATTTATATATATGTGCATGAGAGACTATTTCAAGAATGATGTATTATCCAAAACAGTCAAATTAGAAAAGTCAAGCAAATTAGAATTAGGAAAACCTTTGGATTCAGCAAGCATAGTTTCACTGTGTGATTTCTAGACTTAATGAATTTAGAGATGAATTTCTCCTTGGTTCTAAAGCAGAAATAAGAGAAATTTCCACAACTAGGGTGGCATATGGAAGAAAAGACAAGGTCTTCATACAAAATGGGATAACTTCATGTATATTTAAATGCCAATGAGTAGAATAAAATGAAAGACACATACTGAATATCAGAGAACAAGGAATAACCAAAGGTATCGTGCTAACAGGTGGAAATTCATGCATAGACAGGGAGATGTACCTTTATTGGGAGAATGGGCACTACTTTCATTGTAACATGAGGGAAGTAGAAAGGGATGGTGCAGAAAACAACAAAGTTTTCTTGGCTAGAAGATTGTCTTTCTGTCTGCTATAAAAACTATCTTATCTGTATTGCTTGGGTGACCATCACAGCTCCTATACAATATCCATGAGAGAGAAAGAAAAAGTGTTGGACAATTGAATCCATAATATTTTGAAATTAAAATAGATGGATTAGAAACAAAGATGTTCGGTTCATCATTCTACATTAATCAGGGAGGATTTAGAGGCAGGATTAGTGATAAATTGTGGAAGTGCTTAGCAATCTGACAATTACACCTTTAGGGCCTAATGAACTAAAAAGAGTGTACAGTTCCTGCTGGTTTTATCTGGCTACTCCACTCCTGCAACACCCAAGATTTATTCAGGCCCGAAATGAAGAGAGTCTAAGGTATTCAGCATCCATTAGTTCATGATCAAGACTCATAATATTGATAATCTTGTGGTTTGCTTGCATTTTTCCCCCTCCATGTTGTAACAGGAGAGGAGTTGCAAACATATCTTTAATAGTATTGTATATCTCATACAAGTTTTGGATTTATATGTGAGAGATAAGGCTCACTGATTAATTTTAAATAGACTATATGTATATACATATATATATAGTCTATTTATTTGCACTTTTGGCAAATTTATCAACTATTTTGGCCATATAATTTGAGAACCAAGCTTAAGAAATGCTGGGGAAATTCCTGGTCTCTTTCTGTCAGCCTCATCCTTATGAGTCTTCATGGCCAGGAGTGAGATCTGGAAATCCCATTCAGAACCAATAGAAGGAAAAACCACTTCTGATAAACTAACCTTGCTCTTTACCTGAGAATATATATATATATATATATATATATATATATGACAAATGGAAACAATCAAGGGAAAAGTACATGGATTTGACAAGGAAAGAATTATTGTGGATCAAACCAAGGAAGTGAAAATGAAAATGAAGAAGAGGGGGTGAAATTAAAGGATATTTATAAGAAGGCATCGACACAATGAGGTTTCTGATTCATTGCGATAGCAGTGATATATACAAAGAAAATACTCTTGTCAGTATATCCACAATTTCATGTAATACCTGTGGAGAAGTGCTCATTGCTAATTGTAAAAGAATAGGTTTAACATAATCTTCAAAGAAATCAGTTACTTTCCTCATCTAGAATATGATAATGGGATTTAGTTCTTGCTTGATCTTATGTGGTCTACCTACAGTTCATCATAAAATAATATACTGTCAGGGTTACTCAGTATGAGTGCTATGGTGTCTTCAATTTGTAATTAACAACATGAAAGAGAACACTATATAATATATTTTGTGACTCTTACAAAGACTTGAATAATGAAAAATTAACAGAAGGGCAGTACACATAAATCCTTAAAATAGATCCTGTGCCCATATACTATGGGAAAATTAATTGTTCACCTTATAACATAAATATCTTTTACACTATCTAAACCTTACTTATAAGATAATGACACTCTAGGGAAGATATTCTGCCTCACTGCCCTTTGTAAAGAAAATGGCTTATTTGAATTTCAATAGAAGATACTTTTTAAAACTTTTATTCTGTTGGAATACATCTTTACAGTATAAATTAACTTAATTGTTCTCCTGTCATTCATCAACTAGTTATGTTGAACTCATATAGTTTATGATGTCAGCAGAAATTAAATTATACCCTTGTGTTCAGTTGGGAATCATTTTTTAAAAAATAATCTGACATCAGAAAGTAAAAATCTTTTTCTAATATATGATAATTGTAGTTCATTATGAAAATGGAACAAACTGCTAACATTCCCATTTCAGAAAAAAAAGAACAGTATGTGAGAGCTCAACTGATTTATTAAAATAATGAGTTTGAAAGGGGGAATTACCATAAACTTGCTATAAAATCTCCAGTAAAATCATAAATAATCAAGTCAAAGTAGTTTATAAATATAGAGTTTGACCCGTTACTATTGTCAGAAACACCCGAATCCATAAAACAATCTCAAAATATTACTATATTTTCTTTGAAAATTTGTAAAGAGTATTCTGTCTTGCTGTAGACAAAGTACTTCAAAGCTTAATTGATGAGTCCAATATTAAGCAAATTTAACCCAAACGCCCACTTTTTCATTTTAAAATCACTATTTGCTCATTTTCCTTCAGTGATCCCAAAGGAGCAATCAACCAGTTGCCATTAAAGCTGAATGAATTTACAGCCTGCTCTTGCAAATAGCTGAAGACATTTACAATCATGCTATTTTGTCAGTGAGGATATGATTTGTACTTAACTGTCACTCATACAGAAGACGCTATGTTGGCAATATATAGAACATGATAAATATGTAGACATTTATCAACAAAATCATTATAGACCAAAACATCATGCTGTCCAAAAAGGAAGTACATTTCTCTTTGTGAAATATAAGGTACGTTTTGATTACAAATTAATGCCTCTTATATTTTTCCCATTTTTTTTTCTTGTTGTTCTGGCTTCCAACAGCATTTGACCTCAACTACAGGCTCCCAAACACCAACTTCCAGCCTCTCTCTTGGATAGCAATCAGGTGTTGTCTTTTGAAATGCTCGTCTTCCCCCATCCAACTGGAGAGAGTACTTTTGGCAAATATATCAACTATCTTGGCCATATAATTTGAGAACCAAGCTTAAGAAGTGCTGGGGAAATTCCTGGTCTCTTTCTGTCAGCCTCATCCTTATGACTCTTCAAGGCCAGGAGTGGACTATAAGATCTGGAAATCCCATTCAGAACCAACAGAAGGAAAAACCACTTCTGATAAACTAACCTTGCTCTTTACCTGAGAGAACAGAATATTTTTGTAAGTTTTGTCTTGGGTCAGAACTATCCAAACTTTTTCTACCTTTTAAAAATTATTATTCAATGTATTCAACTTAAAAACAAAAATAATTAACCCATTCCTTCCACTCCCCACACCTTGCCTCTGGCAACCACCAATCTGTTCTCTGTATCTATGAGCTTGTGTTTTTTTTTAAATATATATATTCACATATAAGAGAAATCATTTGGTATTCATCTTTGTCTGACTTATTTCACTTAGCATAGTGCCCTCAAGTTCTATGTTGTCCCAAATGGCAAGATTTCATTCTTTTTTTGGCTGAATTATATACATTCCACAATTTCTTTACCCATTTATCTATTGATAAAAACTTGTTGTTTTCATATCTTGGCTGTCATAAATACTGCTGTAATGAACATGGGTGTGCATGTATCTTTTCAAATTAGTGTTTTGTGTGTATGTGTGTGTTCGTGTGTGTATTTTTTCAGATCGACGCCTAGAAGTTGACTTGCTGAATCAAATGGTAGCTCTATATCTATATCAAATAATTGCATCAAAAAGAATAAAATACCTAGGAATAACTTTAACCAAGGAGGTAAAAGACATGCATATTGAAAATGACAAGACATTAATAAAATAAATTGAAAATGACACAAATAAATGAAAAGATATGAATTGGAAGAATTAATGTTGCTAAAATGTCTATATTACCCAAAGCAATACATAGATCCAATGTAATCTCTATCAGAATTAATGGCATTTGTCACGTGGGTAGAACAAACAATCCTAAAATGTGTATGGAAAAAATCAATAGACACACTTGGGTTGCTTCCATATTTTGGCTATTGTGAATAATGCTGCCATGAATACGGGTGCACAAATATCTCTTTAAGACTCCATTTACAACTATAGTATTTTGACTATATTCCCAGAAATGAAATTGTTGTATCATAAGGTGATTCCATTATTAATTATTTAAGGAGTTACCATGTTGTTTTCCATAGGTTCTCTACCATTTCACATTTGCACCAACAGTGCACAAGAGTTCTACTTTTTCCACATCCTCAAAAACACTTATTTCTGCTCTTTAAAAATAGTAGCCATCCTAAAAAGTATGAAGTAGTATATCATTGTAGTTTTGATTTGCATTTCCCTAATGACTAGTGATTGTTGAGTATCTTTTCATGTGCTTATTGGTCATTTGTACATCTCCTCTGGAGAACTGTCTATTTAAGTCCTTTGCCCATTCTTGAATTGGGTTGTTTCTATCTTTGTTGTTGAATTTTAGGTGTTCTCTGTACATTTCATATACTAACCACTTATCAGATATATGATTTGCAATATTTTCTGCCATTCTGTGTGTTCCCTTTTTAACTCTGTCGATAGTATCATTTGATGCACAATTATTAAAAATAATTCTATGAAGTCTATTTTTTTTGCCTAATGCCTTTGATATCATATTCAAGAAATCATTGCCAATTCCAATCCTGTGAAGTTTCATGCCTTGTTTTATAGCTTTAGCTTTTATATTTAGATCTTTGATCCAGTTTGAATTTTTTGTATATGGTATTAGGTAAACATCCAACTTTATTCTTTTTGCATGTCCAATTTTCCTAGCACCATCTGTTGCAAAGACTGTCCTCTCTCCATTGAATGGTCTAGCATCCTTATCAAAAATTATTTGAACATATATGTTAGGGTTCATTTCTGGGTTCCTTGTTATAATCCAGTGGTCTATAGTTCTGTCTTTATGACAGTACCACACTGTTTGGATTACTATAGTTTTGTAGTAAGTTTTGAAATTAGAAAGTGTCAGTCCACCAGCTTTGTTCTTTTTCAAGCTTGTTTTGCCTATTCTGGTTTCCTTCAGATTCTATATACATTTTAGTATGGGTTTTTCTATTTCCATAAAAAAATATCATTAGGATTTTGATATGCATTGCACTGAATCTATAGAATGCTTTGGGTAGTACTGACTTCTTAATATTTAGTCTTCCATGCATGAACATAGGCTGTGTTTCCATTTATTTATATCTAATTTCTTTCAGCAGTTTTTTGTACTTTTCATTGTACTTGCTGTATACCTCTGTGGTTGAGTTTATCATTCACCTCCTTGACTAAGTATTCAATATTTTATTCTATTTGATTCTGTTAGAACTGTTTTCTTAATTTTCTTTTTACATTGTTCATTGTTATTATTTAGAAATGAAATGCAACTGATGTCATTGTGTGTTGACTTTGTATTCTGCTACTTTGCTGAATTTATTAGTTCTAATAGTTTTTGTGTGTGGGATCTTTAGGTTTTCTACATTAAGATCATATTGTCTATGAACAGATATAATTAATTTTACTTCTCTTTAAATTTAGAGGTCTTTTATTTCTTTTTCTTTTTTTAATTAATTAGTTTTTTTGGCTGCATTGGGTCTTTGTTGCTGCATGCAGGCTTTCTTTAGCTGTGGCAAGCGGTAGCTACTCTTCATTGCAGTGCACGTGCTTCACACTGTGGTGGCTTTTCTTGTTGCAGAGCATGGGGCTCTAGGCGTGTGGGCTTCAGTAGTTGTGACTTGTGGGCTTTAGAGCACAGGCTCATTAGTTGTGGTTCACAGGCTTAGTTTCTCTGCAGCATGTGGGATCTTCCTGGCCCAGGGTTCGAACACTTGTCCCCTGAATTGGCAGGTGGATTCTTAACCACTGTGCCACCAGCGAAGTCCCTTATTTCTTTTTCTTCCTTAATTGCTTTGGCTAGAACTTTCAGGACTATATTGAATAGAGGTGGTGACAGTGGACATTCTTCCTTTGTTGCCAGTGTTAGAGGAAGAGCTCTCAGACTTTCACGGTTGAATGTGACTCACTGTGAATTTTTCATAGATAGCTTTTATTATGTTGAGGTAACTTCATTCTGTTCCTACTTTGTTGTGTATTTTTATTATGAAAGAATGTTGAATTTTGTCAAACGTTTTTTCTACAACAATTGAGAAGATCATGTAGATCCTTTCCCTTTATTCTGTAAATATGGTATATTAAATTAATAGATTTTTGTATGTTGAGATATCTTTGCATTCCAGAAATAAATCCCACCTGGGCATGGTGTATAATCCTTCTAATATCCTGCTGGATTCAACTGATAATTTTTGTATCAATATTCATAAGAGATGTTGATCTATAATTTTATTTCCTTGTAATGTCTTGGTCTAGCTTTGGTGTTAGGTTAATGCTGGCCTCAAAGAATGAGTTAAAAACTTTTCTCTCCTCTTCAATATTTTTGAAAGAGTTTGAATAGGACTGCTGATAATTCCTCCTCAAATATTTGGTAGAATTCATCAATGAAACAATCTGGTGAATCCAGGGCTTTTCTTTGTGGGGGAATTTTGATTACTGATTCAATCATCTTACCATTTATAGGTCTAGTCATATTTTCTATTTACTCACTAATTAATCTTAGTAGGTTTTGTGATTTTAAGAATTTATTCATTTCATCTAGGCTATCCAATTTTTTTGGTGTACAATTGTTACAACATTCTTTTATAATCCTTTTGATTTCTGTAAATTTGGTAGTAATATCCTACTTTCATTTCAGATTTTAGTAATTTGATTCCTCTCTCTATCTTTTTTCCTTTTTTTTCTTTTTTTTGGTCTATATAGCTAGCTAAATGTTTGTCAATTTTGTCGATCTTTTTAAGAACCATCTTTTGGTTATATTGATTTTATCTATCATTTTCCTATTCTCTATCTCATTAATCTCCACTTTAATTTTTATTATTTTCTTTCCTTGCTAGCTTTGTATTTAGTTTGTTCTTTTTCTAGTTCCTTAAGTTGGAAAGTTAGATTGTTGATTTGAGATCTTTCTTGCTTTTCACAGTAAGCATTTATAACTACAAAGGTCCCCTTCATACTGTTTTTGCTGTATCCCATAAGTTTTGCTATACAGACATACCTCACTTTACTGTGCTTTGCTTTACTGTACTTCACAGATATTGAATTTTTTACAGAGTGAAGGTTTGTAGCAACTATCTGTCAAGCAAGTTTAACAGTGCCATTTTTCCAACAGCATTTTCTCGTTTTGTGTCTCTGTCTCACATTTTGGTAGTTCTCACAATATTTCAAACTTTTTCATTAGTATTACATTTGCTATGGTGATATATGATCAGTGATCTTTGATGTTACTATTGCAAAAAGATTATGACTTGCTGAAGGTTCAGATGATGGTTAGCATTTTTTAGCAATAAAGTATTTTTAATTACAGTATGTTCATATTTTTAGATATTATGCTATTGTACACTTAATAGATTACAGTATAGTGTGAACATAACTTTTATATGCACTGAGCAACCAAAAAACAATGTGACTCACTTCATTGCAATATTTGCTTCATTGTGGGTGATTTGGAATTGAAACCTCAATATCTTCAAGGTATATCTGTACTGTGTTTTGGTTTTCATTCATCTCTAAGTATTTTCTAATTTACTTTGTGCTTTCTTCTTTTTCCATTGGTTTTTACAGAGTGCACTCTTTGATTTACAGAAAATTTTTCCAGTTTTTCTTCTGTTATTTATATCTGGTTTTGTCCAATTTTGGTAAGAAGAAAATAGTCTATATGATATCTTTTAAAATCTACTGAGACTTAATTTGTGGCTTAACATATGGTCTATCCTGGAAAATGTCCATCGTACACTTGAGAAAAATGTATATTCTTTTGTTGTTGGGTAGAGTGTTCTGTATATTTCTGTTAAATCTGATTGATTTATTATATTCTTCAAGTCTATTTGTCTAGTTATCATCTGTCTGGTTATTTTATCCATTATTAAGAATACAATATTGAATATTACAATTATTATTGTAGAACTATTTCTCTCTTTAATTTCTCAATTTTTTCTTCATATATTTTGATGGTTTATTATTATGTAAGTAAATGTTTATAATTGCTATATCTTCTTGTTCTATTAAATCTTGCATTAATATATCAATATAAAGTCCTTCTTTATCTCATTACTTTTTGATTTAAAGTCTATTTTTTCTGATATTAGTATTGTCTGATGTAAGTTATCCCCACTCTCTTCTGGTTACTATTTGCATGGAATATATTTTGTCATCCTTTCACTTTCAACTAGTGTGTGGTCTCTTACAGAGAGCCCAGAGTTGGATCGTGTTTTCCTTTTATTCATTCTGCCAATCTGCCTTTTAATTGGAGAGTTTAATCCATTTACATTTAAAGTGATTATTAATAAGGAGAGAGAAAAAAGGACACTGGCCCTTTAAATCCCTGGAATCCATTTCAGCCTGAGGAGGAAGGGTTTGCAGTAATGGGAGAGGAACAACATGCCATCTGCCTCTTTGTCTGCACCGCTGATATCATTAATCAGTGATCAGAGCACAGATCTCTGACATTTGGATGACAAGGTCCTTTGGCCCAACGGTGCAAACTGCTTCTGGAATGTGTACAAGGCTTCCTGCCACAGGCCTGGCAGGTGGGGGATGGGTTGCTGATACTGTGCTAAATACTGAAATTGATCAAAATTAACCAATTTATTATCCAAGCCACCCCTCAAAGTTGAAGGCATTCAGTAGACTCCAGAGTTCCAAAAGGTTTACATCAGTCAGTGAAAATGCTGTCTAGGCGAGAAGAGACACCTGGTGTGTCTCATTCCACCATCTTCCTAGAATCCTTCAATGCCTGGTATATTACATCCTCCTGGGGACTTACACGCACCAAAACCTGCTTCAATAAGTTGTAGGTATTACCCATAACCCAAACTATAATACATCTCCTAATTCTTAGTAACTCTGACAGTATATTCTATTTAATGAATTGCGAAGAGATAACATTGGAAATCTGGATTATGTTATACTTCTATTCCTTTAATGTTTTAAAAAAAATTAAATTTAATTTTATTATTTTATACAGGAGGTTCTTATTAGTCATCAATTTTATACACATCAGCGTCTACATGTCAATTCCAACCACCCAATTCATCACACCACCACCCCCACTCCCCCACTGCTTTACCCCCTTGGTGTCCATGCATTTGTTCTCTACATCTGTGTCTCAATTTCTGCCCTGCAAACCGAATCATCTGTACCAGTCTTCTAGGTTCCACATATATGTGTTAATATACGATATTTGTTTTTCTCTTTCTGACTTACTTCACTCTGTATGACAGCCTCTAGATCCATCCACATCTCAACATATGACCCAATTTTATTCCTATTTATGGCTGAGTAATATTCCATTGTATATATGTACCACATCTTCTTTATCCATTCGTCTGCCGACGGGCATTTATGCTATTTCCATAACCTGGCTATTGTAAATAGTGCTGCAATGAACATTGGGGTGCATGCGTCTTTTTGAATTATGGTTTTCTCAGGGTATATATATATTTTTTTTTCTTAGGTATAGTGGGATTGCTGGATCATATGGTATTTCTATTTTTACTTTTTTAAGGAACCTCCATACTGTTCTCCATAGTGGATGTATCAATTTACATTCCCACCAACAGTGCAAGAGGGTTCCCTTTTCTCCATGCCCTCTCCAGCATTTGTTGTTTGTAGATTTTCTGATGATGCCTATTCTAACTGGTGTGAGGTGATACCTCATTGGAGTTTTAATTTGCATTTCTCTAATAATTAGTAATGTTGAGCAGCTTTTCATGTGCTTCTTGGCCATCTGTATGTCTTCTTTGGAGAAATGTCTATTTAGGTCTTCTGCCCATTTTTTTTTTTTTTTTTTTTTTAGTTTATTAATTTATTTTTATTTATTTTTGCTGTGTTGGGTCTTCGTTTCTGTGAGAGGGCTTTCTCTAGTTGTGGCAAGCGGGGGCCACTCTTCATCACAGTGCACGGGCCCCTCACTATCGCGGCCTCTCTTGTTGCGGAGCACAGGCTCCAGACGCGCACGCTCAGTAGTTGTGGCTCACGGGCCCAGTCGCTCCGCGGCATGTGGGATCCTCCCAGACCAGGGCTCGAACCCGCGTCCCCTGCATTAGCAGGCAGACTCTCAACCACTGCGCCACCAGGGAAGCCCCTGCCCATTTTTTGATTGGGTTGTTTGTTCTTTCAATATTGAGCTGCATGAGCTGTTTATATATTTTGGACATTAATCCTTTGTCTGTTGATTCATTTGCAAATATTTTCTCCCATTCTGAGGGTTGTCTTTTCGTCCTGTTTATGGTTTCCTTTGCTGTGCAAAAGGTCTGAAGTTTCATTAGGTCCCATTTGTTTATTTTTGTTTTTATTTCCATTACTCTAGGAGGTGGATCAAAAAAGATCTTGCTGTGATTTATGTCAAAGAGTTTTCTTCCTATGTTTTCCTCTAAGAGTTTTATAGTGTCCAGTCTTACATTTAGGTTCCTAATCCATTTTGAGTTTATTTCTGTGCATGGTGTTAGGGAGTGTTCTAATTTCATTCCTCTACATGTAGCTGTCCAGTTTTCCCAGCACCACTTATTGAAGAGACTGTCTTTTCTCCATTGTATATCCTTGCCTCCTTTGTCATAGATTAGTTGACCTTAGGTGCGTGGGTTTATGTCTGGGCTTTCTATCTTGTTCCATTGATCTATGTTTCTGTTTTTGTGCCAGTACCATATTGTCTTGATTACTGTAGATTAGTAGTATAGTCTGAAGTCAGGGAGTCTGACACCGCCAGCTCCGTTTTTTCCCCTCAAGACTGTTTTGGCTATTCGGGGTCTTCTCTGTCTCCATACAAGTTTTAAGATTTATGTTCTAGTTCCATAAAAAATGCCATTGGTAATTTGATAGGGATTACATTGAATCTGTAAATTGCTTTGGGTAGTATAGTCATTTTCACAATACTGATTCTTCCAATCCAAGAACATTGTATATCTCTCCATCTGTTGGTATCATCTTTAATTTCTTTCATCAGTGTCTTATAGTTTTCTGCATACAGGTTTTTGTCTCCTTAGGTAGGTTTATTCCTAGGTATTTTATTCTTTTTGTTGCAACAGTAAATGGCAGTGTTTCCTTAATTTCTCTTTAAGATTTTTCGTCATTAGTGTGTAGGAATGCAAGAGATTTCTGTGCATAAATTTTCTACCCTGCAACTTTACCAAATTCATTGACTAGCTCTAGTAGTTTTCTGGCAGAATCTTTAGGATTCTGTAGGTATAATATCATGTCATCTGCAAACAGTGACAGTTTTACTTCTTCTTTTCCAATTTGTATTCCTTTTATTTCTTTCTCTTCTCTGACTGCCATGGCTAGGACTTCCAAAACTATGTTGAGTAATAGTGGTGAGAATGGACATCCTTGTCTTGTTCCTGATCTTAGAGGAAATGCTTTCAGTTTTTCACCATTGAGAATGATGTTTGCTGTGGGTTTGTCATATATTGCCTTTATTATGTTGAGGTAGGTTCCCTCTATGCCCACTGTCTGGAGAGTTTTTATCATAAATGGGTGTTGAATTTTGTCAAAAGCTTTTTCTGCATCTATTGAGATGATCACACTGTTTTAATTCTTCAGTTTGTTAATAAGGTGTATCACATTGACTGATTTGCGTATATTGAACAATCCTTGCATCCCTGGGATAAATCCCACTTGATCATGGTGTATGATCCTTTTAATATGTTGTTCGATTCCGTTTGCTAGTATTTTGTTGAGGATTTTTTCATCTATATTCATCAGTGATATTGGTCTGTAATTTTCTTTTTTTGTAGTATCTTTGTCTGGTTTTGGTATCAGGGTGATGGTGGCCTCATAGAATGAGTTTGGGAGTGTTCCTTCCTCTGCAGTTTGAGAAGGATGGGTGCTAGCACTTCTCTAAATGTTTGACAGAATTCACCTGTGAAGCCATGTGGTCCTGGACTTCTGTTTTTTGGAAGATTTTAAATCACAGTTTCAATTTCATTACTTGTGATTGGTTTGTTCATATTTCTATTTCTTCCTCGTTCAGTGTTGGAAGGTTATACCTTTCTAAGACTTTGTCTTTTTCTTCCAGGTTGTCTATTTTATTGGCATAGTTGCTTGTAGTAGTCTCTTAGGATGCTTTGTATTTCTGTGGTATCTGTTGTAATTTCTCCCTTTACATTTCTAATTTTATTGAGTCCTCTCTCTCTTTTTCTTGATGAGTCTGGCTAATGGTTTATCAATTTTGTTTATCTTCTCAAAGAACCAGCTTTTAGTTTTATTGATCTTTGCTATTGTCTTCTTTGTTTCTATTTCATTTATTTCTGCTCGGATCTTTATGATTTCTTTCCTTCTGCTAACTTTGGTTTTTGTTTGTTCTTCTTACTCTAGTGCCTTTAGGTGTAAGGTTAGATTGTTTATTTGAGATTTTTCTTGTTTCTTGAGGTAGGCTTGTATATCTATAAACTTCCATCTAGAAGTGTTTTTGCTGCATCCCATAGGTTTTGGATCATCGTGTTTTCATTGTCATTTGTCTCTAGGTATTTTATGATTTCCTCTTTGATTTCTTCAGTGATCTCTAGGTTATTTAGTAATGTATTGTTTAGCCTCCATGTGTTTTTTACATTTTTTTCCTTGTAATTCATTTCTAATCTCATAGCTTTGTGGTCAGAAAAGATGCTTGATATGATTTGTTTTCTTAAATTTACTGAGGCTTGATTTGTGACCCAGGATGTGATCTATCCTGCAGAATGTTCTGTGCGCACTTGAGAAGAAAGTATAATCTGCTGTTTTTGGATGTAATGTCCTATAAATATCAATTAAATCTATCTGGTCTACTGTGTCATTTAAAGCTTCTCTTTCCTTATTTGTTTTCATTTTGGATGATCTGTCCATTGGTGTAAGTGAGGTGTTAAAGTCCCCACTCTTATTGTGTTACTGTCGATTCCCTCTTTTAGAGCTGTCAGCAGTTGCCTTATGTATTGAGGTGCTCCTATGTTGGGTGCATATGTATTTATAATTCTTATATATTCTTCTTGGATTTATCCCTTGATCATTATGTAGGGTCCTTCCTTGTCTCTTATAACATTCTTTATTTTAAAGTCTATTTTATCTGATATGAGTATTGCTAGTCCAGCTTTCTTTTGATTTCCATTTGCATGAAATATCTTTCTCCATCTCCTCACTTTCAGTCTGTATGTGTCCCTAGGTCTGAATGGGTCTCTTGTAGACAGCATATATATGGGTCTTGTTTTTGTATCCATTCAGCAAGCCTGTGTCTTTTGGTTGGAGCATTTAATCCATTCATGTTTAAGGTAATTATTGATATGTATGTTCCTATGACCATTTTCTTAATTGTTTTGGGTACATTTTTGTAGATCCTTTTCTTCTCTTGTGTTTCCCACTTAGAGAAGTTCCTTTAGCATTTGTGGTAGAGCTGGTTTGGTGGTGCTGAATTCTCTTAGCTTTTGCTTGTCTGTAAAGCTTTTGATTTCTCCATTGAATCTGAATGAGATCCTTGGCAGGTTGAATAATCTTGGTTGTAGGTTCTTCCCTTTCATCACTTTAAGTATATCATGCCACTCCCTTCTGGCTCGTAGAGCTTCTGCTGAAAAATCAGCTGTTAACCTTATGGGAGTTCCCTTGTATGTTATTTGTCAGTTTTCGCTTGTTGCTTTCAACAACAAGGGAATTTTTCTTTGTCTTTAATTTTTGCTAATTTGATCATTATGTGTCTCGGCATGTTTCTCCTTGGGTTTATCCTGTATGGGACTCTCTGCCCTTCCTGTACTTGGGTGGCTATTTCCTTTCCCATGTTAGGGAAGTTTTCAGCTATAATCTCTTCAAATATTTTCTCTGGTCCTTTCTCTCTCTCTTCTTCTGGGACCCCTATTATATGAATGTTGCTGTGTTTAATGTTGACCCAGAGGTCTCTTAGGCTGTCTTCATTTCTTTTCATTCTTTTTTCTTTATTCTGTTCTGCAGCAGTGAATTCCACCCTTCTGTCTTTCAGGTCACTTATCTGTTCTTCTGCCTTAGTTATTCTGCTACTGATTCCGTCTAGTGTAGTTTTCATTTCAGTTATTGTATTGTTCATCTCTGTTTGTTTGTTCTTTAATTCTTCTAGGACTTTGTTAAATATTTCTTGCATCTTCTCGATCTTTGCCTCCATTCTTTTTCCGAGGTCCTGGATCATCTTCACTATCATTATTCTGAATTTTTTTTTTTCTGTAAGGTTGCCTATCTCTACTTCATTTAGTTGTTTTTCTGGGGTTTTATCTTCCTCCTTCATCTGGTACATAGCCCTCCGCCTTTTCTTCTTCTCTATCTTTCTGTGAATGTGGTTTTTGTTCCACAGGCTGCAGGACTGTAGTTCTTCTTCCTTCTGCTGTCTGCCCTCTGGTGGATGCGGCTATCTAAGAGGCTTGTGCAAGTTTCCTGATGGGAGGGACTGGTGGTGGGTAGAGCTGACTGTTGTTCTGGTGGGCAGAGCTCAGTAAAACTTTAATTGGCTTGACTTCTTATGGGTGGGGCTGGGTTCCCTCCCTGTTGTATGGCCTGAGGCAACCCAACACTGGAGCCTACCTGGGCTCTTTGGTGGGGCTAAAGGTGGACTCTGGGAGGACTCATGCCAAGGAGTACTTCCCGGAACTTCTGCTGCCAGTGTCCTTGTCCACACAGTGAGCCACAGCCACCCCTGCCTCTGCAGGAGACCCTCCAACACTAGCAGGTAGGTCTGGTTCAGTCTCCCCTGGGGTCACTGCTCCTTCCCCAGGTCCTGATGTGCACACTACTTTGTGTGTGCCCTCCAAGATTGGAGTCTCCGTTTCCCCCAGTCTTGTCGAAGTCCTACAATCAAATCCCACTAGCCTTCAAAGTCTGATTCTCTAGGAATTCCTCCTCCTGTTGCCAGACCCCCAGGTTGGGAAGCCTGACATGGGGCTCAGAACCTTCACTCCAGTGGGTGGACTTCTGTGGTATAAGTGTTCTCTCCTGTGAGTCATCCACCCAGCAGTTATGGGATTTGATTTTACTGTGATTGCACCCCTCCTACCATCTTATTGTGGCTTCTCCTTTGTCTTTGGATGTGGGGTATCTTTTTTGGTGAGTTCCAGTGTCTTCCTGTTGATGACTGTCCAGCAGCTAGTTGTGATTCTGGTGTTCTCACAAGAGGGAGTGAGAGCATGTCCTTCTACTCTGCCACCTTGGTTCAGGGCCCTCCTTTGATTTTTATGCAAGAAATTTTTAGCATTTTAAGTTAAGCCGAAATTTAATCACTAGTATTATCCAATCAATGTAATTGTTTTGAATATGCTTAAAATTTGAAAACTAATTTCCTAATTGTTATGGTCATTTTTTTTAGAGTTTTGGTTTTCAGTTGAATTTTAATATACACAAAATACATTATTTTTATGTCAATATTTAGAGGCACAAATTCTATCAAATTGAAGTTTTGCTTTAAGAAGATATCATAATATTGGTGATAAACTCTTTCAGTTTGTGTTTGTCTGAATGTGCTTTTAGCAAGTCTGTAGTGGCAAAAATCTGGAAACAAAAGTATCTTCCAGAAACAGAGATATGTATAAATATACTGAAACACAATACTACCTTGAAAATGAATAAAACATAACAACATTCAAAAATATGAACAAATCTTTATAATGTAATATTGAGTGGAAAAATACATTTTTATAAAAATGATTTTCCTTATATTGAATTTAAAATAACAAATAATAAATAATATATATTTTAGTTATCCATATATTTTATGAAACTGTGTGTGTGTGTGTGTGTGTGTGTGTGTGTGTGTGTGTGTGTTGAGACATATATGTATATAAAACAAGGGCATGATAAACAAAAGATTAAGGACAATTAAAAAGTAATTATATCATCAATGAAGGAAGGCAGATTGAGAAGAAGGGAGAGAAACACATTGGTAACTACAATTTAGTGAATTGATTGTTTTAATTTTCATGTTAGGTGGTGGGTTAATACCTACTTATATCATTATTAAAATAAAATTAAAGATTGTCATACTTGCACAAGATATAGTGTTGAGATAGAAGATTTAGAAATAGTTTAATTCTGTACATCTGAATTAAATAAGTGAACGTGCAAAACCCAGACATTACAGAAGAAGGACCCACAGGCTCTTGATTTTAAAAGTATATTAATTAAGACAATAATTTACTTGGGTCAGGACAAGCAAATGAGCAGAAGAGCCTAGATATAGATGGTACCCTCAGGAAGAATCATCCTATGAGTATTGGAGAAAATGTAACCCACATTACAGCCACAATGAGATTTTATAAACAACGCTGAAATTCCTAAGATGGAGAAAACCAAGGTATTGATGGGCGGAGGAAAAGGTAACTTCATGAATTGCTGTTCTATTGAACAACATCAAAAGCATGGAAAACATTTTGACGTATCTGGTGAGTGAATACTACTTAATGTGTACTTTCTTTAACCCAGAGATTATATTCCTAAACATACAGGCATTTAAAATTGGGTCCCAATCGCTGGGACTGTGGGAGAACCCTCCAAACAATTTCCAGGCATAAATACACACACACACATTTCTAAATTCAACTTTGCTATATACTCAGTTATCAGTTCTTTTGGTCCAATAGAAGGACAACACTATTCTCTCTATGACCACCTGCTAGGTTTTTTCCCCTCTTAAACTCACTCTTGACCCTTCAACAATAGCCATCTTCCCCTTTAGAAAAGAAAAACACTCATCATCCACCTGGAATCTTACCATTGTGCACTGCCAAGCACCAAACAAAGTGACTATGGAAAGGTTGATTTCAGAGAAGTTTTCTTTAATGTTCACTCAGGGAACCAGAAAACTCCCTTACAGCTTTTCTATCTATCCTTGTGAATAGCAAAAGTAATAATTCTTAATAAAGCTAATTTTAAATATATATATATATATATATATATGTAGGAAGATTTCAATTGCAGTCAAATGTTTCAAAATTCTCTGGATGAAATGTACAGATTCAGATTCTGAGATCCTTCAGAATCAGTGTGCATAGTACCATTATATGTTTATCTCAATTTATCACCCATTTATTGAGTTTACCCCAGGTTATGCTGTTGTATTAAACAACTACCAAGTTTCAGCTGCTTTTAACACTATGGATTTCTTTATCTTTCTCTCCATCTACCTGGTGAGTGGTTTGCTACAGGATAGCTACATGCCACATACCTCTTCAGCCTGGATCCAGATTGAAGAAACCCGGTACCGGGGACATGTCATTCCTGCGCCAGAGAGAAAAAATAAGAGTGTGAAACTTTTCAATGACTCTTACAGCTTCTTTTGGGAACTGGCTCCCCTTGTACTACTGATTCATCATCTGTCTGAGGATATTCACAACCAACCCAAATGTCAATGGCAGAGGGAAGCACAGCAACCCACGTATCAGAAGGCAGGAATATATAATCTTTTATGGAAACAGCAGTGAATAATTGGGAAAATAGTACATGCTACCACACTTATTTTATCTTTAAGCTGTTCAACAATTCTTACCACTATTAACAAACTACAAAATTATGTGCTAGCTGCAGGACTAATTAATCATTAGCATTATATACTTTATCTTCTATGAAATATGTAGAAAAATTCTGAACCTGAGATCCTATTTTTATTGAGATACTGATTGGTATTCCCAAAAGCTAAAAAAAAGATATTAACAGATACCTACACATTTACTGAAGAAAACCACACCTTATGCACGTTGCTTTATTGAACAACTTTATCTTTGTATCACACTGCCTTATTACAAATGAAGGGAAACAACATACTGATTTATAATTTGATTTTATAATTTATTATAAAAATGGATACATTGTATTATATTTGCATGTTAATTACTTCTCTGATGTCCCCCTAAAAATCTCTTTTCCCCTATGGCTTCCCTAAGAATCCCTCACACTACAGGCCATATCTGCACTCTCACCTACATAAACTGAACCATGGTAAGGTCTACCTCATTTAATCATCCATTACTTATGCCATGTTATTTGTCTGGTATTCTATTAGTAATAAGCCTGTATACCTGTTGTTCTTATAGGCATGGATACACAATCATTCTTTCTCCCACTCTCTATCACTCTGTAGTTTTAAGAGAACACTTCTCACTATTTCCCCAGGGAGCTTATAACAGTTTCTTCTTTGCTGATCCAAATGCATAATATCTTAGTTTAGGCTCCCCAGAATTGGACTCTGAGACAAGGATTCTATTGAAAGCAGTTTGTGTTTGTAGGAAAGAATCACCAATAGGGGAGTATGGAAGAAATCCAGGTTAGGTAAACATTCAATAAGGATATGTATATGTGTGTGTGTGTGTATATATATATATATATATATATATATATACATATATATATATATACATTTAGGCAGTTTCTATAGGAGGTGACTGGAATTTAATCCTGATGAAATCTTATCAAAGACCACTAGAACCACCTGTAATTGGACAAAATGACATTTAACCGGCTCCATCCCATACAGGAGGGAACTTGAGAGGAAACAAGGAGAATTGTTCAAGAAGAGAGAAGGAAAGTCTATTTTGCAAGGTTTGGGTTCCAGAGAAGAGCCCTGACAAGAGTTTAAGAGAAGCAGGGATCAGTTCAGGATTGTTTGCTGTTTCTGCGGCAGGATTGGGAGAAGCAGGGATTAAGTAGAGACTGCAGATATAGAACAAGGGATGTTGGTGCATCACTGGTTGGAAGCAAGTAGTCACTTCAAGAGGTCGTTTTTTCAATAAATGCTGGAGAGGGTGTGGAGAAAAGGGAACCCTCCTGCACTGTTGGTGGGAATGTAAATTGATACAGCCACTGTGGAGAACAGTATGGAGGTTCCTTAAAAAGCTAAAAATAGAGGTACCATATGACCCAGCAATCCCACTACTGGGCATATACCCTGAGAAAACCATAATTCAAAAAGAAGCATGTACCACAATGTTCATTGCAGCACTATTTACAATAGCCAGGACATGGAAGCAACCTAAATGTCCATCGACAGATGAATGGATAAAGATGTGGCACAGATATACAATGGAATATTACTCAGCCAAAAAAAGGAATGAAACTGAGTTATTTGTAATGAGGTGGATGGACCTAGAGTGTGTCATACAGAGTGAAGTAAGTCAGAGAGAGAAAAACAAATACTCTATGCTAAAACACATATATGGAATCTAAATAAACGGTACTAATGAACCTAGTGGCAGGGCAAGGATAAAGATGCAGATGTAGAGAATGGACTTGAGGACACAGAGGGGGAAGGGGACACTGGGACGAAGTGAGAGAGTAGCAATGACATATATATATACTACCAAATGTAAAATGGATAGCTAGTGGGAAACTGCTACATAGCACAGGAAGATCAGCTCAATGCTTTGTGATGACGTAGAGGGGTGGGATAGGGAGGGTGGAAGGGAATCTCAAGAGGGAGGGGATATGGGGATATATGTATACATAAAGCTGATTCGCTTTGTTGTACCATAGAAACTAATACAACATTGTAAAGCAATTATAGTCTAATAAAGGTATTAAATTTTTTAAAAAAGAGGTCCTTTTTTCATCTCAGAGAGGTTTTTCCCTCTTTAAATTTAGTGGAGAAACTCTGAGAAATAGTGTAACACACTTCTCAGAATTACTTTCTCTAAGAGGGTTATGAGCTGGAGTTACAGACCAACTCCCTTGAGCTATTAGTTGAAGGGTGGTGGAGTAATAATACCTGTATGTCCTTCAACTATCCATCCTTATTTTCACATTTTAAAAGGCTTCAGGCTTAAAAATGTAGATACTGGCAATTTAAAGTCTGTAAGATCACACCAAAGATGTCAGTGAAATACTGAAAGCATGTGTGTGGTGTGCATATATACATGTGTGTGTTGAGACTATATATTGGTACAATGGGTTGGAAAGTTGTCAAGTTCAAAATTGAATATATGTGTACTCAGTGATCCATCAATTCTAATCCTAGTTATAGGGATCAAGAAATGCATACATGCATATGTGTCCAAATGAATGTTCAAAAATATGCATAACAGCATGATTTCAATATCATGAGTTGAAAACAAGCATAGAGTTGATTTCAACATATACTGGTATAAACATATATGGGAACACTATACTGCAATGCAAATAAATGAACCACTGAAACACCCAACAACATGTATGAATCTTACAAAGAAAATATTGTGTAAAAACAGCCAGACAAAAAATAGCACATACTGAATGATTTTATTACTATAAAATTCAAAAACAGGCATAAATTATCAACAAGAATGAAACTCAGGATTGGGGGAGTAGGTAGTGATCAGAAGGAGACATGAGGTAGAGAATTTATGGGGTGTTTTTCATCTTCTATTTCTAGACCTGGTTGTGCTCACTTGGTGATAATTTATCAAGCTATGCATTGTGGTTTGGACACATTTCTGTACAAATATTATACATATATAATGTATATATATATATATATATATATATATATACAGACATATACATATATATGTTTTATATATACATAAAATTTTCTCCAATATTGGTACACCTTCTTCATTTGAGTGCATCTCATTTAAAGTCCATAAAGACTGTGAATTTATTTTTTTCCTTTTCTAAACTTTCCAGTAACAGGCTGCAATCAAAAGGAAGTATGCCTGCTGTGTGAAGCAAACTATTCCCTCCAAATATTTGTATCAAGGTCTCAAATAGCAGGAAAGGGTATTTATTTGCACTCAAACTATTCTCCAACTTAACCTTCATCCATATTCATGCTAATTTTGAATTCTATATACTTAACTTCTCTCTTGAAATCTTTACTGTTTCTGAACTTGAATGGGGAGGATTTTCTTTTAGGCCAAGTCAGTCTCATTGTAGCATGCCAGTAATTCTTCCAAATTATCTTCAACCTCCTCTGGGGACACTGGGTTCTTGCTGGTAGGCCTGCAATGAACACAACTCCTTTCTCTGGTATTGGCTTATCATAGGCCATGCTCCCTACCTTCATTTGTGTCAGATCCCCAATGTATCACTGAACACATACCTGCTTAAAAGGAAAATGTGCTTTCCTTGCTAGAATTAAACCTTTTTATCTTTCGATGAAAATGGGCATAAGGTTAAATCACTGCCAGTGTGTTATAAGCAACAGATTTATGTGCGCTCTCAGGAAAGCACCTTTTACGAGGGTAGAATCGAGACTCCTCTTTCTCCAGCTGACTGGAGTATATATTGGGTTGGCCAAAAAGTTCGTTTGGGTTTTTCCATAACATCTTATGGGAAAATGCAAACGAATACCAACTCAGTACATAACAGAGGGAACTACACTGGCCATAGTTAAGGACACCGCAGGCTGCAGATAAAAGGATGACTTAACAAGGTCCCCATGCCAGGCATGGACTCCCCACTCTAGTATTTTCTTTCAAGAGAGAATAAACTCTTTCAAGGTTAAAAAATGCTAGCCAAATATCTGTTACCCATAACTGAAGGCATTCTGTAATTTATACACTTCTGAATGACTGTTGGTTCCTAGACTTTCTATATTACTAGCAATTAATAGGATTATCTGGGTTTATATCATGATAAAAATGTAATTAATTTTGGTACAAAGTTAAAATAGGGAACAAACTATATGAAGAGAAGAAAAAAATATAATAAATCATCTAACAATTTTTTCTCCTTACTCTTTGTTGATCAAATTCTCTAACTTCTTTTCAGGTTTAAATCACATATTACTGAATCCATTATTCTCATTGAATATCCCTAACATTTGTACTTTTGTCTGAATATCAGCAGCAATTTTTGATTCATCCAATTATATTCTAAATGTTTCTATTTAATATTATCAATTAAATTGTAAACAACTTAATGATATGAATTTTTTACTATTTTTAAGTATCCCTACAGTCATATGCATAAGTGTTCCATTAAAAAAAAAAACAGGGACTGTATTTTTCAACTGAAATTTAGACATGGAAAATCTTATCATAAAAATCAAGAAATTTGTACAATACAGCTATTTCTATGTTGAATTGCTCTAAAAGGGAATATTTTAAATTGAGACACTTCAGGAAGACACAAACATAGAACACATCTACACAAACACACAATACGGTAATTTGTTAAGAATGACTGAACTTCTCTTTGTTATTGAAGGAATTGATTACAATGTATTAAATATCCTTATGTACAACAGTGTAAAGAATCTGTGATGGGAGTGATGTAGGACTCTAGTTCTTCAGCAAAGGAATGTCAAAGACATTTAACCAGTGTGAAAATGCAAGTTTCTGCGTCCTTGACTGGTTTAACTTCTGTCTACATTGTTTTTGTTCAACACAATTTTCCAGTTCTGAAACCCTTAGTTGTGTGCTGTGCTTTATAGCTTTGTTTTCTGAGTTCTTCAAAATACAGTTTGAGTGGGCTTCCCTGGTGGCGCAGTGGTAGGGAGTCCGCCTGCCGATGCAGGGGACATGGGTTCGGGCCCCGGTCCGGGAGGATCCCACGTGCCACGGAGCGGCTGGGCCCATGAGCCATGGCCGCTGAGCCTGCGCGTCCGGAGCCTGTGCTCCGCGACGGGAGAGGCCACAGCAGTGAGAGGCCCGCGTATTGCAAAAAAACAAAACAAAACAAAAAACAACAACAACAAAATACAGTTTGAGTAACAGATCTTTATCATGTGATTTAGTCAGAATCCTACGCTTCCGATATGTGATGCCAAATATTGTCTATGGCTGTGTGATGAGTCTAACAAAATCAAATCTTCCAAATCTGTGTTACTTTGATCCTTCATTAAGGGAGCTGCATTTTCTCTATGGAGTCACTGTCCTCTTTATTATATGTTGTAGGTATGGAGGTTCAAAACCTTTTAAAATGGAGAGTAAACAAAAAACAGACTTTTCCAGGCTGAGGAATTCCTGTGCCACACCATTGCATGCCTCCTAGAAGCAGTGGCTCAGGAATAGCTCAGGTCTTGTTCACATACTGCATGCCTGTAATTGTATGTATCATATTGTGTGTGTTATCTCAATTAAAGGCCTGTGGACTCTGACCTAGATGAGTGGAATCATAAATCAAAGGCCATTAAAATGACTTAAAATTTACTTTCTGTTTATCTGAAAAAGATAAATCCAGCTTGCTCATTGTGGTTTTGGGGTATTATCTACTTTGATGACAAGTTTAACACGATTCTGATTTACTTTCTCCAACTTTGACTTATTCAATTTTAATGCCAATAATGGATGTAGAAAAATTTTGTAAGTGTTAACTCCTGACAATATTTTCTCATCATAATAAAACTTATTTAGTAGTAAAACTATAGCACATAATATATGAGCCTATCATTTTACTGCTAAAAGCTATATTATATAATTTGTAACTATGATAAGAATGATTATATTTCGTACCATGTCTTATAGCTCAATGAGTATATTATTTTAACATTGATCTGCAAAACAAAAAAATAACCAGCAGCTTTCTGCATAGTTATATGACTAAAAATAACAGTCTTGGAAGAATCATATTATAATTTAGGCACACAACTCATATATTATAAAACATTATCACATAAGGTTCTGAGTACTAGAAATCCAGTTGGTTTCAACTGAAAAACACTATGTGAAATATATTTTAATATTGTCTACATAAGTTGTCTTATTCAAGGAAGACAATATTTGCTCAAATAAAATCTATCCTTGTTTTTAAACAAAAATGCAATCCCACTTAGCATAAAACAAACAAAAAAAAGAAGGAATAATATCTAAGTTCTAATTTATGAATATCTAATGTTCTCACAAAAGTAAAAATTTTAAACCTGTCTTAAATCTTTATTACAATATCAATATTAATTAAGAAAACTGCTGACATTTCATTCAAACCTCACGATAATGAAGTAATAAATGGACCCTCATTAGACGCTCTCGTGAGAATTTTACACATTTCTGCTTTTTGAGAAGCTGTGGTATCCCTTTGTTCTAGAGCTGCCACTTCTCTCTGATTTCAAGGACAAGTGAAAGTATTCAACGTGTAGAAATCTCTGAGGGGCTTAGTGATTTCCAGCATTGACTTGTCAGGATAATTACTAAACTTGTCTGTTTGTGCACACTCACCCCTAAACACAGTGCCTCACAAAGAATATAATTTTATTTCTCGCTAATGGAGCCAATCACTGTGGATGGGCAGTCTCTGTGAACAAAGATCCAGGGACCCAGGCTACCAGAGCAGCTCAGCCTTACACACGTACAAGGAAGATCGTTTCCATCACAGCCAGATGCATCCAGGGAGACAAAAATGGAAGAGTATGTGCCATGCAAATGTTGTTTTTAAAACATAGTTTAGATGTCACTGAGCTCACTTCTCTTCATGTCCCCATGGTGGGCAAATACTCCCATGGCCACATCTAAGAGCAAGAGAAGCTGGGGAATGAAGTCTCAAGTTGAGAAGCTGTTCACCAAGGAGAGCAGAGCAAAGAGCTGGGAGTTGGGGGGACAGCTATAAAGCGGGCCACAGAGAACAAATATTCTCCCCCCAAAGTAATGACAAACTAAGGGCATGGGAAATACATCCTATACTATGATGCACAGTTAAATAAGGATATCTGATATTTTTTAAATGATGAAGTCTTAAGACCAAGTTTTATTTGGTAATAATAGCTTTCAGTTGCTTTTCTGCAGAAATTCTGTTCAAAAAAAAAGTTGTATTTAAATATAAATATGCTCTAAAACATCTAATAATCTAATGCTTCTTTTAAGATACACATTTTTATTTAATATAAAACTGTAGTTTGTTTTTTCCTATTTGAAGTATATATTTTAATGTGTTTGTGTTTACATTCATATACTTAAGTATTAATTTAAAAAATAAGCTCTATTTAAATGAATAATAACATAATATATACCAGAAATTTGGGAGTTTAGAGAAATTTAAGTTTAGAGAAAGTTGAGTGTCAAGAAGCTAAGATAACTATATCAGAAAAAATGGGTTATATTTTGCTGTAATAAGTACTAACCCCAAATCTGTGTTGTAAAACAGTAACAGTTTGTTTCTGGCTCATGCTGCATACATAGCTCACCAGGTGGATAGTCATGTTGTCCTTTCTCCTGTAACTAGACTCTGGGAGCAACTCCTTCCAGAAATACAGCCAATAATTATGGAGGAAGGAAAGTGAGAACACGGCCAATCCTGCACTAGCTCCCCACTCTTCAAGATCCTGCCAGAAGTGCCCAAGGGCGCCTCCAATTTCATGTCACTGGGTAAAGTAAATCACTTTGCCAAACTTAACATACAGGGACTTGGGAAATGCAATCCTACCTTATGCCTAGAACAAAGGAAAATGAAAGACCTGTATGTAGTATAAATGCCTACGACCATCTCATTTTCAGTTAATCAACTACCTTTTCCCATTAAAAATAACACCCATGCCTTCATAGCAGAAGAAACAAAAATCCTTACAGTGATAACATCAAGCTAAATATTATGGATTTCTGTATAACTAGAGAAAAAGAAACACTGCAACAACACTAGAAACTGCCATTTGAAGTGGAGGAGGGAGATGGGAAACACAACAGAATGGTCCTGAAATCCTACTGGAGAGATACTGAGTGGGCATCTTACACTAGGAATAGAAAATACTTCTTGAGTAGATTCTAATTTTGTCCACTGAGAGCGAAACATGGTCCATTTATCTGTAGATTTTTCCCACCCTCTACATGTTTTATCTTTCTTCATTATCACTTTTGCCATATAGTAGTTAGACACTGGAAAATTTGCCTTCCTTAGGGGCTGAGCAACTTTCTGAGTTTGTTTTCTGCCTGTAGGTAATTGGTGACTCCAAGGCCATTTTAAGGGAGGAAGGAAGGAAGGAAGGAAGGAAGGAAGGAAAGAGAAAGAAGAAACATGAACAGGACTGGAGGGGAAAGGGGTGGGAAGAGAGGAAAGGAAAGAAAAAAAGGAGAGGAGTGAAGGGGGGAGAAGAGAGGAACATAGGAGGGGAGGGGAATTTTAGTAAAAGAGCAAAAAAGTATTCATACAAAGAATGTAAACCCCTAAGAGAAGTGTAGGTTGCTTTTTACAGTATAAGGAGAACATGAATGTTTCAGATCAATATTTGAAGAGAGAGCGTCTGAGAATTTTCTAAAAATTTCAAATAATAGCAAATGGTAGATACAAGAAATCCTATGAAGTTAAGATAGAATAAAATTTAAACACAAAAAAACATTCAGTAGTTCTTTTTAAAATTTCTGTATTAGCATGTAAGTAAATAAATGTTAAAAGCAAGAATTGTTCAAAAGAATTCATTTAGAATTGAAATATCAATCCTTTCAGAGAGTTTTTTGATTGTTAAGAGCATCTGTTTCTGTGAACACTTATTCTCTGCGTTATAGACAATTGTACATACGCTTTGATGTGTTTTAATCTTCTATCTATATTTCAAATACCTGGCTTATTGTTTACTGGGAATTTTTTTAAAAATACACCTCTTAAGTTGACTTTCAGCACGAGTAATTTATTTTGCTTAATCAACCCTGAAACTTAATTGAAAACTCTGTAAAAAATAAGTCAGTGATGGATAATATTTTACTTTACAAGTGTTGGGGTAAACATCAATTGATTATAGAAAAAATCCTGGAAATAATAACGTGATTTAAATACAAAAAATCAAATAATGCTTATTTGCATGCAAATACTTTCTTGTTTTTTATACTAAAGTTTATATGTAACATAGAAAAGAGGCTTCAAAAGGGCAGAAGAGTAAGACGTGGAGATCACCTGCCTCCCCAAAAATACAACAGAAATACATCTACATGTGGAACAACTCCTACAGAAGACCTACTAAACGCTGGCAGAAGACCTCAGACCTCCCAAAAGGCAAGAAACTCCCCACGTACCCGGGTAGGGCAAAAGAAAAAAGAATAAACAGAGATGAAAGGATAGAGACGGGACCTTCACCAGTGGGAGGGAGCCGTGAAGGAGAAAAGGTTTCCACACACTAAGAAGCCCCTTTGCGGGCGGAGACTGCGGGTGGTGGAGCGGGGAGCTTTGGTGCCGCAGAGGAGAGCGCAACCACAGGGGTGCGGAGGGCAAAGCAGAGAGATCCCCGCACAGAGGATCGGTGCCGACCAGCACTCACTAGCCCGAGAGGCTTGTCTATTCACCCGCCACGATGGGCAGGGCTGGGAGCTGAGGCTCTGGCTTCGAAGGTCGATCACAGAGCGAGGACTGGGATTGGCGGCATGAACACAGCCTGCAGGGGGTGAGTGCACCACAGCTAGCCAGGAGGGAGTCTGGGAAAAAGTCTGGACCTGCCAAAGAGGCAAGAGACTTTTCTTCCCTCTTTGTTTCCTGGTGCATGAGGAGAGGGGATTCAGAGCGCCTCTTAAAGGAACTCCAGAGATGGGCGCGAGCCGCAGCTAACAGCACGGACCCTGGAGATGGGCGTGAGACGCTAAGACTGAGGCTGCTGCCACCATGAAGCCTGCGTGCGAGCACAGGTCACTATCCCCACCTCCCTTCTGGGGAGCCTGTGCAGCCCGCCACTGCCAGGGTCCCGGGATCCAGGGACAACTTCCCGGGAGAACGCACGGCGTGCCTCAGGCTGGTGCAACGTCATGCCTGCCCCTGCCACCCACATCCGTACCCCTCCCTCCCCCCGACCGGAGTGAGCCAGAGCCCCCGAATCAGCTGCTCCTTTAACCCTGTCCTGTCTGAGCGAAGAAAAGACGCCCTCAGGCAACCTACACTTAGAGGTGGGGCCAAATCCACAGCTGAACCCCAGGAACTGTGAGAACAAAGAAGAGAAAGGGAAATTTCTCCCAGCAGCCTCAGGAGCAGCAGATTAAATCTCCACAATCAACTTGATGTACCTGCATCTGTGGAATACCTGAATAGACAACGGATCATCCCAAACTGAGGAGGTGGACTTTGGGAGCAACAATATATATATATTTTGTTCCCTTCTTCTCTTTTTGTGAGTGTGCATATGTATGCTTCTGTGTGTGATTTTGTCTGTATAGATTTGCTTTTACCATTTGTCTTAGGGTTCTGTCTATCCTTTGGGTTTTTTTCTTCTTTTTTTTAGTATAGTTTTTAGCACTTGTTTCTTGCTTTGGTTGCTGTCCTCTTTCTTCCTTTCTTTTTTTATTACTTTTTAAATTATTTTTAATATTTATTTTGTATTTTAATTATTTTATTTTATTTTATTTATTTTATCTTTTTCATTCTTTCCTTCTTTTTTCCTGCCTTTAATTCTGAGCCGTGTGGATGACAGGCTCTTAGTGCTCCAGCCAGGCATCAGGGCTGTGCCTTCAAGGTGGGAGAGCCAAGTTTAGGACATTGCTTCACCAGGGACCTTCCAGCTCCACCTAATATCAAACAATGAAAATCTCCCGGAGATCTCCATCTCAATGCCAAGACACAGCTCCTCTCAATGACCAGCAAGCTACAGTGCTGGATATCCTATGCCAAACAACGATCAAGACAGGAACACAGCCCCAATCATTAGCAGAGAGGCTGCCTAAAATCATAATAAAGTCACAGAAACCCCAAGACACACCACCAGATGTGGACCTGCCCACCAGAAAGACAAGATCTAGCCTCATCCACCACAACACAGGCGTTAGTCTCCTCTACCAGGAAGCCTACACAACCCACTGAACCAACCTTAGCCCCTGGAGGCAGACACCAAAAACAATGGGAACTACGAACCTGCAGCCTTCAAAAAGGAGACCGCAAACACAGTACGATAAGCAAAATGAGAAAACAGAGAAACACAAAGCAGATGAAGAAGCAAGGTAAAAACCCACCAGACCTAACAAACGAAGAGGAAAGTGGCCATCTACCTGAAAAAGAATTCAGAATAATGATAGTAAAGATGATCCAAACCTTGGAAATAGAATGGAGAAAATACAAGAAACGTTTAAAAAGGACCTAGAAGAACTAAAGAGCAAACAAACAGTGACGAACAACACAATACATGAAATTCAAAATTCTCTAGAACGGACCAATAGCAGATGAACTGAGGGAGAAGACTGGATATGTGACCTGGAAGATAAAATAGTGTAACTAACTACTGCAGAGCAGAATAAAGAAAAAAGAATGAAAAGAATTGAGGACAGTCTCAGAGACTTCAGGAACAACATTAAATGCACCAACATTCGAATTATAGGGGTCCCAGAAGAGGAAGAGAAAAGAAAGGGACTGAGAAAATATTTGAAGAGATTAGAGTTGAGAACTTCCCTAATATGGAAAAGGAAAGAGTTAATAAAGTACAGGAAGCAAAGGAGTCCCATACAGGATAAATACAAGGAGAAACATGCCAAGACACATATTAATCAAACTAACAAAAATTAAATACAAAGAAAAACTATTAAAAGCAGCGAGGGAAAAACAACAAATAACACACAAGGGAATCCCCATAAGGTTAACAGCTGCTCTTTCAGGAGAAAACTGCAAGCCAGAAGGGAGTGGCAGGACATATTTAAAGTGATGAAAGGGAAAAACCTACAACCAAGATTACCTAGCAAGGATCTCATTCAGATTTGATGGAGAAATTAAAACCTTTACAGACAAGCAAAAGCTAAGAGAATTCAGCACCACAAAACCAGCTATACAACAAATGCTAAAGAAACTTCTCTAGGCAGGATGTACAAGAGAAGGAAAAGACCTACAAAAACAAACCCAAAACAGTTAAGAAAATGGTAATAGGAACATACATAGCAATAATTACCTTAAATGTAAATGGATTAAATGCTCCAACCAAAAGACATAGACTGTTTGAATGGATACAAAAACAAGACCCGTATATATGCTGTCTACAAGAGACCCATTCAGACCTAGAGACACATACAGACTGAAAGTGAGGGGATGGGAAAAGATATTCCATGCAAATGGAAATCAAAAGAAAGCTGGAGTAGCAATACTCAGATCAGACAAAATACACTTTAAAATGAAGTCTATTACAAGAGACAAACAAGGGCACTACGTAATGATCAAGGGATCAATCCTAGAAGAAGATATAACAACTGTAAATATTTATGCACCCAACGTAGGAGCACCTCAATACAAAAGGCAAATGCTAACAGCTATAAAAGGGGAAATTGACAGCAATACAATAATAGTAGGGGCCTTTAACACCCCACATTCACCAATGGACAGATCATCCAAAATGAAAATAAATAAGGAAACACAGGCTTTGAAATGACACATTAAACAAGTTGGACTTTACTGATACTTATAGGACATTCCATCCAAAAACAAGCAAACACACTTTCTTCTGAAGTGCTCATGGAACATTCTTCAGGAGAGATCCTATGTTGGCTTCCAAATCAAGCCTAGGTAAATTTAAGAAAACTGAAATCATATCAAGTATATTTTCCAACCACAATGCTATGAGACTACATATCAATTAGAGGAAAAGAGCTGCAAAAAATACAAACACATGGAGGCTAAACAGTACACTACTTAATAACGAAGTGATCACTGAAGAAATCAAAGAGGAAATCAAAAAATACCTAGCAACAAATGACAATGGAGACACGACGACCCAAAACCTATGGGATGCAGCAAAAGCAGTTCTAAGAGGAAAGTTTATAGCAATAAAATCCTACCTTAAGAAACAGGAGACATCTCGAATAAACAACCTAACCTTGCACCTAAAGCAATTAGAGAAAGAAGAACAAAAAAACCCCAATGTTAGCAGGAGGAAAGAAATCATAAAAATCAGATCAGAAATAAAGGAAAAAGAAATGAAGGAAATGATAGCAAAGAACAATAAAACTAAAAGCTGGTTCTTTGAGAAGATAAACAAAATTGATAAACCATTAGCCAGACTCATCAAGAAAAGCAGGGAGAAGACTCAAATCAATAGAATTAGAAACGAAAAAGGAGAAGTAACAAGTGACACTGCAGAAATACAAAGGATCATGAGAGATTACTACAAGCAGCTCTAGGCCAATAAAATGGACAATCTAGAAGGAAGGGACAAATACTTACAAATTCACAACTTTCTGGCACTGAACCAGGAAGAAACAGAAAATAGGAACAACCAATCACAAGCACTGAAATTGAAACTGTGATTAAAAATCTTCCAACAAACAAAAGCCCAGGACCAGACAGCTTCACAGGCGAATTCTATCAAACATTTAGAGAAAAGCTAACACCTATCCTTCTCAAACTCTTCCAAAATATAGCAGAGGGAGGAACAGTCCCAGACTCATTCTACGAGACCATGACCACCCTGATACCAAAACCAGACAAAGAGGTCACAAAGAAAGAAAACTACAGGCCAATATCACCGATGAATATAGATGCAAAAATCCTCAACAAAATACTAGCAAACAGAATCCAACAGCACATTAAAAGGATCATACACCATGAACACGTGGGGTTAATCCCAGGAATGCAAGGATTCTTCAATATATGCAAATCAATCAATGTGATACATCATATTAACAAATTGAAGGAGGAAAACCATATGATCTTCTCAATAGAGGCAGAGAAAGACTTTGACAAAATTCAACACCCATTTATGATAAACACCCTCCATAAAGTAGGCATAGAGGGAACTTACCTCAACATTATAAAGGCCATATATGACAAACCCACAGACAATACCATCCTCAATGGTTAAAAACTGATACCATTTCCACTAAGATCAGAAACAAGACAAGGCTGCCCACTCCCACCACTATTATTCAACAAAGTTTTGGAAGTTTTAGCCACAACAATCAGAGAAGAAAAAGAAATAAAAAGAATCCAAATTGGAAAAGAGGAAGTAAAGCTGTCACCCTTTGCAGATGACATGATTCTATACATTGAGAAACCTATAGATGCTACCAGAAAACTACTATAGCTAATCAATGAATTTGGTACAGTAGCAACAAAATTAATGCACAGAAATCTCTTGCATTCCTAAACACTAATGATGAAAAATTTGAAACTGAAATTAAGAAAACACTCCCATTTACCATTGCCACAAAAAATAAAATACCTAGGTATAAACCTACCTAAGGAGACAAAAGACCTGTATGCAGAAAATTATAAACCACTGATAAAAGAAATTAAAGATGATACAAATAGATGGAGAGGTATACCATGTTCTTCGATTGGAAGAATCAACATTGTGAAAATGACTCTACTACCCAAAGCAATCTACAGGTTCAATGCAATACCTATCAAACTACCACTGGCATTTTTCATAGAACTAGAACAAAATATTTCACAATTTGTATGGAAAAACTAAACACCGTGAATAGCCAAAGCCATCTTGAGAAAGAAAAATGGAGCTGGAGGAATCAGGCTCCCTGACTTCAGACTATACTACAAAGCTACAGTAATCAAGACAGTATGGTACTGGCACAAAAACAGAAATAAAGATCAATGGAACAGGATAGAAAGCCCAGAGATAAACGCACACACATATGGTCACCTTATCTTTGATAAAGGAGGCAAGAATATAAATGGATAAAAGACAGCCTCTTCAACAAGTGGTGCTGGGAAAACTGGACAGCTACATGCAAAAGAATGAAATTAGAACACTCCCTAACACCATACACAAAAATAAACTTAGAATGGATTAAAGACCTAAATGTAAGGTCAGACACTATCAAACTCTTAGAGGAAAACATAGGCAGAACACTGTATGAGATAAATCACAGCAAGATCCTTTTTAACCCACCTCCTAGAGAAATGGAAATAAAAAGAAAAATAATCAAATGGGACCTAATGAAACTTAAAAGCTTTGCACAGCAAAGGAAACCATAAACAAGACGGAAAGACAACCCTCAGAATGGGAGAAAATATTTGCAAATGAGGCAACTGACAAAGGATTAATCTCCAAAATTTACAAGCAGCTCATGCAACTCAATATCAAAAAAACAAACAACCCAATCCAAAATTGGGCAGAAGATCTAAATAGACATTTCTCCAAAGAAGGTATACAAATTGCTAACCAACACATGAAAGAATGCTCAATGTCATTAATCATTAGAGAAATACAAATCAAAACTACAATGAGATATAATCTCACACTGGTCAGAATGGCCATCATCAAAAAATCTAAAAACTGTAAATGCTGGAGAGGGTGTGGAGAATGGGAACCCTCCTGCACTGTTGGTGGGAATGTAAGTTGATACAGCCACTATGGAGAACTGTATGGAGGTTCCTTAAAAACTAAAAATAGAACTACCATATCACCCAGCAATCCCACTACTGGGCATATTCCCTGAGAAAAGCATAATTCAAAGAGAGTCATGTACCAAAACGTTCATTGCAGCTCTATTTACAATAGCCAGGACATGGAAGCAAGTGTCCATCAAGAGATGAATGGATAAAGAAGGTGTGGCACATATATACAATGGAATTAGTTAGCCATAAAAAGAAATGAAAGTTAGTTATTTGTAGTGAGGTGGATAGACCTAGAGTCTGTTATACAGAGTGAAGTAAGTCAGAAAGAGAAAAAGAAATACCGTATGCTAACACATATACATGGAATTTAAGAAAAAAGTCATGAATAACCTAGGGACAAGAGGGGAATAAAGATGCAGACCTACTAGAGAATGGACTTGAGGATATGGGGAGGGGGAAGGGTAAGCTGGGACGAAGTGAGAGAGTGGCATGGACATATATACACTACCAAATGTAAAACCAATAGCTAGTGGGAAGCAGCCGCATAGCACAGGGAGATCAGCTTGGAGCTTTGTGACCACCTGGAGGGGTTGGATAGGGAGGGAGGGAGACACACGAGGGAAGAGATATGGGGATATATGTATATGTATAACTGATTCACTTTGTTATAAAGCAGAAACTAACACACCATTGTAAAGCAATTATACTCCAATGAAGATCTCAAATAATAAAAATATAAAGTGTAAATGTAACATAAAGATGAACACTGAAGACAAAACAAATATCAAATAACATTTTCTAATATTTCTTTTATGATTTTTACCTCTCTAAAGTTAATATATTTCCTTTTGATATAAAGACGATATGGTCTTTATTTCTGTGTATATATTTTAAATTGGCTCATATTTGTACACTTGTAATTTAAGTGATATCATCTATATCATTAAAAAAGTCTTTCAGAACTTTCAGTTATTCCTGTAAATGATATAATAATAGTAAAAAGCAACTGGACAGCTACATGTAAAATAATGAAATTAGAACATTTTCTGACACCATTACAAAAATAAACATAAAATGGATTAAATACCTAAACACAAGACTTGAAACTATAAAACTCCTACAAGAGAACATAGGCAGAACACTTTTTGTCATAAATCTTAGCAATATTTTTTGAAACTGTCTCTTAAGGCAAAAAACAAAAAAAATGCAAACATAAACAAATGGGACTAATTAAACTTAAAATCTTCTGCACAACAAAGGAAACAACTGAGAAAATGGAAAGATAACTTATGGAATGGGAGAAAATATTTGTAGATGATATAATATGACGAATAAGGGGTTACTACCCAAAATATATAAACAGCTCATACAACTCCACATCAAAAAGATACAAGTAACCTGATTAAAAAATGGGCAGAGGACATGAGTAGACATTTTTTTTTCAAAAATGCAGATGGCTAACCGGCACATGAAAAGATGCTCAACATCGCTAATCATCAGGGAAATGCAAATCAAAACCACAGTAAGATATAACCTCATGCCTGTCAGAATGGCTGTCATCAAAAAGTCAACAAATAACAAGTGTTGGTGAGAATGTGGAGAAAAGGGAACCCTAGTGTACTGTTGGTGGGATTGAAAATTGGTGCAGCCACTATGGAAAAAAACATGGAGGTTCCTCAAAAAAACTGAAAAGAGAACTAACGTATGACCCAGCAATTCCACTCCTGGGTATATCTCTGAAGAAAATGAAAAAACTAGTTCAAAAGATACATGAACCCCAATGTTCAAAGCAACATTATTTATAATAGCCAAGATATGGAAGAGACTTATGTGTCTATCAACAGGTGAATGGATAAAGAAGATGTGGTATCTATATATACTCAGCCATAAGAAAAGAATGAAATTCTGCCATTTGCAACAACGTGTATGGACGTAGAGGGTATTATGCTAAGTGAAATAAGTCAGACGGAGAGAGACAAATACTGCATGATATCCCTTATATGTGGAATCTAAAAAAAGAAAAAATGATGAATGTATATAACAAAGTAGAAACAGACTCACAGATATAGAAAACAAACTAGTGTTTACCAGTGGGGGTAGGAAAGCAGGGAGGGGCAAGATAGGGGTATGGGATTAAGAGATACAAACTACTACATATAAAATAAATAATCATCAAAGATACGTTGTACGACACAGGGAAATATAGCCTTTATTTGGTAATAACTTTAAATAGAGTATAATCTATAAAAAATATTGAATCACTATGTTGTACACCTGAAACTAGTATCACATAGTGAATCAAGTGTACTTCAAAAATTTTTTAAAGGAAGAGTCAAAATCACAAAATAAGTAGTAAATATTTCTGCATATTTTTTTTAACCTTCTAAAATAGTCTAGGTATATTGTCATATATTCAATGCTACACAACTAGCTATGTGAAATATTTAATATATTCTTTGTTACTTTAATTTGATGGCTGTTGATACATTTTTTTTAAATAAATGATATTTACCTTTAATTTTACTGTATAACTGAGGTCCTAATTACAATCTTTCATAGAAATACCTTCAAAAGCCAGATATGTTCTCAAAAATGTTTAAATTTTGCATGCAAAGGTAAGTCCAAATGTCTATAAAAAAGAGCCTATTTGCAAATTGGCAAAGAGCAATGAACAGAGCTGCAGAATGCATTCATTTGCTAACTGCCATTGTGTGTGAGAGTTTGTGTGCTTTCCAAAACTTTTCTGACTTGCCAGCCCTATCAGATATGCTTGCTGGAGCTTGGAAAGGAAGCCTACCACATTCTCCATTCTTGGCATAGACATCAAGAAAGTTTTAAGAAATACAATTTCGTCTACTGCTATACAGTTCAAGTTTCAGCAATAGCACGTTCAAGGAGAAACTTAACTTTAGGTTAAATTAATTGATATTTTATATTTATTTGCACTTCAGTATCATTTCAAGAAATTGTATTTCCTCTTTTTGAAAGCATACTTGATAGTTAATATTATTACTGTTTTGTCTTCAAATCATATACTGAATCACATTGAAGACAAACATTACTGTTTTGTCTTCAAATCATATACTGAATCACATTTCCTGTGTTCAAATACCGCACTTTAAAAAAGCAGGTTGCATGGTAGATATGGCATGCAAAACATCTCTTATGCTGAAATTACTAATGAATTACATTATTAATGGATAAAATACAAGTAATTTTAATGTTTCATAATAACATATGCTATTATTCCCGAAGTGACCCAGTGATTCTGAAAAAATTCAGAAAATTCAAATGGCTACTAATCAAATAATATTCAGTTAAATTAATCACATAAAATGTTAGATTAAAATCACAGATAATATATACAATTAAAAATTATAGAACTAATTAACCACTCAATGCCTGTTTGGGATGAGCTACAAAGTAAAATATGTAGACAACAGAAATCTATGATTTTTGAGTGTCAAAAATTGCCTAACATTCTTCTTTCATTAAAGATAAAATGAATTGCATAAAGGAGCTCTGGAGAAGGTCAAAATCATACATTTTGAGGAACTAAAACTAATTTTAACTTAGAGTGATATTATCATCAGCTGGATATTCAAATCTGTATTTCACATAGAAATTTAGATTTTCATTTCTACTTAAGCTTAGATATCAGTCCATTACCTTTAGTAGGAAGGGTCAAATCCATTAACTTGTCCAACTCACATAGAACCATCACATAAAAACTACCATGATAAAATTTTTCTGTATCTTAAAAATTTTAATGCACTAAATGTATAATATAGCCAACTAAGGAATAATCTAGGCCTTTCTGTTTTATCAATAAGTATGAATTTTTGTAATTTATGTTGTATTGCTTAAAATAGAGTGATAGCTAGATTCAATACTAACTTACTAAGAATCTATCTTTTTTATCTACCTACCATCTATCCTTATATTTTCTAGCTTATATAAGTACTACTGTCAGATAATTTTTAACTGTCAGCAACTTTCAGAATTGCCTCTTTTGAAAAGAGTATCTTCACTCAAGACATGCTCCGTTCTCAGGGTGGCCTGCATCCAATGACTGATCTCTGTGAGGAAGAAATTCCTTGCCTCCTTTCCCCAATTTGGGACAACTTTGTATTGTCCCAAATACAGAGGATCATCCCCATTTCAGAGTTCCTTATAGAGGCCTCCATTGGAAATTCTATCTCACAGATCCCAGGAAATCCAACCTGTAACAGGGGCCAAAACTCTTCCGTGTAGAGCCAAACCTAGACCGTAATAATCCTAGTGCATAATAGTAGGTTCTCAATGCTGTTCGCAAGTGATTAGTTAAGAGTTCTACCTACACACCTGAAAGCAAACACACTAGTGCATGATTTCTATTAGTTTTGTTTTTTTTTTGCATGATGTTGGATATACATTGTAAAGCCACCTAAACAGTTAAAGAGACCAAACCAGATTGTTAGGCAATACTGAATAGAGTGACACTGTATTTTTTTCCTGAATAGCAGTGAAATTACTGCCATAAAATGGAAAATACCTTGATGTTTTGATTAATTTTCTTATAAAAATGTGAGTGCATAGATTGTTTTTAGCACATGCTAAAAACCATGTTGATTAATCCTTTTAGAAAGCACTTGAAAATGGCATCGTGACAGGCCAGCGTGCTTTAGAGAAAAAGGCAAATTTATATTTTAGCAACGTTATTTTGTGACTTTTCTCTGAGCACTCAAAATACTGTTTAGCTGAGTCATTAAAGTGGTGGCAAGTTTTCATTATTCTGAAAAGAAGTTCTTCTTTCCAGCGATGTACAGAATTTGCAAACTAAAATACACACGCATTTACAAACTCCAGAGAATTCTAATGAGTACTTAAGAATGCCTCTGACTAGATAATTTTAAATTTTGTACTACAAGTGCTGCAGATATTATTATTGACTAACATGAACTCAACTTATTTTGAACTAGATAAATATATGTTTTACATAAATAATAAATGTGTTCTTACACTCTATGAAACATATGTAGGACCTTAATGTTTTCCATGTCATGCTAGATGCTAGGGATGTAAAAATGAATAGGAGGTAGGACCTGCCTTTAAGAATCTCATCAATCCAGTAGGTGAAATTTAACCAACCAGCATATTGAGACTGGGAGGGACATTCTGCTTGCTATTTCTTCCTTCTCTAGAGTCAAACACAGGTCAGATTACAGTCAGGTATAGATACTCTTTTAGCATAAATGTCATACTAAAGATGATCAGAGGGTTGTTAAACTGGGTGATATAAAAAGCCTCGTTATCTTCATGATAACACACCTAAAGGGCAAATGTATAAGAAGACCCACTTTCCTCTCCCCTCTTTTACTCCAAGGGATTGAAAGAGGGTTGACTTTAAAAGGACACAGCCGGGCTTCCCTGGTGGCGCAGTGGTTGAGAATCTGCCTACTAATGCAAGGGACACGGGTTCGAGCCCTGGTCTGGGAGGATCCCACATGCCATGGAGCAACTAGGCCCGTGAGCCACAACTGCTGAGCCTGCGCGTCTGGAGCCTGTGTTCTGCAACAAGAGAGGCCACGATAGTGAGAGGCCCGCGCACTGAGATGAAGAGTGGCCCCTGCTTGCCACAACTAGAGAAAGCCCTTGCACAGAAACGAAGACCCAACACAGCAAAAAAAAAAAAAAAATTAATTAATTAACTCCTTCCCCCAACATCTTCTTTTAAAAAAATAAAAAATAATAAAAGGACACAGCCAATATAAGAAAAAGTAAAGTGCCTGAGGCCAGGGGTCCAACGGAGATTAATGACCCTAGGAGAGAGGAAAAACAGACGGATGGTCCAAGAAGAAGAATATGCTCAGGGATTCTCCATGGTGTGTTCATAGGAAAAGGTAAAGAACTGAGGTCCTCACCAGGGAGGAATACTGGTGGTAATGATGATAATAGAAAAAGGCAGACAAATCACTGTTCATTATTTCAGTGTTCTCATCGTCTCTTTAATGGATTTTAATACATATCTCAAATTTAAACTAATTTTTTGTTTTATGGTGTTCCAGATTCTGTGGATTTACTTAAAGAAATTCTATCTGGGGCATTAAATGTACTCATCACACACATAATGGTTTAATTGTGGTATCATAAAGCAATTCTATACATTTTATCTAACTGGTTACTATGAGGTGATAAGAGAACACATTAGAAATCAATACATTCAGCTTGAAGATTCTAACCAGGACACTAGAAAGGAAGAAAAACTAGAGCTGGGTTTTCAAAGGGGACTCACTATTTTCTAACTGAACAAGGTAATAAAAGTGTATCTCAGGCAGAAGCTCAAGCATAAACAAGAGAGGTCAGAGAGTGTTTTTCAGAAACACCAACTGTCAGGACTGTAAGGAAAATTTAGTATTCTAGGACATGTAAAGAACAATTTACACACAATTTTAGATAATACTTAACAACAGAATGCCTTTGTAACCCCAGGAAATTACCAGGGAAAAATACATTTTTTAGCTGTTTTGCTCTTGGTTATAATACCTTTCATGTTTCTATTTCTTAACTGGATGTGAAAAACAAAACCAAAATCGAATTAAACTGATAACAGAGGTAGTAAAATTTAGTAGGTAGTATATTAGTTTCTTATTGATACCTGTGAAATAATAGAAAAATATATATTGTTATTTGCCTCCATTCCCTGACAGAGCTCCTAAAACCCTTGTAAATAGGGATGCTAGGAGAACCTTTGTTCTGATATTTAGTCTTTGACCCTGGTTCTTGACACAGAGATCCCAAGACCTTTTTAGTTGTCTCAGTGATAGGAACATCTTTTGTTCTAGTAAGATAACTCTTGGTGCATTTCTGAGTGGGGGCTGGTCACCAGAAAGACCAAGCTATGATAAGAAGTTTTCAGCCCCACCTCCCATTCTCCAGAGAGCAGCTGGAAATGGACTCAATAACCAGTTATATGTACATGATGAAGTCTCCATAAAAGTCCCAATAGTGTGGGGTTTGGAACTTCCATGTAGGTGAACACATCCAGGAAGGATGCCAGAAGGATGGCACAGCCCAGCTCCATGAGAACAGAAGCTCTTGCACTCTGGGCATTTCCAGACCTAGCCCTATGTATTTATTCATCCAGATGTTCACCTGTATCTTTTATCGTACCTTTCATTACATAATAAACTGGTAAACGTAAGTGTTTCCTTGAGCTCTGTGAGCTTTTCTAGAAAATGATTGAGTCCAAGGAAGGAGTTATGAGAACTTCTGATTTGTAGCTGAGTTGGGACAGAAGTTATGGATTACCTGGGACCTACCACATGCGATTGGCATCTGAAGCGGGGGACAGTCTTATGGGACTGAGCCCTTAACCTCTGAGATCTGTACTAACTCTGGTGTCAGAATTGAACTGAATTGTAGTACCCCCAGCGGGTATCACAGAAAATTGCTTGGAGTGGGGAAAAAACCCACACATCTGGTGTCAGAAATATTGTGTGTAGGAGGAAAGGAGAAAAACAGAGTGATTTTCCCTAGAGACTCTCAACAAATTGCCACAAACTTAGTGGCTGACAACAACACAATTCATCTTACAGTTCTAGGTCTCACTGGGCTAAAATCAAAGTGTCAGCAGGACTGAGTTTCTTAGGAAAGAACCTGTTTTCCTGCCTTTCCACCTTCTAGAAACCACCTGTGCTTCGCAGCTTTTACCTCCTTCTTTGAAGCCACCAATGGCCAGTATCAGCCTGACTCTGACCCTTCTACCTCTCTCTTCCATTTTAAAGGATCTTTGTTTTTACACTGGTCCTACTCCTATAATCTAGAATAGTCTCCCTATTTTAAGGTCAGTTGACTGCGGTCTCAATTCTATTTGCTATCTTCATTCTCCTTTGCCGTATTATATAACACAGTCGAGGGTCCCAAAGATTAGGATGTGGACAGCTTTGGTAGTGAGTAGTGGGCGGGGTCGTTGTGTGGATTATTCTGCATGCCACAGTATTCATCTGCATACCTTATTCCAAGCTCAGATTGCTATTTCATTAAGATAAAATTTTTTTGCAACTTATAAATACAATAAGGCTGGTAAACGTGGCATATTGAATATTTTACCCAATCCTTCCCTAAATCTCATGAAATAGCAATGAGACCAAAAAAAAAATAACAAAACAATAAACAACAACAACAGTGACAACAGAAGGTTTAAAGCTGGAAAAAAAACTACAGTTGGTAGATAACTGATTTGGCATACAGAACAAGATAAAACCTGAAGATATAGGAGAAATAACATGCGGAAAATAACATTTGTGTCACAGAACTGAGCAAAGTCTCAGGAGTTAGAAGCAACAAATATTGTTGAAAGCGATTTTTCATTCAGTTAAGTTCAATAATATATAATATTAAAATTCCAAAATAATATTACTAAATCAAGATAAAATCTTATTTCTCTTTTCTGAAAAAAAAATGGAGGTAGGCAGTTCAGAGCTTATGTGGTGCTGTTACACATCCTGATTCCGACTTTCTTGTTCACCATTCCATGTCCTGCTTCCATCCTCAGGTTTCCATCATGAGCTAAGATGACTGCAGGCATCCCAATCATCACAACCTCATAGTACGTGGGAAGACAAAGCAGCAAAAACACGGCAAAAAGACTAGCAGAGTCAGCAATTTTAAAGCAAATGTCTTGAAAATGTCGCATATGTCCACCTGCCTCTCACTGGTAAGACTATAGATAGATAACATTTTTTAAGGGAAAAGATTAGCTTTTCAAGGAAAACTAGAAAATGCAATCTTTAGTCCCAAAATCAATAAGTCCAGTTTATGGCTGTGTAGTAGGGAATTAGTAGTCACTGACACAGAGATATGGGATAGAAACATAAAACTGAAGGGTTAAAACTGTGAATAAGAACCACCTGAACTGAAGATTCCTTCCATTACCTTGTGTACCATACAACTGCCCCTTCTTCCTATGATAGGACTTGAAAAGTTGATTCCATGAAGAGTTTGAAAATCAAATTTTCTGTACATAATGTAGACACTTATCATCTTTTTCTCAGAGATGAGAAGCACTGTGTGCTGTCATGCTAAAACCAGCAGGATTAGGTGAAAGCCTGCAAGGAGGATAGTAAGACCTTTTCCCTGACTCGGTCTCCTTTCCAGGAGAAATGGAAAGCTCTCAAAGAAAACCTTCAGATCCTGACATTAAAGTTTGCTCCCCAAAGAGATTCGCCTCTCCCCAGCCGCATTATCCACTCGTCACAACAAACGACTAAGAAGCCCCTTCCAAATATCCAGAGTTTGGAATGAGTTTTTAGATCCTAATATTATCTGACAGCCAAGGATCATCATCCATCAGGACAAAACCTCTAACAAGAGAGAGAAACAAACAAAATAAAATCCTCAAACTAGTATGAGGCAATAAAAGACATAGTTGAAAAGTTCATGAAACTGAATAATGTGCTTAAAATAGTAGAAGACATTACACCCATGAAATGTGAACTTAATATGGGTGTGTTCAGAAAAAAGCAAATGCAAAAGAAATATATATATATATAATTTTTGTGTTAGTGACATTTACTGAATCTTTATTCGCCATCTCTGTCCCCATAATCGCCATATACTAATACTAATACATCATTTATTCAGCGCCCTATCGAATCATGTGGCTAATATCCTACTCCAAATCCACCAGAATCTCTTGACTGGACAACTCCGATAAAATTGAAGCAAATATACTTCCTTTGGGGAGTCGGGAAGAAATTACAGGGTGGAATATTTGAGCAAAATCTCATGAATAAAATCACACAATTGTTTAGAAAATATATATTTTTAATCTTTAATGAAAAATGAGAAAGTGACAAGATATTAAGGAATTACCAGGTCATAATTTGTGTGAAAGTAAGAACTGAAAACACACGCCATGCATAGAATCTACATTTGCTGTACAGCGTTTTCTGTTCTGATAGAATCTTGGGACCAGAATGACAACTATGAATTCCCCAGGCTTCAGTAGAGAGTATAATAGGAGAGCCAACTCTAACTCAAAAAATATACAACCTCAGTGTAAGTGTGAACTAGAGATCACTCTTAGGGTACAGTAAATAAATTTTCCTTGATATTGTGTTGGGGGAGAGGAGATGAATGATAATATATGATATAACAATTCATTGGTTAAAAAAATCATAATGGAAATTAGAAAATAATTTCAATTGATTGATAATAACCTACATATTATATTTTGAGAGACACACATAAACGGTCAAAAGAAAGACCAAAAAATAGTAAAACATGACACTCAAGAAATTAGAAGAATAGTGATTTCTTTTAAGTTAGGAAATAATACAAATCAGAGCCTATAGAAAAGTGAAGCATATTTTCTGATATATCAGAAATGTAGTTCATTTTAGAAACAAAGTTTTGTTTTGTTAACTCAGTTTATGTAAAACATATGGCGAGACAGCTGTTTTACAAACTCCTTTTTCCTGGAAGACTGAATAAAAGTAGAAAATAATGTACTTTGGGACAAGAGCAAATCCAACAGGGGCAATTTAAAAATATGGCCACACGACTAAAAGCACATCAGGCTAAATCACGTGGAGTTGGGCCAGTGTAGGAGCCTTTTATTTTTTTCCTCCTATTACCCACCCATAAAATATGAACCCAGTACATCAAGTAGCATAATTACATGTAAGTGACTTGTAAATGACTAAATTTTATACCTGAGGCCAGAGCACTGGGGTGGGTGAGGGAAACAGAGTGATAGGCTAGAGGATAAGGAGAGAGGAAAGACAGAGAAATTGTAAAGTGCAAGGCTGCTGCACCCTCCAGAAATGAGGAGTAGTCAGGCCACAGAGTGTAGACCCATAGTCAAGATTAAAGATTATTTTACTATTAGGTTAGTTTATGTGAGCTGAATAAATGGGAGGGATGCTCTCAAATTCCAACCCATTGACACTAAGTGGGTTGTACTAGGAAACTTAAGCCAGAAAGAACTATTTATGCACTCTGATTAAAAGTGACTTGCTAGCACTATGAACACTTTTTGCTTTATAATGGACTTTACTATACATTTCTTCCACAATTAAAGGAGTAGAATTTACACATATAAACCAGTTCTTATTTTCTTATTACAATGCAATCACCGTTAATTCAGGTAGGATTTTACTTAGAATGTCTAAGTAATAGGACAGCTCTCTCTGTAAGAAGACTGACTGCTGGAGTGGATTAAAAGCTTTCAGAGAAATCCTCTACTCATTTATATTAGAGTGGGAGAATCTGATTTTCCTTCCAACAGAAATTGCTATTTTATCCGGTTTGTGTTTCTAAAGGGCATCCTAAAATATCCTTGATTTAATGCTATTCCACTGTTATGAAACATTTATCCAGCTTAATTTTATAGGTTACTTTCTGATCTTCTCAAATATTATTTTCCATTTCAAATTATAACAAAAATTCTTTTAGTAAAATTTTATTATCAGATGATAGTCTATAAACAATGGTATTTTATACAGTTAAACTATGCATCTATTAATTTTCTCTATTTCTTTTAAAAATATTTCTATTTAGAAACTGATTTCATAAAATTATAAAGTCACTTCCTGTTTATTCCTCTTCAAAATTCATATTTTATAATTATTTGAGTGTATTAAATATACTAAAGTCAAGTAATATTAATACCTATGTCATTATTATTATCAGATTTTCTTCTCCAAACCTTCAAACTTAGAAAGAAATAAAAGTTTGGACATAGGACCAGACATAGGACTGCATCAAATAGTTTTACTTGAAGACAATTCATAAGTAAATTGAGATACCAAATAACTCTAAAATGGACATGCAGATAATATAGTTTCTGGCTGTCTTCTGTGTTCTATACATTTTTTAAATAATGCAATATGATGTTTTTAATATAACTAAGATTATTTTCCTTTCCTCTGTTTTGAAGTAGGGGTGGGGTGGGAGGAGCTGGGAACTAAAGAGAATGTAAACACAGCTGACATGCTGAAGGATCTATGAGGAAAAGCCCTGTGCTTCACATCCCAAAATTGAATCCCAGGAGGAAGAGGTAAACCCATCATAAACTCTATCAGAATCCCTGCTGCATTTGGGGAGAGTCCTAGAGCAGGTGGTCCGGGCAGCCCAGGGTGTTCAGGCCTGACAGTGATTTTGTCCTTTGTTTCCACATAGTTTCCCCTTTTGGGGGCAGGAACCCAGTATTCCCAGTCCTAAATTCTTAGTAAATATCCATCAACTGGATGTGTAATGTCTTCATTTTAGACACTCTGAAAGACAGTGGGCCTTGATGAATTATCATTGTAAACAGATGCTAACCTTGATAAAAACTGTTCTTCCACATGTGCTATTCTTACTTGAGTATTTATAGAGCCCCCAGCAGGCCCTATGAAACTCTTAATATGGCCATTGCTTTAGAAATCTGCCCCAATGTGCAGAGAAAGCAGCAGGGGCAACAGTAACCTGTGACCGCCCTGCTTCAGATTTATATCAGTTCTTCAACGTCGGCTACAATTTATTCTGCAGGAACATGGATTATCTCACTCTCCTAAAGACCAACACACTGGTCCAGTACCTTGATGGAATCATCCTCATTTTCCTGACAGAAACACAGACAAGGAAATGACTCATATTTAGTAGATCGTTTAGTAAGATGTATTTGTTAGAGATGGAAAACAGACTCTAGTGGAGACTATATGTCTGATCATGAAGTGAAACGTGACAATGGGACCCCAGCTTTCCACTATGAATTGTGAATAATCTGATCAACCAAGCCATAAATTAGGGCATTCTTAGCATCATTTCCTCATCAAATAGATCTCCTTTATAGAGACCTAGGATAAGCATGTGCTAAAGTCCAAGAAAGTTATATAAACTGCTGCTCACCTTTCCAAAATGGCCATGTTTGCCCTCCTGTCATCCTTCCCTCAACCTACAGTTAGGGTTCCTTGGGAGGGTGTGTTCACTATGATGGTTTAAGATGCAATGTGGGCTTTTTAAAAAAAACTGTGATCCACTATAGCCAGTTAGGTTCAAAGGCTCTGTGAAAGGTAATGTTTTCTCTTGGGCTTGTGGCAAGTCTAGAAAGAAAAGTTACAGAGGAGACCACTACAGTTTTGAAGCAAAGACATGTATTCTCAACGAATTACACGTAGCAAGTGTTTTCGCTTAAGACAAATTTTCCCCTCACTGAAGCTGCCCTGTCCACTACCACTAATGAGTACCCAATATGCTAGAAGCAACAACTAAAATTGATCCTTATCTTAGTTAAAGAAATAAGGGACATGTCTACTGCCTGAAGTAATAGATGAGATGCACAATTAGCAACATGGATGGATCCTAAAAAAAAGAAAGTTCTTACTGAAAGAAGTATAAGATATTTAACAAAAAAATTTTATAGAAATAACAAAAATATGAACCCAAAATGGTAGATCCCCTTTTGCAAGAACATATTGTAATAAAAATACAAGAGAATGGGCTTCCCTGGTGGCGCAGTGGTTGAGAGTCCGCCTGCCGATGTAGGGGACACGGGTTCGTGCCCCAGTCTGGGAAGATCCCACATGCCGCGGAGCGGCTGGGCCTGTGAGCCATGGCTGCTGGGCCTGCGCGTCTGGAGCCTGTGCTCCTCAACAGGAGAGGCCACAACAGTGAGAGGCCCACCTACCACAAAAAAAAAAAAAAAAAAAAAAATACATGAGAATGGTTATTTTTATATGGGGAGAGGATAGTAAGTGATGACTATAAAATTGAATGAATAGAATGAATGAATGCTTGAGTTAATGATTAAAAATCAATCATGGGCTTTGCATAAACTCCAGTGATTAAAAGGTGCTATGAACTTGGACATTCTTCTTAATCTGTGCATCTGATACCTAAGGGAAAAAAATAAGATACATTTTTTTTAATTTGAGAAAAGAGAAGAAGGCCTAGTGTAGCAATAAAATAGTAAATAAGAGGAAAGAGGTAGGATATGGCCTTAGGGAGGATAGTAATGTCCTACTCACGTAGGTCATGGGAACAAATTTGACTTTTATTTTCTGATCTGAATTTCACTGTGATCTACTGGAAGATTTCAAGCATGGGAGGAACATTATCAGACGAAACCTACTGTAAAACACTCTGGTTACTGTGTAAAAATAGACTGCAGGGAAATGAAATTTTAAAAAGACAACAGGTAGGAAGCTTTTAATTCCTCTGATGAGACTGTCATGGTTGGTAACAGGGCTGGAGGACATAGTGTGAAGAGGGTAGAAGTGATCATGTCACGTAACAGACTAAAACATGCCAATTACATCCAATATGCAGTTTTCTGATTGAAGTCCAGAAACTTTGAATGCTATCCTTAGCACTTCAGGGTTTGACTATGCCTACCACATTCCTTCACTTTCTGAAATATTATCCTTCCTGGAAGAGGTGTTGCTTTGCTCATATCTTCATGCCTTTTCACATGCTGCTTCTTTAGCTTGGGAAAAACCTTCCCCCTGTTTTCTTGACTGGGCTGTCTCAGAATCAACGGAAATTCACTTCCTTTGAGATTTCCTTTCAAACTATCTCCATACCATGAGCAGTTTAGATTAGCTTCCGGTCTTAGTACTCCATTGTTAGTACGTGATTTCCTTTATAGTAGCACTTTTGTATTAATGTGGCTTTCATTGTGTGTAATTTTCACTTGTCTGATTTTCTAACTAGACTTTATAATCAGGAAAGATATATTTATATCTTTACAGAGCACCTTAAATATGAAAGCCTTCTAATGAATGTTTGATGATGAATGAATATTCAATCAAAAATAATTACCAAAGACTATTGCCATTTTTCTTTCTTTTTTGTGTGTGTTTTGCTTTAAATCTACATGTCTGTTTTGGGGTTTTTTTCTATAAAGTAGGACAATGTAAATGTGTAAATATGTTCAGATTGTTATGTGATGCTTGTCACAAAAATGGAATATATCAACATGGTCGGCTAAATAAGAAATATATGCAGGTAGTTATGCATTTAGTCTATAAGAATAATACTCATTTACCAGCAGCTATACACATCACACTGCTAAGCACCATACAAGATAAAAAAAATTTCTATACTTACAAAATGGGACAACACTTTGGGATAAATGTAGAATATGAGACACATAAAACAAAACCACAGTGAACACAGAATTATAATAAAACTATAAAAAGATTCCCATGAAAAAGTAGAAATTGAGAAAGAATGCCATGTTTCTTTTTTTTAACTTGTCAATTACCATGTTCTTTATTTTATCAGAAAACAATGAAAAATATCAAGTGCTATATACTAGTTAGGAGAGCACAAGCTGCGATAATAGATATACACTGAGTTTCAGTGATTTAATTCAGGGGATTGTTACTTCTCATTAACCTCAATTCTAATTGGTCCTGAGTGTGAGTGATGGAGTGGGAGTGGGGGTCAGACAGTTCTACCCCATATACACTAAGACCAGATCATCAAATGCTCTGATATTGTCCAGCCACTAGAAAGGGGATGAGATCAAGTGATGGATGGGGTGGGAGGTTTTTAGAGTCAGATCTAGAAGCAGTATGCATATTATCCAAGTCATAGGATGACAGGATTAATGAATTATTCAGTCGCTGCCATAAATATACATTGAGGTGCACTTAATAAAAGTAACTTTAATAAAATGTGGATAAATGAAGGATTTAGTGAATAGTAAAATTCTGGAACAATTTGGGTTTTACCCAACTTATAAAAAATAAGAGAAAGCAACTCTATGAATCAAATATGATGAACCACAAGGAAAATCCTGTCCAAATACATATGAAAACATGCGTGAACAAAAATACACAATAAATAATTGTTAAAGGAAATTACCTCAAATGTTTCATTATATCTGTAATAAAGGATTTTTATAAGTATGATTTGATACGTTTCTGTCTCTGCAGATTTTTTTCTAGTTCTGTCAAATTTGGTGGTGCTCAAACCAAAATTTAAAAGAGATTATAAATTGTTAGTAAACTTCAAATGTCAATTCCATTATATCTACGGTTCCACTTCATCACTCTGATGATACTACAGCATTATATAAAAATGTAACAAAAAGGGATGAAATGATAAATGCAATAATAATTATGAGACACTACTTGAGTTAAGCTATTCAATGTTAAACTGGTTAATGGGCAAATCTCAGATGCTCTGTTCTGTGTTTTCCCCCTTTTTTATCTATTCTATTACATTTTGAGCAAAGATTATTAACTTGCCTTCTAGGTTACTGATTTCTTTTCCTTTGCAGTATCTCGTCTGTTGTTTACACACTAAATGAAAGGTTTTTTTCCAATTACCATATATTTTCTAGCTTTTCTACTTAGTTTTTTTAAATTAATTTTAATTTCTGCTAAAATGATCTATTTGTTCATATATGCTGTCTCTATTTTCCATTGTCTCCTTCAACACTTTTGAATAGTTATTCAAAGTCCCTGTCACATAATTCCAAATCATCAGTTTTTCTGTATTTGTTTCTATTGATCGTTTCCACTCATCCATGGGTTTACTTGCTTCTCTGAATTTCTCATATATTACTTGTACTGTATAGTGCACATTGTGTGTGAAAGATCAGTTGAAGTGGAAGTAAATGCTATTTATGCCTAGAATGTCGCGCATTGGGTCACTACGGCTGCGTCTGATCTGTAGCTCTGAGGTGTCTCGAGTTTCTTGCAGTTTTAGATAGGTTCAGTTGACCACTTGTTTCAGATGTTGGGAGGGTGAGGTGACTTTTCCTTCAGCAGAACACAGAATGTGAACACTGCTGAGACCCAGATATCTTTATGATTACAGTCTAACCAACAGCTTTCCAACTCTTGGGATAGTTATTCTATCTTACAGTTTGCTTTCACATTTTTGTGTTCTGGGGGGTTCTCTTGCTCTGAAATCCTGCCCCTTAGGAGACCACTCTCACCCTGGCTTCTTTGACTCCAGCCTTTGGAGGGCTAGTGCAGTGCCCTCAGTGATGCCTGGACCACTGGAGGTTCCCTGCCATACGTGTGGAGAAGCCCTGAGGTGCTCTTCAGCAAGCTGCTGCGTTGCACTTGGGAAAACCCTTTGCAAACCAGGAAGGTGTAACTCAGTCCTCCTGCCCTGCTTCCAGCTTCTGTTTTGCCTCCCTGGGCACTTGGTGTAAGCCCATGGGACTGTGGGTGGGTGACAGCAGGCTCACTTGGGGCTGAGGATACTTACTTGTCATTTCAGCATGGATATGCATATGCTATCTTCGGTTCATTAAAAGATCACTTTATTTTTCCTTATTTCTCTCTGGTGGGTTTTTCCTTTTAGCATTCAACCAAAGATGAACACAGCCATGGGTCTATTTGTCTTTAATAAGGGATTGTAACTACCTGGAACTTTGTACATGAGATCTTTGGATCCTCAGCACTCTGATGATTTTTAAATACTATAATTTTGTAGCTTATCCTGCTTGTTACATACCCTAAATGGAAGTGGTAGTCCATAGAAGAAGGTTTTTAAGTTTACTTATTCATTATTTATTTCTATTTAAACAAATTGAAGAATATCTACAGACACTTAAAAAAAAATCTCAATCAGAACTTTGCTAAATTAAATGACCTGAAGATATGAAGTTAGCCAAACAGGCCATAAGAACAAAAATGAGAAATTCTGTAAGGATAAACCTCGTGAATTTAGAGATTTTAAAAATTTTAGCCATTTACTTTTAAACTACAAAACCAAACTTACATTTTATCTATCCCTTCATCGTCTACTCAAAGTGGCTATTAGATTGTCTTATTTTGTGAAATATTTGAAATTATCATCTATTCATGGTCAGAAAAAATGTTTATTATACTAGATGACTGGAATTTAAACCTCTATCACCATGCTGATTATGGTTACATCATAAATACAAGATTTAAAATGCAGACTACTAAAGTTTTTAGATCTAAGTAACCAATTTTCTATTTCAGGATAAGAGCCTACCCTTCTAAAATTAACATTAAAATATAATTTTATTCATGTTAATTGATGTGTCAGTAATCACATCTATTGCTTCATCTTTTCCCCAAGCCCTATCATATAAATTAGAACATACACTATAATTTAAAGGAAATGGTGATAGATAATCACCTTAAGTCCTTAGGGTCCAATAGCATTTAATAGCATCCTTTTAAGCTTTTTAAGAGAATGTCAGTCTCAGGTTTATAAAAAATATATAGTAATCTACATTATCATTCTCCAGAATAGACATAAAGAGGAGACCTCTCACCTTAGGGACTGGTTTAAATGAAGCTTAAATCACACCAATTGACTTGAATATTCCCCAGAACATCGTGTCTATTCATATGCAGAATCAGTTAGATTCAGTCCAAGTGTCAGCAGACACGAAAGTGATTTTAAACTAGCTTTTTTTAAATTTAGGTGGGGAGGATATCAAGGACATGACGCTCTTGTGTCATATCACAGGTCATTTGCATAGAATAAATGTGCTTAGATAGGACTGTTCAACCCCAAGATACATCACAGCTCTCTTCACAGGGCTACTCCAACAACTGAGGAAAGGAAAGTTCCCTTAAAAACATAACTGCCAAGTTTAAAAAAAATAAAACTGCAGTAGGGAATTAGCATTCCTAGTGAAAATCAGGGCTACAGTATAGAACTTACAGACTCAAATATTTATTTTATTTTTTAAACGAAAGTTCCTGAAGGAGCATTGAAATATCTGAACATTAACTTCAAAGTCTACAACCTCAAAAGGAAAAGAAAGTGAAAAATTACCCAGGAAAAGCTTAGCTTCTTCATAGTTCCTATAAAAGTTATATAGCATGATAGAAAATGTTTATAAAAATTATACACAATTATTTTAGAAATTTGAAAAATAACAGAGAAGAGCATTCAGGGTTAAAAGTGAAAGTTATTTTTATCTTCATTTCTAAGATAACGTCATTGTTTATATTTTATTTTCTTATAGAGTTTTCTATGTAAAATTTAAATTAATATGATCATATATATCTATATACCTATATTTCTCTCTTTACATACATATCTGATATATATGTATGTACATAATTTTTTATACTTCTTCTTACATGATATAATCTTATATGATTCTATGTCGTTATTTTTCCACAAAGGATTTTATTTGCTACATAATATTTATTCAGTTAATTATACTTTTATTTACTTTTTTTTATTTTGGGATAATTAGGTTATTTACAATTTATTATCTAAATAATAAAAATGCATATTTTGTAAATCTAGTTCACATAAAACAACTGTTTTGTAAAAGGTTTGGTTCTATCTTTATTCTTTCCTTGAGAAATAGTACTGAAAGTAAAGTTATTGAATCAAAGTCAAACATTATAGATATTTTAACATGTATGTTACCCTATACAAATACTTTTCCAGAAAGATGATAGCAATTTACGATCTGATGCAATATGAGGGTGTCTGACTCATTATATTTTAGCATTTTTGTCATCACTTTTTAATACTCACTAGTTTGGTTGTTTTAAAAAAAAGGATATCTCATAAGTTCTTTATTATTATCATTATAATGATGATGGTGATATTTAACAATTTATTTTCATTTCTTAATACTACCTACATTTTTTGTTTGCATGTGCTTCACATGCCCCTAAACTGCTCAAGCAAAAAAAAAAATAACAACACTAAAGTATTAAACTTCTAAGCCCTTCACTACTGAAACATCATTAAAAACCCTATCTACTTAGTATTCTCTTTTCTCATGTTCTTGGTCTTTAATAGATTACAGTTGGTTTATGTGATAAATGAGTATATGTTAATGCAATAAGAAATATACAAGCGCACCTTTGCAACCTGAAAGAAGGGGCCAGGCACCACAAGGATGTCATGCTGGTGCATCTGTCAGAAGAGCTGTGTGTGTGTCCTGCCTGTCCCTGAAGGCTTCCTGGCTTGGGCTTAGTGTAATTTCTTGAGTCTCTGTTTCCTTATAAATGAAATGGTTATATACAATCTATTTTTGTAAGAAGAAAATTGCAATGACTTAGTAAGACTCAAATGTAACAGTTTTTAACAAGTAAAAAGAAAAAAAATCTACCAGTGAATTTTATTTTAGTTACCAGGATCTCTTTGCATTTGTATTCCTCTGTACCTGTAAACCCCTAAACAGTATACAAATGGATGATTCCAATAGTGATTAATGTAGGTCTTTAGAGAGAGCATATTTTGTAGACACTGCCCTCAAATCATAGCACTGAAATAGCTCAAAGATATATATCCTATTGGTTCTGTTTCTCTGGAGAACCCTAATACATAAACAATATATGTACATATGTGAAAGTATGTTTAATGTAGAAATTCAATATTAAGTCACCTTTTGTTCTAATATTATCTGTTATACATCTTAGATAAATCACATAATATTAATTTACCCTAATAATGATGTTTACTGATTTAGAAATTATTGTTGGATGTAGCTTCCATTAAAATCACATTTATCATTTCCATGCAATGACATAAAACAATTTCAGTCATTGCTAAGTACAATTCTCTTTCTGATGATATAATCATAATAGTTACTAATCATTAAAACCACCACTGGGTCTAAAATAAAACACAATGTTTAAATCATGAGAATTTGAATGTTCTGTTTTATAGAATTCATGCCATGCATATTTTCGAAGATGAACCATAACTAAAATTAGGAAATGATCTTTCATTTATCTTATTCACCTATTTATGTGAATATACTATTAAATGACTTCTCATCTCAGTCGTGATTTCATTGTTATTCTCTATTTATCTGAGTGACTTTTGCTTAGGTGACTAAGGAATACTAGAAACTTGATCTTCCATTATAGGCTTCCATTCACAAACCAAGTTCCTAAAATTTATAGATAAGATTAAAAATATGGGGGCTTCCCTGGTGGCGCAGTGGTTGAGAGTCCGCCTGCCGATGCAGGGGACACGGGTTCGTGCCCCGGTCCGGGAAGATCCCACGTGCAGCGGAGCGGCTGGGCCTGTGAGCCATGGCCGCTGAGCCTGCGCGTCCGGAGCCTGTGCTCCGCAACGGGAGAGGCCACAGCAGTGAGAGGCCCGCGTACTGAAAAAAAAAAAAAAAAAAAAAGATTAAAAATATGGGAATACAAAGAATGTAACTAGAGAATATGAGGATCCTAGGAAGATAAAAATCAGACACGATCTTACTGAAGAATGTGACACTCAAATTCCATTTAGGATGTTTTGCTGCAGAAGTGGGACGTGGCCAGAAGGGTAATCTACTTCCAGACAGAGACTCTGGGTCCCCTGAGACCACAGGAACATCAACCTCCAGAGAGGGGCCTCATAACCTATATCCGGGGTCTAGAGCAGCAATACTCCAGGATACGGCAATGTCTAAGATGGACGGGGAGCACCGACAATGTAAACTCTTTCATGACACAGCCAAGCCCTCCATTCTTAACAAAACATCAACTAAAATGCAAATGGTAGAAGTGTTGGCTTTTCCTATTCATATTAAAAATATGTAAGGCAGAAGTTCACAGACTAAAAAAAAATTGTTAATGGCCATACACTTTTGGAAATTAAAGAAAAAGAACATGCATATGCGTAAGAAATATTACTATGTTAAATGTAAGTATTATAAGCTGAGGATAATGCAATTTATTACATTAATAAAACTTGAATAGATACATGAAAAAATCAGAGATCTATATTTTATTATATGTATATAAATCATATATAAATATGTATATATGTATTTAGTAATGATTGGAATGGACAAAGATATAGAGCAAATCACTAAACTGTTACTAAGCTTGAAAGATAATGCCAACAGTTTTTCCCAAGACGTAGCGGCTTGAGGTGGAGAGATTATAAGAAAATTTAACATGTTAGATATTAACAATATAGTTACAGGATCTATATGGCAAGTATCTCAGAGGAACAGAAAAGAGAGCATTCACAGAGGTAATATTTTAAATGAATTAATAAAATAAAATAAATTGAGACTTTTCTAGAATTGAAGATAAACAGAAAGAGACTAAATACAAAGTGAGCTAAGCAGTTTTTTTTTAATTAATAAAAGTATAAACACTGTAGATTTTTTGATGATGGCCATTCTGACTGGTGTGAAGTGATACCTCATTGTAGTTTTGATTTGCGTTATTCTAAAGATTAGTGACGTTCAGCGTCCTTTCATGTATTTGTTGGCAATCTGTATATCTTTGGAGAAATGTCTATTTAGGTCTTTTGCCCATTTTTGGATTAGGTTGCTTGTTTTTTTGATATTGAGCTGCATGAGCTGCTTATAAATTTTGGAGATTAATCCTTTGTCAGTTGCTTCATTTGCAAATATTGTCTCCCATTCTGAGGGTTGTCTTTTTGTCTTGTTTATATTTTCCTTTGCTGTGCAAAAGTTTTTAAGTTTCATTAGGTCCCATTTGTTTATTTTTGTTTTTATTTCCATTTCTCTAGGAGGTGGGTCAAAGAGGATCTTGCTGTGATTTATGTCACAGAGTGTTCTGCCTATGTTTTCCTCTAAGAGTTTGATAGTTTCTGGTCTTACATCTAGGTCTTTAATCCATCTGGAGTTTATTTTTGTGTATGGTGTTAGGGAGTGTTCTAATTTCATTCTTTTACAAAAATCTACAAACAATAAATGCTGGAGAGGGTGTGGAGAAAAGGGAACTCTATTGCACTGTTGGTGGGAATGTAAATTGATACAGCCACTATGGGTAACAGTATGGATGTTCCTTAAAAAACTAAAAATAGAACTACCATACGACCCAGGAATCCCACTACTGGGCATATACCCAGAGAAAACCATAATTCAAAAGGAGTCACGTACCACAATGTTCACTGCAGCTCTATTTACAATAGCCAGGACACAGAAGCAACCTGAGTGTCCATCAACAGATGAATGGATAAAGAAGATGTGGCACATATATACAATGGAATATTAACTCAGCCATAAAAAGAAATGATACCGAGTTATCTGTAGTGAGGTGGATGGACCTAGAGTCTGTCATACAAAGCGAAGTAAGTCAGAAAGAGAAAAACAAATACTGTATGCTAACACAGATATATGGAATCTAAGAAAAAAAAATATTCTGAAGAACCTAGGGGCAGGACAGGAATAAAGACTCAGACATAGATAATGGACTTGAGGACATGGGGAGGGGAAAGGATAAGCTGGGATGAAGTGAGAGAGTGGTATGGACATATATACACTACCAGATGTAAAAAAGATAGCTAGTGGGAAGCAGCCACATAGCACAGGGAGATCAGCTCGGTGCTTTGTGACCACCTAAAGGGGTGGGATAGGGAGGCAGGGAGTGACACGCAAGAGGGAGGAGATATGGGGATATATACATATATGTATGTATATGTATGTACATATATGTATGTGTGTACATATATGTATATACATATATGTATAGCTCATTCACTTTGTTATAAAGCAGAAATTAACACACCATTGTAAAGTAATTATACTCCAATAAAGATGTTTAAAAAAAGTATATACATAAAAAACCTTGCAAAAATTGAAATAGAAATTTTTAACTTTTAAAAAGATAAAGTTATAGGGAAAAAATTCCCAAACCCTAAGCAGAGAGGAGAAATTGAGATATAAATAAGAATCAGAATTATATCAGAGGTCTCATTTGAACACAGATGAAACAAAGATCAACACAGTAAATATATTCAAAGTTATGTTTTAAAAAAAGCAAACAAAAAACATTACACTTACAACACTTTTTTGACCAGACTAACATTCAAGTGTGAAGATAAAAATGCAGGTTAAGACTCAAAAAGTTTATAAATTCCAAACATTTCCTGAAATAATACATTCCAGCAAAAAAAATATATTTCTAAGTGAAATGGAATAGCAGAATACATACAAACTTAGTAAAATTACAATTCTAAATTTAAATTTTGTTAGAAATATAATAGTAAGAAAAAGATTTTTTAAACGATAATGATGATCTCCCATGATCTCTCATCATGGGAGATGAACTTTTGCAGAAGATACAAGAGGAAGTTCTTAAAGCCATCTAAGTTATTGTGTTATTTGGTTGTAAAATACATATATATTAACTCTAATTATTTTTAGGAAACTTAAAACTTTTAGGTAGTTACTAGAATTATATAAATCAAATGCATACCTTTTAAAATATTAGATGAAAAATAGAACAAAGACAATATGATCAATGTCACAAATGATAGGAAAGGGAAAAAACATCAATAAAACAAGACAGAGAAAAAACACTAACTATAATAGCATGCATGTGTCAAATATATATTCATAAACACAATGTCTCTAAAGGCATGCTTAACAGTTTCAATGATGATAATAATACTGAAGGATGAAGTTCACTCTTGGTTTAGCGTGCTAGTCATTTGCCTTCCAAATTATTAAAAGAGCACTATGTCCATCAAATATTGATTATCTGGTCACAAAAATGGTGGCCCTATGAGACTTTTTGTAAACTGTCATACAGCTTCCAAGCCTGCCTCTTTCTAAACACCCCCTTAGAGATCCTGGTGTTCTTTCAGGTGCTCTAATTTTAAAATCGTGGATGTAAAGCACTTTCTTTTCAGATAATATATCAACCTTAGCAGTAGACACTGGTTGAATTAGTACTAGGAACAGTCTAGGAATATGATTACATATATTAGTTTTGTTTCTTCCAGAGATTGTGCATTTATGTCACGGATAAGTTCATCATGCATATTTTGTTTATTTTTTTAAGATGAAGTATGCAAAATGTAAAGAGAGCCTATTGTCTTTTTTACCCTTTTGAGTTTTTAGTTACTTTTGGAAGCAAAACGAGCAATGTGTTGAAAAGAGACAGGGAGGGAATATCAAGGGAATATATCCTGGTAATTACTAACCTCTCAAATCCTCTGTCATGAGAATAATGGTCTGAGTGCCAAAGACAGAGATTTTTGCCTCTGCAGTTATAGCTATCTCTTTTCTTTCATTTAAAAAAAATTGCATATAACTTATTTTATTACTTTTCTCTTTTGAGTAAGTGGCTCAGATATTGTTGGCTAGTAAGTCCTGAAAAAATATGTTTCCTTCTCTAAAACACTGTCCAAATATCTGCCTGCACACTTTGGGCTGCCAGAGCTAGCAGAGGTCTGGGGATGCTTCAGTGTAAAACCCTTCAGGTCAATTTCATAGACTGACTTCTACATGTCACTCATCATGGTGTTTAACAAATTTTCTTTATATGTGAGTCTCCGTGTTAATAGTAGCTTCTATGAGGGACAAGATATGTTTGTGTTTTTTTAAATTTTCTTATTTTATTTATTTAACTTTTTATTTTGTATTGGAGTATAGTTGATTACCAATGTGTTAGTTTCAGGTGTACAGCAAAGTGATTCAGTTATACATATGCATGTATCTATTCTTTTTTTTTTTTTTTTTTTTTTTTAAATAAAGGTGTCAGCAGGGCTGTATCCCTTTCTGGTAGCTCTGGGGAAGAATACGTTTCCTTGCCTTTTTCATAAGCCCTGCCTTCCGTGGCTCTTAGCCTCATTCTCTCATCTTCAAAGGCACCAATGTTGCATCTCTCTGTGCCTTTATTCAGTAGTCAGGACTTCCTCTGACCACAGCCGGGAAATGTTCTCTCTGATTTTTTAAAAAATTAATTAATTAATTAATTTATTTACTTTGGGCTGTGTTGGGTCTTCATTTCTGTGCGAGGGCTTTGTCTAGTTGTGGCAAGTGGGGGCCGCTCTTCATCGCAGTGTGCGGGCCTCTCACTATCGCAGCCTCTCTTGTTGCGGAGCATAGGCTCCAGACGCGCAGGCTCAGTTAGTTGTGGCTCACAGGCTTAGTTGCTCTGCGGTATGTGGGATCCTCCCATACCAGGGCTCGAACCTGTGTCCCCTGCATTAACAGGCAGATTCTCAACCACTGCGCCACCAGGGAAACCCCATGTATCTATTCTTTTTCAAATTATTTTCCCATTTAGGTTGTTACATAACATTGAATGGAGTTTCCTATGCTATACAGTAGGTCCTTGTGGGTTATCCATTTTAAATATAGCAGTGTGTACATGTCAGTATGCTTTAATATTTTTTTGCCGACATCCTGGGATGTAACAGGCATTTAACATATGGAAGATACTCATATAACATCATTAAATTCATTAATTCAAATGCACTTCTCTCAAAGGCTTATTTTATCTTTTCTTGATTGGAATGTTCACCAAAGAATTCTGGGTGAGAAAGGCCCTCTAATCTAGAACTCCCATTTCAGAGGTAAGTAGATTAAAACCCACAGGTAAGTATAGGTTAGTTTCTTGTGGCTGCAAATTACCACAAACTTGGGGGCTTAAAATATCAGAAATTTATTCTTTTATGGTTCTAGAGCCCAGAAGTTTGAAATCAGGATACCTGGGCTGGAATCAAGGTGTTGAGAGAGCCACTCTCCCTCCAGAGGCTCAAGATGAGTATCGCTTCTTGTTTCTTCAGCTTTGATGGCTGCTGGCTATCTTTTAGCTAATGGCCAGGTCACTCCAATTCATGCCTCCTTGGTCACACTGCTTTCTTTTCTAGTTTTCAACATGTTCCCAAAATCCTTCTGAGCCCTTACCATAAACACCTTTATTATTCATATTTCTACCAACAGTCCATGGAAGGCAATCTAGGATTTTTCTATCATGCACCTTCAAATTTTCCAGCTTGTACCCATTACCTAATTCCAAAGCCACTTCCACATTTTTAGGTATTTGTTATAGCAGCATCCCATTTCCTAGTACCATATTTCTTTGCAAAAATATGTTTTACAAAGAATGGTGCATTACCTCAGGAAATGTCTTTGCTGCAAAACTACATTTCTTCTGTAAGAAAAAGGGACAGAATTAAAGTGAATTCTCCTTACCCTGTATGTTGTTCTAAATTTTTAAGATTATTACTTCCTGGAAGTTACATTGGAAAAAAAACTATAATTGAGGACATGGACTAAAAAATTTTGCATATTTGTAAATAATATATGAATATTTCAATTTTTAAAAATACTTAAATTTTACCAGGATGTATTTTCTCATGAGTTAAATGGAGAGTTATCATTTCTATCTATGAGAGGCTGACTTTGTTGGGCTAAGATTAGATGTGAGCATAGAGGGAAAATATATACACTGAGTGATTAGTAAAAACAAATTTAAGACACAAAGAAGAATATGTTGAGTTTATTACCTCAATGTGTCTATTTTGTTTTCATTTTCAACTATTAATTTAAGCTACATATGGTAAAAAGGCATATTTGAAGTATGAAGGAAATTCACATGTCCACCAAGGACCACTTGAGGAAATTGGACAAAAGACTGATGTTAGTTGGTTAGTTGCTTTAAGAAGAGAAGCAGTAGAAAAGGGCTGATGTGAGTAAGCTATTTTCAGTAATAAGTCCCACCACATCTTTGTCTTTAATATAAATGTACTTTTACATATTTAATATTCATTCCTATTCAAATAAAAGCTAAGTTTGCTATTGTAGCAGTTCCTATGTATAAGAAAGTTGTATATATAGGAAACATCTCAAACAAATTGATAAAGAAAGCACTTTCAGAATGGGGGTATGAGTAGCTCTGTAGACCCCCTTCCCAGCGAAACAGCCATAACATGCAAATTATTGTAAAAACGACCATTTGAAGTCTCTGGAAATTGTTTTCAGGGCATAATGCAAGTGTAGAAACATTTACTCAAGAAAATCTATTAAATATCCATAAGAACAGTGAGAGTCAGTGACACTGAAACCAAACCAGCTCCTTCCACCACCTCTCCCACTCACCTCTGAGTGTCAGAAGCTCTACTACAGGTGAATATAACCAAGAGAAGAGGGGACCTCTCTTACCTAACCTTCTAGTTTAAGGCTATTCCAGGAGGAGCAGGCTACCAGCATTTCTCATCTACCCCAACTCCATCTGGCAAAAATGCTGTTTTAGGCAAGAGGAGGCAAGAGGTCTAGGGACAGTTCTTCCATCCAGCACTCACTTGTAGTGTGGAGGCTCTGCCCAGACACCGAAGACTGAGAATACTGAGCACCAACCATCCTTACCCAGATGACCTTTACATCAGATGTTCCACACTGGAAGAGAAATGGCAAAAAGCCCAGAGACTACAAAACTGCCCAGACCTCTGTTCATAAAGCAGGAATGACACTCTGAGAGAAGCAGATTGCTGTCCTCACACCCATTTCCAAAACCGTGGCACAGAGGTCCTGCCAGGACCAGAGACAGTTTTTAAAAACAGAGACTTCTGTAGCTCTATAGCAAGTAGCTGAAAATTAGTGGAGCCTAATAGCTGTGTGTGAAACCATAGGAAGAAGGAAGATTAACAGAGAGGTCAGGGACAGAGATAGTCAAAGAGAACCCTGTTAAAAACACCATCATCCCTGGGATTCAGGGTAATTGATGCATACCCAAGGCTGCACTCTTTGGAAATCAACATTAGAGACTTCAAGTCTGCATGGGAAATAGACTTCACTGGAAGGGTCTAGATAAGTTACTAAGCAGATAAACAAGAAAACAAGCAAAAAACAAGTAGTCATGGGGCAGGAGGGATCAGAACACAGTACTGCTTCAAAACATTAGCTGATGTGTCTTGTTTTCAACAACAACAAATGTGAGACATGCAAAGGAACAGGGAAAGAAACAGAAAATGGGATTCATTTACAGGAAGAAAAGCAGGCAATAGAAATTGCCTGTAAGGGGCTTCCCTGGTGGTGCAGTGGTTGAGAGTCCACCTGCCGATGCAGGGGATGTGGTTTCGTGCCCCGGTCCAGGAAGATTCCACATGCCGCGGAGCGGCTGGGCCTGTGAACCATGGCCACTGAGCCTGCACGTCTGGAGCCTGTGCTCCGCAATGGGAGAGGCCACAACAGTGAGAGGCCCGCGTACCACAAAAAAGTAATTGCCTGTAAGAAGGCTCAGATTTCAGAGTTAGCAACTATCCAAATATATTCAAAAAATATAAAGTCAAAAAGAAAGGAAAGCAAGATATGATAATCATATCTTACTGAATAGAGAATATGAAGATAAAATAATTAAATATATCTCCAAATGGAAATTGGGGAAATGAAAAGTGTAGTAACTGAAATGAAAATTTCACTAGAGAGGCTCAAATATAGACTTAACCTGCAGAGAAAGAATCAGTGACCTTGAAAATAGATTGACAGTAATTACTCAATCTGAGGAATGAACAGGAATCAGAAAAAAGAAAAGAATCAGAGAATAGTGGTACACCATAAAATGTATAAATTTACACGTAATGTGAGAACCTGAAGGAGAGAGACAAAAAGGCACAGAAAAATGTGCAGATACATGATTGCTTAAACTCCTATTTGATGAAAAAATTAATTTACTCATTCAAGAAACTTGATGAACTCAAGAGATGATAAATTAAAAGATGCACATTCTGACACCTCATAGTCAAAATACTGAAAGCCAGAAACAAAAGGAAAATCTTTAAAGGACCAAGAGCAAAATGACTCATCATATGTGAGGAAACTCTAAGAATGTTAACAGTTAACTTTTTATAATACAGTGGAGGTAAGAAGACAGTAAGACGGCATATTCAAAGTACTGACAGAAAAAACAAACAAACAACTCAACTGAAAATCTAATATCTAGCAAAAATTCTTTCAAAAATGAAAGTGAAATAAAAACATTCACATATCAACAAAAACTGAGAGAAAGTGTTGCTGGTAAACCTACATTACAATAAAATGTTCAAGGAAATTCTTCAAGCTGAAAGTTTGTGAAACCAGAGAGTAATTCTAAGATACATTAAAACAAAAAGAACCAAGAAATTAATTATGCAAGTATTGACAAAAGACAGTATGATTGCATATTTCTTTCTTTTCCTAACTTAATACCTATTGCAAAAAAACCCAGTATGTGTACAATTGTTAGTGATATAAAATATAAATTTGCAATGTATTTGACAATAATAAGACAAAAGAGGTAGGTAGGAATAAGCTGTATTGGAGTAGTCAAATAACACCAGATGGTAACTTGGATCAACAGGAAGAAATGGAAAAAACAAAACAAAACAGAACAGAAAAGATAGCTAAGAAATGGTAAATATAACATTCTATAAATATATACTAATATATATTAGTATATATGTCATGTAATATATATATACTCCTATCTTCTTTCAAGTTCTTTAAGTGAATTATAATCCTATAAAGTAACATTTATAACAATGTATGTTAGGGAATATAACATATATAGATTTATATGTATAACAATAGTAGCATGTAAAAGAAAGAGGGGGTAAAGCTATATAACCAAAACCTTTCTATAGTTCACTGGAATTAAATTACTGTAAATCTCAAGTGGATTTTGATATGATTTATATTGTGAGCTGTAGGATAATCATTAAAAAAACACTCAAAGTATATAGATAAAAATCATTAAAGGAATGAAAATGTTACACTAGAAAGTATCTACTTAGTGCAAAAGAAAGCAGTAAAAGAGTCACAGAGGAATAAAAAAATGTAAGATATAGAAAACAAAACATAATGTGGCTGACATGAATTCAACTATAACAATAAAAATACTAAATGTAATTTCACTGGACAATTCAAATTTATCTAAAGATCTAATGCAATATCTGTCAAAATACCAGCTACTTCTTTTCCAGAAATTGATAAACTGATTCTAAAATTCATATGGAAATAGAAAGTCACACTATGAATAGCCTAAACAATCACAGCAAAGAACAAATGTAGGAGGATTTACAGGGACCAATTAAAAAACTTACTACAAAGCAATAGCAATCAATACAGTATGATAATAGCAAGAAAATAGAAAAACAGATCAATGGAATAGCATTGAGAGTCCAGATATAAACTTCTATATTTATGGTTAATTAATTTTTGACAAGGGTACCAAGACAATTCTACGCGGAGAGAATAGTTTTGTCAACAATTGGTGTTGGAACAACTAGATTTCCATAGGCAAAAGAAAGAAGTTGGACCCCCTTCCTCACCATAAATAAACATTAACTCAAAAGGAATTGTATATCTAAGTGTATAAACTAAAATTATAACTCTCTTAGAAGAAAACATAAGATTAAATCTTGTGAATTTGATTTAGGCAAAAATCTTCTTAGATAGGACACCAAAAGCACAATCGATTTAAAACAAATAAATCGGACTTAATCATAGTTTATCACTTTTGAGCTTAAAGAATACCTCAAGAAAGGGTAAAGGTCAGAGGGAGACCTTCAAGATGGTGGAGGAGTGAGAAGTGGAGATGGCCTTCCTCCCCACACATAATCAGAAATACATCTACATGTGTAACAACTCCTACAAACACCTACTGAATACTGGCAGAAGAACTCAGACTTCTCACAGGGCAAGAAACTCCCCACGTACCTGGGTAGAGCAAAAGAAAAAAGGAAAAACAGAGACAAAGAATAGGGACGGGACCTGCACCAGCGGGAGGGAGCTGTGAAGGAGGAAAGGTTTCCACACACTGGAAGCCCCTTCGGGGGCAGAGACTGTGGGTGGCGGAGCGGGGAGCTTCAGAGCCACAGAGGAGAGCATAGCAACAGGGGTGCGGAGGGCAAAGCGGAGAGATTCCTGCACAGAGGATCAGGGCCGACTGGCACTCACCAGCCCGAGAGGCTTGTCTGCTCACCCGCGGGGGCGGGCAGGGATGGGTGCTGAGGCTCCGGCTTTGGTCAGAGCGCAGGGAGAGGACTGGGGTTGGCGGCGTGAACACAGCCTGCAGTGGTTAGTGTGCCACAGCTAGCCGGGAGGGAGTCCGGGGAAAACTCTGGACCTGCCGAAGAGGCAAGAGACCATGGTTTTGGGGTGTGGGAGGAGAAGGGATTAAGAGCACTGACTAAACAAGCTCCAGAGATGGGCCCGAGCCACCGCTATGAGCGCCGACCCCAGAGACAGGCATGAGACTCTAACGCTGCTGCTGCCGCCACCAAGAAGCCTGTGTGTGAGCACAGGTCACTATCCACACCATCCTACCCGGCAGGCTGTGCAGCCCGCCACTGCCAGGGTCCCGTGATCCAGGGACAACTTCCCTGGGAGAATGCACAGCGCGCCTCAAGCTGTTGCAAAGTTCCACTGGCCTCTACCGCTGCAGGCTCGTCCCGCATTCCGTACGCCTCCCTCCCCTCGGCCTGAGTGCGCCAGAGCCCCCTAATCAGCTGCTAATTTAACCCCCTCCTGTCTGGGAGGGGAAGAGATGCGCTCAGGTGACCTACACGCAGAGGCGGGGAAAAATCCAAAGGTGAACCCCAAGAGCTGTGCAAACAAAGAAGAGGAAGGGAAATCTCTCCCAGCAGCCTCAGAGCAGCGGATTAAATCTCCACAATCAACTTGATGTACCCTGCATGTGTGGAATACCTGAATAGACAACGAATTATCCCAAAATTGAAGCAGTGGACTTTGGGAGCAATGATATATATACTTTTTTCCTTTTTCTCCTTTTGTGAGGATGTATGTGCATGCTTCTTTCTGTGACTTAGTCTGTATAGCTTTGCTTTTATCATTTGTCTTAGGGTTCTGTCTGTCCTTTTTTTTTTCTTTTTAGTATAGTTTTTAGCATTTGTTATCATTGGCAGGTTTGTTTTTTGCTTTGTTTTCTCTCTTTCTTTATTTTATTACTTGTTATTTTTTTATTTTAATAATTATTTTTTATTTTAATAAGCTGATTATTTTATTTATTATTTTTCTTTTTTTTCTCCATTTTCTTCTGAGCAGTGTGGCTGACAGGGTCTTAGTGCTTCGGCTGGGTATCAGGCCTGTGCCTCTGAGGTGGGAGAGCCGAGATCAGGACATTGGTCCACCAGAGACCTCCCAGCTCCACGCACTATCAAACAACAAAAGCTCTCCCAGAGATCCCCATCTCAACACGCTAAGACCCAACTCCACTCAATGAACAGCAAGCTACAGTGCTGGACACCTTATGCCAAACAAATAGCAAGGACAGGAAAACAACCCCACCCATTAGCAGAGAGGCTGCCTAGTATCATAATAAGGTCACAGACACCCCAAAAAACAACAGCAGACGTGGTCCTCCCCACCAGAAAGACAACATACAGCCTCATCCCCCAGAACACAGGCACTAGTCCCCTCCAACAAAAAGCCTACACAACCCACTGAACCAACCTTAGCCACTGGGGGCAGACACCAAAAACAGCGGGAACTACAAACATGCAGCCTGTGAAAAGGAGACACCAAATACAGTAAGTTAAGCAAAATAAGAAGACAGACAAACACATAGCATATGAAGGAGCAAGGCAAAAACCCAATAGACCTAACAAATGAAGAGGAAATAGGCAGTCTACCTGAAAAACAATTCAGAGTAATGTTAGTAAAGGTGATCCAGAATCTTGGAAATAGAATGGAGGAAATACACAAACGTTTAATAAGGACCCAGAAGAACTAAAGAGCAAACAAACAATAATGAACAACACAATAAATGAAATTAAAAATTCTCTAGAAGGAATCAATAGCAGTATAACTGAGGCAAAGAACAGATAAGTGACCTGTAAGACAAAATAGTGAAATAACTACTGCAGAGCAGAATAAAGAAAAAAGAATGAAAAGAATTGAGGACAGTCTCAGAGACCTCTGGGACAACATTAAACCTACCAACATTCGAATTATAGGGGTCCCAGAAGAAGAAGAGAAAAAGTAGGCTCTGAGAAAATATTTGAATAGGTTATAGTTGAAAACTTCCCTAATATGGGAAAGGAAATAATTAAACAAATCCAGGAAGCACAGAGAGTCCCATACAGGATAAACCCAAGAAGAAACACACCAAGACACATATTAATCAAACTATCAAAAATTAAATACAAAGCAAAATTATTAAAAGCAGTAAGGGAAAAACAACAAATAACATACAGGGGAATCCCCATAAGGTTAACAGCTGATCTTTCAGCAGAAACACTGCAAGCTAGGAGGGAGGACACATTTAAAGCGATGAGAAGGAAAAACCTACCACCAAGATCACTCTATCCAGCAAGGATCTCATTCAGATTTGATGGAGAAATTAAAACCTTTACAGACAAGCAAAAGCTAAGAGAATTCAGCACCACCAAACCAGCTTGACAACAAGTGCTAAAGGAACTTCTCTAGGCAGGAAACACAAGAGAAGGAAACGACCTACAATAACAAACCCAAAACAGTTAAGAAAATAGTAATAGGAATGGACAAATTGATAATTACCTTAAATGTAAATGGATTAAATGCTCTGGCCAAAAGACATAGACTGGATGAATGGACACAAAAAAAAGACCCGTATATATGCTGTCTACAGGAGACCCACTTCAGACCTAGGGATACATACAGACTGAAAGTGAGGGGATGGAAAAAGATATTCTATGCAAATGGAAATCAAAAGAAAGCTGGAGTAGCAATTCTCATATCAGACAAAATAGACTGTAAAATAAAGACTATTACAAGAGACAAATAAGGACACTATAGAATCATCAAGGGATCAATCCAAGAAGAAGATGTAACAATTGTAAATATTTATGCACCCAATATAGGAACACCTCAATGCATAACGCAAATGCTAACAGCCATAAAAGGGGAAATCGACAGTAACCCAATCATAGTTGGGGACTTTAACACCCCACTTTCACCAATGGACAGAGCATCCAAAATGAAAATAAATAGGAAACAAAAGCTTTAAATGTTACATTAAACAAGATGGACTTCCTTGATATTTATAGAACATTCCATCCAAAAACAACAGAATACACTTTCTACTCAAGTGCTCATGCAACATTCTCCAGGATAGATCATATCTTGGGTCACAAATAAAGCCTTGGTAAATTTAAGAAAATTGAAATCATATCAAGTATCTTTTCCGATCACAATGCTATGAGACTAGATATCAATTACCAGAAAAAATCTGTAAAAAATACAAACACATGGAGGCTAAACAATACACTACTTTATAATCAAGAGATCACTGAAGAAATCAAAGAGGAAATCAAAAAATACCTAGAAACAAATGACAATGAAAACACAGTGACCCAAAACTATGGGATGCATCAAAAGCAGTTATAAGAGGGAAGATTATAGCAATACAATCTTATCTCAAGAAACAAGAAACATCTCAAATAAACAACCTAACCTTACATCTCAAGCAGTTAGATAACAAAGAACAAAAAAAGCTCTGAAGTTAATAGAAGGAAAGAAATCATAAAGATCAGATTCGAAATAAATGAAAAAGAAATGAAGGAAACAATAACAAAGATCAATAAAACTAAAAGCTGTTTCTTGGAGAAGATAAAGAAAAGTGATAAACAATTAGCCAGACTCTCATCAAGAAAAAGAGGGAGAAGGCTCAAGCCAATAGAATTAGAAATGAAAAAGGAAAGTTAACAAGTGACACTGCATAAATACAAAGAATTATGACAGAGTACTACAAGCATCTTTATGCCAATAAAATGGAAAACCTGGAAGAAATGGACAAATTCTTAGAAAAGCACAGCCTTCTGAGACTGAATCAGGAAGAAATAGAAAGTAGAAACAGACCAATAACAAGCACTGAAATTGAGACCTTGAATAAAAATCTTCCAACAAACAAAAGGCCAGGACCAGATGGCTTCACAGGAGAATTCTAACAAACATTTAGAGAAGAGCTAACACCCATCCTTCTCAAACTCTTCTACAATATAGCAGAGGGAGGAACACTCCCAAACTCATTCTATGAGGCCACCATCACAATGATACCAAATCAGACAAGGATGTCACAAAGAAAGAAAACTACAGGCCAATATTACTGATGAACATAGATGCAAAAATCCTCAACAAAATACTAGCAAACAGAATCCAACAGTACATTAAAAGGATCATACACCACGATCAAGTGGAATTTATTCCAGGAATGCAAGGATTCTTCAATATATGCAAATCAATCAATGTGATACACCATATTAACAAATTGAGGGAGAAAAACCATATGATCATCTCAATAGATGCAGAAAGAGCTTTTGACAAAGTTCAACAGCCATGTATGATAAAATCTCTTCAGAAAGTAGGCATAGAGGGAACTTACCTCAACATAATAAAGGCCATATATGACAAACACACAGCCAACATCATGCTCAATGGTGAAAAACTGAAACCATTTCCTCTAAGATCAGGAAAAAGACAAAGTTGCCCATTCTCACCACTATTATTCAGCCTAGTTTTGGAAGTTTTAGCCAGAGCAATCAGAGAAGAAAAAGAAATAAAAGGAATCCAAATCAGAAAAGAGGAAGTAAACTGTCACTGTTTGCAGATGACATGATACTATACATAGAGAATCATAAACATGCTACCAGAAAATGACTAGAGCTAATCAATGAATTTGGTAACACAGCAGGATAAAAAATTAATGCACAGAAATCTCTTCAATTCCTATACACTAATGATGAACAATCTGAAAGATAAATTAAGGAAACACTCCCATTTACCACTACAACAAAAAGAATAAAATTCCTAGGAATAAACCTACCTAAGGAGACAAAAACCTGTATGCAGAAAACTATAAGACACTGATTAAAGAAATTAAAGATGATACAAACAGATGGAGAGATATACCATGTTCTTGGATTAGAAGAATCAACATTGTGGAAATGACTATACTACCCAAAGCAATCTACAGTTTCATTGCAATTCCTATCAAACTACCAATAGCATTTTTCACAGAACTAGAACCAAAAATTTCACAATTTGTATGGAAACACAAAGGACCCTGAATAGCGAAAGCAATCTTGAGAAAGAAAAACAGAGCTGGAGGAATCAGGCTCCCTGACTTCAGACTATACTACAAACCTACAGTAATCAAGACAGTATGGTACTGGCACAAAAACAGAAATAAAGACCAATGGAACAGGATAGACAGCCCAGAGAAAAACCCACGAACATATGGTCACCTTATTTTTGATAAAGGAGGAAAGAATATACAATGGAGAAAAGACAGCCTCTTCAATAAGTGGTCCTGGGAAAACTGGACAGCTACGTGTAAAAGAATGAAATCAGAACACTCCCTAACACCATACACAAAAATAAACTCCAAATGGATTAAAGACCTAAATTAAGGCCAGACACTGTCAAACTCTTAGAGGAAAACAGAGGCAGAACACTCTATGACATATATCACAGCAAGATCCTTTTTGACCCACCTCTTAGAGAAATGGAAAGAAAAACAAAATAAACAAATAGGGACTAATGAAACTTAAAAGATTTTGCACAGCAAAGGAAAACATAAACAAGACGAAAAGACAACCCTCAGAATGGGAGACAATATTTGCAAATGAAGCAGCTAACAAAGAATTAATCTCCAAAATATACAAGCAGCTCATGCAGCTCAATATCAAAAAAACAAACAACCCAATCCAAAAATGGGCAGAAGCCCTAAATAGACATTTATCCATAGGAGATATACAGATTGCCATCAAACACATGAAAGGATGCTCAACATCACTAATCATTAGAGAAATGCAAATCAAAACTACAATGAGGTATCACCTCACACCAGTCAGAATGGCCATCATCAAAAAATCTACAAACAGTAAATGCTGGCGAGGGTGTAGAGAAAAGGGATCCCTCTTGCACTGTCTTTGGGAATGTAAATTGATACAGCCACTATGGAGAACAGTATGGAGGTTCCTTAAAAAACTAAAAATAGAACCACCATACAACCCAGCAATCCCACTACTGGGCATATACCCAGAAAACCATAATTTAAAAAGAGTCATGTACCACAATGTACATTGCAGCTCTATTTACAATAGACAGGACATGGAAGCAATCTAAGTGTCCATTGACAAATGAATGGATAAAGAAGATGTGGCACATATACACAATGGAATATTACTCAGCCATAAGATGTAATGAAATTGAAATATTTATAGTGAGGTGGATGGACCTAGAGTCTGTCATACAGAGTGAAGTAAGTCAGAAAGAGAAAAACAAATACTGTATGCTAACACATATATATGGAGTCTAAAAAGAAAAAGTTTATGAAGAACCTAGGGCCAGGACAGGAATAAAGATGCAGTAGAGAATGGACCTGAGGACACAGGGAGGAGGAAGTGTATGCTGGGACGAAGTGAGGGAGTGGCGTGGACATATATATACAACCAAATGTAAAATAGATAGCTAGTGGGAAGCAGCCGCATAGCACAAGGGAGATTAGCTCGGTGCTTTGTGACCACGTAGGGTGGGATAGGGAGGGTGGGAAGGAGATGCAAGAGGGAGGAGATATGGGGATAAATATATATGTATAGCTGATTCACTTTGTTATAAAGCAGAAACTAACGCACCATTTTAAAATAATTATACTCCAATAATGTTGTTTAAAAAAAAAAGGGCAAAGGTTACCCATAAAATGGAAGAGTGTATTTGAAAATCATCTGACTAGGGAACTATGTTCAGAAAAAAATAAAGAACTCTTAACAATTCAACAAAAAGACAACTCAACTTAAATGAGCAAAGAATATGAATAGACATTTCTGTAAAGCTCTTATACAAATGGCCAAAAGTATGCTTGACATTAGTCAATGTCAAAGTGCAAATCAAAATCATAATTAAATACCACTCCACCACCTCCCCACTAGAATGGCTATAATCAAAAGCATAAAATAACCAGCGTTTGTGAGGATGTGGAGACATTTGAACTCCCATACATTGCTGGTGGAGAAGTAAAATGGCAGAGTCTCTTGTGGAAAACAGTTGGGACTGCCTCCAACAGTCCAACTTTAAGTTCCCATATACCCCAGCAATTCCACTCCAAGGTAAATATCCAAGATAGACAAAAACATGGAAGGTAAACAAAAGCAAACATAAACTCAAAAAATTGTACATAAGCGTTCTTATCAATATTATTCATAACAGTCAAAATTGGAAACAATTCAAATATCCATTAACTGATGCATGGATAAATAAAAAGTGGTATGCCCATACAATAGAATATTATTCAGAGATAAAAATTAATGAAGTATGGGACATAGATAAACCTTGAAAATATTAAGCTTAGGTGAAAAACATAGTCACAAAATTTCAAATGTTGTAGGATTCCATGTACATTAAAAGTCCAAGGGCTTCCCTGGTGGCGCAGTGGTTGAGAGTCGGCCTGCCGATGCAGGGGACACGGGTTCGTGCCCCAGTCCGGGAAGATCCCACATGCCGCGGAGCGGCTGGGCCCGTGAGCCGCGGACGCTGAGCCTGCACGTCCGGAGCCTGTGCTCCGCAACGGGAGAGGCCCCAACAGTGAGAGGCCCGTGTACCGCCAACAAACAAACAAACAAACAAACAAACAAGTCCAAATTAGGCAAATCTGTAAAGAAAGTAGATTAGTGGTTGCCTAAAGCACTGATGGTGGGGAGGATAGGGAATGTCTAATGATTATGAGCTTCCTTTTGGGGATGATGTTTGTATACTCTGTGAATATACTAAACATTTTCCTATTATACACTTGAATTGTATGTTGTATTATATATATCTAATAAAACTTCTAAAAATACTTAGAAACCCAAATTTGTTAAGGAAAAATATCAAATTTTCTTCAATTTTTTTCACCAGTGTGAAGGTTCTTAGAAAAATATTTTTTTAATTCATTGTCATAATAGAGCAAATAGATTACAAATATATACATCACAGTTTCTGTCAGATATTTTTCAGACTGCTGTACTTCAAGGCATTGGATGTAATGTATACATTCCCTTATAAAAATGAGGTTACCTAGATTCATTTTTTCTTCATTCATAGTCAATAATGTTTGAGATCTTCAAAAGTTTATTTCTACACACACGTAAAAACCCATGACTTAAAATGTGCAATTTTTGTTGGTAAATGGGACATTTAGAGATAGAAGATTACCAAATTGGTACCATTATCTAACACAGTCTCAGAGAAAGAAGAGACTATAGAAGCAAAATTATTTTTCCACCCATTGGATTTTGACTGTAATAAAGAGAAAAATCCTCTGTTTTCTTATGCCAAAATGAATATTTCACTGGGCTTGGATTTAGTAGAAAGGAGATTGAGCTGAGGCACCCTGCTGGGCACCCCATGAGTAACTAGCAGTAATTTAACCCTTCGGCTATTGATTAGTAGGAAGGATGACTTAAATATTCACATAAGAAAGTATATGGGTTTTTCTCTGGCTTTCTCTAGGAGAGCAAATATTTTCTTACTTACTAATTAATACATAAACATTCCAAAGAGCATTACATAATGAAATGAAAATTTTTGCAGGAAAAAAACCCTGACTTATGAAGTAGTTACTCTTGTATTTAACTTTCAGAATGCAGTCGTTGGCATGCTTCTAACGCTTATCATTTGGGTCACATATGCTGTTCCCACATGCATAGACCTAACTATGATTGTGCCAACTCTAGCATCACAATTCTCTTTTATACAGTTTTCCTTGGCTTTTGTAGATTTGCTTAAGGCTTTTTACATGGAAGGGATAAATTTTTCAAAAGAGAGGACCTGCCAGAGCATTTTGTACATTGCCAATGACAGCTGCAGGCTTCTGATTTCTAAAGTACCACATTTTAACTCTGTCATAGGAGTGACATGAAACTACTGCACTGAAAAGGAGAATTGGTAAATATAATTTAAAAATATGATATATTTGTAAACAAAACAATTTGCTCAAGCATTGTAAACAGCCAATGCCATTTCATTGGTAAAGAGGTAATTATACGTATATCAATGGCAAAAGGAATGAGAGTATTAATACAAATTGTATTTTAATATCTTGTTTCCCATCCTAATCACTTAAAGAAACTTAGAAATAGAAGAATTGCTTTCATTTTTAAAAACGATTACAATTTATATATGGGCTAACAGTTTAATATACAGAGTTGAGAATCAATTAATGTTTCATAACTGAATTACCAGACTCACGAAGTTCTTCTCAGTGAATACATATACACTTGAGAATTAGTGCTTAAAGGCAAAAAAGTATGTAGTTGTTTAAAGTATCACTCCCTAACTATAATAAACTGAACATATTTAATTTGAAAATATGTTCTTTCCAAATACAATATTATTATTCAGACTTTTTTTCTTAAGGAAAAAATAGTGAAATCTCTTCAGAATGATGTGTCTACTGATAAAATGAAGTTCATATGTAAAGCAATTGTCCAAGGGATAATGGCAAAACAATTTGAAGGAAAGATGCCTGCATTACTCAGATTCTCTCTTTTTCTATTTTTGTCTCTCCATAGGTATATGTATATGCATATATATCTGTGTGTATAAACCTTTATATATTTACACATAATGATCATAAATATAACATGCATATGACAGAATTCAAGATATTATAAATATATATGTACATGGTATTTTATATAATAGAAATTACATAAAATATACTCAAATGTATTATTTTATTAAATATTTTACTTTATGAATATTTATCAGCTATTAGAGTGTGCCTTCTCTATTTTGTTTCTTCTATATAGATCAGGTATACAGATGGCTTTCAAGGGAGACATTAAAGACCTGAGTATCGTATACAAATAATCCTTGTATGTATATATGCACACTTTTTCTAAGTGAAGTTCTATAAATTTCACCAGATTCTTAAAGGTTACACAAAATATACTCAATCATTAGACATAGACTTATTCTATGGGACTTGGTGAAAATATTACTGGAGTTTTGTTTAACAGCATAGGTGTAACCAAGTGGTTGCAAAGGGAAATTTACATAGAGTTTCCTGGATGCCAGTCTATGCAGGTGCTAAAAAGATGCCAGTCGGATATTTTTCATGTTATTTTGCTCTAGCACTATCTTTAGATTTGTTGAACATAACTACACATGAAGGCAGATTGTTTCACTATGTATTGGAACCTCCAGCCAAACTCAATAATACTGACTGTATCTTACCCCCAACAGCAAGTAATCTCAAGACCCTGCTGTTAAAAATTTTATCAATATACTTACTATGTAAGGTGCAGGAACTTTAAGTCATGAGGGAAGGAGGGAGGGGCACAGCAAGAGTGAGGAAGAAGTAGAATCATCAAAAACCAAAAATGGCTGTAAGTCTGCACATTAAAATGTTTTTGACAATGATTATTATACTACCTGGTTTTCATCAAAAACACATAAAATTATTAAATAATGCTATAGAATAATGCTGATTAACTATCAGTCATATGTAATATGTATGTATATCTATCTAACATTATTTATATGTATTATATACTATAAATAAATCTATTCATCACCTTAACTTATGAGGTAGGTACTATTATTTTTACTTTACAGATGAAGAGAGTGGGGTTTAGAGAGGTTAGGTGATTTGTTCAAGGCCACACAGTGTTTCTGGCCTTTCACCTTAGACTGTATGACTAAAACATCTCCACTTGTAACATCTGTGTCATTACTGACTCTCAATATTAAACTATCTCAAATTAAAATACTGAACCAGAGTAACAATGTGTATATACTCCATTGCTACTGCAACTCTGTAATTATGACAACCAATTGTTACAGCTATCTGTTCAAAAACTAATAAATATTTCAGCTCTAGAAGAATTAGAGTCAGGAAATGAAATCAGTCCCAGATTCTTTTCTTCTTCATTGAACAAACTTGCACAATGGTTTTGAATTTCACCAACACACACCATTCTGTTTTAGATAGAACTGAAAAGGAAATTAAGCACTCACTGACCTGATCTCCTTTCATACATAAACACAGGTAAAACAAAATATATTTGTCATTTCTTAAGGTAGTAAAGATTTCCATCAGAATCTTATGTTTCAAAAACTACAGTTAATTTATTTATGTAAATTTGAACACACAACATCGTTCTGTTCTTACTCTGGTGGAATGAAAGTCAATTTAATGACCATGAGCTCAACTGCGGGAACATTAAAGAACCTGTTTGACGGTAACCTTCAGTCATATGACTGGTGGTTTTTTATGGTGACAGCATTGGAATTAAAACCTTCAATTAGTTTTCTGAGTGTCCTCAAATAGATGACACGGAGCTCATCTATCTGGAGATGATAGCCAATTTCAATGGCTTACTCTGACATGGATATGCAGGTTCCTTGAACCAACACTGCTCTAGTTTTTTCAGTGTCTCTGTTCTACACAATCAGTAATTAAACTTTGAAAAAAAACAAGGAATCTATCCAAATATCTCAAACATATAAGGTTACTCCAAAAATGCTGTTTTGGGAATGAAAAGTTTGGAAAATGAGATTTTATAGATTTATTAATAACAGATATGCTAAAATGGACTTCTAGGTGTCGTCTGTTTCCTGCAACATACCCATGCATGTACACACATGCTCCCCACTGCTCTTTTTATCCCCTGGGAGCCTATTCCATTTGAATTCTATCCTTGTGGTTTCTGTTAGGTTTCACCGGTCGGAAGATCCCACAAGAGATTGGAGGTGTGTGGACAGTGCAGTAGGGGTATTTGCTAAATTGTGTCCTTCCCTGTCAGGTCACCATGGGTTAGCTGCATCCCTTGATTGAATCATTCTTTTTCTATCCTGGTTCCAGTACTGTTTTTTTTTTTTTCCTTTATCCTTCAGATTCTCTGCAGTTAATAATTCTTGGAAGCTACCTATGAATGCATTTCCTTGCCTTTTAACCACTTTGAATAAGAAGAAGCCAATGATACAAGTTGAGATGTTTCAAAATTTGTATCATGTTGAATGAGTTTCAGTTATCAATAGACATAACTTTTCAGTTTATGTGTATTAAAAATTTAATGGAATGATGAATAATTAAATATGCCAGGCATAGTAGTAGATGATGGGAAGTACAAATTATATATTATGTTTGTATTTTAAGAGCTCACAACCCTTAGACTCTCTTATTACACTGATATTATAAAATTATAGGACATTAAACACTGTGAAACATAAAGCATCTCAGAGAGCATTTAGTCCAATACTGTCCTTTTCTGGATAAGAAAACTAATACCCAGCGAGTTAAATTCCAAGTGAACATTGGTGCTCTTTCCAGTATATAATGTAATATCTACTTTTTTCCCTAGACAATCTCAGTAATTCATGAACTTACAGATCTATATATTTTGTTTCCATTTTCATAATTGCATTGGAATATTCCCTAACAATTCACAAAAATGAAGCTATAATATCCATAAAAGGAACCAAATAAAATGTAGACTATTTCCTTACCCTTCACTATGTAGTCTTTCTCAGAAAAATATAATAATACAGTTGTAATAATACCACCATAAAGACTGATTTTTCAGCAAAAGTATAATTTACATATAGCAAATATAGATATGTATGTACCAAATATCAATATTTAAATTAAAAGTAATGAAATAAAGTGGGAAAATAATATGTGTAACACATGCATTAGGTAATGTCCTAAGGTATAAAATAATAAAGAATCCGTTTAATGAAACACAACAGCAGCCGGTTGAACAGCCTACTGAATTCACAATGACTTCCAGAACTTATAACAACTAGTGTTGAAGAGGATTTCTCAAAAGAAGATATCTTATATGCTGTTGAAGAGTGAGAGAAACAGACACACTTTGTTTATAGCATATTCATATTGCTTTTACTTAGGTTCCAGTAAATGTAAATATTTAAAGACTAGGTGGACACTGCTCCAGAGTTTTATTTGTTTATATTCATAACATAATTAGTAAGCCATGGCCAAGTAAGGTTTTATTGAAAAAAACAAATTTTATGCATTATCTAAAAACCTCAATATTGGATTCTATAATGTCAAGAATAGAAAATTTGTAATATTCTTTAACAGTTTGAAACCCACAAAACTGTTTAATATGTGAAGAAAAGGTCTGCAATTTTAAATGTGAACTTTCTCCAGTAAAGAAATTCCCACATTAAAACCCACTGACCTTCTAAATTTTATTATCCTGTACTTTTAATGCTTCTTAATTTAGTTCAATCTAAATTCATGTTTTAAGGTCTCAAATAGAAAAAAAAAAACCCTATGTGATATCTTTAATCTTAAAAAAAGAATTTATTAGAGGAGGAGTTGTGATGAGAATAGAGGACTTCAAGTCAGGTATTAAAGCAACAAAAAGAGGAAAATCACAGCAAATTGTCATTATTTGGATCACTATTTGTTTTTGCCTCATTGCTATAAAAAGACTGCCTTTCAATTTCTGGTATTTCCAATCAAAAGAGTCACTTTTTTCCTTAAAAATGCTTATTATATAAAACTTAATGGTTCATAGTTCTAACTTTAGTTCAAATTTGGAAGAAATAGGAAATAAAGACCATTCTAGAAATACATAGTTCCAATACACAAGTCTTAAATATGCAGTCAAATGAAATTCAAAGAAATGTACACGTTATGTAACCACTAGCTAGAACAATTGAGAACTTTAGCAGCATCCCAGAAATCTCCCCACTGCCTCTTCTTAGTCATTACCTTCCAAAGGTAAGCACTACTTGACCTCTAATCAACACAGATTAATTTTAATCTGTTTTTGAATCTCATGTGAACAGCATTATGCTATCAATGCTATTTTACATCTGGCTTCTTTCCCTCAGCATTATTTATGTGAGAGGCTTCCATACCACTGCTTATAGCAACATCCTGTATATTTTCAATGCTATATTGTATGAATACACAAAGATGCACTCATCCATCCTACAACTGATGGACATTTGGATTGCTTCCAGTTTGGGGAAACATGGATACTTTTGCTATGAAAATTGATGTACAGCTTCTGGTGAAATTTTTATGCATTTTTTGCTGGATCTATTACTACAAATGGAATTTATATATCTTAGGTTGAGAAATTCAGCTTTATTAGTGACTTTCAAGCAACTTTCCAAGTGGTTGTACTAAGTAGGACTCCTACCTATCAGCACCATTTCAGAGGTCAAGTTCTTTTAAATCTTCTTGAATACATTTAAAAATATATTTTTAAAATTTTAGCCATTACGGACTATCTCGTTTTTTAGATCATTTGTATTTCCCTAATGAGTAATGGAGTTCATAAAATTACCTTATGTTTGTTGCCATTTGGATATCATCTTTCATAAAGTATCTTCTGAAGGTTTTTACCCATTTATAAAAGTAATTTATGGTATTTCTATTAAAATATAGGCTTTATTTTTATTCTTGGATATATGCTTTTTATATAAGTTTTATTGAGATATAATTCACATACTTATAAAACACACATTTAAACTGTACAATTCAACGGTTATTAGTATATTAGAAGAATTGTGCAAACATGGCTGTAATCAATTTTAGAACATATTTATCATCCTAAAGAGAACTCCAAAGCAGTCACGCCTCCCACTTTCTCTCAATGCCCACTCCTCAGCCCTCCACGACAACTAATCTAGTTTATGTCTCTATAGATTTGCCTATTCTGGGTATTTCCTACATGCAAATTCATATATGTTCTTTTGTAATGAATTCCTACCATATATGGTCTTTTGTGACCTCTCTTGTGCCTTCTTTCACTTAGCACGTTCAAGTCCATTCAGGTTGCAGCTTGTCTCGGTACTTGATTGTTTTTGATTGCTAAATAATATTCCACTGTACGAATATATCACTTTTTATTTATACATTTATTAGTTGACTGATTTTTACGTATGTTCAAAGTTTTGACTTTTAGGAATATTGCTGCTATAAACATTCTTGTACAATTTTTTGGTATATGTTTATTTTCATTTATGTTGGTTATATACGTAGGATAGCAATGGCTGGATCAGATGGTAACACTGTTCAGCGTCTGAGCAACTGCCTGACTGTTTCCCAGAGGCTACACCATTTACATTCCCACCAGCAGTGCATGAGTGTTTCAGTGTATCCACCCTACCTGTCTTTTCACTACCTGTCTTCTTCATTTATTGATGTCCTAATTATGTGAGTGGTGTTTCCTTGTAGTTTTGCAATTCCCTAAATAGCTAATGAAGGTGAGCATATTTTTATGTGATTATCATCCATTTGTATGTCTTCTTTGGAAAACTGTCTAGTTAGATCCTTTGCCCATTTTTAAATCTTTTTTTTTAATTGAGTAGTAAGAGTTCTTTATATATTTTAGATAAAAGTCCCCTATCAAATATATGATTGCAAATATTTTTTCTTATTCTGTGTGTTGTGCCCCTCTAGTGAATTTTTCATTTCAGTTATTGTATATTTCAATCTCAGAATTTCCATTTGATTCTTTTTTATAATTTCTACTTTTTAGTGATATTCTTTATTTGATGGGTTGTTATCATACATACTTTTTAAATTCTTTAAGCATGATTTCATTGTTTCTTTAAAGATATTTACAATGGCTACTTTGAAGACTTTCTCTGGTAAGTGTATACCTTGTTTTTCTTGCAGACAATTTCTACTGTCTGTTTTATTCCCCCATTATGTGTCACACTTTTCGTACTTTTTTATTTTTCAGTTCTCATAGTTTTTTGTTGAAAACTGAACATTTTAGGTGACATAATTTTAACAAGTCTGCAAACTCATTGCATCTTCCCTTCTGGGGCTTGTCATTGTTGCTTGGTTATTGGTTGTTGCTTGTTACTGGTTGTTTATCTGTTTACTGACTCAGCTTGACTATTTTTGCAGCGTGGAGGTTCTGATATTGCTCCTCAGAGGTATCAGCCATGGGTGCATGTACATCACCACGTGACAATAGCGGTTTTGGCCAGGCTCTCTCTCATCATTGCTTCCCCTGATCTCTCTGTTAAACCGTTGACCTCTGTCACTATCATGCCAAGATGTTAGATTACACTAACCATCAGTCAATCACTCTATTGGGGCATACATTTCTCCATAGTTTAATCCAATTAAATATGGGTCTCTTTGAATGGGCAGTTTTTGAGGCCATATTGTGAAAGCTCTTTTTAGCTGTCTCATTCTTTGATATTCCTTGGTAAACTACCTGACCCATGGACCTCTGTTCTTTGGCTTGCCTACCTCCTGACCACAATATCTGAATCACTGCTCTAGACCACAGGAGTGGTTAACTGCTCTCAGAGGGATTCTCCTGCTTTATGAGGAGAGAGGTGGGTGAGGGCAGGAGCATCTGGTTTTCTGAGCTTGCCTCTCCTGGAATGGAGACTTTGACTACTAGCAAGTTTGGTTAAGGTAATCACGGACTCACTGTTCTCAGTCTGCCATGTCTGGTGTAGAGCTCCCTTCTTTTAAGTGGGGGTTGAGTAGAGGATAGGGGCTCTCCCCCTCACAACCTCATTTACCTGGATATTTGTCTCTGCAATACAGACCTGGCTGAATGAGAAATTCTCTATCTCCTGACTAGGAACAGAGAGAGAAGAAGACTCATCTTGGCCACAGCTGTGTGGAGTGCAAAGTCCAATGTAGATATTATATTCTAATCTTTGATGAGAGAAATTCTCAAGTGAAACTTTGAAAGAAGGTGATTTACTACCATATGCATTTGATGAAAAATAACACCAAGTTATATATACAAGTTACTCCTTCATAGTGATCATTTAAAGAGTTAAATTGATTTGTTTACTGAATCCATGTTCTGTAGTGTTAACTTTATCATACTTACTTCTCTATCAGTTTAACTGCAACACAAAGAATGTATCTAAAAGGATTTCTTCAAATCGAAGTGCTAATATATCCACAAGAAATGGTGATTGCTGAAACTGAGAGATGTCTTTAAAATGGCAGGGAAAAAAAGTAAAAGAACAGAAAAACTATAAAATAGAGCAAAGGAATTCCCAAAGTATAAGAGATTAGGTACTTTAAGTAGGTCTAGCAGCTGTTCTTGTGTCAAGAGATCTCAGAAAGCTGGGTTATTTTCTCAAGTTTCCAGTTCTGTTTACCTCTCACCATTGTATCACTTCCCCACCCCACCCCAAGCTTTCCTTGATACATTCTCATTATCCTTATCTGCTCACACTGGTGGTCACAGATAAATGACTGAAAATTCCTATCTGTATTACGGAAGTATGGTCAGCATTTTTTTCTGCATACATTTGAAAAATTAAATTCTTACTCATAATTTTACAATGTTTGAACTCCTTCAGCAGTGAACTTTCTGATTTTGTCTTTACTGTTAGAAAAGGGTATTTCACACCTAGCATGAAAATTAAAAAAATAAAAAATAGAAAAAGGTATTTCACACCTAGCATGAAAATTAAAAAAATAAAAAATGAAAATAAAAAAATAATGGGAGCCACATACCCCACTGGCACTTTTTTAAAAAAAATTTATTTAATTTATTGTAATTTTGGCTGCGTTGGGTCTTCGTTGCTGCACACAGGCTCTCTCTAGCTGCGGCAAGCAGGGGTCACTCCTTGTTGCAGTGCACAGGCCTCTTCACTGTGGTGGCTCCTCTTGTGGAGCACGGGTTCTAGGAGTGTGGTCTTCAGTAGTTGTGGCTTATGGGCTCTAGAGCGCAGGCTCAGTAGTTGTGGTGCACGGGCTTAGCTGCTCCGTGGCACGAAGGATCCTCCTGGACAAGGGCTCGAGCCCGTATTCCCTTCATTTGCAGGTGGATTCTTAACCACTGTGCCACCAGGGAAGCCCCCCACTGGCACTTTTATCAGTAGTCACTCTAAAGTTGTACAACACCAAGAAAATATTATGCTCTTGTAACATCTATGGAGTTGAAACTGTGGATTTCTCTCTAGTCTCAGATCACTCAGCTGCAATTTCAAAATTCCTAAGAGCTGTCACAGTATTTGCTTCAGAACCTTACCTTTTCGTTCAAATAAACAGACAACTCCAGACTATGTCTCACATATAATATTTATATAGATAAGTGAAACAGACAACTATGCTATTATCTGTTAAAGAGTAGTTTCTTTTCCCCAAGTGTCCTGGGTTTCATTTCATAGGTTTAAATCCATCCCATGAAAATAAGAAAAAGAAAAAAGAAAACTCAAACGGAGGGGCAGGTCATTCTGGGTCAGGCCAAATTGGAGGACACATCAAATATAAAAATATATGAGTCACTGGCAAGCTGCAGAGTTAATTAAGGGAAAGGATCGAGAGATACATAATAATGTGAATTCAAAAGATGATTCTAAACAAATGAGTGGGCAAGGAGGATGGAGAACCATTAGAAAAGATCTAGGCCATCAAAGAGATGGGACCAGGAGGAGTTGAGGGAATTCAAAGAACTGCTGGTCTTGATCTTAGTCACCTGTGAGACAAGAACATCCACATGCATGTAAAGTGGCTGAAAGAAGATGAAGGCTTTGAGAGGAGTTAAAAAAAAAAAAGTGAAACTGCAGAAAATGGGAAAAGAAGCCAATTAGGGCTAAATAAGATTGCTGAGTAGGGCTGAATACCTAGCCAAGGTTAGAAATCATAAATTTTGATGAGGCAATTAATACTGTTACGCCACTTCTCTCTGTTAGGCTCTGGCTGTCCACGGGTGTGGGGAGATATAACCTGATGCAGGAGCATTCAGTGGGAATGAGGGCATACAAAGAGAGAGGGATTGAGAGATTATTTTAAGGACAGGGTGTTTTTAGTGTCTTAAGTCATTCTTCAGCTGATTCAGAGGGTCCTTAGACCAATACTAATAACCATGAATTTTTCCAAGTGTCTACTATATGCTAAGCTCGTGTTCCACATTTCACACTATCTCCTTTATCTCGCAAGGAGTCTGTGGAGGGGCTTATAACCTCTTTTAGAAACGGCTACACTGAGGTTTGAAAGGTTACTCAGCATTCCAATGTTACCCAGTCACTAAGTGGCACATCCTGATTCAAACACAAGCTTGTTTAGTGCCACATTCCATGATGGGATAATTCTCTTCTCCTGCTCTTCTAGAGGCTTTATGCATTGACGATTTCAAGACGTGGCTTTAAAATTAAGAACCTACAATGCATTGAGAGGATGCTGTTTGTACGTGTGTGTTCAGTTTGTGAAAATCCAGCTAGTTTATACAATTCTGATATGTGGATCTGTCTGAATGTAGTTTGTACTTCATTACAAGGTATTAAAAAATGAATGAGAACTTTGAGGCTGACTGAATGTGTCTAAGAGGTTCTGAGAGAAACCAGAAGGTCATTTTTAGTGGCAAATGTGATTCATAATAATTTCTGCCTGTATTCTGAAAGTCTTCTCCAGAATTCTACTTCTTACTAGATATATTATTTTGGGTGACATAGTTCACCTCTGTACTCTCATATTATCTCATCTATAAAATGAAGAGTTTAGAATTCTTGAGTTATAAAGAGTCTTTGAGCTGTATAAGACATCTATGCATCTTTTTTTTTTCCTCCCTCAAATTTGATTTTTGTGTTTGGACTGTTTGGATGAAAGAATATTTGAGCTCTCATGAAATGTGCAGGATGATTAAAGTTTTATTACATGCATAATTCTTGGAAATGTATACTCCTTCTATCATATATATTAGCAAATAGTCATCCAGCCCTTCAAAAATAGAATTTACATTTTAAGAGACACTTGAGTCAAGATGCCATAATTTATACATTTACGTTAAACTGAAACAATAAGAGAACTGTCAAATAAACAAAAGCGAAAGCAAAATAAATCTGGACTTAGTAAGAAAAGACTTTATTCAAAAGAGTTGTCGTCATGGGGGAAAGACCTACAGAAGGAGGAGGATTACTGCAATGGGGGCATTCTCTGATCCTACAACCATCAAGTGTCTCAAGGGTTATGAAAAAAGGGGTTTTCTTTTATAGAGAGAAGTCAACAATGCTGAAAAGAACTGTGTGTGTGGAAATAGAATGAAAGGTGTGAGAAGTGGGAAGAAAGGATGGTATGATCAGAAAGCAGATCCGAGAATGTTTTATCCTAAAGCCAGCCTATTTCCCAGGAGGACCTATTGAGGATGGATTTCTGCTGGCTCAGCATAAGAGTGGGCCAGATGTCCCAGAGTCTGGGGGAAGGAGATTATCTTAACCAGAGTTTGATTAATAAACATCTTATTCCAATTAATCAACGAGGACAAGCAGTTCAGCTAAACATTTATGAACCAGAGTGTGGAAATTTGGAGGGGTGATTTTGTTCTTGTCCTAGGTAAACAAAGAGGGTATCTAGGACTATTTATTTGAGACATATGGGGAAATATGGTTGTTTAGAATAAGTGGTTTTCCAGAGCATAAGTAGAATTTCTTTTTCTTTTTTTATTAATAAATTTATTTATTTGTTTTTATTTTTGGCTCTGTTGGGTCTTCGTTGCTGTGTGCAGGCTTTCTCTAATTGTGGTGAGTGGGGGCTACTCTTTGTTGCAGTGCGCGGGCTTCTCATTGTCCTGTCTTCTCTTGTTGCGGAGCACAGGCTCTAGGTGCACAGGCTTCGGTAGTTGTGGCACGTGGGCTCAGTAGGTGTGGCTTGCGGGCTCTAGAGCGCAGGCTCAGTAGTTTTAGTGCATAGGTTTAGTGGCTCCACAGCATGTGGGGTCTTCCCAGGCCAGGGCTCAAACCTGTGTTCCTTGCATTGGCAGGCAGGTTCTTAACCACCGCACCACCACCAGGGAAGCCCAAGTGGAATTTCTTAATCTTTGCTGTTTGTCAGGATAACAAGACAGGTAAAATTTACATGGTCAGAGCTATAAAATAATTAGTACATAGGCAAAGTCTTATTGGAGGAATATAATGGCAATAGATAGGGATAGTTTACAAATACACTGTATTATATAATCCTTATCTTGTACTGACTCTGAACAAGAAATGCAGATTCAGCAATTTTTACATAATGACTACAAGGATATGAAATGGAATAATGCCTTAGTGTGCCCAAGGAGAAGCCAGTGTATGTACCAGGATTGTACACTGAACATAAAATAAGCTTCATACTCAGCAGGGAAATAGAATACAATCAGAATCCAATTTTTTGTCTGTTCATGTTAAGAATAAACTGTATTTAAAAATAATTAAGAAAAAAATGAGCATCGCACAATCTAAAATGTAATTTCTACCTATAATTTAAAGTAGTAAAGTAAAAGTAATGCAGAATAACTGATTTGTACACATATTCTTTTAAGAGAAATATTTAAGCTTGCATTATTTATTCAAATAACTGTGTTGTAAAATGTCTACCAACCTAGCACCTCTTTATACCTCTTCCCAAAATAAAGCAGATTAAAGGTTTTTATCCAGATATTCTTGTTATTGTCAAACTGAAGCATGACAGAAATATAAATTGGTGATAGAAAGTCTCCCCTAAATATAAGCCAAAACAATCTTGAGAAAGAAGAACAGAGCTGGAGGAATCATGCTCCCTGACTTCAGACTATACTACAAAGCTACAGTAATCAAAACAGTATGATACTGGCACAAAACCAGACATATAGATCAATGGAACAGGAAAGAGAGCCCAGAAACAAACCCACACACTATGGCCAATTAATCTATTACAACAAAGGAGACAAGAATATAAAATGGAGAAAAGACAGTCTCTCAAATAAGTGGTGCTGGGAAAACTGGACAGCTACATGGAAAAGAATGAGATTAGAACATTCTCTAACATCATGTACAAAAATAAACTCAAAATGAATTAAAGACCTAAATGTAAGACCAGATGCTATAAAACTCTTAGAAGAAAACATAGACAGAACATTCTTTGACAAAAATCGCAGCAATATTTGTTTGGATCCACCTCCTACAGCAATGAAAATAAAAATAAACACATGGTACCTAATCAAACTTAAAAGTTTTTGCATGGTAAAGGAAACCATAAACAAACAAACAAAAAACCACCTTTGGACTGGGAGAAAATATTTGCAAACGATGCTACCGACAAGGGATTAATTTTCAAAATATACAGACAGCTCATACAGCTTAATATCAAAAAAACCAAACAACCCAATCAAAAATGGACAAAAGATCAAAAGAGACATTTCTCCAAATAAGACATACAGATGGCTAATAGGCACATGAAAAGATGCTCAATATCACTAATTACTAGAGAAATGCAAATCAAAACCGCAATGAGGTATCACCTCACACCAGTCAGAATAACCATCATTAAAAAGTCTATAAATAAACAATGCTGGAGAGAGTGTGGAGAAAAAGGAACCCTCCAACACTGTTCATGAGAATGTAAACTGGTGCAGCCACTATGGAGAACAGTATGGAGTTTCCTCCAAAAAACTAAAAATAAAGTTAACTTATGATCCTGCAATCCCACTCCTGGGCATATATCAGGAGAAAACTCTAATTCTAAAGCATACATGCACCCCAATGTTCATTGCAGCACAATCTACAATAGCCAAGACATGGAAGGAGTCTAAATGTCCATATACAAATGAATGGATAAAGAAGATGTGGCATATACTTACATATATATTTGTGTGTGTGTGTGTATATATATATATGTGTGTGTGTGTGTGTATATATATATATATATATAATGAAATACTACTCAGCAATAAAGAATGAAATGCTATTTGCAGCAACATAGATTGACCTAAATATTATCATACTAAGTGAAATAAGTCAGATAGAGAAAGACAAATATCATATGATATCACTTACATGTGGAATCTAATTTAAAAATGATACAAAAGAACTTTATTACAAAATAGAAACAGACTCTCAGATCTTGAAATCAAATTTATGGTTACTAAAGGGGAAACATGGGGGGAAGTGATAAATTAGGAGATTGGGATTAACATATACACACTACTATGTATAAAATAGATAACAAGGACCTACAGTATGGCACAGGGAACTATATTCAATATTCTGTTAAAAAAAAAGAAAGTATCCTCATACTCATATTCTATATTTCTCATCTGTTTTTATTTTGCTTTTGTAGCTCTGGAATTCTTAGTAAATTAACATTTACTTCTGCATTTATAAAGCAATTTCTGGTTCTGCTCATTCCGTTAAATGGGGCCAATGCATGAATGACCTATTCAGCAAAATTACTGTCACAACTCTACCTTGTGAAACACGATTCTGTGATTTTTCTGGGTCTATCTCCTCAAGATTTTCAAAACTTCATGGACAACAGAGGATTAACAATATGTATCCACTGTGTGATGTCAACTGAAAGAAAAACACTGACAGGCAACTTGACTGTGAAGCAGAGTAACAGCAGCTCTTTAAAGGGTTTGCAAACTGGGGAGACATGGTCTGGTTGAATACCACATGGTGTGCCCACCATTGAGGCAAACGGGCAGAGTCTATACAAAGGTAAAAACCACAAACAAGGTATGAAAGTCATTCGGTCCTGTTTGGTGGGGAACTGTAACAGTTCTTTTGGTTCAGTACTTTCCAAATGTCAATCCAAAGCAGAGGAGAGACTGTCAGATAGCTGTCTTTTTCCATTGCTCTGAGGACTGTTATCAGTCGTCACGGTGTTTCTCATGCTAACCCTGGCCTCTTTTTTTTTTTTTCTTATTGTCAGTGAATTTATTCACTGTACATTTAATCTCTTTGAGTTTATGAGTCTATGTTATTAACTTTCATAGTAAAGCAAAATGTATTTATATAATCAGGAAAACTTAATGTCCATAAATGATAATATCAAAGGGAGATAAGGGAGATTAACATTGCATCACGTTTGTTAAGCTCCTACAGTGTGTTTTTAACTGTAACAGAAGGAATTCTTCAATTTTAAATATATTTTACAAGCCAAACACTGCCATATATTTGACCTTAAGAAATCCTTGCATTTATGGAACAAATGTATTTAAAAAAAGAAAGAAAGAAATTCTCATAAGAACCCTATGGAATTGGAATTATTAATCTCATTTAAACATGGGAGTATTGAGGGTGCAAGGGATTGATTAAATTTAATGACATCACATACTCTGGAAGTCAGAGCAGAAACTCAAATCTAGAGCTCTTCCCCTACATGAGCCATGCTTTTTTTGCCACCCTTTTATTTTCTATAGATCATAATTTCAAATAGACATTGATGTTGTATATGTCAATAAAGTTCCTAATGGCCACAATATATATCATATTGAACATTTACCACAGGTAGCACTGTTTAAGTGCAACACAACTATTGTCCCATTCAACCCTCACAGCTGTCCTAGGTTTTTGGTATTTTTCTCCCCCATTTTGCAGATGAAGGAAGCAAAGCAATGGAATTTCAATTTACACAGCTAGTGAACATTGTAAGTAACTAGGTGAGATTCAAACCCCAGAAGTTTGACTTCAGAGCCCATATGCAATCATCATTTAATAAAATGACACTACATAGAATAAAAAATAATGACTAGGGTAAATGTACAAATATATGTTGCATTCAGTTAATAATATGGGAATAACAAACGTAGAGCAGAGATGGAGGAAGCCATGGTGATCTAGACTGAACTGAGAATGTGTCTTCGTATTTCATCCAACCGTTTACAAATCTTTTGCCCTCAACATCCTGGTATATATTTTGGTGCATATATTTATGCATTTGTGCTTAGTATATACCTAAGAGTAGGATTGTTAAACTATGAGTAGGCATACTTTGGTTTTAGTGTATTTATAAAATGATGTCACAACATTATTATTTGGCAGATCGAAGGTGGCTAAGGTTTTCTGATCGACACATTTACAATTAAGCTCTTTATTTACCATTTCTGTATAGTGACTTGACTGAGTTAGAATGCGAATAGACATCAGCATCTGAATAGCAACTGAAATATTTTCCCAAAATGATCATGTTGTTGGTATTCTGTTAACAACAGAAAACTCATTTTTTTCAACAATGTAAATATAGCAACCTCACTTTATGTATCAGAATCATAATTGAAGTTGTGTAGCTTTCACCATTGTGAATTTTAGGTTTAACACAAAATATCACTGTGTTAACCCATTTTTATAAACACATTTTATGTCCCTAAAACTATCCCAAAAGCAGGAGATACAAGAGTGAACAAAACAGACCTACCGCTGCTGTCCAGGAACGTGAAGTTCACTGAGGCAGACAGACATTGTTATTAAATACACTATTTCTATTTATGTAGATAATTACATTAACCATTAAAAGAATACAAAGAGTTTTTGAAGGAGAAATGTGGGCACAGTGGAACGAACAACTAACCTGGGGGAAGAATTCAGTGGGAAAATTTATTCTGTTTTTCCATAAAATGTCTCTTTGATCTTGAACAAGGGCTTAAAACTGATGTTTCTAGATATCATCCAATAGAACCCCTTATGTATAGAGAAATAAAGCAAAGTGCAGTAAAACCACCATATCATACATTTCTTGTATGTGTCTTTATTTGAGGGAGTGAACAATAGATATGAAACCCAAAGTCCTCCATTAATTTAATCATTTCCAGCTTTCTAGTGTGTTTATTTTAGAGATACCTGCAAGGCCCACAGAAGTATGTTGGAATATCTGTCCCTGGACTAAATGGTTCCAGATTCCTGTTTTATCACATTTCCTGGGTTTGTTTTTCCAGGTACTCTCCCTTTTCTCTTGCTGTTGACTCCTTCATTTTATTTTATTTTCTCACGGCTTATTTGATACTTGTCTGTAGAACAACAAACTCCACTTCTATTTTCTAATTCTAAACTATCAGAGCCTGGACTCCACACCAGAGATTCATTTATTTGTTCCTTCATTTTACAACCAAGTATTGAGCACTTTCCTCTGTTAGGTACTATGCCCAGTGCTTCAGAGTCAGAAATGAAAATACTTGATCACCACTGAAGAGAATCATGGAATCCAAGCCACAATTATCAACACTACTAAAACTACATGAAATATAGATGGGGAATTTTGGGCAGATGGATAAACAGGCATTATTGAAAATATTAACAGATTTTAAAATTATAGTATTGTTTAATAATGTATTAGAAAGCACCACAAATCATAGCTGCATTGCTGAGTGAACTTTCACATAGTGAACATAGCCATGTAACCAAAAGCCAGATGAATTACAGGACATTAACAATAGGCCAGAAAAAAAAACCCTCAACCCTGCTCCAATCATTATCACATCCTTATAACACCTTAGATTAGTATTACCTCTTTTTGAAATTTATATCAATGGAATTATACAATCTGTATCTTTTTATTTCTGTTGCACGTAATAATAGTTTATTTTTCTATTGCTACAATCATTCATGCACATATTTTTTGGTGCACACCTGTATACATTTCCTTTGAGGCATGGGTATGCACATACTCAGCGTTAGTATGTTTATGGAAAATGTTATTATAATATAAATAATTTGGCAGAATGACAATGACTAAGGGTTTTTAATCAACTCTTCTCTATGTAAAAAAAAAAAAAAATCATGTCCATGCATTACAGGGTCTCACAATTCTCATAGTTAAGGAGCCTCTATATGCTAAAGAAAATTACTTAAAACCTCGTCTAAGAAGCATTCATATGAACACTTTATAATTCATTCAATTATATGCCTCCCTGGTGTTTTATGTATCATATACATACATATGTATTTGATCCTTTTGTTGAAGCTGTATTTAACTTTATGTTTTGTTTTAACAGCATGTCCTTTTATTAGAGCTACTGCCTGGAGGCAGAGAGTGATAACAAAAGGAAAATATTACATGCACCATAGCATTTTTTACTTTATTGTTTTTTCAAAATATGTAGCGATTAAATTATATAGCATTCCCAGAATCAGAGAAGGGAAGTGAAGGATCCATCCCCTTCTCCTCAGAGCCTCACCTCTCTCTGGAGGGTAACACGATTTGCTGCCTCCCATTATGTGTGAGAACCCTGCACTGTAGTTTAGCATAGAAATAGAGGAGGATGACAGCTGTGCTAGGAGCTGGCAAGAAACTGTAAGGAAGCAGAAACGCAATTACCCAACTTGGAATCTGACCAGGAGAATGGAAGTCATTCTGGGTTTCTTTTTTTCACTTAAGTTTTAGACACTTTTAATGAACAAATGATCTTTGTACTTTAGTTTTCCTCTTCTTGCAAAAACAAAATACAACCAACACTTTTATACATTTAGTTCTCAAAAAGAGTCTTTCTTTGATTTAAAATTGAAAAAGTGTCTGTCTGTAAAACAACATACTAGAATTATTCCGGCAAGTTTTGGCAAGTAGTATATTGAGTGATTGCATATTTTCTAAAAGGACAGAAAACAAAAAAACAATTTTCAAATGAAAACGATCCACACAATTCTTCTACATAAAAATCTAAAATGCAGGGCTTGAATTAAGAGCCTCAAATATTCCTTTATGTACCTCATTCTTGGATTATGATACGGTCTAATACTTTACTGTTTTTGTTGAACTAATAATAAAGAATTTATGAATTATAAACCCATAAGGACCATGGAAAAATCTCAAAAGTATTTTTATTGAGCAAGCTCTAAGCCATAATAGACTGGCTGCTATATATTGTTGCTAAATGTAAGGGGAAATATTTTGGTTGTAGTTCCTCTGTTGTCAAAAAAGACTTAATTTGGTAGCAAACTGGTTTGAAGAACATTATTATCTACAGTATCATTATCTTTAAATTTTTTAAAAATATTTGAATTTTATTGTTGGTATTGTAGGATATTAAGGCAAGGGAATCTGAGTTTTATCCTGGCTCAGCCACTTACTGGTTGAGTAATTTTAAAAAAGCTCGCTCTATAAGTGCTAAATATTTTTACAAATTTATGCAAGTCACTAGGAAAATGAAGTTGATTTTCCCAGCAAGATTGTTTCGTAGGCAGAGATGTCAATATTTATAACTTGTGAGATGGCGTGCTATTCACTACTTCACTTGCTGGCACTGAGTGTGACCAAATCAGTAAGAGAAATACTCAGATCTATCAATGTGTGCCCTCCTCTCTTTAGCAAAAATTCCATATTTATCTCCAAATCTTCGCATGAGGTTTTGCACCCTTAATTACTAGCTATTTCAAGCGTAATATTTCTTCCTCAGCATTAAATCATGACTACAACTGTGATGGCTCCATGCAGGGGAATTCACACTGGCACAAGCTTAGTCTGTGTCTTATTCAAAACCTAGCTATGTACTTATCTCCTATCCCTACAGTAGCCAAAGGAAGGCAAACAATCTCATACTTAGGTTAACATTATATCCTTGTTTAACCTTTTTCTCCGTAAGATCTCACCAGGCCACTTTTTAAGCCTATTAAACTTTACTGTTTTTATAGCTACACACTAACTTTGATGCGTTTTTCTTTGCTCATAAAATAGAACTCCTGTCTGCATTCCGTTTTGTATAATTATTGCCCACTCCACAGGTTGGGGAAGAAAGGAAATATCATGCTTATTAGAGATATATACTAGAACAAGTGGGAAAAATTATATAGCTATCCAATAGAGAGCCATCCCTTTTGGGGGTGGGAGGGCACTTTTATGGCCTTTCTAAATGGAACTATGCACGCACCTGTTCACACCAGAGAGGTGGAGGCTGCCACGTTCTCCCCTTCACCTCTCACCACTAATCAATCAACAAGTCCTAGCTCAACTTCCGCCATACTTCTCAGAAGTTATTCATACTGATAATCTCTGTCAATCTTCTAACCTAAATGTAAATCACATCTCACCTGAATCACTGCAGAAGCTATGTAACAGGTCTGCTCATACCATTTCTCATCCCACTCTGCGCACTCCTTCTCCTTAGGAACTGTTCTAAAAGCAGCCCGGAGGGGATTCCTGCGTGTGAAGTCCCCCACCATGGCTGATCTCAAGTCAACAATATGAACATGGGATTGGGAAGAGAGGTGTGGATAGATGTGCCCCATCTGTGAGCCAGTTCTCGCCCAGGCCAATTCCAGGCACCTGGGCAAGTCTAATATCCGGGACCGGCTTAAAGCTCCTCTATGGTTTGTATGTGTGGCTCTCAGTGAACTGGACCTCGTCCATCTCCCCCTTTACCTCTCCTTGCTTGCTAATCTCCACAGAGAGTGGAGATACTTCCATCCTTACTTTGTACTGTCCCTCCTTCCAGATTTCCCACATGTGATATTCCGTTTGAAGGAACAACTCTCCCACCTATTATTCTAATCCTGTCTAATAATTTCAGGTCACAAATTGAAATTTATTTCCCTGGAAGTCTTTTACCTTTAAGACTAGGTCATACATCTTTTCTATGTTCCTATACCATCTTGCAATTCATTATAATGCTTATCAAAAAGTGATGTTTTGTGTGTATTCTCTTTATTTTTGTATATATTTTTTTGCTATATGATAGTAGCAGGTCCTCTCATATTGACTGTCATTACTTCTTGCCAAGTAGTGTAGCTCTTTCTTAGTAGGTAATCAAGAAATATCCGTTACATTATATGATTATATATTTCCCAAAGTAGATGTTAAAAACTTCAAGAATAACTAAAAATGGACTAATTCTAGTCTTACCCAGAGGCAATGGTTTGGAGAAGGAAGAGGTTCTCATGACTTGGGTTCCTGTTAAACATTTCCTACTTTGTACTTGTGCCTTGGATAAACCCTCTCAAAACGTCTCAATCACAGTCTTATGCCAGCTTTATTATTACAATTAAGAAAATATATGTGAATACTTTATGTTAGCTATAAAGTCTATGTATGCTGTCTCATTGTCATTATTCTTATCTCAAATTTAAGCATAAAGCACAGACAATAGAATCGAAAACTAACATGACAGAAACAAGTATTATAAAATTAAATTAATATATCACATTTTATAATATTCAAATAGTTTCATCATTATTATGTATTTTATTTTTGTGGAAGTTTAGGTACAATCAAGACTTTCGTGTGTGGATGCTACTTTTTCCTCATCATTATTATATTTTGTAACCTATTAGTAGAAGTTCATTTTAAAGATCTATTAGTTTAACATAGATTGTTAAGGTCAGTTCAGTGCCAAAACCAGAAACCACTTACAGCCATCAGCCCTTCATCTCCCAGGAGAGCTACAGTTTCACTTTATCCTTCTCTGACCTAAATCCAATACAAGGAGAAAAAAAGCGCCTACGTTTCCAACATGCTGTTACACCACCACAGCGTGGTCATTAATTTGGCTTTAGCCTTTGCAAGCTGACCCTCTGCAGTTCCAACCTTCCAGATTTTATGTATTCAGTTTGAAAAAGGCCAATTTTTTCAAAAGCAGCTAGCTATTAACAGAAGGAAGAGAAAAACAAAATTTATCTTATCCCACTCCATCCAAAACAAGGTGCTGTGCTTTCTGTGACTTCAATTTGACAAGTAAAGCCCTGAGCAGACATGTAGCATCACTGCTTGTCACTATAAGGCAACAGAGTGGAAAAGATAGTGTAGGAATAAGCAAGTGTAGCAGGTAACTAATTAAGATTAGGAGTCAACAGTGAAAATTTTTCTATATCCAAGACACCCAATCCTGTCATATCTACCATAATACAAAAGATATATAACTGTCATGCAACAAACTCATTTGGAAAATATAAAAATTTTTTTCTTCCAATTTTTAAAGCAAAAATGGGAGATGAAATGAAAATCTGAAAGTGAAGCAAAAAAAAATGTGATAATTCGACCTTTATTTTACAAGTTTGTCACATTCAGAAATCAAATTTCTTCCAAATGAGATCAAACATTTCTATTCCCAATTCCCAATATTTAAAATAATAATCTCCCTCTCTCTCTCTCCCCCGCCTCTCTCTCTCCCTGTTCCTGTCAGCATATAAAACTATCTTCATCTTAACATATTTAATATATGAAAGCCAATATATTACATGGAATCACATGTACTCCAGGTCCTTCACTGCGAATTTTCCCATTTCTTTCGCTATAGCATTTTCCCTGATTTTTTTCCCCAGAGTTATTTCTACCAAATTCTTTCCTTCTTTTTATTTTTTTTCTTTTCTTCCTGTTTCTATCCATTAGTCTAAAATTATTGGGAAAGCTTGTTTTCTGAACCAGGCTCTGTTTGTACTGAATACATTGTGTGTGAAAGTGACATGCAGGAGTAATTATATGCAATTATAACTTTGAAATCAACTATTAAAATTGTGTTGAGAGATACAGACAAGGAGACATCCAATAGAGCTCCTTTTTTGTTCTATCCCTCCTTACACTTTCTCACATGTTTGAATTTATTCCCAAATCTAGTCATTTCCCAACTTCTAGCCCTAATCTTCCATTATGGAAATTGACAAATGTTGAAAAAGTAAGTCTTCTAGGCTACTTGTACTTTCCACTTTTTCAATGAAGTATAAACTCATTACTATGGACCAGCTGACAATGTGCTTAGAAATGAAGATAATATTTTTAAAAAGTCATGATTTCTGTCCTTCAGGAAATAATGAGTAAGAAAAAACTCACAACTTCTTTAATACATTCCTTTTTACTTTCTTATAGGTTACCCATCGTATTCCCATGAACTTCCTGGCCAGGCTGCTGAGAATCTGAGGTAAAGTTATGCTCATGTCATTTCCAACAATGGAAGTTCAGTGCCAAGATACAGGAGGTTGAAAAGGAATTAGCAGAGCAGCAGCGGTTCTGTTTAAGAATTCTTCCCACACTGGCATATATACAATAACCTCCTAACCAAGGAGAGCAATTCTGAGCAGAAGGTTCATACTCATTTTCTTTGTTCTGAAATTATACTTCCAAATGTAGAATGCTGACTGATTTATTCTGGCGCTGACATTCACAATGTCTTCACTGTATTTCCATACAGAGTCCTTAAGTTTATGGTGTGGTCCCTATTGCAACTCACAAGTTATGTCTAGTTCAGGAAGTTATAGATGTTTAGCCACCCGAAGCGACTTTTCAAGTCCAGAGTCCTTTATCACATGGCACTGTCAACTTATGTCCACTTTTCATAGTGATCCCACTAATTTGATTATATCTTGCCAGTTTGCAACCCGTGGACTAGCTGGTGACCATTTGTTATACTATTTTTGTAATTGTTTTCAGTTCCAGTATTCTTACATTTTGTTCTATGCATCAAATGGTAAAGGCTTTAAAGCACAATGAATACTGATCAGGAAAGGTATAAACTGGTGGTAAATATTTCTTGTAATTTCTAAATACCTACTCACTAGTAACAGAAAGAAAACTAACGTGAAATTTATACCTACAACCAAATTTTTCACAGCGCCAGCATCTTATTACTTCCCTCCTCTATTACCACCTCCAGGTGTCTCTTGCCTTTTACTGGATTTTCAAGTATGTCAACTCCCCTTGCCTAGTGGAGAAAACTTAGTCTCCCCCTTCATAGATTCTGAGCATCCTATTATGCACATAACCGAAAATGCTCTCGCATTAACTCTTACTATTGGAACTGCAGCAAATCGAGGAAATGGAGCCTGTTGGTCTCTACCCATAAATCCTATGAACTCAAACTGTACTGTATCTCTCTTTTATTTCTAGTCTTCTAATGACATGAGAAGCCTGAAACATCCAGCGGACAGGATTCCCACCAGCAGTCATAAAATCTCCATAAAACCTCATGAGTCTGAGGATAAAGCAACTCATTTTAAAAGTGAGTCATTGTATGTGATTGTCAGTAACTCCAACCCTTCATAATCAGATGTGTAGTCAGAATATAACAGAACAAATTTAAGAGTGCCATTGGTCAATCAGAGCATATGTTCTTCAAAGAAATGCCTGTGATTAAAATATAAACAAATAAAAAAAAGCTGGACCCTTTGTCACATCAGTGACATCTGAGTAAGAATAGTGGATGGCAGAAGATACCATTTCAAGGTATAATCTTTACACTAGCATGCTTTTTCTCCCCAGGACCTTCTAGCATATTCCCTAAGGCCATAGCTATTCAACTCCAACTAGTGTCACTGCAGCATGTGAAACCACACAGGAAGTGAGATCAACTATTCTTATCCACACTCAGTAGTTCAGAGAATTAAAAATATTCTCAAATATATTCGAGTGAGTTAGAAAACTGAGGAATCTGATCATGGATCTTACTTGTACCTTCTGAGACTCCTACAGATTGTTCATTTAAAAATCATCTATGTTTAATAATATTGGATTTTTACCAGAAAGTAGAAATACATTCTCACTTTTAGGATCATTACCTTACACCAAAATTAACAAACAAACTGGATTACTGACTAACGACATCTTCTGTTAGAATCTGTTGTAATTCTTCATCACCTTCAACCAGTCTATTTCACACATTTCAATAATGGTCATTTATGAGGTAAGAGAAACTGAGTCATCGGGAACCTGAATTTGTTAAAAATATGTCCCTGACTATGGATTCTTTTAAAAGTGAGCAATTTTTCTAGGCACATGGTAAATGGCTCAGATAAATACACTGCCTCCATAATTAAAAGAGCACCACAGGACATGAACCTCTTCCTTAGTGATATCTGGTGAGTACCAAACTTACTCCCAATCAGTAAAATCCCAGAATGTCAGGTCTCTGTCTGCAATGATTGCTTCCAAGTGTCTTCCATGTGTGTGTCCTTTCACGGGGTCTGAGGAGTGCTTCCAAACTACCAGTGGTAAAGGGTCAGCTTATTACTGTTAGTATTATATTTCATATATTTATTTATTAAAATATTTATTATGATATTAATAATATATTTTATATTACGCTCTCTAATTTATATGGAACAATATTTTGTATATAATATAATAAAATGAATTACCAGAAGAATGCCAAAGACATACAGGATATGAGCCCTGATTTTCATCAGTAGATTCAACAAACATTGTCATTCTACAGTTGTAACTTGAGTTATGAGTAAAACGTCAATTCCCCATATTAACTGCCAATACACACACCCTGAACAGAAATAGCATTCCTACACTTGGTATTGTTTTTTGGTTCTAGCGGGAGTGTATGGAGTGGTGCCTCACAATAGTTTTAATTTTAAATTTATACTGTGCCATGTGTTTAGGGTAGCATATAATTAAGAAAGGTATATGCTTTGGCTAAATAGTAGGCAGGTACAGAAGTAACACTAATAAAATAGGGACAGATGGATTTTCTAATATAAAAATAAATTAGTGTTATGTTCCAAAGTGCTCTAATATAACTCGTTTTCAAAAACAGCATTAGCCGTTCCATTTGCCAAGGTGGGAAACTGTACAATGCATCCATGCATCTGCCCCGTACATAATTTACAGATTACATCTATCAATTACAATTAATAGATTATAGGCATTGCTCATATAATTATTATAAATAAAATCATATTTTAATTTCAGTTGATAATCTAATAAAGATGTTCGCTCCAATTTTACAGTGTTAGTAAGTTTCTCCAGTCTGTTCTAGGTATTGTGAGAAATAGAAGGAAATGAAGGCCGTCCTTGCTACTCTCCATGAGCGGCATGTTAATAGAGGATCCATAAACAGTTCAATTAGTAACGTGTAAGGCATGCTGTGATAAAGCAAGAACCAGATTCTGTAGGAGGTTAGGGAGAGACGACTGTCTGTTGGGTGAAATAATCTTTCTACAGCGCAGTGCTGACAGACAGGTTATATTCAGATATGGTTGCAGGGAGGAAATTAAGGAAAAATCAAAGTTCTATGATCTTATTCTCACACTTCTCCAGCCTGAAATCCCCTGTGTTCACAGAATGGGGAAGAGAACTACGTGCCATAAACACAGGATAGGCAGGCAAGGTTTAGGAGATAAGATCTGAGGTTCTACTGTGAAAGATTTTAAGCACTAAATTTTGTGTGTGTGTTTACCTTTATTCTGTACACAATGTGGGACCGTAAGTATAAGCCTAATAGAGCTTGAACCAATGGAGCAGACTTGGGGAAAGAGGAGAACGATTATAAAATAGAAGCAAAATAATTGAACAACTAAAAATGTTGGTTGGAGAGAACACTTTAATAACTCAACTGGGACGAGGCATGCTGACAAGGATCGTGAAGGAAACGTGGCCTAGGGGGACAGAGGCAGGTGAAAACGTATGGACATGCTGGGCTGTTGAGAGACAAGAGAAAACAGCTAGTGGGGAGTGAGAAAAGAAGAAGTGGTCTTGAGAAGAGGGGTCTTGACTGGATAAATGGGAGAATAAGATCATAGAAATGTTAGCTGAAATTATGAAAATAAATTAGAGCTTTGAGGGAATGAAATACATGTAATAAAGAAAGAGATTCTGAGAGTGGTACTTTGTGCTATTTATTTTAAGTGGCTGAATAAGGGCAGATGACTCATTCAAAGAAAGAGAGAAAAATCAAAAGCTTAGGCACATTCCTAGATTTAAATGTTATGGAAGCCAGGTGATTCAAGGGAAAGAGGAAAGAAAATAACATCTATTTAACCTATTTTTTACAAGAAAGTTATGATTTAGTGATTAATATTACTAATTTATAGAAGACTACTGAGAAGCAAAGATACTAAAGATCTTTCTAAACATAAATGAATAATAAAACTGGGATTTTACTCAAATCAAATAACTCCCCCCCCCAAAAAAAGTCCTTGGATAGAGTAAATGATGGATCATTGGTATAATAGGGTAAATTATGTTTGCTGCACTAACAAATTAACCCTGCAACCTCAATAGCTTAATATCACAAAGATTTGGGTGGTTTTCCCTAACTGCTTGTCCAGCGTGAGTCAGTGATGGGGTTTGGGATGGTAGGCCCTGATGCACACAATCACTTTCAATTCAGATGTAGGCTGTACCATAGGGAATGGCACCACTGATGACGGAGAAATTCTGGTGCAAACTTCACTGCCTCTTCGCTGCACTGGCCCAGAGGTGACACATGTCATGTTGGTACATAACCTATTCTGTAGTGATGAACTGAAAGCAGGTTGGGAAATTTGGTCAAGTAAAGGTTATGTATGAGGGGTCCCATGGCTTACCTAGATTGCAAGGAAATGATAAGGAAAAAATGAGAGTAAGTGACCAGTTAGGATCAAAGGATAGTTGAGATTTACTATGCTTACAAACTCAGGGAGAATAATCGAAAGATTATAATCACACACAAAAAGATATATTGATGGATCAAAGACCCAAATAAGACTCCCTTTTTTTGTGTGTATGAAAAAGAAATCAATGCTTTGATTGCAATATTTAGTCTCTATAAAGTATGCTGAACCTAAAATTTCAGATGTCAAGAGTATCCCTAGCCTATAATAGATAATCATCATTTTTTCAAATAAGTGAATGAATAATCTAGTTAAGTTAAAAAGAGATTTAATAACATATTTCCTAGTATGGCTGAACACAAAATCAGAACATCTTCAGAGCTTGAAAAAAATTTTCAAAGCTTGTCAAGAAAAAAGATTTATATGAATTATCATTTATTCAAATGTGTCTTAATCATGTTATTTTAGAAACAAGTTAAGATATTTAGTGAAATAGGATTTCTACAATATCATATACAGTGACATATTTGGTTGGCCAAAAAGTTCATTAGGGTTTTTCCATAATATCTTACAGAAAAACCTGAACAAACTTTTTGGCCAGCCCAATATGCAGTAAAATTTTATATTCTTTTGAACGCAGAGGGAATATTTATTTATTTACTCATTTTTTTAACATCTTTATTGGGGCATAATTGCTTTACAATGGTGTGTTAGTTTCTGCTTTATAAAAAGTGAATCAGTTATACATATACATATGTCGCCATACCTCTTCCCTCTTGCATATCCATCCCTCCCACCCTCCCTATCCCACCCCTCTAGGTGGTCACAAAACACCGAGCTGATCTCCCTGTGCTATGTGGCTGCTTCCCACTAGCTATCTATTTCACGTTCCTTTTTAAGGTTGAGTAATACTCCATTGTATATATGTACCACATCTTCTTTATCCATTCGTCTGTTGATGGGCATTTAGTTTACTTACACGACCTGGCTATTGTAAATAGTGCTGCAATGAATATTGTGGTACATGTCTCTTTCTGAATTATAGCTTTCTCAGGGTATATGCCCAGTAGTGGGATTGCTGGGTATATGGTAATTCTATTTTTAGTTTTTTAAGGAACCTCCATACTATTCTCCATAGTGGCTGTATCAATTTACATTCTTACCAACAGTGCAGGAGGGTTCCCTTTTCTCCACACCCTCTCTAGCATTTATTGTTTGTAGATTTTTTAATGATGGCCATTCTGACCAGTGCAAGGTGATACCTCATTGTAGTTTTGATTTGCATTTCTCTGATAATTAGTGATATTGAGCATCTGTTCATGTGTTTGTTGGCCATCCGCATGTCTTCTTTGGAGAAATGTCTATTTAGGTCTTCCACCCATTTTTTTGATTCGGTTGTTTGTTTTTTGGATATTGAACTCCATGAGCTGTCTGTATATTCCGGAGATCAGAGGGAATATTTGTAATTCCTTAAAACTTTAGTCAATTTTATGAAGTCTCCAAATAAAAATATATTCTATCATCTATCATCCATCACTAATTTTAACTTAAAAAATTTTTTTGAAAAGTAACATCATCTACTCTACCCCAGTGCCTCTTCCTAAAGGTAATAACTACTAATTATTTTTGTGTATCATTTTAGAAATATATATTATATTAGACTAGATAGATCATAAATGCCTAACTAGATAGACTTATGCTATTTTTATTTAAGAAGGTAATATATATACTTGCCTACACTTTCCATACAGATGCCTTAAAAAGAAAGAAATATAAATATGATATAAAAATGAGAAACAAAAATATATGTTTTTCAAATATAGGTATATTATATTGATTTCTAAGTGCATTTGACATTAATTATTAAAGAGCATATACTCATTTTTCAGATGTTTCAAATTCACCATTCAAACAATTAATAGCTTTGATCAGTATTCATGTGACATACTATTTTTCATTAGATAAATATTACCAAGTTGTAATATAATGTACACTTACTAATTGATCTCACTCTTTCATCATATGATAATGCTTGAAGTATTAAACCACAAGAAAAGTGATAAGTTTATGCACCTGGAGTTGTAAACCTACTTATTTCTATTTCAGAAAACTTGGATAGCAAAGAATGAAATTATTTTAGGGAATTTATATAATAATTAAAATATTGTGGTTTTTATACAGGAGAAAATATACATTCATTACTTTAAACTGTTTGCCAACCTTGGTTACACCTCATAGCCCTTGGCTAAGCACCAAGGCCTTATTTAAATCTTACTATATGATATATTGATATATCCAATAAAATGCTATATGGATTAAATAAACAAAAGTACATGATGTATGGTATGTGAATCAACATGGCTGTGTAGGTTATCTGTAACTAATAAAATTCACTTTAAATTCTAATATGAAAAGACCTCTTACCAGACTGTAAGTATCTGAAGAAACTATAGTTCATTAATGCTTGTAGTCACATTGTCTTGATTAGTATCTAAGATCTGTTTGGCACTTAAAAATATACTGAAATGTTTATGAGGGAATTAATAAGTCAAGGAGTGAATTATTGATACTATTTAATGAATAGTCATACAAATTAATCCTTCATCCAGGAACAGTAACTGGCATTCAGGAATTCCTATAATTGAGTATATGACCATAGATAATTATATTTTTAGATCATCACAGTTCCTAATATTTGATGATTATTTATTCTTTTTTGGACATTTGTGAAAAATGTGCTTGCATATAAAGATTACATAAGTTATTAGAAATATAAATTTCCCCTAGAATTTTGACTACTTTTTTATATATCATGTATTCTATGCTTTTGAAAAAGTAATAAAGAGTGCAAGAGAATTTTTTTATTATTGCCACTGAAAAAAACATAATACTAGTTTACACAGAAAATGTTGTTATTAATTGTAATTAATTGTTTTCTTTTTTTAATGGAAGATTTGACTTTACAAATGAGTGGCAAGAATTGTGTAATAAACCCCATACATTCATCACCCAGCTTTAAGACTTATAGATATTTTTCCAATCTTTTTTATCAGTATTCCTCTCCATTTTTTCAGTCCCTGTGTGGAGTATTTTCCAATATACTCCAGATAGGTTTTCTTTATTTTACAGGTAAGTAGTTCAATATGCATTACAGTGCCTGAGTTTTTTGTTTTGTTTTGTTATATGATAATCTCAATGCCATTATCAACCTACCATAATAAATAATAATAATATTTTATCCATATTCAAATTTTCCCAATTGATTAAAATGCCTTTTAACTTTACTCATTCAAATAGGAACCAAAACAAGATCCATAAACTGCATTTGTATATCTCTTAAATCTCTTAATGTATATCAAGTGGTTTATTTTTTCTTTTCCATATCTTTTATGTGTTGAAGAAATTGAATCTGCTTTCTGGATATATCTGATTGTTTCCTTATAGAGTCCTTAAACTTGTTAACATTTCTTCTTAAAACAAATAAATAAAATTGTAGCTAAATCTAGGGATTTCCTTAAATAAGGGAATTGTTTTTGGCAGGTGCAACTCATAAGTGATGTTCTGTACTCCCATTGCATCATATTAATATACACAAAACCTATGTGGTGTAATTTTAAGGTTGCTTAAGACTGAGGATTAATGAGCAAGTTCAGGTGTTGGCTGGGTGATCTAATCATTAGAAAATTTCTCATTAAACTTTAAAATGATTGTTGCAGCATCTACTTATGATAATTGCCTGGAACTATTATTCCTTTATAAAAAGTATTTTTCTTCACTTATTATGCAGAAGAACGTTTTCCCCATTTATTATTTGTTTATAAGAAAGAGAGAGTTTATTTCCCCTTATTAATTTTGAGAGTGGTTAATTCTGAGCTGGTTCTCTAGAACCCCAAAATGGATTTGATATATTTGATATATTTCAATAAGTATCAGTCATTATTTATTGTAATGCTCATATTGCTCCATTCTCAGGCAGGGAGACCCCCTTCAAGCTTATTTCTCTGTCTTTTTGGACACAAACCCAGTAGCTTCTTACTTTCTGGTATAAGATTCCTTAGCTCCATGTGTCCTTTTCAGGGTGGTAACTGAAATCTTCCACAACAAACCTTCTCCACCCCAATTCTTTCAAGAAGAAATGGCATTGAGAAACCGCACTCTGGGGACTTCCCTGGTGGCACGGTGGTTAAGAATCCGCCTGCCAATGCAGGGGACACAGGTTTGAGCCCTGGTCCGGGAAGATCCCACATGCTGCGGAGCAACTAAGCCCATGTGCCACAACTACTGAGCCTACACTTTAGAACTCACGAGCCACAACTACTGAAGCCCGCGTGCCTGGAGCCCGTGCTCCTCAACAAGAGAAGCCACCGCAGTGAGAAGCCCGCAAACCACAACGAAGAGTAGCCCCCACTTGCCACAACTAGAAGGAGCCCGTGCGCAGCAACGAAGACCCAACGCAGCCAAAAATAAATAAATAAATACATTTGTTACCCCCCTCCCAAAAAAAAAAAAAAAAAAAAAAAAAGAAAGAAAGAAATCACACTCTGGGTGTTTGGGATGCAAATTATTATTAGAACATCATTTTCCAGGCATTTTTAGTGGAAAGCTAAGAAATATATGTATCTCTGAAAGAAAAAGTAACTTGAATTTTAAGACTACAGTGATGTATGTAAACTTTGAGAAATTTTTACTCTGGTTTTATGCTGAAAATTTTTGCTTTTAAAACATTAGCATATTTTCTTGCTTGCTTTATGCTACAGTATCTGTACTATAGTTTCAAATGGCAATAATAATATCAATACTAAAATAAGACTCCTGAATGAAGTTTAACATTTTTTTGCATATCTGCTTGTACTCTGCACCTAGGTTTACCATCAATATACATGTGCTTTAAAATCATTTGTTATAATTGGTTTTGTTGCCAACTTGATACAGATTTAGTGTGTTTCAGTTCATTTTCAAGTTTTAGAATTTGTATTTTTTCTTTCCCTATAATATTGCTTTCTAGAATATGTAAAATACTCACATTCTTTCAAAATCTAAACAATAAAACCAGGTACGTGTAGTGAAGTTTTACTTTTCTCTTTGTCCCCTTCATTCTATCCATTTATTCTCTCCCCAATAGGTAACCATTTCAGTATATTTTGTTTTTCTTTTTCCTTTCTGATATAGCATATATATATATATATATATATATATATATATATATATTTATTTATTTATTTATTTCAAGTTTACCCGGGAAGATATATTAGAAATGGGATTTCTATGTCAAATGACTGTGTGATTTCATTTTTCTTGGTATTTTTATGTCTCATTATCTTTGTAGTTCTTCAGTTTCACAGCAATCTTGAGTTTTCGATTTGTTTAAATAGCCCTTGTTGGAAGAGGGTTAATCCATTACAATTTAAAGATTTCATTATTTTTATTTAAATATTATTACAACTTTTATTTGTCCTTTAAATTATCTATTGAGCTTTTTCACTTAATTACTTCTAGAATTTTTGTATGGTACTTTTTCAAATATCCCTTTTTTCCTTTTAAACAATTTATTGTTTTTATCTGAATGAGTCTAATATTTCACTTATCTCTTAAGATTTTTATACACATTGCCATTGCTCATTGAATTTAGATATGGAAGTAATGCCCCTTGGATGGAAGTAATAGCTCCCAGGCAGAGATGGGCAAATCCAGGATTAGTGGGCCATGCCACTGACACATTTTGGGAAATTTTATTAGAAGAGAACATTTATTTGACCATATGCATAGGGCAGTTTAAGTGCCAGGACTCTTGCAAGTGAGGGGTCCTGAAGCTTGAACTTCAGAAACTTTATGGCAATTCTACCTCTAGTCACATTCCGATTCCTGCTTCAAGGACATATTTCATGTTTTTTCAAGTGCAAAGAAGCCCAGATGTCTGCCTCAAATCTGCTACTGCTTCATCCTGGCTTTGGGTGCAAGGGAAAAATCTGTCTCATTCTGCCATCTCTTCTTACCCCAAGTGATAGGCTGGAAACTGACTCCCCCCAACCCCCAAGAGGTATCCATGTCCTAATTCCTGGAACTGGTGAATGCTCCTTTATCTGTCAAGAAAGGGTCTTTTCATATTAGATTAGATTAAGGATCTTATACTGGATTATGAGTGGGTCATCAATACAGTCCTATGTACTCTTATAAAAAGGAGACAAAGTTAGGGGGGGTGCAAATTTTAAACACAGAGAGTAGAAAAGGCAATGTGAAGACAAAGCAGAGCAAGAGTTGTAGGTTCTGGCCTCAAAGATTGGAATGATGCAGCCACAAACCAAGGAAGAATGGCAGCCATCAGAAGCATGAGAAGGCAAGGAAGAGATTCTCCCCCAGAGCCTCTGGAAGGAGCACGGCCCTGCTGACACTTTGATTGTGGCCCAGTGATACTGACTTCAGACTTTTGGCCCCCAGAAACGTAAAAGAAATGCATGTCATTTTAAGCCACAGCGTTTGTGGCAATTTATTACAGCAGCCTTAGGAAACTAATGTACCCTATGTAATAGGAATTTTATTTAGTCTCTCTCGGAATTCATAAGGTAAGGATCAAATACCAATGCAATTGTCCAGGGACTAGTAGCCACATGAAAATGTCTCCATGCTGTGATTAGACATTCTCTACCCCAATAATGTACAGAAGCAACACAGACCTGCAGCTTGGAGGTTACTCAGTTGGAAGAGAGAGGGCAGACGCCCTCCCGTAGCAAACACTGCCACTCTGTGAGGGATCTCTTGAATCACCATAACAGTCTTGACAATGATTGGGAGAATACACGAGAACCCTGACAGTCCCTTCCAAAGGCTCCTCTCTGAATCTTTCTCACATCAATTCCTCACCTTACTTCACTTCACCCAGACCCAACATTCTGGTGAGAGTCCTGTGGATTTCCAAGGTCCTTCAGCCTTCCAAAAAATGTCCTGACCCACTTAGAAAATTTCCTGAATCCATATACTACCTCAAAATATATTCATACTGAAGATCATGTTTGAGAAGAGCAGGCAGTGGCCGCTGAGCCTGCGCGTCCGGAGCCTGTGCTCCGCAACGGGAGAGGCCACAACAGTGAGAGGCCCGTGTACTGCAAAAAAATAAAATAAAAATAAAATAAAACAGGTGGTGAGGCTAGAAAATCAGAGCAGGAACTGAGGTGACTTGTGGCCATCAGGAGAGTGAGGGAGCCCTTGGAATCAGCAAGAATCTTTCTTTTCCTAGTCCTTCATCCAGCATCCCCATACAACTCCTATGGCCAGGGCTCCAGCCATTGTGATGCACATCGCCACTTGCCTGATGATATGCACTCCAGCCACCAACCTTGTGGAGTCCAGCTGATCTAATATGGTCAGAGGACTAAGAATCACCAGACATTCAAAGAGTGCCTTTAGCTTGAGAGTTTGGAAAGTCTTCCCTAACAACAAAAGAGTTAAAGAAACAACAAAATTTTAAAATAAGAAAAATTAATATATACAAAAATAGTATAAGGATATTTATCTACAGTCAAAGAAGAGGCTTTGATACAAATTAAGATGATCTGAAATGTGTAAATAAACCTTTTTAAAACTCAGTATTTGAACCTAATAGCACAAAAGCACAGCTGCAGTTTAAGTCATTGGGCAGCAAATGTGAAGTAAATATATTGTAAAAGGGAAGTGTCACAGATTATGAAACCAGAAGACCCAAACTTTGGATCAGAGTAGTTTAAGAATGCAAATACAAAAAAAAGGAGAAGTAGACATCTTCAAAGTAATAATGTCATAAAAATGAGATTATTTTTTGGCACTTAGTGAAAATAAGGAAATCTATCATACACCTAAACACAAAATAAGATGTATAAACTCTAAGAATAAACAAATTATTTAAATTTCTTGAGAAAACAAAACAACAAAAACACCAAACACGTTAACTGTTAAATGAGCACTTGTCATATTGACCTCTGATTTTTTTCCAAAAGCAAGATAATGAGCAAAATATTCATAGCTCTGAAGAAAAAAATAATTTTGAACATAGATTCTGTCCATGTTAAACAACTGAAAATACTCAAGTTTAAGGGTACAGTAAAGAGGTTTCCCTAAATGCAAGAGCTTGAAATAGTGATAAAAGATATTTATGCAAGAAAACATTGACAAACCAATATAACTTATAATAAAATAAAAATAAAATTTGAAAATAAAACTGTAAAGGTTACTTGTTTTCAACATAGAGTGAAAATGTTAAAAAATGTACAGGTGATTTCACAATGTATAGAAGGTTGCAGGGGAAAATGGATGCAGTGAATGCTTCCAATAAGTGGGAATAAGTTGAAAGAACTGTTATGTTAAATATTCTTATCAAAAAAATAGAGAGACAGTGGAAACTTTTAGAGATGACAGTTAATCTTAGGGTATTGTATATGGTGACAATTTCACGAGTGTATATTTCAATTCAAACTCATCCAGCTATATACATTAAATATGTACAGATTTTTTGGTATACCAATCATACCTCAATAAAAATATTTTTTTAAAAAATTGAATTATTTTCATCCCTGGTAGAAAAAAATAGCAGTTAACTACATCTCTTAAATCATAAGACTGTACCTTCCTTTTGTTTTTATCCTCCCAGAATTCCACTAACAATGAAAAAGGGCTTAAAGCATAGTTATCTATTAGATGCCTGAGAACAAGGAGTATGGAACAGTAGCTGTCATTTGGACATGTTTCTGCAGGATGGAGAGGGAAAAAGTCATGTTGAAGGACAGAAGCAGAACCTCAGGACCAAAACCTTAACCTAGGAGACTAGAGATGTGAGAGGTCCTTCTCACCATGACTCTGGAGAATTCCCAAGCTCACTGAACGTGCAGAGCAATGTGGACCTGGGTAGAGTGTCCCAGTTATTAATGGAGGTACATAAACATCTTGGCAGCCTTTCCAACTTTGGCTCCTCCTGCATATAAGACAGAATTCAGAGGATTGAGCCCCAAGCTTTCTAAAGAAATTGAATGGTATGACTGAGGACACCAGGGATTTTAGTGAAGGTTGGTGCTTCTGAGCTGATTGGGTGGAGGTTACACTCATGGACTGTTTCACACCACAAACACTCCAAAAAATCAGACTCCTTCCACTTATAATCTATAATCAGACTTCCCATTCTGGGTGAGGTTTGTGGAAACAAACTTGTATGACAGCAAAGGAAACCCATTTCAATGACAAATATAAATTGATTTTCATAAGTGTAAACTGACAGCCAGGAATAAAATGAAAAGGGTAGATGAACAAGGTACTCCCACCCACAACAAAAGTAATTCTGGGATTATAAAATTATTTAGAATAATTACAGTTAATGTAATTATAAAGACTTTTAGGACAATACTTAAAAAAATAAGTGTACTTTAGCAGGAAATGATTTCTTTAAAATTAAAAATGCAACTGAAGAAATAAAATTAATTAAAAATCTATTATAACAGAGAGCAAGAAGCCAAAAATAATTAAAATATGAGAGAAAAGTTTAAAAGTTGTAGAAAATAATTTAGGAGGTCCAAAATCATGTATTGGAAGATACAATTAGTGCAGGGAGAGGGACAAATATTCAGCAGTGTAATAAAGGAGGATGTTTCAGAGCAGAAGAAAGAATAGTTAGAAATAAGTGCTCTGATAAAATTTCTTACGCTTTAAAAAGGTGCAAGAAAAAGTATTTGGATTATCTTTGTGAGATGGTGTAACTATTTTCTTATTTATTTAAGAAAAGATATGACATTAAGGTGATTATAATCTCTAGGATTAAAAATAAAGCTGTAGAAAAAGTCTTAGTGCCAACAGGAAGTAAGCTAAAATATGCTGTTTTAAAATAAGCAATTGATGAGATTAAAGAAAGAAAATCTATTTGAACTTGATTTTTTATAACATTCTCCTTTGAGCAGTGATATTTAGTGAAATAGAATCACACTTCTATTTCTATGAGCTATTTCTATTCCTGTTTTTTTTGTAATGGAACTTTATCTATTTCTTTTTTTTTTTTTTATTGGGGTATTGTTGTTTTACAACATTGTGTTAGTTTCTTCTGTACAGCGAAGTGGAGTTCCCTGTGCTATACAGCAGGTTCTCATTAGTTAACTATTTTATACGTATTAGTGTATATATGTCAATCCCAATCTCCCAATTTATCCCCCACCACCTTCCCCCCTTGGTGTCCATACATTTGTTCTCTACATCTGTGTCTCTATCACTGCCTTGCAAACCACTTCATCTGTACCATTTCTCTAGATTCCATATATTTGTGTTAATATACGATACTTGTTTTTCTCTTTCTGACTTACTTCACTCTGTATGACCGTCTCTAGGTCCATACATGTCTCTACAGATGACCCAATTCCATTCCTTTTTATGGCTGAGTAATATTCCATCGTATATATTTTTATTTCTATATTTATGGTATAGTATAGGTAGCCACACTACTAATAGTATCACCATCTATAAAATTATTTGAAAATAATAAATTTCTATATAGTAAGTATAGAAAAAGATAGACAAGAAAATCTCTATTAGAATTAATTCAATAATTAGCTAGTACATCACTTTTTTATTTGGAAAATAAGCAATATTGCCTATCAAAATACTCACAGTCTATTGTAGTTCTTTGTAGTTGTATACATCCTCCTTTTTTGAGTGAACTCATCAAAAGGTAAACTTTTAAAAGTAATTACTTCCAGTGTCAAGATTCACAGTGCTGCCCAATGTAATTGTGTGCCATGATGGGAATGTTCTATTTCTGCATTGTTCAATGTTGTACCCACTAGCCACATGTAGTTACTGAATGCTTGAAATGTGACTACAGTAAGTGAGGAGCAGAATATTTAACTTTATTAAATTTGATTGGTTTAAATTTAAATTCAAATAGGCATATGTATCTGTGGCTACAATATTGGAAAGTGCATGTCTAGAACATTTCTTAGTATATATGTTCTCAATAAATATTTGCATCATGAGTTTTGAAAAAAACACAGATTTTCCCCAGTACATTGACCAATTACCCATATTTTTTAAAGTATAATAATTAGGATATTTATTATGATAAGGGAAAATAACTATTTCCCAATAATCTTCTTGACTAGAAATACAGGTAATGATCTGTGGAAATTTTTAAACTGCTGATTTCACCTAGTTTTTCACATTTTGATCATTTAAGAAAAAAAAAAAATCAACAACCCAAGCAAGACCAGTTAGTTTTGGAAAATCAATGGAGAAAATATGCAAAAGTTATCAAAGAACGTAAAGGAATAGCACAAGTAGAGCTTCAATGGCTAAACCAGAAAATTAGGAAGTCTGATAGCCTTTAATATTCACTTAGCATTTTTAAAGGATCACTTTCTGGCTGTAGACCCCTTAAAAATACTGTATTTTTTCTTCAGACATATTCTATTTAAGCATAAGGATAAGGAACAGATTGGTCCTCATTATGGCTGTAACAAAAGAACATGCTTGAATGACAAAATAAAATTATAAACATGAGGATATATTTTTTTTTCCCACAAATGAATATCCACATGGGATTTAGCATTCATCATTTGAACAGATGTGGGCTCTTTCACAGGATGTCAGAGAGTGACCTAATATCTCAAGGGCAAAATTATCTGTCTTAGGAAGACAAAATTCACTGTGAACAGGAGGAGTGATAATTGAATAAAAATATAAAAGTGGAGATTTATTAAAGAATTTTACGTTTAGAAATAGCATGAAAGTTTGAAATCAGAAGCAGGTCAAAATTTTTGATTACTCATATATTTTCTTTTAAATGTTTTTCTTATCTGCAAACACAATTAAATATATTGTGGTTACAGAACAGAAGTAAGAGTAGTAACAAAACTTTGGTACTTCAGAAATCTATGCAGAACTTGAGGGCATAAAATAAACAGATGATTATTAAATATTAAATATTTTTCAAGAATTATTACATGCTAACTTGTATGCTTTAAAAATAAAACAAGGTTTAATGAAAAAGAATATGAAAAAGAATATATATATGTATAATTGAATCACTTTGCTGTACAGAAATTAACACATTGTAATTCAACTATACTTCAATAGAATAATTTTAAAAAAAGAAACAGGGTTTACAAACAAAATCATCACTAACTATATATATATATATATATATATATGAAGGAAAACTGTTAGAGTGTCAATGCTATTGTGACTGGAATTAAGGCTAAATGATTAAGCCACTATTTTGTCAAATAAGTAGCAGTAGCTCAGAAAATTACTTTCAATAAAATAAACACAATTTTACTATTGATTGACTAAAATTTCCAATGAGGTCTTACATATAAATGTCTGAAAGAAGACTGTAAACTTACATAGTTCAGTTCTAAAACTTGAGACTTTCCATTAAACTGCACTGGCTTCTAAATGCTATGAATGTAACATTCACAGCATTTGTGAACATTTTCATAATCTTAAAGAACTATAGAAACACACAGAAATATATATATAACATTTATAATCTATGAACAGAGGGAGCACCATAAAAAGAAAGTAAGCATGTAGAAACAAAAAATAAATAGAAAATATGGAAGACTATTAAAAGTTATTACCTTTGAAAAGCAAACCATAGTAACAAGAGAGACCTAAATGTCAGAATAGTGATGACCTATGGTCCAGAATAAAAGACTACTAAAATAGGCAGTATTATTATCATTATTTCACCTCCATGTAGCTGATAAGTGCCACAATAGTAACAAAATATTTTTGAAGTGAATAAGGGTGTCATTAAATGGCAATTATTGCTTAAATTAAGTCGGTAAGTCTCAATTCTTAGTCTTCCAAAGTAAGTCTAGGGCCTGTGTCACTGTTGACTACAACTTACCTTTTAAAGTACCTAAGCAAGCCAATCACACCCACCTACGTCTTTAATAATGTTAGTATCTGCCTGTACCCCCTTTTGTATCCAAACCCTATCAAATTTCTGGGTCTAATTTTTATCCCACTTCATCCATAATCTCTCACAATTACTTTACTAAATATCTATTGCACTTACTTGCATATTATATTTACTATTATATATTTTTGCCAATTTTAAAATATTTTCTTACTTCCTCAATTGTGCCATATGTTACTGAAAAAAATGCATCACAATTATCAGAAGAATTAGATTGTAATTCTAATCCTGTAGTTTATCAACTCTGTATTCCCAGCAAGTAAAATTCTCCATTTCTCGCTCAAAAGATAAAGATTTATGTCTAGATAATTTACTCAATGGACATGACTCTAACATTCTAAGTTTCTCATTTCTTTTATATACTCCAAACTTCTGCAAAATGAAGAAATGGAGTTTCAGATGTGGAAGGGACATTACAGTTCGCCTAATTCAACCCCTTTTGGCTATAGCAATAGCAGAACTAAAAGCTGGATTCACATTACTTATTCATTTGTCCATGAAACACTTATTGAATACTTTCTATACCTGACATTGTGCTAAGTGTCAAGAAAATCAAGATGAATAAGTCTTTCAGGAAATGTGCGGCAATGTGAAAGAAATGAAAAATAAGTATATACTTATTATACAATTATTAAAGACACAAGTAAAGCTATGAATAGGGAATTGTTGAAATACAAAAGGCTAAGCCTGAAGGAATAAGAGCAATATTTCTAGAAATGTTTATGCTTGAACTGAATGATTAAATATTTGTCAGAGGTGGAAAAGTGAAATCCAAATTTTTGAGACCCCATTCTACAATATTTATGGACTCATGTTAGGGAAAAGGGGGCATTAAGCAATCATTAATTCAATAGAAAATAAGACCCCCGAAGACTGAGTAGTTGTTGGATTCATAAACAACATGTTTAGATAGAACTCTGAAAAGATAAACATCAAGAAAAAAATCTCCAAAGAGAATGTGAAATTCTAAAATTAGACTGGATAAATTCTTTTCGAAACATGTCATGCTGTTCTTTGGGCTGAGACAGATTAAAGACCAGCAGAGTAATGCACATTGTGGAGAAGGACTCGGAAACGTAGCATTTTAACCAGTCGATAAATCAAATCCTGGGCAAGTGCAATACAAAGAATGCAAGTGTTGAGATCCAGGTAGTCAAACAGGTGGGTCTAGAGTCCTGATTTGATCAAGGTCAATTGGGTCTTGCAAAGATTAAGTCAGGACTTTCAAATTAGAACAAGTAGCTAAAGTCTACTTCATTAGACTTAAAGCCCTCAATGTTGAAATATGGGTCAAAAGCAGAGAAGAGCAATGTTATCAAAAAGGCTTTAACCTCTTGTCTTAGCGCAGAGGCTCCTTCCTCTTAGATTTGATTCTCTTTGCTCTGATGGATGTGGATAATTAAAAATCATAAAGGTCTGCATCTCTGAAGGTCAGAGCCCTAGGATGTCAATGGAAGCATTGTAGCTGGGTCTGGTACATCAGTGCTGACAGGATTATACAGAGAAACCCAGAAATGTATTCCACTTAGATTACAGATTCAATAACTATCACTGACCTTCTAGCTTCACAAATAAATTGTATGCTGGATATGAACATTGTTGATTCATTTATTACTACTTTCTCTTTTCCTCCACTGACAAAGCAAAATTAGTGAAAAATAAAGCCTAAGAGCTCTTTTCCAGCCAAGAAAAACTAAACACCATGCAGCTTGTGATTCCATCTGTGCCTCCTGCTTTCTATCCAAAACTATCAGATTTCCCCAAAAAAACCAAAGAGAGGTAGGAAGTTCAATAGTGTCTCAGAGTCTGGGAGGAGAAGAGGGGCCATAGTGGCACTGAGATGATTGTGGAACTCTTTTGCCTGCAAATACAACCAGAATGTCTTCTATGTGACAGGTATGTTTGTTCTATAGAAAGGCAGTCAGATAAAGTGGAAGAAGCACTGGATTAAAAGTTAGGAGACTTCGGAATTCCCTGGTGGTCCAGTGGTTAGAAATTGGCACTTTCACTGCAGAGGCCTGGATTCAATCCCTGGTCAGGGAACTAAGATCCCACAAGCCACATGGTGTGGCCAAAAAAAAAAAAAAAAAAAAAAAAAAGTTAGGAGACTTGCCTTCTAGGTCCAGCTCTGCTACTAAGTTCTAGGAGTCAATTTTCTAATCTATAAAATAGTGTTTCAACTAAATTACCACTAAGCCTCCATTTAGTTTTATATTTAACGGAACAGAATTTTTGCTTAAAGACAGTGGAATAGTCTTCTTCTTACTTATTTCCCTCTTTTGTACCTCACAAAACACAGCAACAACAATAAAACATATAGAAAGATGGAGAACCACCTCAATGTCAGACTGTGACAGAGCAAGGCCAGTGCTCTGACGGCTAACCCAGGCTGAGAGGTGGCGGGGCTGTCTCTGGCCATAAGCAGTTCAGCAAGATATATAGATCATCCAATGATAAGAGATACCAATACAAAATAATTTTGATTAAAGTACAAAGTTTTGGGCAAAAACTAATTTTTTTCAAAATTGAAAAATAATCACAAGTGAACAGTAGAAATTTGTCTTAAGACATTAAAAAGAAAGTGGAGAAAAAGACAAAATTAAGAGGCCGATAATGGAAAGCTCACAAGAGTCCTCATTGAAAGAAAGAAAGAAGGGTTCATCAAAATATGAAAGAGATTATAAATTACATAAACTATCTTCTAAAACCTCAAATGAGAATTAGAACAGTTTAAAGAAAAATATGTATCATTAAAAGTATCAGACTGACATCCTAGGAAAGAAATATAAGAGAAATTCAATGTTAAACAGCATTGAAAGCCTTATGATACGTATCAAACTAAAAATTAAAGCAACTGAGACAGTAATGTGATGTTAGGCTTGAGGAAAGCACAAGATATAGAAAGGAGAAGAATATATGAGAATGGTTACTGATTAGTTAATTATATAAATCAAATAAATAAGATTTAGCAGGGTATAACTGGTATTACTATAGAATAAACAAAAATAAAAGAAAAATATTCATGGGTCTAAAAGAAAAAAAATTTCCTTTACTTAAATAAAGATTCTGTTATAGTGAATGCCTTACTCTGTATCAGAAAGGGAAAAAGAATGATCCAACGGAACGCAGTGAGTTTAATCATAAAGAAGAAACCAAATGTGCGTCTAGGTAAAAGTAAATAATAATACGTCACCGATGTGTGGAAAATCAGGTCTCAGAATTTCTGCAGCCATACTCTACTCATATACAGATGACAAAGAGTAATTCCAACAAAAATCTGAGAAAAAGAATGAACCAAGCATGTCATAAATATCCAAATGATCTTTTAGGTTTGATGGTAAAAGACAGACATTTGCATCATACCCATACCAGAATTCAGAAAATTGAATAGATATAAAAAATTATTGAAATTTTATATGAAGATCAATTCTTGGGACAGGATATGATTCAAAATAAAGCAGAATGAAGAAAATATGGTAAAAGGATTTTTGGTAAGCATTAAATATATTTAGAAAGGAAAAGAAACAAAATCTCTGAAAAAACAGAACATAAATGTTCTGAACCTTTGTGTTTTAAAGTTAACACTATAACAAATCAAAAGACAGAAGATTGGAATGAAGTTAAAGTTAGAATATATACTAATCTTCTCATTTTTCTATAGCAAGAACTTGCTTTACAGAGTCTAATTTAAAATACAAATTTGTAAATGAGGTTAATATCTTATTTATTTTATTTTCTTTGTTGGTTTGTGAAGAATATTTGTCAATTACTATCTCTTATGATAAAGAATTACTAAAAATCCCTTAAGATATACTTTTTTTTTAATTTGGTCAAAATCAACTTAGATCTAATAATTTGCAGATGTTAAACCAATTTCTTTTTGTTCTTACTTTTTCTTTATAACTAACCATATTCCTTGAGAGATATCTAAAGTGATTTCAGCAAATATTAGTAATATTTTTCTAGGTATTGGCATTGTTGGTGATTACTCATTTAAAACAAAATTAGCCTTATATAGCTGTTTTTTGAAATCTTACGTTTTATATTTAGCAAGTATTATTTTTAAAAGGTGTAACTCCTTATAAAAATAAAATAAAACAGCATTGTAAGACATGATATCCCAAACTGATTATATAGGATTTTTGGTATCACATTTACCTCCTATGTAGATGTGTTTCTCCCAGTAAGCATTTGGAGCTTATGAATATAGCATATCTCTTACTATTAGTAAGTGAAGCTTTATTATGACTTGACAAAAATTTCACTTAAGAAACTGGAAAAAAACTAAATTATTAAACATATTTAACTATGTAGATAACTGTAGTTAGTGGTAGTTAGTTAACTACAGCACTATAGTTTCACTTCAATTGGAGTCATAGAAGAATGCTAAACCTTAACCTTTCCCCTCAGTCATTCCTGCATGCCAATATGCTTGAAAAGCAGGAAAGCTTTTCACTGTCATCTACTGCAATTCACACACACACACACACACACACACACACACACACACACACACATACACACACACACACACACCTCTTCTTTCCTTGGAAACATATGGACTAGTGTAAGTGTGGGAAAAAATAAACAAATAGCTATGATATTATAACACATGAAAAACAGTTGTACAGATCAATTATGAACAATCACTTAAAAGAAATATCTACTACAGTTGCATTGGGACAGAGAAGACTTTTTTTTTTTTCTCTCCAGAAACTCTTGGCACGCTTTTCTTAGTCATATTAAATCTTTTTGTATTTTAAGCCTTTTCCCGAAGAAATAAATAAGGTGATGGAGTTGCATTACACAGCATAGTTTGAGCCCAACATGGCTCATATCACAAGCAGCTGATGAAACCGCACAGCTGATAACGGGAGGTTGTGTTTTCCAATGAATGTCGGGAGCTGTGTTCCAATAAAGAGGAAAACTGATGCTGGGCAACAGTAAGTCTTCCAACTTTATTTGAGGGACTAGCAATGAAATAGAACACAACATCAGCTCCCTCGGCACTTAGTGCCCTCATTGAATCAAAGTGAGAAAACTAGTACTTTTTCCTTGTGTATGTAATTCTCCTTGTTCCTGAGGAAGGGTTAGCCAAGAGTGGCATCCTTTAGAAACCAAGTAATAGAGAAGTCATTTATCATTTGATCTGCTTCTAAGAAAAATAGAAAGTGTGAATTGAGAAGCTTTTAACTGCTAATATAAAAATCCTAGTATCACTAATATTTCTCATATCAATTATAGAAATATAATTTATCTTCAGTCCATAACACTTGACTTGCTTCATTCTGTCCTCTACTCACTGTCTTCTGGATAATCTTTCAAATAAGAAAATCTTGCAATATTTGTTTCTTGCCTAAATCCCTTCGGTGTTTTTCAAACTCACTAGTCTTAGACAAGCCAAATCTCCTTAGCAAGATGTTAGTCATTTTGACATATAATCGATTAAGACCTGAGACATCATATTTTCAACCAGTCACCTATTGCCAACTTAAATTCACAGAGATAGGCAAAGGGTGTTTCATGTAAAAACAATGCTCCTTAATACTTGTTAACACTTTTGACTAAAACAAGAATCCATATGCCAGCTAGTTTGAACCACTTGAGTTGACAAGGATTTACATTGTTAGCAACGGTCAGTTCTGAAGACAACACAAACCAGTGCAGCCAGTGTCTAATGTGGGCGGCTCCCTTGCTTTCGGGTTACAGCCAAATCGCCCCACTGTGAGATATTATTTCTCTGCTGTTAAGGAATGGCAAATGTGAAAAAAAAGTTTACCAAGTTAAAGAAAGGGGGCATTGCCTCAATGTGTAGAGCAGATCTGATTCTAAGCTATCATTCCAGTCCTTCCCAGAAAGAGTTTCCTCTTGCTAAACTGTAGATACCAGGACTCCTTTATGTTATTGACCACTTAACACATCAAGATCCCTTACTTCTATAAATTGACTACAATTCAGACCTATTTTGGCATAAGTTTTAGGGTAGAGAGTAAGGTACTTCAGTTTCACCACTAACAGGTAGGATATTTACTCTGTGTTATCATTAACATTTTATTATTTCTCTCTAGCTCTCTGCATTCTATATTCAGCCATCATATGTTATTTGCAACTTATGTTTGTGACTCATTTGTAACTCATGTTATTTGTAACTACCTCTGCATTTTTTATGTCCCTTGGAATCCCACTACCCTCACTTTGTCTGAATTAGGAGGTCAATCTCTAAATTCCCAGAAAACTAGAGGTTACCTGCATTGTACTTAACTGTATCATTTTTTGTTAGACCAAGTGGCCCCTGAAGTGAGTTATCATATCCCTGATGTCAAACATAGTGACTGAAGCAGTGCGTATCCTGTATTTATGTATAAATACATAATAAAATTTTGTCACTTAAACGTATTTCTGAAGTTAATAAGTTACAATCCATGACTACAAAAGACTTTTAAAATATTGAATACAGATATATTTATTCTATATGATGACCTATAGAAAGTTTTGGTTTTGACCACAGCAGCTAATCACAGCTAATACTAAATGAAACTAGTTTACAATACTAAATGAAGCTAATTTAATGTTTCCTACTATAAGGGAGGACAACTAGTTTTTCCCTTTACTCTTTGGAGTTCTTAGTTGAAACCCCTATAATAAAGACAGATTAACAAGAGAAAAACATACAGAAGTTAATTAACATGTATACTTTATGAATACTTGAGAAATACCCAGGGGAGAAAAGTATTTCAAAGAGGTGGTTTAGAACTCTAGCTAAATACTATCATCACCTAAAGACAAAAGAAAGAAAGATGTAGGGGGTGAGGGGAGACAGTTATGGAGAGGTTACCAGGAAAAGCATGGTAAACAAGGGTAAAGTTTGTTATACAGATTTAAGTCTGTGCTTTCTCCATTGATATGGGTCAAAAGTTTTCTCTAGGGAACAAAAAAATAAGTCTTTATAGATAAAAATAATAGAAGTACTTCTTCCAGCAATGTCGAATTATCCTGTATCCTACAAATCTTCCAAACCCAAACTAGAAAACCCAGATAAATTTTTTTAAACAGTTACTTCAAGGCTGCCAAGATCTGAGGGAACAGGATCCTGGACAGAAGGGAAGCAGAGAGGTTGCCCTGGATTTCCTGAGGGCATTTCCCTCTAGGCATTTAACAATCCAACTGTGGTTCTTTAGAAGCCAAGATGTTGAACAACGATTTTTGCAATCTCTCAAAGGTGGGATAATAGAAATTGAATGTAACATCCATCAAGGAGCTGAGTACTCATAGATAGTTTAGCTTTTCATTTATAAGACACAGAGCAATAAGCTGCAAATGTAACGGCAGCCTATAAACAGATGAGCTCTCACAAAGACTGAAATCACACCAAAGATGAGCCCAATCACTGAATGAATTATGGTAATTTGCCTACAACCGACATCAAGCCCCAGAGATTGGAAACTGAAGATAGCTATCAGTAATCTTACTAAACATGGAAGAAACATTGGCATTCAGGGCTTGCAGAGGTGGAGCTTTTTTTTTTTTTCCCTTCGGTACGCGGGCCTCTCACTGTTGTGGCCTCTCCCGCTGCGGAGCACAGGCTCCGGATGCGCAGGCTCAGCGGCCGTTGCTCATGGGCCCAGCCGCTCTGCAGCATGTGGGATCCTCCCGGACCGGGGCACGAACCCGCGTCCCCTGCAACGGCAGGCAGACTCTCAACCACTGTGCCACCAGGGAAGCCCAGAGGTGGAGCATTTTTGATGAATACACTAGGCTTTCAGTTGCCCTGGGACTAAATGTCAATGAGATGTAATCAGCTCTCCAAAAGACTGGTATCCAGCTTTAAATAAGCTGAATTTCATTTTGCTTAATATGGACCTCATTGAATTGCCTGTGAGAAACAAAAGAAAACCTCTATGAAGGAAGATAATCCAATATGTTATATTATTTCTAGAAATTTTCTTCTACAATGTCCACAGTTCAATTTTAAAAAATGGCATAAGAAGAGATAAAAAACAATAGAATGATCATGATGACAATAAAGATGACAATTGAAAAAGAAACAGACAAAAAAAGTAGTTCCAGAGGAAAGCTAGATTTGGAATTTTGAGACATAGACTTTAAGATAAGTTAAATTAGTATTTAAAAATAATAGAGATGTTGGAAATTTTTATCAGGGAATTGGATTCTATAAATGATTTTAGGAAGTTTAAGAATGGAAAACATGTTATAGGTGAAATTAACAATTAAAAAGCTAGATTGGAAAACAGATGAGACACAGCAAAATACAGGTTTGGATATCTGAATAATAAGACAAATGAAAATATCCAGAGAGAGGAATACAGAAAAGAAGAGATACAATGAACAAGTCTCATATATGTATAATTGGAGTCCTTGTAGAAGTAAACAGAATGAGACAGAAAAATTATTTGAAAATAATAGCTGATGTTTTCCAAAACTAATCGATTACATCAAGTCAAAGATTTAAGGAGTTTTTCAAACCTCAAATAGAATATATAAAATGGAAATAACACGTTTGTTAAAATGTCAAAAAGAAAGAGAAAATACTATAAACAACCAGATATTTAAAAAATAATAATAAGATAACAACTGAACTGGCAACATAAATGAGAGAAAAAAGACCATGGGATGATTTTTTTTCCCCACGTAGCAATAGAAACCAGCCAACAAAGAATTCTACAAGCAGTATAAAAAAAAAAAAAAAAAACCTGCAAAAATGAAGGCAAAATAGACATAAGTTTTAGGCAAACAAACACTGAGACTCTTCACCAGCAGCAGATTTTCAGCAAAAAAAAAAAAACAAAAGAAGTTTTGCAGGTAAAGGTGTGTTAGCACTGATGAACAGGACTTTATTAGAATTAAGAACTTCTGCTCTGAGTCAGATAATGTCAAGAGACTGCGAAAATAAGCCACAGACTAGGGGAAAATATTTGCAAAAGTCCTATCTTCTAAAGGACCCTTAACCCAAATATACAAAGAACTCCTGAGACCCCCAAAAAAGGCCAAAAACCTGATTAAAAAATGGGTGAAAGACCTGAACAGAGATCTCAGTGAAGAAGATAGACAGATGGCAAATAAGCATATGAAAATATGGTCTCATCATATGTCATTAGGGAAATTAAAATTTAAAAAATAATGAGATATTACTACATATCTATTACAACAGCCCAAAACAGAGAACAGGGACAGGGCCAAATGCCGGCAAGGATGTGGAGCAATAGGAACTCTCATTCATTCCTGGTGGGAACGCAGAATAGTATGACCACACTGGCAGACAGTTCGGTGGTTTCTTACAAAAGTAAACATACTCTTACAATGTGATTCAGCAATCACAATTCTTGGTATTTACCCAAAGCTGAAAACTTAGGTCCACAACACAACCTGCACATTGTTGTGTATAGCAGCTTTATTCATAATTGTGAAAACTTGGAATCAACCAAGATGACCTTTGGTAGATGAATAAACTGTGACAATGATATATTATTCAGCACCAAAAAGCAAGCAATGAAAGAAAAAAAATAATAATAAAGCAAGCAATGACCTGTCAAGCCATGGAAAAGACATGAAAAAACCTTAAATGCATATTATTAAATGAAAGAAGCCAGATTGAAAGACCACATACTGTGTAATTTCAAGTAGATGACATTCAGTAAAAAGATCAAGGTCTCCAGAGAGAGTGGGGAGAATGTATAGGCAGAATCTTTAGGACAATGAAAACACTTAATGTGAGACCATAATGATGGATACACGTCATTACACATTTGTCCAAGCTCATAGAATGTACAACACCAAGAGTGAACAATAATGTAAATTATGAACTTTGGATGATTACAATGTGTCGGTGTAGGTTCATCAATTTTAACAAATGCACCACTGCGGTGGGGAGTGTTGAGAATGGGGGAGGCTATAGACACATGGCAAAATGAGAAAAAACTCAAAACAAATAAGGTGTGTGTGTGTGTGTGTGTGTGTATGTGTAGATAGAGAGAAAATGAGAGAGGCAGACAGTCAGAGAGAGATAAAGGAAGACAGAGAATGAGTTTAAGGAACTGGCTCATGAAATTGTACAGATGCAAGTCCAAAATCTGCAGGGTAGGCCTGCAGGCTGGAGATGCAGGGAGGAGTTGTTTAGGTCCATATGCAGCCTTATAGCCAAATTCTCTCTTCTTCAGGAAGGTCAATCATCTTAAGATCTTTCATGATTATACGAGGCCCACCACATTATGAAGGGCAATCTGCTTTACTAAATGTATACTGATTTACATGTTAACTCTATCCCCAAAAAACAAAAACCAAACAAAAAAACCCCACAAAACCTTCAGCAAAATATCTAGAGTAATAGTTGACCCAATATCTGAGTACCATGGCTCAGCCAGGTTGACACATAAAATTAAACATCACACCCTATTTCCCAAAATACAATTTTCTTGTTTGTCCTCCTTAATCATCCTGTAATTTCCCCATTATGGTATCTGCCACATCCAAATGGTCATCTTCACTGCTAGAGTATGATCTGCGTAAGAGAGTCTATCTAATCTATTTCATTGTTGCTGCTTCAGTGACCAGAAAGCCCAAAGCACTTGGCAGATACTTAATACTTATATGTAAAGTGAAAAAATAAAAGGTTGTATATTACAGATACTATGAAAAAAAAAATGTGAGAAAATTTGGTCACTGAGACAGGTGGTGGAAAAGGTATAAAAATTATTTCCAGTTATCAGGTCATGTGACTGTGGGTACTAATAATAGCAGTATAAAAAGCTGACTGAAGAGCAGACATGTAGAAACTGAGGTCTTAGCAGGATACCATGGAGGAACAAACCAAGAGATATGAAAGTATGAAAGGTGATTACTGAGAAGAGAATGGGACAAGATATGCAAGGGTAATTGTAAAGGTTACAAAAGAGGTTGAATTTCCAAGAGAGCTACACAAAGAAAAATAAAATGCTACCCAGTAAATCATTCAGTTGTAGAAACTGTACATTGTGCTTATATTGATTTTTATCATTTTCATTAATAATGCAGTTGATAGGCTCTAAGTCAGAGTGATAGAAGCAGAGATACAGCAGGAAGTGAAAGAGGAATTGGAAATCCTGAGGGTGTAAGTAATTTATTCCAGTTCACACAGCGAATAAGTGCCAGAGTAGGAACAACCAGGTGCTTTGGCTTCAGCATCTGTACTCCTAGCCTGCTGTCTCTTTTGACTTATTGGAAATTGAAGAGATGGAGAGAGGATGGACAGAACCCAAGCAAATGCTCACACTGAGGGGATGGATTCAGAGAAGAAGCACTTAAAGAGACTGAGAAATTATAGCATAGCCAGCCAGGATAATATATTGATAATATTACAGAAAAGATAGAATTTTCAATGAAAGATAGCAATGCCACAGAAATATGAAGAAGAGGAAGATTGAGTAAGAAACTGTGGGGTTCCCTTTAATTTTTAACATCTGCAGTTTAATGAAAAGCTGACATAAATCAGGTACCTTAAATTTAGAAAAGGTGTCCTCTAAGGTATTAATTATTTTTCCCTCTGTTCTCTGAACTGAAATAATTAATATTCACTAGCTTTTTTGCTGTTTGGCATTTTGACTTTTAGATCTCAATGGCACCACCAACTTGGTTGTTCTTTCAAATATCTATTATAATGGTAACTGTCAGCTATTTAGAGCTCTTTTAATGACATAATACTCTTTGCTGCCAATCAATTATAATAAACAAGAATGAAATTCTATTTGTTTCCAGGCTGCCAGAATGATTTTATTCTAAAATTTGGCATTTATATTATCCAGAAAAAAAGAAATGAAGCATGCCCTAATCATTCTGAGATCTTTTCTTAACCTGATAGGTGTACTTGAATGTGTTCATATACTCCAATAAAGATCTATTAAAATTTTTTTTAATTAAAAAAAAGACATAGAAAGTCAAATTTTGTGTTTATCTCAGGATCTCAGAGACAGCTGCAGGCAATATCAGACAGCATGTCAAGTTTTTATTTGGGGTCATTTAAAGTCTCAAGTACTCATAGGCTCAATGCAAGAAAGAGACTGCATGGAGTTGGATTGGTTTCTATCCATTGGTTTCCACTTAAGAAATAGATCAGCTGAAGGTCAGCTGAACGTGTGAAAAGAAGCAATAAAATGAAGTACTCCACAGATCAGAGGTCAACAATTCTCAGTGTCTGAATGATTGACCTTCACTGGCCAATATAAATTGCCCATAAAATATATAATATAAATGACACAGGGGGAGTGATACCCTATTAAATGACATAGGAGTAAGGACATACTAAATTAAGGAGGAAATCCGAAAATCTTTTCTGTTACCCAAATTAACTCTCCTGGTGGAGAACAGAAAATTGTATAAAATACTCAAACTGGAAGTAGTCTATGGTTTCACAATATTTTTTTTCCTCTGTTTACACCTATACCTGAATACCTAAAGCCTGATATTCATCCAAACAATTAAGACAGTACTTTCTCTCAAAGTTCTTCATGCCCATCTTCATTTCTAATCCCTCTGACCTGTTCTCAGTCATCACTGACCTGTTAAACCTTCTGAAGTATTTAACTCCTTTGACCACACCCTACATGTGTTTTTTTTTGCTTTTCTTTCACATCGTTATTCTCGAAATCTTTTCTCATTTGTCTTGCCTAGTAATGCACTAGTCCTATATCTGCAATCATTATCTGTAAGCCCACTTTACTGGCTGTTGTCTTCTGATTAAAAAATAATAAGCAAATAAAGGAAAAGCAAACCAAACCTCCAGGCACTATTTTCAGCCCCTTTTTCTTGCTTTACATGGTCACTTGGACTATTTAAGTCACAAGACAGCTTTGCAGACCAACTCTCTGACATGACTCTTAAGTCTTCAACTTAACACATGAACCACTCACTGAATCTCTTTCCATGACTCCTTTTAGAGGAGCTTGTGATTCTCTCTAGGTTGTTCACTCTAATAGCTGTTCCCTTTTCCATATCGAATTCTACTCTTTCAAAACACAGCACAAAATGCACATACTCTTTGAAGGTTTCTGCTACTTCACAGGAAAAAAGGAGTATTTTCAGTTTCTCTGATCATAGAGTGTATTACAGTGTCTAGCACCCCGTGCCCTCTATTTTGATTTTTTCTTTTAATTTTTCTACCGCATTACATTGTGAACCGAGAGAAGGATACAAGTCTTACACATCTTTACCTTTTCCATTGGATTTAGCCTTGCACACTTTCAACATGGAGGGCCCTTAATAAATGCTAGTTGTTTTTCTTTGACAATGGCATTTTAAATCTCCCTAAAACCTTATGAGAAACTACAAATAAACTGCCATGATGTAGTGTCTCTAAATAGGGAAGTGCAAGAATAAGCTAGCTTTACTTTTTTTTTTCTTTTTTTGCAAGATGGGTATAGTTTTAAACATACTAGAATAATTTCTTACGTGGGCCTATATTGAAGATGTATCATTAATCTTAATATCTTCAAATATGTGCTTGGTATATTGGATCTTTTGTTTGTATTTTGTTTAATTAGAGCATGTATAAACTTTTCTTTTTTTTTTTTTTTTTTTTTTTTTTGCGGTACGCGGGCCTCTCACCGTTGTGGCCTCTCCCGTTGAGGAACACAGGCTCCGGATGCGCAGGCTCAGCGGCCACGGCTCACGGGCCCAGCCGCTCCGCGGCATGTGGGATCTTCCCGGACCGGGGCACGAACCCGTGTCCCCTGCGTCGGCAGGCAGACTCTCAACCACTGCGCCACCAGGGAAGCCCTAAACTTTTCTTTTTAATACACATATTTTATATGCATTCTTTCAGTACTACTCCGAAGGCTCTCTCATCATCTTTTCCAGAAAATAGATGTTACAATGTGTGTATGTTTTTTTGTATGAGTTTTTCCAAAGCCCCTTCCTCATTCTTGTCTTTGGCATGGAGTTGATTCTAAATAAACATTTATTGGAAAGAACTGACACTTTTCTGAACACATTCCTCTTGTTCCCCACTGTTTCCCTTTTATTATAAGAATTTCAGCTTTATAAACCCTGCATGTATTTTAAGAAGAAAACAAATTTGACATTTCCTCCATGAAATGTGTCTAGTCTTTTACCTTCTGTTCTCAAAAGTCAGTTAATTGAGAGCATCACATGTTCCAAGATTCGGTACACAATGATAATATAATAAGTTCTGGTCTCGACATTCAAAGACCTTGAAATTTAATGGAAATTTTATTGTATTCACAGTCAATATCTCAACATTCTTTGGTGCTCAGATACGTAATTTTTTATTATTTCTTTAATGCTTCTTTTTTTCCAGTTTGATTTGAAGCTTTGTGAGAAAAATAAAATTATCTTTCACTACCTTGCAGACCAATATGAGTATATTCGTTTGATTCTTTTCTTAAATGTCGGGTGAGATCCACATAATTGGTCAAAACTCCAGATGAATCATCCTTGGTCTTTCTGTTTCTCTCACATTTCACATGCCATCTATCACAAAATCGTTTTGGCTTTGCTTTCAAAGTATATCTAGAATCTGACCTCTTTTCTTCATCTCCACTGCTACAGCCTTATCTCACCATCATCTCACACCTGGAATACTGGAGAAACATTCAAAGAGGATTCTAGCTTCTACCTTTCATCCATGAACCATTCCCAACACCACCACTAGAATAATCCCCTTAAAGCACCAGTGAGAAAGGTCAGCCTCATGCGCAGTGCCTTATTTCACTTAGAATAGAGCCTACCATCTTCATAGATGCTTACATGGCCCTGTATGACCGCCAACACTCCCACCTCTTTTCCACTCTACCGGATCTCCTATTACTCTTTCTTCCCTCTCTCTGCTCCATTCACACTGGCCCCCTTGCTGATGTTAAAACATGGGAACCCACCAGGCCTTTGCTCTACCTCTTTTCTCTGCTACACAATACAAACACTCACTTGCACTCCCAAACAATTTCCTTAGAAAAGATCACATTATTTTTGGATGTTTAGAATCTTCACAACCACATTCATTGCTGCTGGTCATCACATCATGTAAAAACCTAGAGCAAGAGTCAATAATTATGTCTTCTCATGTCCAGAGTAATGGAGATGTCAGTATGTTAAACACACTCATAAGATTACAACCTTCCTTATACCCCAGAACACATACGACAGTTAATTTAATATCTTGTATGATGGAGAACTCTAGCAAATCTAGCGACTCCCTGATGGCGACTTGCCGCAGCTGCTTGATGGGGGAAGACAGTGTATCAAATTTTTACTCCTATTTAAGCTAGAGAAATGGACTTGTTTATTTATAGCAAAACAAAACTGTATCAATAGCACTTAAAATATATTGCCTGCACAAAAACAGAAAGACAGATCAGTGGAACAGGATAGAAAGCCCAGAGATAAACCCACGCACATATGGACACCTTATCTTTGATAAAGGAGGCAGGAATGTACAGTGGAGAAAGGACAGCCTCTTCAATAAATGGTGCTGGGAAAACTGGACAGGTACATGTAAAAGTATGAGATTAGATCACTCCCTAACACCATACACAAAAATAAGCTCAAAATGGATTAAAGACCTAAATGTAAGGCCAGAAACTATCAAACTCTTAGAAGAAAACATAGGAAGAACACTCTATGACATAAATCACAGCAAGATCCTTTCTGACCCACCTCCTAGAGTAATGGAAATAAAAACAAAAATAAACAAATGGGACCTAATGAAACTTCAAAGCTTTTGCACAGCAAAGGAAACCATAACCAAGACCAAAAGACAACCCTCAGAATGGGAGAAAACATTTGCAAATGAAGCAACTGACAAAGGATTAATCTCCAAAATTTACAAGCAGCTCATGCAGCTCAATAACAAAAATACAAACAACCCCATCCAAAAATGGGCAGAAGACCTAAATAGACATTTCTCCAAAGAAGATATACAGAATGCCAACAAACACATGAAAGAATGCTCAACATCATTAATCATTAGAGAAATGCAAATCAAAACTACAATGAGATATCATCTCACACCAGTCAGAATGGCCATCATCAAAAAATCAAGAAACAATAAATGCTGGAGAGGGTGTGGAGAAAAGGGGACACTCTTGCACTGCTGGTGGGAATGTGAATTGGTTCAGCCACTGTGGAGAACAGTATGGAGGTTCCTTAAAAAACTACAAATAGAATTACCATATGACCCAGCAATCCCACTACTTGGCATATACCCTGAGAAAACCAAAATTCAAAGAGAGTCATGTACCAAAATGTTCATTGCAGCTCTATTTACAATAGCCAGGACATGGAAACAACCTAAGCGCCCATCATCGGATGAATGGATAAAGAAGATGTGGCACATATACACAATGGAATATTACTCAGCCTTAAAAAGAAATGAAATTGAGCTATTTGTAATGAGATGGATAGACCTAGAATCTGTCATACAGAGTGAAGTAAGTCAGAAAGAAAAAGACAAATACCGTATGCTAACACATATATATGGAATTTAAGGGAAAAAAATGTCATGAAGAACCTAGGGGTAAGATAGGAATAAAGACGCAGACCTACTGGAGAACGGACTTAAGGATATGGGGAGGGGGAAGGGTGAGTTTTGACAGGGCGAGAGAGAGTCATGGACATATACACACTAACAAACGTAGTAAGGTAGATAGCTGGGGGGAAGCAGCCGCAAGGCACAGGGATATTAGCTCGGTGCTTTGGGACAGCCTGGAAGGGTGGGATGGGGAGAGTGGGAGGGAGGGAGACGCAAGAGGGAAGACATATGGGAACATATGTATATGTATAGCTGATTCACTTTGTTGTAAAGCAGAAACTAACACACCATTGTAAAGCAATTATACCCCAATAAAGATGTTTAAAAAAAAATATATATATATATTGCCTGCCATTTGTAATATTTATTATGTCATAAGTGACTGATAAAAACAGAAAGGAATACAATTTTAAAGACAGAAAGAGATAAGCTTTGCCAAATTGCTTCTCAGACTCAGGTTAAGAAGGCTACCAGTGACAGCTACTTTGAAAGAAGAAACATTATTTAATTAAATTTCCAATGATGAAAAATAATGTGATAACAGATAAAGGGAAACTACCACTTACTGGCTGTCAGACTATAAATTCAAATTGTCATGTAGATAACATAATCACTTCTCTTTCTATGACATATATGTGACTAGAAAGATTGAAAGGTAAATAATCAAGAAAATGCAAAGATCTATCCTTATGATAGAATATACGAAAACGTCAAGAAGCAATTCCAGAAAAGGGATTCCAAGCGAGGAGTGTGTGCATTGAAGTTCCCTCTCTTTCCTTGGAGAAGATCCTCATACATGAATTTCATTTCAACTTGCCATTACTTCCACTCATATTTCTAAGTTGTTTTTTTTTCCCCTTGAAATCACTTCCTATATTTTTCTTCAGTAGAAAAACTAAAAAAAGTAATCTGACCTAGTAAAAAACTTAAACAAACATCTATATTTTGAAACATTTTAGTCTATATTTGGAAAAAAGAAAAATAATTTCTGGCTTTAAAATGCACTTTGTTATTACTATTTTGTTTAATTCCATAAAATTAAAAAAACAAAAACAAAACAAATTTGAGAGGAAGGGCCAAAGAACACTGGTTTTAAAAGCTGGATAAATGAGTAAGCGATAGAAATGGAACCAAGATATCAGCAAACATAAGCTTCCTGTGGATAATTTCATAAATGACTAAGAACTCATGAAGTATTTTGGCTTACATTTTCAAGGATTATTTAACCAAAGTAAAACTTTGCAAGTCTTTTGAAAATCATAATCCTATCTAGAACTCTACAATTTTAAGAATATGGGGCTGTCTTGGGAAAAAGTTGAAGCTTCATACAAATGGTCATGAGATCATAATTCAAGTGATAATACTGATATCCTTCACCAAGACACAATATGCTCTGTGATCTGCCCCCATCCAGCTGTCTCTTTGCCTCACTTACCTATTTTAAAGCAGGTGATATAGAACAGGTCAGAATTTCCTGCATGCAATATTCTCTTTCACATCTCTCTGACTTTTCTAGTACTCTGAAAGGAAAGGATTTCTCCCACCCTGTTTCTTTAATGAAAAAAAATCTCATTTATCTTCAAAGAAGCAAATCAAATATCTCATCTATAATTCCTTTCCTGGACCTCTGAGATGGACTGAGCTCCCTTCAAGACGATGCAACCCAAACATACCATTATAAAATCACTACTTAGTGTGCTCTGGAAATTATCTGTTTTCTGGGGTTTGCCTCTTCTAGAGGCTAGAAAATCCTTAATCAGAAAAACTTGGCTTTATTTATCTCTGTCTTTCCAGTGCCTGGTACAATGAATGGTACTCAACAGGTGCTAAAAAATGTCTATCATAAAATAATGAGATCATCCTCAGAACTAGGCACCTGGTGATAGGGTCAAATTGCCTTGGTATCTGTGGCATTAGGATTTTACCTCATTTTGTTTCCTACAAGCCATGGAATCATTATACACCATTATTAAAATAACAAGGAAAATCTTAAAGAGGATTACATCCTCCTGCAGATGGAGAAACACACCATAACTACTTCGTTTTGTGTCTGCCTCTTCTAAAAGATAAGCAGTTAGCATGATGGTTTAAAGTTATGTGATACATATTGTGACGTTAGATCCTGTGGGGTAGAAGGAAAACCAATGCCTTGGGGATCTTAAGTACTGGGATTACGTGGTTTGTTTTCTGCAGGTAAAGCCTCTTGGCTCAGTGTAAAGAAGATCCATGATATTTGTTCTGATTAGGACTAAGGCACTCTTCATATTACTAAGGAAACACTGTGGAAGACACTGGAATATGAGAGAGAGGGAGGGGGAGACAGAGAGAAAGGTGTTGAGAAAGGAAGGAAGGAAGAAAGAAAGGAAGGGAGGGAGGGGAAGGAGGGGAGGAAGGAAGGAAGGAAGGGAGGGAGGGGAAGGAGGGAAGGAAGGAAGGAAGGAAGGGAGGGAGGGAGGAAGGAAGGAAGGAAGGAAGGGGGAGGAGGGAGGGAGGGAGGGAGGGAGGGGGAAGGAAGGGACAGAATTGGATCTTTCAAATTGAAAATGTACCAAGTGCAACTTGGGTGTGCCTCCTGGGAGTGTGACACTCACAAAGTACCTCTTCTTACATATTTTAGTGCTTCCTGCATCATGGCATCTATAAATATCATCACTCATCAGGACTAACTGCAGGGAAGAGTTGGTTGATATCACCGTATTCCTTTAATGCTACAGTGATGTAACTTCATTAAAATCAAAGGAAATTTGGAGCCACTAAATAATCGGAAAACACAAAAATGCTTAAGGGTTGGGTTTGCTTCCAAACAATTTAAAAACGAGGATCGAGAATTCCCTGGCGGTCCAGTGGTTAGAACTCGGCACTTTCACTGCCAGGGGCCAGGGTTCAATCCTCGTTGGGGAACTATGATTCCACAAGCTGCATGGCCAAAATAATAATAATAATAACAAATAAAAAATAAATAAAAGCGAGGATCATTTTCCTGTTACTCAGTGTACATTTTTGCTTCTTATCTCTATTTTCCTGCTATTTGACAAGAAATAAAAGAAACATTACTAAATCTTTCATAGGGTATATCTTACTGCAGTCTATATTTTACATTTGATATAAACATTTTACAGCAGGTGTTTTACACTGCAATTTTTTTTTCATTTCTTCCCATGAAAGGAAATAAAAATGATAGGCTGAAATACCTTGGTATCTAAGATTTTAAAGCATTAATCCTTTCACTGAAAGTTACAGATTATGTTAACACTAGGCTGTAGGCAATAAAAATACTCTCTATGTTTTAGCATCAATGGTCTGAACCTCAGTCAGTTTGCCTTAAAGCATGAAAGCCAACAAATTCTGTTACTGGGTAACAACTTGACCTAAATTCTAATCTATGTTGATCCAATTAAATGAGAAAAATGAAAAACAAATATATGGAGTCTTTTAGATGTTGATCAAAACATTTAAAATATAAATATTAAGTGCAGTGATAGGCAGATATTAGTTTTAATCATTAACACTGAATATAAAAACATAAATTACAGTTTTATAACAGTCAGACACCAGTGTCAGCCTTAATCATTACACTGGTAAGCAATTTTCTGCTCTAACATTTTATTTTTCTGATTCCCTCATACAAATAACAGAACTTGTATCATATAATCAAAAATCTGTAGAATATTAATATTGTTGACATCATCTAGGGAATTCTCTTAATTAAGCTTAGCTCTCTAAAATGTGTATTTGATGTCAAATTCCAAAGTAAAATAATAACATTAATCTATATTTTCTTTACCTCTGGAATTGTAAATACAGGACTTAACTCAAAGCTTGCTTGTTCCTCTTGGGAAAAATGTTCCATGAGTCTTGAATATATATTTATCAACCAGTAACTACAGGACAATAATTTGAATCATTTTAACCAGTGTTATTTCATCTCTTGATCAACATATAGAATGGGTGTTCCATTTAACTGACATAAAAGATAATAAAATAAGTTATTACCACTCAGAGATCATTCTGTTGTACTAAAATAAATATAAATTGTACAGGGAAAGACTTAAGGGCATATTAACAAGGTGAAAGTATATGTGAATGTAGCTTTTGAGATATTTTGTTAATTACTAGATCTACAAACACAGAGGGCTTTTTCCTACTCTGTTAATAGTTATTATTAATACTTTTTATATATAAATAATTGTTAGTCCCAGATGATTTTAGTGGAGAATAAGAGGCAGGAAAATGTATCTATAATTATAGGATGATACTATGAGCAAAGGAAAGTTCAGAGAAGAGAGATGAACAACATTGCGGAGAAAAAAACATCATTTCTAAAACTGATCAAACTTTTTATTAAAGTCCTCAAATATTTTAGCAGCAGTTTTAAGTGTAGAAGATTAACAAAAGCTAGATGTTCATACTACTGGGTTGGCAAAAACATTCGTTTTTTTCCACAAGATGGTTCTAGTAGCGCTTAGTTGTCTTTAACTTCATTCGAAACAATTTTGTTAGATTGTATCGTGACACCTGTCATATCAACATGCATTTTAAAAAAACTTATCAAAATGGCTGAATTTTTGTGCAGCCATTTTAATACTGAAGGTGGAAGAAAAAAAGCAAGGTTTTCGGCATATTACGCTTTATTATTTCAAGAAACGTAAAAATGCAACTAAATGCAAAAAAAGATTTGTGCAATGTATGCAGAAGGTGCTGTGACTGATCGAACGTGTCAAAAGTGGTTTGCGAAGTTGCATGCTGGATATTGCTCGCTGCTCCATGGTCGGGTAGACCAGTTGAAACTGATAGCGATCAAATCGAGACATTGAGAACAACCAACGTTATACCACACAGGAGATAGCCGACACACTCAAAATATCCAAATCAAGAATTGAAAATCATGTGCACCAGCTTGGTTATGTGAATCTCTTTGGTGTTTGGGTTCCACATAAGTTAAGCAAAAAAAAAACACGTCTTGACCATATTTCCACATGCAATTCTCTACTTAAACGTAACAAAAACGTTCTGTTTTTAAAACAAAATATGATAGGTGATGAAAAGTGGATACTGTACAATAATGTGAAATGGAAGAGATTGTGAGGCAGGTAAAATAAGCCACCACAAATCACACCAAATGCCAGTCTTCATACAAAGAAGGCAATGTTGTGTATATGGTGGGATTGGAAGGGCGTCCTCTATTATGAGCTACTTCTGGAAAACCAAACAATTAATTCCAACAAGTACTGCTCCCAGTTAGACCAACTGAAAGCAGCACTCGATGAAAAGTGTCCGGAATTAGTCAACAGAAAACGCATAATCATCCATCAGGATAACGCCAGGACTGCATGTTTCTTTGATGACCAGGCAAAAACTGTTACAGCTTGGCTGGGAAGTTCTGATTCATCCACCACATTTACCAGACACTGCACCTTTGGATTTCCATTTATTTTAGTCTTTACAAAATACTCTTATGAAAATATTTCAATTCCCTGGAAGACTGTAAAAGGCACCTGGAACAGTTCTTTGCTCAAAAAGATAAAAAATTTCAGGAAGATGGATTACTATGAAGTTGCCTGAAAAATGGTAGAAGGTAGTGGAACAAAACGGTGAACATGTTGTTCAATAAAGTTCTTGGTGAAAATGAAAAATGTCTTTTATTTTTACTTGATAAGCGAAGGGACTTTTTGGCCAACCCAATAAAAAGTAGTGGTTTTCAAATCTTAATGTGCATTAGAATCTCCCAGAATTTTGTTAAAACAGAGACTACTGCACATTCATTCCACACCTACACCCTCCAGCTGAGTCTCCAATCACCTGGGTTAAGGCCAAAGAATTTGCATTTCTAATGAGTTACCAGGTGCTCCTAGGATAGAGACTACACTGGAGGGTCAATCCTGGCTACACATTATGGTCATGGGGGAATATTTACAATACACTGATGCTCAGGCTTCACCGGAGTTTCTCATATAATGGATTGTTGGAGGACAAGACATCACTATGCACTTTCAAAGTTCTCCAGATGTTTCCAATAAGTCTAGAGGAAGAGGGCAGTCTTCAGGGATGATGTGAAACTTGGCCATTGACATATAGATTGAGCACCCAAAGCTTAAAAAAACTGGAGAAGGATGTTTAATGATAACAGTGAATACATTTACTTAGCATTTTCCACTTTACAGTGTGCTTGCCTGTCCTTTATCTTGTTTAATTTTGATCTTTACAACAATTCAATACATACATAAAGAAAGTATTAGAATTTCCATTTTTCAGAAAGAGAATCTGAAGCTCAGGAATATTTCTTAATTGCCCCAGGTCACAACATTCATATGCAGGCATCATAACCGAAGCATTTGGGCTATAAGTTAAGTGATTATTGCTGTCAGCAAGATTATTGCAACCACGGAACACTGAAGACACCAATCTAGGCAGAGCAGAGACTTTCTACGTAGTAGTGAAAATTGTCATAGGATATTTGAAGGAAAATAGATATCAGTAGGGTAGGGCAAGATTATGGAGTATCTTGAAAAAAATCAAGTCAGGAATAGGAAATTTGTGGCAATCAATGAATGAAAACAGTATATGTTTTAGGAAGTTATATGTTAACTTCAGTATATGTTAACATCTTACTATCTGGAATTTATGTGTAGAATGCTCACAAATTAACTCAATGCATAGCTGTAGAAGGAAATACAACCCATCATTTTTTCTAATTGCTACAATCAGCTTCATTACAAACCCCAAGTCCCAGAGTAACAGGCCAGCTGGTGGGATAGGGAGGGAAAGTACAGGGACAACTAAATTCAGTGTAAATTTTAATTCCAAATTTTATGCCTCTTCTGCTCTCCATTTCCCTCTCTGGTGTTGAGGAAAAAGTGTGGTCCTCTCGGCTGTGTGTAGTCTGCACTCATCTCATAATCAATTTACTCCTGTGCCATTTTGCCAGCTTCATTGTGGCCGATGACAAAAGCTGGCCAACATCAAGTAGCCCAGACATTTTCATATTGAGTTGTTCTTGGTGAGTGCTTTCTCATGGGTGTTAAAATGTAAAATACTCCACAGTTTGTGTCCACTCCCATGTCCACCCACAGGCTGTGGCTGCAGACTTCAAGTGTGATCCTTTAATTGACCGTATCATTATCTATCCAAAAATCCATATATATTCTCACCACAGGCCACTGCTCTTTCCATACAAAGTAGATGATCATGTGCCCTTACCACTACCTCCATCCATGGAGAAGATTTTTTCCTCACTTCTGTCTTTCAAGGTCACTCCTGTATGTAGCTATGATGCAAAAATAGTTCATTACCAGCTGGCACCCACTTATAGAGCCAATCCGTCCATTATCCAAACACAGGACTTTCATTCCTCTTTTACCTGATTATAAGGGACCTCCCCACGTGGTCATGGTTGTATAAGCCAAGGGAGGGGCCTTGGGGTAACTGTGGTGGGCGACATGGAGATGTAGGCTACCTTGTGCTTCTATGGCTTCCTTGTGTCTCTGGTCCTAGTCAAGCTTGATGGTGGACTCTCTTGTGATGGAGTGTATATAGGCCTGTCCAATTTCATGACTGACAGACCCTAAGTCACAGTGTGAAGTTCCAGATGTATGGTTGTAGGGTGGTTATCATCAAGTATTCTGTATCTTCCAGGAACCAGTAAAATGCCTGAAGCTGGTTGTCAAGAGGTGTCTAATTCTCAGCCTCACTCCAGAATCTCAGGGGCCTGCATTCTATTTCTCCCTTTGGGGTTACTCATTGCATTGTTTCCTACCACTGACATTTCTGAAACTATGGGTTTCACTAACTTTTATGGTCACTGGCAGGGTTGTTTTCCTCAAGACCCAGATCTGCCGCACAGCCTTTCATGCTCTGAGACTCACTCAAAAGTGGCAGAATTTCCTGTACAGAATGTGTTGCCTCCAAAACTCAAGGCAGTCTACCAGGCATTGTGCTTCCTTCTTTGTGGTATGGGGTTCCAGATGCAGCCATCTGTCTTTTGCATGGGAGGAGAGGGAACATGGAGACCCTTTAGGCTATCATGCAAATTTGCCCCCTGAAAAGGAGAGGAGGAAGAGGGGACGGATTTCGTGGAAGAGTCTACATCACAATGCAGTTCTAAGAATGTCTGGGCCATGCCCATGGGGAGTCCTTGAGCTGAAGTTGCCTGTTGGCGGTACCTGGCATCTCACAGAAGTAGGCCTGCCTTAGTACCCCTTTCCACGCTCAGTCTTTGACTGGGAGCAGCCTGTGAACATGTGGACTAGGTAAAGAGTCAGTGGCAAAAAGAGTGTCAGTGGTTGGGGGTGCCCTTCAATTACGCTCTCAAAAGCAAGAAATAGGAGAAGCACATTTTTGTGGCCTCCGTAGACATAATCAAACTTCCAGTTCTGTTTTTTGGCCACATAGGTTGTGATGCACCAGGAATGCTGAATCAGACTTACACATCTGGATGCTACACGCTGTGGCTGCTACAACTGCTGTGCTATCAGCCCTCATCTGGGAAGAAAGCCACCTTGCACAGCCGGCTCTTCCCAAGCTTCCATGAGGAAAGCAGGCCAACACCCAGCTGCTCTGAGCTTTTCCTCCTCAGCCTCTGAACCCACCTCTGTGTTCCAGGAGATCAACACTGTTTCACTGGTTTGACCCTCTTCCTTTCCCACAGTCTTCTGGGCCTCAGAACTAATACGTTTTTATTCCCTTCACTCATGGTTGGGACTTCTAATATTTCATATCCTTACTTCTTATTACCACAGCTTGAGGTTACTAAATTGCTATGATCTAATCAACGAGAAATGTGTCAGTGGAATATGAGTGAACTAAGAAAACCTTCTGAAAAAGCTTGATTTTCAAGACTATCGCCAAAATTTTACTCTAGATATCAAAAGGTAAATGTATTTTTTCCATCTTCCTCATAAAATTCCTCCTACAAATCCTATTTATTTATTTTTGAAGCAAATGGATGACTCTGGCAGATTAAAGAATAATCCTGAACAAGGGAACATAATGTAGAAAAAGTAAGTATTTTTTAAAGTATTATCTTCACTATGAGTCATGACAAATAACAAAACTAAGCAAAGGGTTATAAGTGCCGAAAGGGGAAGTGACTTAGCCAAGGAAAACAATCAGAGAAACAGCTGTACCAGTTTATAGTTCAAATGAGTGAAACCTGCAAATTTCTGCCTTGCTGTGGCCATTGCTGAGGGATCTCACTAGTCTGCTGATGCTAGGATGTGTGTCAGGACAGGTGGTCAGCACTGGGGATAATATCATGTAATGTATCGGTGATACACGTATCCTGGCTCGCATATCCCTTTGCCTGAATGTTGAGAAGTTATCTTCTTTTCTAGGTGTTTTCACATGGAAGTGTTTTTGTCCTTTTCCCAGGATTATTTTATTCTCCTTCATATGCCTACCTTTTTGTTTATGTCCTTTTAACCTCTTCTATCATTTTATCAGTCCTACTGTCCTCCAACTCTTTCTAGTCTAGGAACCTCTCCCTAGGCTTGTAAATCTTCATGAATATCAGCAGGATGTGAATACTTTTCTCCTGGGTCCACTGCTCAATAAGAGGGAAGTAGAACTTCAGATCCTGAGCACACAGAAACATAGAAAAGCCACCCACTCAGTCTTATTTCCAAGTTTAAAATCAACTTATTGTCCTTTCTGTATATACGAATAAAAGACAGCTCTAAAATTGTAAGGATACTTTCCTACCAACTCTCAATTTTTGGTGGAGGAGTGTGAAACTGGGCTGAGGGCACCTTTTTATTCTGAAATATAAATCTTCTCTTCCACCAGTAAGGAGAAAGGTCATCTCAATCCAAATAAAATAAGTTTTTGTTAGCTTTAGTCCATTTCTTCAAATTTACTTTGCCCTCCACAAGACTTGGCCATCAAGATGCTAAGAACTGCCTTCAGGTAAAGTTAAATCCTGAGTGTGCAGGGCATCTATATACCTGCCTAGAAAACAAGTCCAGAGGGAATCAATCTCTCTTACTATTTCAATTCATTACTAACCACCAAGCTCTCCACTATGCCCTATTCACCCTAGATTTCATCTTTCCTCCCCGTGTCCCTGTGCCTGTTTCTTCCTAGGATTGAGTTACTGCCAATTTTATTAGTTCCTCTCCCAGTTACTAGAATTGGTCCTCTGCCTAAATGCATCTCATAGCCACTGTTGACTAGGCTTTGACTTAATCATCTTCCTAGCCATGATTTCTTTTTCCTAATTCGGACAAATTGTTGCTGTTTATCTGGAATGTGGACCTAGGATTTTGTACTCATTGGCTATGGTATCAACTCTTCGTCCTGAATATATAAAGTGAGTGGGCATAAATAGGTCCCTTCTCCATATTAGCAGTTCACCCTCCTGACTGGATCTGGAACTGCATCCAGACACTTGAGCATGGTCTGGCATGAGCCACATGTTGGAAATTTAGTTTAGGAAGCAGCGACACCTGAATTCTTTCCTATAGCCCAGGACTATTATCTTCTGGGACTTGGCTGAGCACGAGAAGAAAAATCAGACAAGCAGATGGGCTTGCCCTGGACATGGGAGCTCACATCTTGATTAGAGCATGAGTTTGTTGCCTGTGACACTGTGGCAGAGAGGGGCCTAAGAGGCCATGTGGAGGTTGAAATTGCTGCCTTGGCCTCATTATTCAAAGTCTAACAGCCCAGAACCCAAGCTCAGAAAAAATGCTTCACCAAATTTTCTTTTCATTTTTGCCTGTCAAAAATATTTTGGAGTCCATAGGCTATATAAAATATCTTTCAAGTTTTTATGGAAGATATAAGAAAAGTACTTGGAACTTAAGATTCCCCCAAAAAAAGAACGCAAAAGGACAAGATTTTTGTTTTTCTAAGCAACATAAATATGGAGATCTCCCCCATTCAACATTATTTTTGCCCAGAAAAATAAATAAGATGTAATGAATGCCTTAAGTGTACTCTAACATGTATCAAAACTGTCCTTGGAGATCTTCTGATTTGTTTGAGAAATTATAGTGCCTACGAAAACTAAATAATAATGCTAGGCAATTATGTAGAACATTATAGCAATGATAATTAAATAAAACTTAAAGAAAAGAACTGTATTTTTAGAATAAATAGTGATGACCTTAATGGTTAAATAAGTGTATCTGGATGGCTTTTCTCAGACACACTGAAAATATAATATCTCCCTCTCTCGAGAGTAGTAGGTTCTACTGCAGGTAATATCCATCCTCTCCCTAGAGTGAATGAAGCACTCAAAAGCACAAACTACAGAGTTGAATTTCATGTATTGAAATTCCGGTTCTGTCACTTAGAGGTTGTATGACTGTGAAAGAAAAACTTAAACTATGTCTGTTTCCTTATCTATCACATGGAAATAATAATTATACCTACTCAAGAGGTTACTAAAAAAATTAAACACATTTATATAAGAAAATACATAGACCAGTGTCTGACAAATATTAAGTACTCACTAACTGATAGCTGTCATCATCATAATTCCATCTATATCACTCAATCAAGACATGTTCATGGGCTTCCCTGGTGGCGCAGTGATTGGGAGTCCACCTGCCGATGCAGGGGACGCGGGTTTGTGCCCCGGTCCGCGAAGATCCCACGTGCCGCGGAGCGGCTGGGCCCGTGAGCCACGGCCGCTGAGCCTGTGCGTCTGGAGCCTGTGCTCCGCAAGAGAGAGGCCACAACAGTGAGAGGCCCACATACCGCAAAAAAAAAAAAAAAACAAAAAAATATATTCATTTAAAACCAAATTATACCAGGAGGTAATGATAGTAGGTTAATGACTGAATTTCTTTCCTATCTGTAAGGAATATCTTGAAGAAAAGAGCAGTTTTGGGGGGGAGGGAGAGTAGGGCAGAATTCTAGAATAAGGAAGGATAATATTTATTCAGCACTTAAGATGCAATATTTTTCATACAGTATCGCATTTTCCCTCAAACCAACCCTAGTAATAGTTCAGGTTTGCAGAACTAGTAGTGGCAGAACAGGAATTAGAACAACTTGTCTTACTAGTAAATATACTGTTCTTAAAAGAAGAGCAAGAAAGAGAAGACAGGTAAATACAGGTATTTTAACCAGAAGCTTACACAGCAACAACTAATTTGACCAAGTTTATTAGACAATTGTTTAAAGTTTTACTTTGCCCATATGTACTATCCACCTCTTCTAAACATAACCTTTGTCAAAAAAAACAGATGAGGAAAAGAGCTTCTTTTGTAGTTGAATGTTATTCATTGTGTAAATATTTTGCATTTTATGTTTACAAATTCTTTGGTTCTTTCTGCTGCTAGTAGTTCTTAAATCATTACAATTAGAGAGTGTGTAATGTAAATATGAAAATTTAAAAGTATGTGTAGTAAATTGGCCTTTGGAAAATAGACTAAGCTTTTATTAAGCTGTCTTTTCAGTTTTGTTAAATATACCAGCACATAATTTAAAATGTTAATGAAAATGAGCCCTTCAACTTTAGGTGGTGACCTTTATTATGAATTACTTTAATCTCTAGAGAATATTTGTAAAAGTTAAATGATGTTCTGATTCTGAAAGACTAATAAACCTCAAATAAATATATTTGAAGATTGAATATAGTTCTTAATTTACTGTCATCTCACAGGTAACATACCCAGAAGGTATGCTGTTGAATTATTATTGTTTCTTGGTTAAGAAGCTTATGAAATACCTGCTTAACTATTTCTCCTCAAATTAGCAAGATAACACGAGTGTGTAGGTAAGCCATAGGCAAGGGCTAAAGGACAGCCATTTAAAATCAGAAAATATATATAATTGTACTATCATCACAATCTTCCTGGTTCTAAAACGAAGGAAGCTTAGATAAGGTATGAGATTTATGATTCAAGAAGCCCTGTCCCTTGCTCTCGTTCCAACCTCATTTGCTTCTTCTCTTATATGGAGAAATTCTTACAGTGTCATCTCGTTGGATGTCTTTGACTTTGCATTCACTATTTCTTGCTTAAAATATCTGTTCTTCCTCCCTTGCCCCTCTGGTAAATGCCTAGTCATTTTTTTTTTATTATCACCTACTCATTTTTTCTTTAATTCAGAAAGTATATACTGGGTACTACACAGTAAGCACTATTTTTCATTGCTGGTGATACGGCAGCAAAGAAGAGATACAAAAATCCTTGCTATTGTGGAGCCTATATTTCAGTATGAGAAATAGTACACAGATAAATAAGTATATAGAATATCAAGTGATGGTAAGTATTATGGGAAAAAATAAAGCAGCAAAAGAAGACAAAAACCACTACAGGTTTCAGGGAGGAGAGGATTGACAATTTACAATAAAGCGGTTCTGGAAGGTCATGATGAGAATGTAACAATTAAAGAAAGGTTACTCAACAGAGGGAGCCATGCAGATACCTGTAGGAAGAGCATCCAGGTAGTGAGCTTAGCAGGTTAGATGCCTTGACAAGGAGGTGTTTATGGTCAAGAAATAGAAGACCAGAATGCTTTGAGTGAATACAGAGGAAAGAGGTTGGAAATGAGTTCAAACCGTGAAGGAGAAAGATGTAAATCACAAACCTCCGTGTAGGTAGGGACTTTTACCTTTTGCTCTGAAAAAGGAGTGAACCTTTGATAGTTTGGTGAAGAGAAGTTGCCTAAACGGATTTACTTTTTAACAGGATTATTCTGCCTGCTAAGTGTAAAATAGTTCCTACAGGGAGAAGGTAGATGCAACAGGATTTACTCACAGAATGTAAGTGGACCATGAGAACAAGAGAAAAATGAACAATGACCCCAAGGATTGGGGAGAGGTTCATTGTACTGTATTCAGTTTTCTCTTACTGAACCTTCCACTGAGTCACCCATCTCTGTATAAACTAGAGCTATGCACACATCTCTAATATAAACCATAAGTGAGCATCTTCTCCTAACATGCCCTATGCTCAAGTTTTACTTACATGATTTCATTGAAGGGAATACAATATTATTATCCCCATTTTATACATGAAGAGATTATACTCATCACACCATAGAGCCATAAAGTGCTCATGCATTTGTCAGTCCCAAAATACTATAATAATTTAAGGACAAGAACACTGATGTATTAATTTCTGTGTGCCAAATACCTAGAAAAATTCCCTCCTCTGACTTGCTTCCAATTACTGTGTCTTGAATTAATGAATAAAATTAATTACTTATGAAGTTTTTAAGTGGAGTGATTTGAATGAGGGCCAAATTCCCTATTACATCATCAAATATGTGTCCTTACATGACCTACAAATCTGAAGTCCTTCCCATTATCATTTAAAAAAGTGATTCCTGTAAGACATTATAATATATTATATATACATATTATAGTATATATATATATATATTCTTTAATATGGCAAAAATAATATGCATATATATTTTTCTTTTGCAAACTCTGCCTTGAAAACTAAGAATAATTTATGAATTTAATAATAGTTCTCTTACTGTGAGTTTATATAAATGCAGGCTATTTAAAACATAAATAAATGACGAATAATCCAATTTGGGCAGTTTTTCATTATATTACAGATTTCCTTTTATTTTTCAAGTTATTAACTTCATAGATAACAGTAATATAACAGCATGAAATAACTAATAGTATGTGTTGTCCTCTGTGGTTAAGAGCTGCTTCTAGTCAATGTTTGTGAAAAAGTCTATAAAAACTAGGGGAAAAAAATCAAGCTCAGTCAATGAAATATAAAAACTATATAATGGTTGCTATTTTTATATTAATAAAATCACTACTGGCTTCTTGTATGTTGTACAGTATAGAAAATTAATATGTCATTAGTACTGGCTCAGTGCATGCCTAAACTTATTTGAAACTTGGAAATAAAGATAACTGATTTATCTTTATTCTTATGTCTTTGGTATTAAGTGGAATAACCATCATAGCCACCGTAGCCTCTCTTTAACCAATATCATTTTCAAATATCTTTTTATTAAATTTCATATAGACAATTTTCTGGATCATTCTTGAACATCTGGTTAAGTCTTGTGACACAACTGATTTTATGTTCTTCCATGCTACCCAAGAATTATTTTGCTTTGCTTCTTCCTACTAATTAAGTCCTGGAAAGAAACACTTCATTTTTGTTTTTTTTATAAAATAGAAACAATGGAGAACAAAAGTCAATAAAATCAGCTAGAGCTTATTGTCCTTTTATATACCTCAGCCCAGATACAACTATACTAGCTCCCTCAGCTCTGTGAGAAGCTGTGGGCAGATCAGGGGCGATCAATGTACCAGGTCCTCTTGCATAACCTGAGTGGGTACAGCTGCAGAATAAAGTCAGCCCACCCTAATGAAACAGATCATGCTGGGACACACACTCCCCTGCTTCACAAAAATAACAGGTGTCTCAGGAGAAACTAAGAATAGAAATCACTCTCACTGAGGACTGACTCTATGCCACTACAGACTTTAAATTATTTGCTTTAATCCCCACAGTTAACACAATGATGTGTATTATTTTATCTAAGGATAAGGAAAATGAAGCCTTAGCGAGGCTGATGTAAGTGCCCAACCAAGGTTACTGTTCAGCTGGCACAGCCTGGCGTGGAGACCAGGTCCATCTGAGTTTTCACATCACCTTCCTCCCACTCCACGGTCACCAAGCCCTGTCTGGAAATTTACATAAATAAAATGTACCAAAACTCTGCAGAAAGCAGAAAATGAGCTTTTATTATCTTAGAAGTATTTGTTTTTAAAGTATTATGTAAGTATACCACATTTGAGAATATCCCCTGAAAAGAAGAGTTATAACTATTGCAATAAAATGAAACACAATGTTAATTGAAACTACATGCTAATTTAAAATATATACTTGAATTATATATGTCCACACATATAGAACTTTCTAAAGTTGAAAATTTTGTATGTGTGCACATACGGATGGGCATATATCATTCAATTATATACTTTAAATCAACATGTAAATTTTGTTCATCTCACTGAAATTTTTTCTTGGTCATTAGCGTCTACTACTCCAATTGTTATATTGTGTTATATTGTGTTATATTCTTGCAAATAAAAATTGATGCAACCAAATATTTTTTACCATTTTCCTATTTTTGAACATTTAGGTTGTCCCCAGATTTTACAACTCTAACCTGAGTTAACCAAGCTTTATCAGGGATTTGCTTGATTACATATGCATTTCAAAAATATCACTCTGTCTTTAGTATACAGAATAGACTGGAAGGGTCTCAAGGTTGTACAGAGAGAATATTTAAGACACTGTTAGAAAATTCTAGCCAAGACATGATGGAAGCTTGAATTAAGATATTCCTTTAGGAGAGTCAGGGTAGGATTGAGAAATATTTGTAAGATGAATTCAAAAACATTTGGCAATTAATATAATATGAAGAATGAGTGAACAGGAAGAAGCAAAGATTATACTTTAAATTCTGGTTTAATTTACTGGTTAGTCAGTAGTGAGATTATTGAGATTGGGAACACAGGAGGAGAAGTAGGTCAAAGGAAAAGATCATACGTTCAATCAAAATGTCTTGAGTTTGTCATGTCTACCCGAAATCCAAGTAAAGAAATACATGGTAGGGCTTCCCTGGTGGCGCAGTGATTGGGAGTCCGCCTGCCGATGCAGGGGACGCGGGTTCGTGCCCCGGTCTGGGAGGATCCCACATACCGTGGAGCAGCTGGGCCCGTGAGCCATGGTCGCTGATCCTGCGCATCTGGAGCCTGTGCTCCACAACGGGAGAGGGAACAACAGTGAGAGGCCCGCGTACCGCAAAAAAAAAAAAAAAAAAAAAAAAAAAAAGAAGTACATGGTAAAAGAAATCTTGGCTGGAGATACAGATTTGGGAGTCATTGGCATATGGATAGACACAATAAGGAAAAAAGCATTGGGAACTCTTGGATAGAGAGGGATAAAAACTTATTAGGATGGAAAATGGTCTGGTGTGGGTAACTAAATGAATAATAAAAAGAAAACTGCATTGAATTTAAGACAGTGGCATTTTTAATCAAGGTCTGAGTATCAGAGCAGATTTGGATAAATGTAAATTCTAGAATGTGGTCATATTTTGCTAAAATGGGATGGATAGAAAGGTCATTTAACATGAAGAGGTGAAGATAATGAAAAGCTATAAATATCTATATGAACACTGAAATCTAGGGGAATAATGACAGCTCTTGAAATATAGATAAAATTATGATATCAAGTAATAGAAGACAGTAATGATTAAAAGAACTGTGAGACAGTGACAAGAACGAAAACACAGTGGTAGATTAAAACAACATGGGCCACAAAGAATAGGTAATTTTCCACAGAGTAGAGAAGTGATGATTTCCAGTTTTTGTGTGGATGATGTGTCAAACAGCACCTTCACCTTCTACCTCAATGCTTATCTCCTTAGGCTCTGACACTAGTTGATCCTTAAAACTGAAAGACACTTCATTTCCCAGCATCGATGGTTTTTGAATGCAGAAGCTACCCCTTTTGTGTGGGTTCTCTTTGAAATATCTTCCTCTTCAACTTGATCAATTGTTTGTTTAAAGCATCTTACACAGGTACAGTATACACACCCACACACACATGCACATACAGCTTAATATCTTCCTGGTATTTATAAGTTATATAAAATGTATGCAGGACTATGATGTTGCTTAATACGCATTATCCTTCATTTGTTCCTACAGGATACTCCTCACCACATGAATTAAAGAGACATTACAGTGTATTTTCAAAATAAATAATATTACCGCATAAAAGGCACACGAGACAACGTTAGACATACAACTAGTTCTCAGTAAATATTAGTTTGTTGCTTAGGCAAATTCTTATAGCCATATAGGGAAAAGTACTGGGGGCAACATAGAGTTTCCCCATTACTGAAAATGGCCCAAGAATCCCAAATTTAACACTGAATCTTCAGATCAATTTGTAAAATCACCTCATCTATCTGACATAAATACACTGCCATGTGTAAAACAGATAGCTAGTGGGAACCTGCTGTATAGCACAGGGAGATCAGCTTGGCGTTCTGTGATGACCTAGATGAGTGGGATGGGGAGGGTGGGAGGTCCAAGAGGGAGGGGATATAGGTATACATATAGCTGATTCATTTCGTTGTACAGCTGAAACTAACACAATATTGTAAAGCAATTTTATTCCAATAAAAATAAAGTTACTGTGTGAGTCTGGTTACCATTTTCCTACGCTAAGGACCAAAATATAGCCCCACTGTATCTGCATAGGTTACCTATACTCTTAAACCAAAATATGGAAATAAGAAAGATAAATATGGATGGTGATGAAAAAACACGACACCTCTTAGACAGTCAAATCAGGTGGAAATCACTGACTACCAGCATAAACAAGTGAAAATAATAACTATACACTTTGATCTCAGATAATAAGTGCACTGACATCTAATAAAGTCAATTAAATGATAAGAAAATGTTGCAAGATGGCTATTCTGCACAGGATTTCAGGGAGAGCTTCTCTGAGGAGGTGACATTTGAGCAGCGATCTGAATAAAATAAGAAGTTAAATCATAGGAATATGATGGAAAATCATTCCAAATAGTCAAAAGCAAGTGCAATACTATAGTTTTGGCAGATTTGAGAAAAAAGCAAAATACATCTCTCAAATTTGAAGTATTCTAAGAATTTGAATCTGTTGGTTAGAAGAAGAAAGCTTTCTTTTAAATTGCTTTGGGTTTTTATCACCATCTCTAGTTCCATTCCCTCCTCCACTCCCTACCATGGCTGCTTCTACTGTCAGGCTGAGATTACATGGATTGGTAATATTTCCACCATAAATGGTTGGTATAACTTGCCAGTGAAACCACCTGTGCCTGGAGACCTTGTTTATGGAAGCTTTTAAATTTCTTTCAGACTAAATTTCTTTCATAGATATATAGAGGTTCAGATTATTCTTTCTTGAGTGAGTTTTAGTAGTTTGTGTCTGAAGAATTGGTCCCCTGGCTCTAAAACTGCTGAATTTATGGGCATGGAGTTGTTCTTAGTATTTCCTTATTATCCTTTCAGTGTCTGTTTGTATAGTACTAATGCCTTCTCTTTAATCCCTAATATTTATAGTTGATGTTTTATCTTTGTCAATGTAGCTTAGAGATTTATCAGTTTATTGATCTCAAAAAAGTCAGCTTTTGTTTCCATGAATTTTCTATGTTTTGTGTTTTCAATTTTATTTATTTCTTCTATTTATTATATACCTTTCTTTTCTTTAAGTTTAATTGAATTTTCTTTCTCTATTTTATTAAGGTAGAAGCTTAAATTGCTAATATGAGATCTTTCTCCTGTTTAACATTAGTTTCAATGCAATGCTATAAATTACTCTCTAAGCATCCCTTTATATTAACAACTGTGCCACCAGGAAAGTCCCACAGCACACCTCATTTTATTGCACTTTGCTTTGTTGTACTTTGCAGACATTGCATCTTTTTACAAACTGAAGGTTCGTGGCAACCCTGTGTCTAGCAAGTCAATTGGTGCCATTTTTCCCATAGCATCTGCTCACTTTGTGTCTCTTGTGTCACATTTTGTAATTCTTACAATATTTCAGACTTTTTCATTATTATTACATTTTTTATGGTGCTCTGTAATCAGCGACCTTTGATGTTACTATTGCAATTGTTTGGGGGTGCCATTGCTGCCACGCCCATACAAGGGGACAAACTTAATCTATAAATGTGTGTGTTCTGACTGCTCCACCAGCTGGCCATTCTCCCATCTCTCTCACTCTCCTCAGCCTCTCATTTCCTGAGATACCACATTGTTGAAATTAGGCCAATTAATAACCTTACAATAGCCTCTAAGTATTCAAGTGAAAGGAAGAGTCACATCTCTCACTTTAAATCAAAAACTAGAAACGATTAAGCTTAGTGAGGACAGCATGTCAAAAGCCGAAGTAGGCAGAAAGCTAGGCCTCTTGCACCAAATGGTTAGCCAAGTTGTGAATGCAAAGGAAAAGTTTTTGAAGGAAATTAAAAGTGCTACTCCAGTGATCACACAAATGATAAGAAGAGGAAAGAGGATTATTACTGATATGAGGACGTTTTAGTGGTCTAGATAGACAATCAAACCAACAAAAAACATTCCCTTAATTCAAAGCCTAATCCAGAGCAAGACTCTAACTCCCTTTAATTCTATGGAGGCTGGGAGCAGCGAGGAAGCTGCAGAAGAACAGTTTGAAGCTAGCAGAGGTTGGGTCACGAGGCTGAAGGAAAGAAGCCATCTGAGTAACATAAAAGTGTAAGGTGAAGCAGCAAGTGCTGATGTAGAAGCTGCAGCAAGTTATCCAGAAATTCGAACTAAGATCATTATGAAGGTGGCTACAATAAACAAAAGATTTTCAATGTAGACAGAACAGCTTTCTACTGCCAGAAGATGCCATCTAGGACTTTCAAAGCTAGAGAGAAGTCACTGCCTGTCTTCAAAGCTTCAAAGGACAGACTGACACTCTTTTTAGGGGCTAATGCAGCTGGTGAGGTTGAGCTGAAGCCAGGACTTATTTACCATTCTGAAAATCCTAGGGCCCTTAAAAATTATGCTAAATCTACTCTGACTGTGCTCTATAAGTAGAACAACAAAGCCTGGATGGCAGCACATTATTTTACAAGATGGTTTACTGTTGACACCTACTGCTCAGAAAAAAAGATTCCGTTCAAAATATTACTGTTCATTGACAATGCACCTGGTCACCCAAGAGCTCTGATGGAGATGCACAAGATTAATGTTGCTTTCATGCCTGCTAACGCAACATCCATTCTGTAGGTCCATAGATCAAAAAGTAATTTCAACTTTCAAGTCTTATTATTTAAGGAATACGTTTTGTAAGGCCACAGCTGCCATAGACAGTGATTCCTCTGATAGATCTTGGCAAAGCAAATTGAAAACCTGGAAAGGATTCAGCTTCTACATTCCATTAAGAACATTCATGATTCAAGGGAAGAAGTCAAATATCAACATGAACAGGAATTTTGGAAGCAGTTGATTTCAACCCTCATGGATGACTCTGAGGTGTTCAAGACTTCAGTGAATGAAGGAACCACAGATGCAGTGGAAATAGGAAGAGAACTAGAATTAGAAGGGGAGCCTGAAGATGTGACTGAATTGAAGCAATCTCATGAGCAGGGATGTGCAAAGAAAGTGGTTTCTTGAGATGGAAACTACTCGGTGAAAATGCTGTGAAGATTATTGACACGACAACAAAGGATTTAAAATATTACATAAACTTAGTTAATGAATCAGTGGCAGGGTTTGAGAGGATTGACTCCAATTTTGAAAGAACTTCTACTGTGCGCAAAACACATCACATGCTACAGAGAAATTCTCTGTGAAAGGAAGAGTCAGTTGATATGTCAAACTCCATCTTATTTTAAGAAATTGCCATGGCCACCCTACCTATCAGCAACTACCACCCTGATCAGTCAGCAGCCATCAACATCAAGGCAAGACCCTCTACCAGCAAAAAGATTATGACTCAATGAAGGCTCAGATGGTTAGCTTTCTTTTTTTATATATATAAATTTATTTTTGTGTTGGGTCTTCGTTGCGGTGAGCGGGGGCTACTCTTCACTGCAGTGCATGGGCTTCTCACTGCAGTGGCTTCTCTTGTGGTGGAGCGTGGACTCTAGGAATGTGGGCCTACTGCTGGCAGTAGTTGTGGCGTGCAGCCTCAGCAGTTGTGGCGCACAGGCTTAGTTGCTCCATGGCATGTAGGATCTTCCCAGACCAGGGATTGAACCCCTGTCCCCTGCATTGGCAGGTGGATTCTTAACCACTGCACCACCAGGGAAGTCCATCAGATGGTTAGCTTTTTTAACAATAAAGGATTTTTTAAATTTAGGTACATATATCTTTTTTTAGACATAATGCTATTACATACCTAATAGACTAGTATAGTGTAAACATAACTTTTATATGCACTGGGAACCCAAAAAATTTGTGTAACTTGCTTTATTGCAGTAGTCTGCAACTGAACTTGCAATATCTCTGAGGTCTGCTTGTTAACAACTTTATTGGGATATAGCTGACACACCAAAAGAAAGTCATCTTTATAAAGCTTACAATTCATAATTGAAGTAATTCTACCACCTTTCTAGTTGTTCTCTATTTGTAACATTTATTTTTCATTTCTTTTAACCTATTCTTCCGTATCTGGACTTAACTGAGCATTTTTATGATTTTATCTCACATCTCTATTGACTAATTTTTTTTTTTTTTTTTTGCGGTATGCAGGCCTCTCACTGTTGTGGCCTCTCCCGTTGTGGAGCACAGGCTCCGGACGCGCAGGCTCAGCGGCGATGGCTCACGCGCGCGGCCGCTTCGCGTCATGTGGGATCTTCCCAGACCGGGGCACAAACCCGTGTCCCCCGCATCGGCAGGCGGACTCTCAACCACAGCGCCACCAGGGAAGCCCTCTATTGACTAATTTTTATACCTTTTAAAATACTAATGCATTGCTCTATAGTTTACAATATACATTTTTTTAATAACTTGAGTCTACCTTCAAATAACATTATACCATTTCACATATCGGAGAAAGTCCTTAAAACTGCATAATGGCATTCTTCCCTCATGTAGTTTCTGCTATGCTTGTCATATATTTTATTTTTATATGTGCTATGAAGACATAATACAGTTTTACTAACCTTGCTTTAATAAGTCAGTTATTAGAGCAATTAAGATAAGTATAAATAATGCATTTTATTTTCTATTAATTATGTTTCCAAAACATTTCTTTCTTGGAACTTTGTTCCAAGTTTTAAAATTATATACTACTTCTTCCTGAAGAACTTCTTTTAACATTTCTTATAGGGTGATCTGCTGGCAATGTATTGTCCCAATTATTTTTTGCCTGAAAAAAGTCTATTTCTCCCTCATTTTTGAGAAAAATTTCTCTGGGTATAAATTTCGGGACTGAAAATTATACTTATGTATGTAGGCATGCATGTGATTTGTATTGATGTATTTTTCAGCCCTTTAAAAATGTCATTCCACCGTCTTCTTGCAATATTTCTGATAAGAAGTCTGTCTGTAATTCTACATTCCTTTGTCATTAATGAGTCTTTTTCATCAAGTTGCCACCAATATTTCTCCTTGCTTCGGCCTTTAGGCAGTATGATTGTAGGGTTCATATTTTTAATTAGGCGGCTATACTACCTTTCAATAAATTCTTGCTAAAATAATAAATATGTGACTTTAAATAAATCTTCATACTATTTCATAAAACATCCAAGCAAAAGTATAGAATACGACACAGTTTTATTATGGTATTGTTTTCGTGGTTGTGTCCCTATCCTCTATGTAAGAAATGTGAAAGAATTAAACAACGACAACAAGAACCTCCTGGAACTAATAAAAAATTATAGCAAGGTTAAATGATACAAGGTGAATATACAAAAGTCAATTGCTTTTCTATATACCAACAATGAACAAGTGAAATGTGAATTAAAAAATAACAATACGACTGACAATAGCACTCTCCAAAATAATATACTTAGGTATACATCTAACAAAATATGTACAAGATCTATATTAACAAAACTACAAATCTCCGATAAATGAAATCAAAGAACTATATAAATGGAAAGATATTCCATGTCCATGGTTAGGAAGATTTAATATTCTCAAGATGTCAGTTCTTTCCATCTTCATCTATAGCTTCAGTGCAATCCCAATCCAAATCCCAGGAAGTTATGTTGTAGAAATTAACAAGTGAATTCTAATGTTTATAGAGGAAGGCAAAAGACCCAGAGTAGCCAGTACAATATTGAAACAGAAGAACAAAGTTGGGTGACTAATGCTGCCCAACTTCAAGACTTACTATAAAGCTACAGGAATCAAGGCAGTATGGTACTGGTGAAAATATATACAAATAGATCATTGGGCAAAAAATTTTTTAAAAAAGAAATAAAGCCACATATATAGAGTCGACTGATATTTGACAAAGAAGCAAAGGCAATACAATGGAGGAAAGATAGTCCTTTCAACCAATGGCACTTAAACAACTGGACATCCACAAAAAAAGAAAAAAAAAAGAATCTAGATACAGACCTTACATCCTTCACAAAAATTAACTCAAAATGGGCCACAGACCTAAATGCAAAAAGCAGTACTATAAAATTCCTAGAAGATAACACTAGAGAAAACCTAGATTACTTTGGGTATGGCAATGACTTTTTAGACAAAACTCTAAAGGCACAGTCCATGAAAACACAAAATTGATAAGCTGCACTTAGTTAAAATTTTTAAAAAATATATGCTTTGCAAAAGATAATGTCCAGAGAATGAGAAGACAGGCCATAAACTGGAAGAAAGTATTTTCAAACCAAAATACACAAAAAAATCTCAAAAGTCAACAATAAAAAATAAATCAAGCTGATTAAATGAGACAAAGAGCTTAGCAGACACCCACTAAAGAAGATATACAGATGACAAATAAACATAAGAAAAATGCCTTCAATAATTTGTCATCAAGGAAATGAAAACTGGAACAACAATGAGATATCACTACCTATTAGAATGGTGAAAACCCCAAACACTGACAACATCAAATGCTTTCTTTCTTTGAAAGAAAACCAAATTAGCAACTCTGGGCAGGACTTATTTATAATTGTTGTGACCTAAGCATAGTTAAAAATAACTTGGTCTTGACAAAAGTTTCTCATTGTGATTAATTTCAGGCATAGTAATTTGAAGAACTTGTTTGGGAACACAGTTTCTCCCTTCTAAGGCCTTTCAAAATTGTTCTTGTAAGTTCATAATGCAAATGAAACAAGGGGATAGGTTTATAAGGAAATATCATTAACAATTATTCTGTTCTTACATTTCATTGTTATGTATGAAATGAAGTACTATAAGCATGGTTGCATCATTGTGAGCCTCAAACTGACCCAAATTTCAATACAATTTAGATTTACTTCATGCATTTTTCCTTTTTTGTTACTGTATTTTGTATAATCTACCTATACTAAGTTTTACTTAAATTTTCTTCAGTGATTACATATACAAAATTTCTTATTTTGGAAACAGTTTCAATAAAAAGGATATAAGGTTACTGATATATAGCTACACATTTAAAATTTTACTATGATTAATGTCAAATGTCTAATAATTTAAGTGAAATGGATATTTGTAGCATGTTAATAGATTTTTAAATGTATTACTTTATATATTATAAGATAATTATATATAGCATATATATTCTGCAAATTATCAAAATATCAAATAATTGGTACTTTTTGGTGTCTTTTATATTTTTTGTCAAATGTTAATGTCTTTTTATATTTTTCGTCAAATGTTGGTGTCTTTTTATATTTTTTGTCAAATGTTAATGATGACTTTATTCATAATTAAATATAGAGACAATCCAAATATCCATCAACTGGTAAATACATAACCATGATATATACGTAGAACAGAACACTACCCAGCAATAAAAACGCACAGACTACTGATACATGCAACAGCATGGGTGAATCCCAAATACGCTAAGCCAAGTGAAAAGTCTAGACTTAAAAGGCATAATTTGACTTACATAAATTCTGGGAAAGACAATTAATTATAGGGTCATAAAGCATGTCACAGTTGTCAAGGAAAAGGTTTGAGAGAAGGAAGTTGACTAGAAAGAAGAATAAGAAAATTTGCAGAAGCTTTGTTTTTCTGGATATATACCCAGGAGTGGGATTAGTCTTGAAAAGGTACATGGACTCCGGTGTTCATAGCAGCACTATTTATAATAGCCAAGACATGGAAACAACCCAAATGCTCATCAACAGAGACTGGCTTAAAAAGATGTGGTATATATACATACACACACACACACACACACACACACACACACACACACACACACACAATGGAATATTACTCAGCCTGAAAAAAAGAAGGCAATATTGCCATTTGAAGTGATATGGATGGATCTAGAGAATATTATACTAAGTAAAGTAAGTCAGACAGAGAAGGACAAATACTATGTGATATCACTTACACATGGAGTCCAAAAAATAATACAAATGAATCTATATACATAAAGGGACTCACAGTCATGGAAAACAAATTTATGGTTACCAAAGGGGAGAAAGTGGGAGGAATAAATTAGGAGTATGGGATTAATAGATACAAATTACTATGCTTAAAATAGATAAGCAACAAGGACTGACTATAGTACAGGGAACTATATTCAATATTTTGTAATAACTAAAATGGAATATAATTGGAAACATATATATAGTTGAATTACTTTGCTGTACACTTGAAACTAACACAATACTACAAATCTACTATACTTCAATAGAAAAGAAAATTAAAATGTTCAAGAAGAATACAATAAAACTGCTATAAGTCTTGATTGTGGTGGTGGTTACAGCTCATAGAACTTGTACAAAAATGGGTGGATTTTACTGTATTAAATTAGACCTCAAAATGTAAAATTTATAATGTGAACTAACAACAACAAAAAGCAATGGATTATAAACAGGATGGTTACATAATAATAAAAGTAACAATTCACCAAGAAATTAAAATGGTGAATTAGCTTATCTACCATTAGTATGTTTACCATTTAAGACCTTGCTTTTGATAACTGACCTGCCTACAAAAAAGGATGGTATATAAAATGTAACAATACAATTAACAATTTTAATCAAATAGACATGTATAGAACTATACTCAGTCATGACCCTAGTAGGAAACAGATGGCACATTCAAATAGGTTAACTGAGTAGTGTTGACTAAAGAAACTATTTACTGAGTTGTTGGCAGAGTTAAGAGAAATAAACAAGGGAAGATGGTGTTTTCCAGGAGCTAGCTACATGAAATTATTATCCCAAAACGTAAAGGAGCAAGTGGGGAGAGCATCCCTGAACCCTGTGAAAGATGTACTTATAGTGACAGCTGCAGAGGACATGCATCTAACAGCATCTGTGGCCTTCAGGGAAGAAATGTAGCTCCCGCAAATCTGTAGCCTCATAGTGGGGGAAGACCAGGATTAAATACCCTACCTCTACTCTTCTCTTTTTTTTTTTTAATATTTAGGTATAATGGACACACAAAAACCTGCACATATTTCATGTACACATTTTGATGAGTTTGGATATAAGCACATACTCATGATACTATTACCACAATCAAGGTACTAATCACATCTATCACCTCCAAAAATGTCCGTGTGTGTGTTTTGTGGTAAGAACACTTAACATGAGCTCTAGCCTCTCACAAATTTTGAGGTACACAATACCATTAAATATAGGCAGTGTGTTGTACAACAGATCTCTAGAACTTATTCATCTTCTATAACTGAAACTTTATACCCATTAGGGAAAAACTCCTCACTTCCCCCTCCCCCTAGCTCTTGACAACCACCATGCTATTCTCTGCCTCTAAGAGTCTGACTGTTTTAGATCCTATATAAGTGGACACATGCAGTATTTGTCCTTCTGTAATGGCTTATTTCACATAGCATAAAGTCCTCTAGAGCCACCCGTGTTGACACAAATGGCAACATTTCCTTCTTTTTTAAGGCTGAATAACACCCTTTGCATACATATGCCACACTTTCTTGATTCATCTGTTGATAGACACTCCAATTTCTTCCATATCTTGGCCATTGTGACTAATGCTACAAATAACACAGGGGTGCAGATATCTCTCGGAGGTCCTAATTTCAATTCCTTTGGATATGTACCCAGAAGTAGTACTGCTGGATTATATGGTGGTTATATTTTTAATTGTTTGAGAAACCTCTATAACTATCCATAGTGGTTACACCATTTTGCATTTCCAATAACAGTTATATGTTTTCTAATATTTCTACATCCTCACCAACACATCATTTGTAGCATATATATATATATATATATATATATATACACACACACATATATGTATATATATATATACACATATATATACATATATATATATATATATATATATATATATACATAAAATGGGCATCCTAACAGTGTGAGATGATAGCTCATGTGGTTCAATTTTCATTTCTCTGGTAATTAATAATGTTGAACACCTCCTCATATACTTCTTGGCCAAGTGTATGTCTTCTTGGAGAAATGCTAATTTACTTGCCTATTTTAAAATCAGGCTATTTGCTTTATGTCATTGAGTTGTAAGAGATTGCTATATATTTTGTATACTAACCCCTTATCAGATAGATGGTTGCAAATATTTTCTATCATTTCACAGCTTGCCTTTTCAGTCTGTTGATTATTTGCTATATAGAAGCTTTTAGTTTGATATAGTCCCACTTGCCTATTATTAGTTTTGTTGCCTGTGCTTTTGGTGTCAAATCCAAGAAACCCCTACCAATATCAAATTCAAGAAGGTTTTCCCCTGTGTTTTCTTCAGGGAGTTTTAGAGTTTTGTGTCTTACATTTAAGTCTTTAATCCATTTCCAGTTGATTTTTCTGTACGGGGTAAAAAGTCTTTTTCCATTTTTTAAATCAACTTGAAGATGCCTGTATTCTTAATATTTACCCACTTTCCTCAGCAACTGAATTGCCCTTTCAGTAGCTATTCAAGATTCATAGTCTAAAGATGACTGATGCAATATTTATGGAGGTCTTTAAAATTATTGATTACTTCAGCAGAATTCCTATCTGACAGGCAGTTTAAAATGTCAGGAGTTTATATGTGAAGCCATTGTGAACTCCTTTGGGTTCTCCATAGCCCAAACTGAGACAGGAACCCCTTCCTCTATGACACCAGAGGATCTCCTGCCTGGCAGTATCACTGTAAAATATTTGTAACATCGTACTGTCTCTGATTGCTGGTATGCTTGATTTTCCCACTTAGGGAGGAGTTTTGAACTCTGTCTTTATATCCCAACACTGACACAGTTCCTGGCACGACATATATACTTAATCATTGTTTGTTGAATATGTGCAAAAAAATGTTTTAGGCACTCAGTTTAATTTTTTATATTGTTAAATGATACAATAGTACCAAAGGTTTATTTTTTTTTCAGTTGTCTCTTACTCTGCAATTGCCAAGTTAAAACTATAAATTTCTATCTTGCCATTTCAAAGCAATTCAGCACATGTACTAAATACCTCTTATTTTGGTAAATACAACAATGAAAACAATGACCTTACATAGTTGCAACCTAAGAGCAGAAGTAAGCACAAATAGCATTGAAATACAGGTAGAATGTGGCAAGTGTAAAAAAAATATTTAATGCAGAATATTGTTTCAAAACAAAAGATGGAATATTTCTTCTAGAAGTCTTCTTGAAGAAATCTGAATGGATGGGATTTATATACTTTATGGTAGAGAATAGGTAAAGGGATATTACAGGAATATAAAATAATAAGGAGATAGAGTGATCAGAAATTGTCAGAGAGATCTGATTTTAATGAAATGCAGATATATAAGAGCCTTTAATTGAAGGGGGAAAAGTGTGTGTGTGTGTGTGTGTGTGTGTGTGTGTGTCATTAGAGGCAATGAAAATCTAAGCTAGAGCAGTGGCAGTGGGGACATAGGTTAGAAAAACTGTGCTAGAATGTCATGGAAATGAAACTGAAAGGCAGAATATCTGCATATAGTCTGATGCTGTGAGACTAAAAGAGAGAAAAAATAGAAAGAAAAGATGAGAGGCCTGAGCATAGGACTGTATGTAAAAGGTATTTTTAGTAAACACAGTTTTTATGTTACAGAAATTGATTTTAATAAACATTGATACAAGATTTTACACTATAAAATTTAATGTTTAATAAATAACATTATAAGTCAAATAGTTAATTTGGTAGTTTTTTTTCAATTTCTTCTTCTTTTTTTTTTCCTTCTGGAATTCTGAGTACTAAGCTTTTTAAGGGCCTGTGGTTTTTAATAACTGTATTAGCTTCCTTTGTAGTTAATGCATAATACTCTTGCACCTGTCATTAAAGTGGTTATAATTGACTCATCTCACATTTACTCATTTATATCCTATGCAAAAATCTCCAGCTATTAATAAACTTTTTAAGTGATACGATCAATAACTCTCCTAAGAGCCATAGGAAAAATATAACCCCTCATAATTCAGTACTTTCTGATCCCACTGAATCTTACATCGGGACACTCATAAAAGTGCATAATCTTCTTTCCCTTTATTGCCACTTTGAGCTCCAGCCATTTAAAAGCCAGCTTTACATGTTTTATGAGAGCGAAGGTGTGATGCTATGACTTAGTTTCTTTCTATCACTTTTTAGTAATGTGTCTCATAAGTTCCATTGCTTTAGCTTCATAATAACATTTGGGGGGAAGGCGTTGTGCCCATACCTTTGCATATTAAATTTGCAGTTCAAAGCACATAAAATAAGTGCCTAACTATTTGAAATGTAAGAAGAAAATTGAGCAAGTTAATCCAATAGTACATTAAATTTCTTTATGTACAGATCAACCAACCAACCCAAAGGGACTTGGTAGATAATTTAGTTTATTTCTCTGCCTATAAGCAAATTTCTACATAAACTGTCATATATGTTAAAAAGCAAAGGACCAAGAGTTACTTACTTCCTCAATAACATACTTTCATGGTCACCATGTGTTCTTTCTCAAAATGTATTACTGTACTTAACATTCTTCTGTTTCAATAACTTTCAAAAAGAAAAAAAAAATCACCATTTCCCCATCCTCTTATTGAAACCTCACATATCTGAAGAACAGTAGTAAGAATCCAACAAGCATTTCTTCTCCTAACTAAATGATATCCATTTTTTAGTTTATTAAGGAACCTCCATACTGTTCTCTATAGTGGCTGTATCAATTTACTTGTTTTTTTTTTTTGACATTGAGCTGCTTGTATATTTTGGAGATTAATCCTTTGGGTGGGATAGGGAGGATAAGAGGGAGGGAATATGGGGATATATGTATACTTATAGCTGATTCATTTTGTTGTACAACAGAAACTAACACAACATTGTAAAGCAATTATACTCCAATAAAGATAGATAAATAAATACATGATATCCATTTTTTAATTTTATTATATATTTCTAAATTATACGTTTTAACATATAATCCAAAGAAAAATAGTCTCATGGGAATTTGTCAGTCTAAAACTAATGACTTTACTGAACAACTTCTTAATATCTTTGATTGGATCAAGTGGAGAGTAGACAGTACCTTGTCAATACAATAAGCAGACATTCCCCACTTTAAAATATAATGCCGTATCTTAAACAAAATGAAAAAACAACCTACAGACTGGGAGACGATATTTGCAAATGATGCTACTGACAAGAGAGTAATTTCCAAAATATACAAACAGCTCATACAGCGCAGTATAAAAAAAAAACAAACTGAATCAAAAAATGGGCAGAAAACCTAAATAGACATTTCTCCAAAGAAAATATACAGATTGCCAACAAACACATGAAAGGATGCTCAAAATCACTAATCATTAGGGAAATGCAAATCAAAATTACAATGACATATCACCTCACACCAGTCAGAAAGGCCATCATCAAAAAATCCACAGACAGTAAAGAGGGTATGGAGAAAAGGGAACCCCCCCCCTACACAGTTGGTGGGAATGGCAATCGGTACATCCACTATGGAAGAGAGTATGGAGGTTCCTTAGAAACTAAAAATAGAGCTACCATACGATCCAGCAATCCCACTCCTGAGCATACATCCAGAGAAAACTCTAACAGACTCACAGAAATAGAAAACAAACTTATGGTTACCAAAGGGGAGAGCAGGGGTTGAGGGGGGGGATAAATTAGGAGTTTGGGATCAACAGATATATATATATATAACTAAATCACTACGCTGTACACCTGAAATTTACACAACATAGTAAATTAACTATACTTCAATAAAAAATGATTAAAAAATTATATAATGACATATCTTTAAATGTGGATATTCTCTTTGTTTTTTACTATAAAATGCAGACTTTTCTTTCTAGCTTGTGCCTATTACCTCTTTGTCCTGTGGGCAGTTATTATAATTTTTTAAACATATAATAAGGGGTTTTTACTTACTAATACACTACAACAGGACACATCACCTTGTTCCCTTAACTCAACTTTTCTCATTAGCATTTACTAGTGAATATCATCCCTGACACTTTCGTCAACATTTCCTTTGCACCTCATTATTTCCTTGCACCATTTTCCCGAAGTTTATAGAGTTGTAGCTGCTAGAATTTGGGGTCTTAACTCCAGCTTGAGCTCTGCACTTATAATTCCAAACAGAGCTGGACATGAAACTTTACATGTCTTTATATGTGTTGTTATTTCAATCAGAAGAGTTTACCTGATATACCATAGTATGAAAATATACAACTTTTTCAGCTTTTCATCTATAATGGCTACAGTTTAATGATGCATATAATTAAAAGTAGCTCATACACATGTAGATTCTCTGTCTCTATTCTCATGTGTATTATGATTTAAGAAACTTTCTAGGAAAACCGAAATAAAACAATCACATCTAAATTCAGTTCTTTGATGGGTCATTCTATTTTCTGGTTGTCTCAACTCCTCCCCTGTCTGAGAGCAGCCACGGAAAGAGGAAGTTGAGAAACTTGTCATTGTCTCTTCACCCACTGTAATAAACACATGTTTTATTCATTTGTACCTCAATTCTCTGAAGCTGCTTAGGAGAAGGTACAATAAGAAAAATGGGTTATAATGTACTGTTGAAAAAGACATTGTATTTATTCTTTCAGGAAGAGAATGGCATTTTCCAAAAGCCAGTTGATCCAACTGATTAATTAAAGATAATATGCTATTTTGTGATAGTTATTTTATTTGAACAGTAGGGCATGAAATAAGCTAGAAAAAGAACATTATTCACAACCACAAAAAGGTGGTTATCATTTTATACAGTTTTCACACAATCATTAGATCAAAATTTGGGAGGATATTAGAAGGATCATACTTAACTTTTAAGCAGAGGATTTTAAAATAAAAATTAAATACTGTACAACTTTAATGAAAAAATAAAAGAGAGATACACTCTTCTAGCCAGAGCTTAAATAAGAACAAAACTGATGTAAAAATAGACTCTTGGATTTATTGATTATTGCTGTTGAAAAGCAATTAAAATCCTGTTAAATCTATTGAGGATGGGTGGAAAAATTTAGTAACTAAATGTACTGAACATTGGGCCACATGATTTATGTAACTTATTTAGTATTCATAAAATATGAAATAGATATTATCTTCATTTTATGCATAAAGAAAAAGAGTTTAAATATGTTTCCCAAAGGTATACATTTAATAAGCAGAGATATTTATATTTAAAATTGTGTATATCTCACTATGGAATCCATTAAATGTCTACTACATGACAAATGTAAAATCAAGGGAAAATGCATACATCAACGCTTTATATTTTATCAAACATAGAGTGCTTAGTATATGTATAATAATTCAAAGAATTATTTTATATTTTATTCAAGAAATATTAATTGAACACACATGACATGATCATTTTTAGAAGCAGGAAACATATTTGGTGACAAAACCTTAATGGTGGGGATGTAAAGGATAACAAAAACCATGGCCCGTCTATGCTGGAAATACAAGCCGTTAGAAAGCGCAGAACCTCATTATGCTTAGACTGAAAGACACCTATTTGCTGACTCATTAGCATGAATTAAATAAACAACAAAACCTTTTATTTGCACCAGTTTTGATACTTAGCCAGCTCTCAGATATTTGCATTATTTATTAAAGAAAGAGCAGTCTGATCCATTTTGGTAATCATAATCAAAGAGAATACTGATAATTTGTGGATCCATGCAAGAAAAGTACCAAAGGGAAAAGCTGAGGCGGTAGGCAGGAGACATCATGTGTTGTGACTGAATAAATTACTGGTCCTCATACTTTACTCTTCAGAGTGGTATCATATATTTGAGTCTTGCTGTGTCCTCTTATTGGTCAGAATGTCCATCCCTACCATTGGATTTTGGGCTTTGCCATATAACTTGCTTTAGCTGATGACATGCTAATGGATGTGACTTTAGCTTTAAAAAGGTGAGTTTGGGACAGCAGCTTCAAGATGGCAAGAGTAAGACGTGGAGATCACCTTCCTCCCCAAAAGTACATCAGAAATACATCTACATGTAGAACAGCTCCTACAGAACAACTACTGAACACTGGCAGAAGACCTCAGACCTCCCAAAAGGCAAGAAACTCCCCACGTACCCGGGTAGGGCAAAAGAAAAAAGAAACAACAGAGACAAAGAATACGGACGGGACCTGCACCAGTGGGAGGGAGCCGTGAAGGAGGAAAGGTTTCCACACACTAGGAGCCCCTTCGTGGGCGGAGACTGCGGGTGGTGGAGGCAAGGCGCTTCGAAGCTGCGGAGGAGAGCGCAGCCAAGGGGTTCGGAGGGCAAAGAGGAGAGATTCCCGCATGGAGGATCTGTGCCGACCGGCACTCACCAGTCCGAGAGGCTTGTCTGCTCACCCGCCGGGGCGGGCGGGGTTGGGAGCTGAGGCTCGGACTTCGGAGGTCAGATCCTAGGGAGAGGACCGGGGTTGGCAGCGTGAACACAGCCTGAAGGGGGCTAGTGCGCCACGGCTGGCCGGGAGGGAGTCCCGGGAAAAGGTCTGGAGCTGCCGAAGAGGCAAGAGACTTTTCCTTGCCTCTTTGTTTCCTGGTGCTCGAGGAGAGGGGATTAAGAGTGCCGATTAAAGGAGCTCCAGAGACAGGCGCGAGCCACGGCTATCAGCGCAGACCACAGAGGCGGGCATGAGACGCTAAGACTGCTGCTGCCACCACCAAGAAGCCTGGGTGAGAGCACAGGTCACTATCCCCACCTCCTCTCCCGGGAGCCTGTGCAGCCCACCACTGCCAGGGTCCCGGGATCCAGGGACAACTTCCCTGGGAGAACGCACAGCGCGCCTCAGGCTGGTGCAACGTCATGCACGATTCTGTCGCCGCAGGCTCGTTCCGCCTCCATACCACTCCCTCCCCGCGGCCTGAGTGAGCCAGAGCCCCCGAATCAGCTGCTCCTTTAACCCCGTCCTGTCTGAGCGGAAAAACAGATGCCCTCAGGCGAGCTACACGCAGAGGCGGGGCCAAATCCAAAGCTGAACCCCAGGAGCTGTGTGAACAAAGAAGAGAAAGGGAAATCTCTCCCAGGAGCTTCAGGAGCAGCGGATTAAAGTTCCACAACCAACTTGATGTACCCTGTGTCTGTGGAATACCTGAATAGACAACGAATCATCCCAAATTGAGGAGTGGACTTTGGGAGCAACGATATATATATATATCGTTTTTTCCCTTTTTCTGTTTTGTGAATGTGTATGTGTATGCTTCTGTGTGTGATTTTGTCTTTATAGCTTTACTTTAACCACTTGTCCTAGAGTTCTGTCTGTCCGTTTTATTTTTGTATGTTTTATTACTTAAAAATTTTTCTTTCTTAATAATTATTTCTTACTTTAATAACTTTATTTTATTTTACTGTATTTTATTTTATTTTATCTTCTTCTTTCTTTCTTTCTTTTTTTCCTCCCTTTTATTCTGAGCCGTGTGGATGACAGGCTCTTGGTGCTCCAGCCAGGCGTCAGGGCTGTGCCTCTGAGGTGGGAGAGCCAAGTTCAGGACACTCGTCCACAAGAGACCTCCCAGCTCCACGTAATATCAAACAGCGAATATCTTCCAGAGATCTCCATCTCAACACCAACACCAACACCCTGGACACTCTATGAGAAACAACTAGCAAGACAGGAACACAACCCCATCCATTAGCACAAAGGCTGCCTAAAATCATAATAAGGCCACAGACACCCCAAAACACAAGACCAGATGTGGAACTGCCCACCAGAAAGACAAGATCCAGGCTCATCCACCAGAACACAGGCACCAGTCCACTCCACCTGGAAGTCTACACAACCCACTGAACCAATCTTAGCCACTGGAGACATACACCAAAAACAACAGGAACTACAAACCTGCAGCCTGCAAAAAGGAGACCCCAAACACAGTAAGATAAGCAAAATGAGAAGACAGAAAAACACACAGCAGATGAAGGAGCATGGCAAAAACCCACCAGAACTAACAAATGAAAACAGGCAGTCTATCTGAAAAAGAATTCAGAATAATGATAGTAAAGATGATGCAAAATCTTAGAAATAGAATGGAGAAAATACAAGAAATGTTTAACAAGGACCTAGAAGAACTAAAGAGCAAAGAAACAATGATGAACAAAACAATAAATGAAATTAAAAATTCTCTAGAAGGGATCAATAGCAGAATAACTGAGGCAGAAGAATACATAGGTGACCTGAAAGATAAAATAGTGGAAATAACTACTGCAGAGCAGAAAAAAAAAAAAAAAGAATGAAAAGAATTCAGGACAGTCTCAGAGACCTCTGGGACAACATTAAATGCACCAACATTCTAATTATAGGGGTCCCAGAATAAGAGAGAAAAAGAAAGGGACTGAGAAAATATTTGAAGAGATTATACTTGAAAAATTCCCTAATATGGGAAAGAAAATAGTTAATCAAGTCCAGGAAGCACAGAGAGTCCCATACTGGATAAATCCAAGGAGAAACATGTCAAGACACATAGTAATCAAACTAACAAATATTAAATACAAAGAACAAATATTAAAAGCAGCAAGGGAAAAACAACAAATAACACATAAGGTAATCCCCATAAGGTTAACAGCTGATCTTTCAGCAGAAACTCTGCAAGCCAAAAGGGAGTGGCAGGACATATTTAAAGTGATGAAGGAGAAAAACCTGAAACCAGGATTACTCTACTCAGCAAGGATCTCATTCAGATTTGATGGAGAAATTAAGACCTTTACACACAAGCAAAAGCTAAGAGAATTAAGCACCACAAAACCAGCTTTACAACAAATGCTAAAGGAACTTCTCTAGGCAGGGAACAAAAGAGACGGAAATGACCTACAATAATAAACCCCCCAAAATTAAGAAAATGGTAATAGTAACATAAATATCAATAGTTACCTTAAATGTAAATGGATTAAATGCTCCAACCAAAAGACATAGACTGGCTGAATGGATACAAAAACAAGACCTGTATATATGCTGTCCACAAGAGACCCACTTCAGACCTAGGGACACATACAGACTGAAAGTGAGGGGACAGAAAAAGATGTCCCATGAAAATGGAAATTAAAAGAAAGCTGGAGTAGCAATTCTCATATCAGACAAAACAGACTTTAAAATAAAGAATATTACAAGAGACAAAGAAGGACACTACATAATGATCAAGGGATCGATCCAAGAAGAAGATATAACAATTGTAAATATTTCTGCACCCAACATAGGAGCACCTCAATACAGAAGGCAAATACTAACAGCGATAAAAGGGGAAATCGACAGTAACACAATCATAGTAGGGGACTTTAACACCCCAGTTTCACCAATGGGCATATCATCCAAAATGAAAATAAATAAGGAAACACAAGCTTTAAATGATACATTAAACAAGATGGACCTAATTGATATTTATAGGACATTTCATCCAAAAACAACAGAATACACATTATTCTCAAGTGCCCATGGAACATTCTCCAGGATAGATCATATCTTGGGTCACAAATCAAGACTTGGTAAATTTTAGAAAATTGAAGTCGTATCAAGTAGCTTTTCTGACCACAATGCTATGAGACTAGATATCAATTACAGGAAAAAATCTGTAAAAAATACAAACACATGGAGGCTAAACAGCACACTACTTAATAACCAAGAGATCACTGAAGAAATCAAAGAGGAAAAAATAAAACACATAGAAACAAATGACAATGAAAACATAATGACCCAAATCCTATGGGATGCAACAAAAGCAGTTCTAAGAGGGAATTTTAAAGCAATGAAGTCCAACCTTAAGAAACAAGAAACATTTCAAATAAAGAACCTAAGCGTACAACTAAAGCAATTAGAAAAAGAAGAACAAAAAAACCCAAAGTTAGCAGAAGGAAAGAAAGCATAAAGATCAGATCAAAAAGAAATGAAAAAGAAATGAAGGAAACAATAGCTAAGATCAATAAAACTAAAAGCTGGTTCTTTGAGAAGATAAACAAAATTGATAAACCATTAGCCAGACTCATCAAGAATAAAAGGGAGAAGACTCAAATCAATAGAATTAGAAGTGAAAAAGGAGAAGTAACAAGTGACACTGCAGAAATACAAAGGATCATGAGAGATTACTACAAGCAACTATATGCCAATATAATGGAAAACTTGGAAGAAATGGACGAATTCTTAGAACTGCACAACTTCTGAGACTGAACCAGGAAGAAACAGAAAATATGAACAGACCAATCACAAGCACTTAAATTGAAACTGTGATTAAAAATCTTTCAACAGACAAAAGCCCAGGACCAGATGGCTTCACAGGCGAATTCTATCAAACATTTGATAAGAACTAACACCTATCCTTCTCAAACTCTTCCAAAATATAGCAGAGGGAGGAACAGTCCCAAACTCATTTTACGAGGCCATCATCACTCTGATACCAAACCAGACAAAGATGTCAGAAAGAAAGAAAACTACAGGCCAATATCACTGATGAACATAGATGCAAAAATCCTCAACAAAATATTAGCAAACAGAATCCAACAGTACATTAAAAGGGTCATACACTATGATCAAGTGGGGCTTATCCCAGGAATTGAAGGATTCTTTAATTTACACAAATCAATCAACATGATACACCGTATTAACAAATTGAAGGAGAAAAACCATATGATCATCTCAATAGATGCAGTGAAAGCTTTCAACAAAATTCAACACCCTTGTATGATAAAAACCCTCCAGAAAGTAGGCATAGAGGGAACTTACCTCAACATTATAAAGGCCATATATGACAAACCCACAGCCAACATTGTCCTCAATGTGAAAAACTGAAACCATTTCCACTAAGATAAGGCACAAGAAAAGGTTGCCAACTCTCACCACTATTAATCAACATAGTTTTAGAAGTTTTAGCCAGAGCAATCAGAGAAAAAAATGAAATAAAAGGAATCCAAATTGGAAAAGAAGAAATAAAGCTGTCACTGTTTGCAGATGACATGATGCTATACATAGAGAATCCTGAAGATGCTACCAGAAAACTACTAGAGCTAATCAATGAATTTGGTAAAGTAGCAGGATACAAAATTAATGCACAGAAATCTCTGGCATTCCTATACACTAATGAAAAATCTGAAAGTGAATTAAGAAAACACTCCCATTTACCATTGCAACAAGAAGAATAAAATAACTAGGAATAAACCTACCTAAGAAGACAAAAGACCTGTATGCAGAAAATTATAAGACACTGATGAAAGAAATTAAAGATGATACAAATAGATGGAGAGATATACCATGTTCTTGGATTGGAAGAATCAACAATGTGAAAATGGCTCTACTACCCAAAGCAATCTACAGATTCAATGCAATCCCTATCAAACTACCAATGGCATTTTTCACAGAACTAGAACAAAACATTTCACAATTTGTATGGAAACACAAAAGACCCCGAATAGCCAAAGCAATCTTGAAAAAAGAAGAACGGAGCTGGAGGAATTAGGCTCCCTGACTTCAGACTACACTACAAAGCTACAGTAATCAAGACAGTATTGTACTGGCACAGAAACAGAAATATAGATCAATGGAACAGGATAGAAAGTCCAGAGATAAACCGACCCACATATGGTCACCCTATCTTTGATAAAGGAGGCAAGAATATAGAGTGGAGAAAAGACAGCCTCTTCAATAACTGGTGCTGGGAAAAATGCACAGCTACATGTAAAAGAATGAAATTAGAACACTCCCTAACACCATATACAAAAATAAACTCAAAATGGATTAAAGACCTAAATGTAAGGCCAGACACTATCAAACTCTTAGGGGAAAACATAGGCAGAACACTCTAGGACATAGATCACAGCAAGATCCTTTTTGACCCACCTCTTAGAGAAATGGAAATAAAAACAAAAATAAACAAATGGGACCTAATGACACTTCAAAGCTTTTGAACAGCAAAGGAAACCATAAACAAGACGAAAAGACAACCCTCAGAATGGGAGAATATATTTGCAAATGAAGTAACTGACAAAGGATTAATCTCCAAAATATACAAGCAACTCATGCAGCTCAATATCAAAAAAACAAACAACCCCATCCAAAAATGGGCAGAAGACCGAAATAGACATTTTTCCAAAGAAGATATACAGATTGCCAACAGACACATGAAAGAATGCTCAACATCATTAATCATTAGAGAAATGCAAATCAAAACTACAATGAGATATCATCTCACACTGTTCAGAATGGCCAGCATCAAAAATTCTACAAACCATAAATGCTGGAGAGGGTGTGGAGAAAAGGGAACTCTCTTGCACTGTTGGTGGAAATGTAAATTGATACAGCCCCTATGGAGAACAGTATGGAGGTTCCTTAAAAAACTACAAATAGAACTACCATACGACTCAGCAATCCCACTGCTGGGCATATACCCTGAGAAAACCATAATTCAAAAAGAGTCATGTACCACAATGTTCATTTCAGCTCTATTTACAATAGCCAGGACATGGAAGCAATCTAAGTGTCCATCAACAGATGAATGGATAAAGAAGATATGGTGCATATATACAATGGAATATTACTCAGCCATAAAAAGGGACGAAACTGAGTTATTTATCGTGAGGTGGATGGAACTAGAGACTGTCATACAGAGTGAAGTAAGTCAGAACGAGAGAAACAAATACCATATGCTAACACATATATATGGAATCTAAAAAAAAAAAAAAAGGTCATGAAGAACCTAGTGGCAAGATGGGAATAAAGATGCAAACCTACTAAAGAATGGACTTGAGGATATGGGGAGGGGGAGGGTAAGCTGGGACAAAGTGAGAGAGTGGCAGGGACATATATACACTACCAAATGTAAAATAGATAGCTAGTGGAAACAGCCGCATAACACAGGGAGATCAGCTCGGTGCTTTGTGACCACCTAGAGGGGTGGGATAGGGAGGGTGGGAGTGAGGGAGACTCAAGAGGGAAGAGATATGGGGATATATGTATATGTATAGCTGATTCACTTTGTTATAAAGCAGAAACTAACACACCATTGTAAAGCAATTATACTCTAATAAAGATGTTTTTAAAAAAATGCTAATGGCAAAAAAAAAAAAAAGTGAGTTTGTTAGCACAGGGAACTCTACTCAATGCTGTGTGGTGACCTAAATGGGAAGGAAATCCAAAAAGGAGGAGATATGTGTATACATATAGCTGATTCACTTTGCTGCACAGCAGAAAGTAACACAACATTTTAAAGCAACTATACTCCAGTAAAAATTAATTTAAAAAAAAGTGAGTTTGGGGTTCACCTCTTGTAACTTGATGATTTGCTATACGACTACTACCCAGATAATCAGTGCCTCAGGATAGGATACTTGGAGCACATCATACGCTCCTGGTAAGTTATATTCCAAAAAGAAGAGGAGACAGAGAGAGCACATCCAGCCCAACCTGAAGTTTGGGGCCTAGAATCCAGCCTATTCCAGTCAAGTTGTAATCACCACACAAGACATTGAATATCAGATGAAATTACAATTGTTTGAAATCATTAAGTTTGGGGTTCTTGTAGCTCACTAATACTCTTGTTAATAATGCCTATGATTGCCATGATTTAGCATATTTTTAGGATCCCACACAGTAGAAGTGCAGATAAAATATGGCTCTCCAGTGACTATTTACTTTTTGGATGCACAATGAATTAAGACCTTATTAAATAACCCCAAAGGAATAATATCCAAAAGGAAAAATACCAAAAGAATTAACTTCTGTGAGGATTCACATGCGATGACCAGCAGATTTTCAATGTATATTGGATGTATGCTTGACATATTCCAGGTACTGTGCTAGTACCCACCCAGCCCACACAGGACTTAGAACGTAAATGTAAGTATCATTAAGATTCCAAGAACTAACTTTTGTAGATCTTTCTGAATTGATTAGAGTTTCCCAGTACTCTCACGTAGCTTCCATATTTGCTACAACTCACAGTTCAGAGTGTCACTCAGGAGCACAATCAAAATTCTGAACTCAGGGATAGTCGTTAATTTTGGACAGAATAAATATGTCACTTTTCTTCACTTTTTTTTTTGGATTGGACACTGCTAATTCTGCAGCTAATTTTTTAATGCTCTCATTTTCTGTACACAATACATCCTAGAAAAATGTTGGGGATCCCTCCTGTTCCTTTTCCTAAGTCTCTGCCTTTGAGTTGAATCTTGAGATCTATAGAATCAACTATGACTTATTAAATGAGTCCCTATGTCTCTACTTTTCTGTCCAGTGATCATATTTTTCTGCCTGCTCTTTCATTAGTTCCCCCATTCCTAAAACTTTTCCGCTGGACTTTTCTATCACTGTTAATGGTACAGGATTCTCCCTATTACAAAAGGGTTTAAGCTAAGTATTAACCTTTGATTACATATGGTTGACACACAAAAAATGTGTAGTTGGTAGAACCCACCAGTAGAAATGTTATCCTTTCTAGGCAATCTCGCTTTCTCTGTTACCATTACACTCTCTTGAAAGAATCTGGATTACCTCCCACTTAAACCTTTGTTATAGCTTTTTAGCACGCAGTCTCTTGTGGATATGAACCATCCTACACTCCCCAGTCAGATCAATCATCTCAAAACTGTGTGACTCTGTAGAAAGAGAGGTATTTTCAATGTCTCCTGATGGACTGTCAAGGCAAATACATAGACCGTATTTCACCATTCAGGATAACACTTTGTGTAACCCTTCTTTGGAAACTCGCTGATGATACTTCTTCAATTTACAGTGGTCTTCTACTCATTCCCAGTTTTTCTTCCCAATTTTTCAAAGGTATTTCACACATTATACATTCTCTATGAAGCCTTTGCCGTTCCTTCTCATAGAGAAGTCTAACACGTTACTTTGAACCACAGCAGCATTCATGATATTCAGTCAGATATTATAATTACTCAGATAATTATTTTATATCTTGACAAGGCAGAGACATTGCCTTATTAATTTAAAAAGATACACTAAATCCCCTACATTTGTTAGCATGTGTCTCATATTGCTGTAAAGTGCGTTATTTAAGTGAAACAAATTGAAATAAATATTCTAACAGCTATAATTCTAGGTATCAGACTTTAGCTAGAATTAAAATAATAATAATATAATAATAGTAATAGCTAACATTTATGGAGGACTTACTATGTTCTTGATATTGTTTTAAATTGGAATAACACTTAAGAGTTTGGTTGTATCATTTAGTCACCTTTTAAAGATGATGAATTTGAAGCACAGGAAAGTCAATTTACTCACCTAAGTTTGTACTGATGATAAATGGCCAGGTAGGCATAGAAATGGAAGCTATGTGCACCTGCAGCCCACCTCCCTGCTCCTCAGTGATGTGAAGTGACCCAAAGGAATACAAAAACTAATAGGAAGGGTGCTCCATGGTCCAATGGTTCTGTACACAATGTGGCCAGGAACTGTTAATAAATCTAACGAGTCTAAGTAAATATGCACATATTTGGAACAATTCCAGTCACCTTTGCCAGGAATAGAGTTGTTTTTGTTTTTTTTTTTTGCAGTATGCAGGCCTCTCACTGCCGTGGCCTCTCCCGTTGCGGAGCACAGGCTCCGGACGCGCAGGCTCAGCGGCCATGGCTCACGGGCCCAGCCGCTCCGCGGCATGTGGGATCTTCCCGGACCGGGGCACGAACCCGTGTCCCCCGCCCGCATTGGCAGGTGGACTCTCAACCACCAGGTTGAAGCCATCAGGGAAGCCCCAAGTTCCTTTTTAAAGGGTTGGAAAAAACTAACGAAGAATATGTAACAGAGACCATATGTGCTCTAAAAAGTCTAAAACATTTACTATTTGGTTTTCTATGGAAAGCGTTTCCTAGTCCCTGCTTTATAGTTAGTTCTAGGTGAAAATGCCAACTCATTTGTTAGGGACAACTTGATAAGCTTCCTTTACCTAAAGATTTAGATAATAATAACAGTAATAACACGTTAGATAACTCAATGTGAAGATTAACAATACATAAAGTACAGGACGATACATAAAAAGATCTCAGCAGAATGAGAGCTAGTATAAAGAAGTAGTTAATACTATGTTTGAGGGAAATGGATTACGTATATATTTTTTAAACTAATTAATTAATTATTTTTTGGCTCATTGGGTCTTCTATGCTGCACGTGGGCTTTCTCTAGTTGCAGCGAGCAGGGGCTACTCTTTGTTGCAGTGCACGGGCTTCTCACTGCGGTGGCTTCTCTTGTTGTGGAGCATGGGCCCTAGGCATGTGGGCTTCAGTAGTTGTGGCACACAGGTTCAGTAGTTGTGGCTCGCGGGCTCTAGAGTGCATGCTCTGTAGTTGTGGTGCACTGGCTTAGTTGCTCTGTGGCATGTGGGATCTTCCCAGACCAGGGATCAAACCTGTGTCCCTTGCATTGGCAGGCGGATTCTTAACCACTGCACGACCAAGGAAGTCCCAATTACATATATTTTAATCAAGCCATGTCACTTGCTAGCTAACACTCAGTTGAGGAGAATAATATACAAAACCCTCATGGTTGTTGGAAAATTAATGTGCTCCTGGTATACACTCAAAATGTCAACTGCTTTATTTTAATTTGGGTCACTTAGGTCATGATCAGAATAATTATGAAACAATTCATGTCACGGGTACTTGGATTATAGACATTTATAAAAAATATTGATTTTGTACCTTGGATAAAATTAAAATAACCACAAAATATAGCCCCAGGCTTCTAAGAGTTGCTATTCTGATTTACGAGATTATATCTGCATACAATCAACAATAGATCAATACTAATGATCACATCCTTGCATGCAATATACCTTTTAAAAATATATAAAACCTAAAGTGTTATAATTAGAATATAGTCATACATATTGGTTTGTCTGGGACAGTACTAGTTTTTACCCACTTTCCCAGCACAATTATTAATAGTGCCTCTTTTCATTCATAATATCGTCTCGATTTGGATAATTTGCATGGTCCCAAGTTACAATGCAGAGTAGAGATACTGCTCTCAGTCAAGTGAGAAAAACTGATAAATGAACTGTGATCAGTGGTCACCTAAAACTGTTCATTTAACATATTTCATAGTTGGGATTACTTATACTCTATTCAGAGAGATAGTCACAAGATATAACAAAAAGCTAATACTTTCAGATTATAGAAGGAAAAAGTAGCTGCCCAGATAAACTAGAAAAAGCAGAATGCTTCTAAGGATAAGACTTGAGTTTACAGGAGCTATCATATTAGGGAACAGGTCAGGGCTTTTCAGTTTGAGAGAAAATGACTGCACCTGGGACTGCTGGATACCTTCTCCCAGAGTGATTTCAGCTATGAACAAACTTCATCCAGCCTAGTCTGTCCTCCCTCTCATTCCAGCTCCCTCGCCACTCCTGGCAAGGACAGAAATGCAGGCAGTTCCAAATGCAACATGCCCAGGAAACAATGGAGATCAAGCACATAAGATGTTTATTGTACAAAAGAAACATATGCAAAGATTATCAGCCAAACCCCCAAAGATCAAAGTGCAAGTTGACACTAAAGAAACGTGAGCACCAAAGGACCTATTCCCAGGGAACGATGGACTCTGTGAGGCACACCTGCTATAGGAATGTGCTTTTTACATATCATCCCTCTGACATTTTAAAAATATTTTGATAAACATATTTCTTAAATTTGTAGACATCCAGTCTTTCACATCAGTAACAATGACACATTACTTTGAATGAGTTATACAAAGCTGAGATGTACCATTTGTGTTACATGCTTAAAATTGTTATTGCTATTGAGTTTATTGTGTTCCTCACTTACTGAACTCTGTTAGGGGAATCACTGACAGAAACCACCCGCCTTTGCCAGACCCAATAGTAACCACTTGCATGAGTTATCTTACAACAGGAGGTCCTGGTAAGGCACGTGGAACTAACAAGCTACCAACAGCCAGAAGAATTCGGGGAAGGTCAAAAGGAGAGGGGAGACGCCAGTCCAAATGTCCTCCTCCATCTTGGAATCCATCTTGGCTAAGCGACGTGCACGCCACCAGGAAGGACCCTGAGTCAGAATGATTGGCCAGAGACAACCTGGAAACTAATCCCAATTACCCAATCACCATAAGACCCAAGACTTTGAGCCACGTGGCAGAGCAGTCCTCCTGGGTTCCCTTACCCTGCTGCTCTCCGCCTGGGTGTCCCTTCCCAATAAAGTCTCTTGCTTTGTCAGCACACGTTGTCTCCTAGGACAATTCATTTCCAAATGTTACAGAGCAGCTCACTTTCGGGCCCTGGAAGGGGTCTCCCTTCATGCAACATAACTGTCATTTCCAAGAAAACTTTATATTCAGCAGTAAAGGCAACCACTAAAACAGTTGTATTTAAAATGCCATTGTTTCTGTAGTCAGTATTTAGAAAGAAATATTGTAATGCATGGCCTGCATTTCCTGATAATTTAGTACAAGAAATAGGTTTCAATTAAGATAGCACTGATATGGCACTTAATTACCACACATAAATCATAAAAACTATGTACAAAGTGAGAGGTGATTTCTCTATTTTAAATACCATTCCTTCTTGTTCTATGTTATACATAATATATAGAAGATATGTAAAATATATTTTCTTATTTTATAAACGACATAGGTTTTCTCCTTCCTGACAACTATAAGAGTATGTGAAAACAAAGAAGAAATATGCTAACAAGGGAAAAACAATTCTACAATGCAAGGATATGACAATTTCTCGCCTTGTGAATTTAATTTTGTGAACACTCAGTATCATATTGCTCTCAATGTGACTTTAGGTGCTTGTGAAGAGCCAATAAAAATGTTATAATATATTGTAAGGCATTGAGTCTGGGACTCTAATATGATTATACTGTCTACAGATCTTTAAAAGTTAGTACAAAAGACATCCAAATCTAATAAAATCTAATCTTAGCAAGGAATTATTGAGTTTTCCAAATCCATTAAGAAACCTAATGGCCATGTGTTGTGAACTAAGGCAAACTGAGTAATCTAATTTTGCTTTTTAAATGAGAGAGGTTAGTGCTATCTTCAAAGACCTCTCTTTAGACAGTAACTAAGAAAGCCACAATAATAAACATCATTACATTACATTAAAAGAGCAATGCACCAAAGTTTCTAAATCTCTGATCTCTAGTTAGAAAAGAGATCACTGTAAACTTGCAGAAGGCTGACCTCAGTGATAAAGTCAGGACTACAAGCAGGGTGAAATTAGCAGGGAGATAGCCTGCAAATAAGCCCACAAAGAAGTGAAAGGAGAAAAAACTTGTAGAAAATTTCCGTAAATATCCAAACAATATATCATTAAGTTAGGCCTCCTTAACAAAGCTTTTTTGTTTGTTTTGTTTTCAGCTATCTTATTGTGATTTCTATTTTTCTATTGTCTCTAATTACAGAGTAACTTTGCCACTTCAGTAAAGACAACATATCTGCCTTTGAGACGCTTTCATAAGATAATGCACAATATAAATTCTCCCAATGTTACTTTATTTTCATTCAAGTCTCAATGCAGCAAAAAATATTCTTGCACTGTTGGTAGGAATGTAAATTGATGCAGCCACTATGGAGAACAGTATGGAAGTTCCTTAAATAGAACTACCATATGACCCAGCAATCCCAATACTGGGCATATACCCTGAGAAAACCATAATTCAAAAAGAGTCATGTACCACAATGTTCATTGCAGCACTATTTACAATAGCCAGGACGTGGAAGCAACCTAAATGTCCATCGACAGATGAATGCATAAAGAAGATGTGGCACATATATACAATGGAACATTACTCAGCCAGAAAAAGAAATGAAACTGAGTTATTTGTAGTGAGGTGGATGGACCTAAAGTCTGTCATACAGGGTGAAGTAAGTCAGAAAGAGAAAAACAAATACCATATGCTAACACATATATATGGAATCTAAAAAAGAAAAAAGGTTCTGAAGAACCTAGTGGCAAGACGGGAATAAAGATGCAGACCTACTAGAGAATGGACTTGAGGACACGGGGAGGAGGAAGGGTAAACTGAGATGAAGTTAGAGGGTGGCATGGACATATATACACTACCAAACGTAAAATAGATAGCTAGTGGGAAGCAGCTGCATAGCACAGGGAGATCAGCTCGGTGCTTTGCGACCACCTAGAGGGGTGTGATAGGGAGGGTGGGAGAAAGAGGGAGGGGATATGGGGATATATGTATATGTTTAGCTGGTTCATTTTGTGATACAGCAACAACTAACACATCAATGTAAAGCAATTATACTCCAATAAAGATGTTAAAAAAAACACATAAGATGGTCTTCCACTGTGCCTGATATACTTATTGGCAGGACAACACCAAACTGCCTACATGGTTCTGCTGTCGCAGATTTTTCCAACTCCCATTCAAAGAGTCATTCAGAAATATGTTAAATGCCATTACAATGGCCTGTGACAGTCACTAGAGAAACACACAGTCTCTTGGCACCAGAAATTTACAGGTTACTAAATGATACCAAAAATTTACAGTACCACACAAAGCAAATATTACAGGAGCTGTGGTTATGAAAGTATATATTTTGAAGCATATCTCATACACATTTGATCCAGTCTTAAGTCTTTAGTGAAATGTGCAAAAAGTCACACAAGCTGCAACAGAAGCATGAGAGAGAGTGGGCCAGATAAATAAGTGGGAGTAATAGAAAAGGATATTACACATGGAGAAGAAATTGTACAAAAGGCCAGCTATATCAAAAAATGAAAAGATTAGATCTTAATTGTTCTCACCATATGCACACAAAATAATTATGTGATGTGAAAGAGCTGTTAGCTAATGCTACAGTGGTAGTCATACTGCACTACATAAATGTATCAACTAAACACGTTGTATACCTTAAATTTGCACCGTGTTATATGTCAGTTATATCTTGATAAAAAAGAGTCAATTATAGGTGAAGAGCAGATACGAATTGGGAGATGGGTACTGTGAAAAAGATGAGGCTAAAGAGGGAAGGAGACCCAGGTTAAGAAGCTTACCATATATCTTTTAGTTAAAAGAAACAGTCAAATAATATTAATGCGGACTCAGACATAAACATATTTGTATATAAAGATGATGACTTGGACTGCCATTGGGTCATTTTTTCTTAGAGCTGGGAAAATTTGAAGTGAATATACTATTAAAATAGACCACTGCAGTAAAAAGTGATGGTGAAACTCATGTAACCAGAATGAGCTAAAAAGTCAAGAGTTTAGATGGAGGAAAGAAATTTAATTTTTTCTCACCATATATTCAAGCTTGCTCTTTTCATATTTTTTCCCCACCCTGAAAAGCATCTTGCTTGGATCTTATACCTTCCCAAGCACTTAAAGGTGATAAATATCATTGTCAACATGAGAAAGTTCATTGTAATATCAAAATATCAATCTTACCCAAATAAACACTTCACTTTCCTAATCTGTCTTGTCCAGGAAATTCTCTAAGACTGGGGAAGTAGGGGCAGTCATCTCCTTCCCAGGTTTTGGATAAATGAAGGAAGAAATGGTAAGGTATCAAAATAGTCCCGCTTGACTAGTGTTGTTAAAATCTAGAGTTGGTGCAACCAGGGTCTGTGGGACAGGTGCTCGAAAGCTGGTCATTTCCCTGGAGGGTTGTTTTGTATATTCAGCGATCTCTCTACCCATGTCCTGGAGACTTCCTGCTTGCAGCCCATTTCCTAGCATGGCAGTGGCAGTTACTCGGCATTAGAGTTACTATCTCTTATTATTCTGCCCTCAGGAAATAACCTAAAAAAGTTAACTGTACACAGACCTTTTCAGGTGGGGTTGTTCGACCTGCTAAGTAGTCCTTCTGAGAAGAGTCCATTAAAGATTCCTTGAATCTAATACTCTCGGTTTGAGATTGAGGAAGGGGGTTGGAGCACAGGGATGTACAGCCATGGCACTCAGAAAGCTCTTTCCAAAACATCCTCCTAAGATTTCCTGACGAATTGTTTTCTAATCTAGGCCGGAGGAGGGCTGATGGGCTGGACGGTCCTCATTAGCAAGCACTGCAAATGTAGTTAGTATCTTTTTTTAGAAAATGAAAGTAATTATTTTACCAATTTCCAATAGCACTGCGCGTCATCTTTCACGGAGACAACTGCTGAAGTCTCATGTTACATCTTCATCCTAAGGAAATGGTGGGAGAAATACACTTATTTATAAGATCCATAATCAGTAAGATTTAATGACTAGAGGAATGGGGTAGACGGCAAGTTCAGTATGACTGTCCGAACTTCTGTAAGAGGATGGTGATACAACTCACTGAAATACATACGGAGGACAGTATTGAGCTGGTGCTCCTTCTTAACCAATGGTATGACTGTCAGAAGGTGAAGTTATCTCAAAACAATGAAAATCGCTTCAACAGTGTGCGTGCACGCACACAGGCAGAACATATGGAAAAACAGCAAAAAGCAATCATGACAAATTTGAGTCATGACGGGAATTATTAATATGTTTTCTTTCATAGCATTTTAACTGTGTTGTAGTATTTTCAAAACTGATGAAGGTAAGGATCAAATTTTTCAAATTTGATGCTAGGTAGGACACAGATGTCAGGCATGAAAACTGATCAGACAGCTAATGGGCAGTTAATCATCTTCTGTGCCTTATGCATACACTGTGTATGAGCAGGACCCCACTTCTGATTTTACAGCTATGAAATACATAGGCCAAAATCTGCATTTATACTTATCTATAAAACATTGCGCAACCCCCCCATAAGAGAGGTAGTCTCTGGGGTCTTCTACACCCCAGGTCATTGCACACCTTCTACCCAAGGTCATTGTACACCTTCTCTAAGGATAGGTGAAAATATTTTTAAAGACAGAAAAATGGACTTTAAAAACATTATCTATGAATTACAGAAATATTTGAAAAAAAATGAGGTAAGAATTGTAGTGGGACAGACAGAGACAAGGTACCCTGGTACAAGTCTGAGGGTTCTTTTGTTTATTTGTTTTATTTTTTTTTAATAAATAGTATAATTTAATTTAGTGTCTGCTTAATCCTGAATCCTCTTAGGTTAAAAAAAGAGTTATAATTAACTGTTAACATTAATGAATTTAAATCTTCCAAAAAGCATTAATTCAAAAGGAAGTGTCTGACAAGGTGATATATGAGTTAGGTAGTTTGTGACCTTTCTTGTTTTGGTTTCAAACATTCTAAACATCTGTCTAAGAACATGGTTGTGATGAGTTCAGATATTTACTTCGTCCTTGATTCTGCTAGAGAAAATAAGAGCTTAAATAATGATTGATAATAGCATATTATATTTAATACAGAACTTTATGGAGGTATTTTTTTTTACTTTTTGAAGGCTGAAACATTGAAAGAGTATGTCTTATCCAGAAATACAAGCTGAAGAAGTGTTTCTCAAACTTTAATGTGCCCGAATATCACCAGAGAAGCTTATTAAAACTTCAGATTCTTGGTACACAACAGGTAGAGATCACTGTGAATTATTCAGGAAGGCAGGGCTGGTGAGACCAAGTTAGTGAACTACAGATTCTGAAACAGGTGGTTAAGAAGTCAGCACTAAGACAAAGATTAATCAAATCCTATCCTGCTAGGTTGATAACTGCATGTTATAGAAAAGACAGTTGACCAGATTGTGCAGAAAATTGTCTAAGGTTTGGTTATCCTCCCAGTGGGATCAGGGGGCTATTCTAATGGGAGGTTAGTGTCTAAAAATGATTCAGCCTCTCTCTGTGTAACTTTGCAAACACAAATCTATGAAGGGACAATACAGATGATCGAGGCATAGAAAAATCTTTCACAAAGGTTCTTCAGGATAAATGGTCAGGGTCATGTGCTTATGAAATGGCATTGTTCCAACTTGAGATCTACATTAGGATAGCTTGTCTCTCTCTGCAACCTTCGTATTCACTGACTTAATCTTACATGTTTATTGTAACCAAGATTTTTAAATAACCTATGATTTACATGTGTTTAAAACTCTGCCATTAGTAAAGCGATAAGAAGCTACTTAGCCTTTTAGATCTCTCACACATAGCATAAAAATAAATTTTGCCAAAAGAATATTCATCCTTTTGGTATCAATTAATCTCATAATGGTCTTTCAGAAATACTTAATTCAGGAACATTCTTGCTTTTAACTCTTCCAAAATGAACCTAACAAAAATAGGAGTATTGAATATGTTACACTGTGGAAGTGGAACTAGGCACAGTATAAATAAACTCTCCATCTGAAAGTGGAGGATGCCCGACATAAACATGTTATGCGGACCTCTCACTGTTGTGGCCTCTCCCGTTGCGGAGCACAGGCTCCGGACGCGCAGGCTCAGCGGCCATGGCTCACGGGCCTAGCCGCTCCGCGGCACGTGGGATCTTCCCGGACCGGGGCACGAACCCGTGTCCCCTGCATCGGCAGGCGGACTCTCAACCACTGCGCCACCAGGGAAGCCCCCATGAACATGATTTTAAGTTCTTGCACAGAAGAGACTCTGCAAATGTGACATTATTAACAGCATTTAAAAAATGGTTTATCCTCTTTGACACTTGTTTCTTAATTTTTTTAAGCAGAAATTCATAAAAGTGCACCTACAATATGTGGAATGGTTTACAGTTTAAAATGTGCATTCATGGGGCTTCCCTGGTGGAGAATCTTTTAGGGATCTTGTTTCAAAAGTACTTAATTTTGCCAATATAACTAGATTCATTTAACAATTATCCACATATGGGTAGTCTAATGTACTATCTGTAAGCACAGAATCTAGAATTGAAATACCTTTTCATGCCCTTTACTAACTGTGTGAATTTTGGCAAGTTAATGAACCACTCTGGGGTTTAGCTTTTTCATCCACACATGAGGATAATAATGGTAAACATAAAACAGGATTGTGGTAAGAATCTTAGTTAATTAGAATTCTAGTACATTAATACTTGTATAGAGTATAGAACAGTGAGTCTCAACCTGTGGATTTTGGACAGTATGTATCAAAATGACCTGTGAAAAATTCCAACCCTATCTTGACTTTGGGAATAGACATGAGAACTCTTTCTCTCCATCCCCATCTCCCTCCTCCCCAAGTCCTCATAGGTAACTTCTAACCTTCAGAACTTTGAGACAATACATTTCTGTTGTTTAAGCCACCAGTCTATGGACAGACTAATACACACCTAATACTAATCAAAATATATAAATTTCAGGCAAAGCAGAGTTCAGAACAAGTAAATTAACCAGGGATAAACAGGGGTACTACATAATGATAAAGGGGTCAATTCTCCAAGAAGACACAACCATCCTTAACGTTATGTACTTAAGAATAACACATCAAAATACATCAAACTAAAATTGAGAGAACTGAAAGGAGAAATAGGTTAGTTCTAGGTGGTGGTGTTTTCTTAGCTGTATCTTCTAAATCACACAAAAATTATTCATTAATGAGTGATAAAAAATGTGAACTCTAAAGTTGGAAGAAATTTTTTCTCTAGAAATAGTGATTTTTTTCTTAAATACACTATTTTTTCAATATCAAACTCCATCAAGAAATGCAAATATAGAAAGCAAAAACCAAGAAAAATTATAATAATAAACTGCATCCCAAACTGCTTACTTTATACCACTGAAAGTGCATCAGATCATTACCCTAATAGGTTATCCTGATATTCGTTCACGTCATTGCTAGAAACGAATTCTTTGTTAGCTTCAGGAGAAGGGCTTTCAAGACACAATTATGTATAAAAATTGTTCAGAAGAGTAATGATAATGTGTTATTATTTTTAGAAATATATAACATTATTCTAGGATTCAAATCTGGAAAACATTAATTAGAAGAGATACAGAACCTTTTAAGTTTCAACTTTCATTCTTTCTATATCATTATACTTGAAATTTAATGTATGTTCATACAATTTTAAAAATTCCATTTTAGATAAAAAATTCTTCCCCTGACTTCCTTCATTCCCCTCTCATTCCCCCCAAATATAAAAAGTTAAAATTAAAAACAAAAATAAAATAAAAACAAACACTCTCCTGTCTGCTTTTTGGAGTCTTCTGTTTCCCTCGAGAAATATTTTCAACATTTCACAGTGCAGTAAATCCATTTAGCCTCCTTGATTGCTATTTTTTTGTGCCTTTGCTCATTATTTCCATCATTAAAGTAAAAGGCCTTGACCTCTCAGTGGCTCCTGAGCAAAGTGTCTTCTTAGAAGGTGAGGAGGTTGGGATGGATGGTGGAGAGGTGGGCTCAGAGGGGAGGGAGGCTGGCACGAGGATAATAGCAAGCCACATGCAACTTTTTAATTATTTAAAATAAGAAGCAAGTTTTGAAATCATTTTCCAGGACAAGAAAATAAAGCACTTTGTTGTTTACTCTGAGCTATGAATACCTCTTAACTTCACATAACTTCACATATTAGAAAAGGGGATGCATTGTTTTCTTTTTCCACATTTCAAGGGAATATAATGACAAATTTTTGACAGAAAATCATTCCACAAAAGATATTGCTGATCTACCACACCCACGTGTTCTCTTAACCCTGGTAAATTATTGTAACATTTTTGTGTGAAGATGTGAGGGTAAGAAAACATGTCATTGGGATACTTCTAAAATATTGTATTTTATTCCACTTAAACCAATAATTCAAATCTTTCTTCTTTTCCCTTCTGCTTCTATCCAACTGAAGTCTCCATTTTTCCTCCTCATGAATTACTTTTAATACATTTATGGTCCTATCAAATTCTAATTCTTGGAGCTTGCTTCTATGCATGTTTTTACAAACATCTCTAAAACCATGTCCCATTTTCAGAATTCTACCATCTGTTAGGTTTCAGCATTCTCATGTAGACTATGTCCTTAATATCATTTTCGAATTCTCTAGTTCTTTAAATTGATAAAGCACATGAGAAACTGTAGTACTCAGGATGTACCTCAACTACAGCTTTGCCTACAGAATTATAATCATGCAAACAATATTCCCAAGGGTGACTTGTTCTGCTCGCTTGTTTCCTGGTGGTGATTGGCACTCGGTCTGAATGCAGGGCTCATTTTCTCTTAGTCAAACAAGACTTATATTTCTGAATTGAAGAATCCTAGAGAATTAGTTCTTTCTCCTTACTCTTCACATGTCAGGAGATACCTGATAAATCTTTCTTAACATTTCATGCTTAACCCTGAAGGAGATCCTATTTTAAACTAGAATTCTTAGCATTGAGTTTGAAGAAAATTAAGTTAATTTAAAAGTACAATTTTACTAATTGTTTTCATCAGAATATAATTTTATGCATCTATTTTATTTATACCAGTACTCAAATGCTGTATCTCCAATTATGGAAGAATAAAAGAACAGACAAATTATCTGTGTTTTCACGTTGTCCAGTTTGGATTCTATTAATTATACCTTATTTCCTTTGCTCCTAAAGAAACTACATTTCAGTCATGACCCACTTTTCACTCTATTTTTAATTGACAGTGTGATTTTCATTCAGTTAAACTGCCGTCACAGCGCACCTGAGGTAGAAGTCTAAATAATCTGTGTTAACCTGAGTATAGATGGTTACGATCATTTGGTGGCAACCTTCATTATTTTCATTATTTTTGATCATGAAAAAAATGAGCAGAGGACCTTGGTGGGATACGGGAAAGATGGAGATATGTACTTCCTTTCATCTACCTCCATGAACTCGCTTTTGCCTTCCCTCAAAAAGAATGGAGCACTAATACTGCAAGTACGTATAACAAGGCAGTGGGAGTAAAAGCGTGTTTACTCCAAAGACAAATACATCAAAAGAAAAATGAGCTAAATTTATGGAAAGCCAAATCATAAAAACCCTAATATCCAGTAAACATGAAAACACATTTTCAACCATACTATTAAAACATATGTCTTAACAATCAGTAAGGAGATTTTTATATATCAAAAGGTTTATAAATAATCATATTCTTTTGCTCAGTATTTAATTTTGTAAAAGTTTATCATGAGGAATTAATATATATGCAAATATCCTTGAATGAGATTGTTTATTTCATGCATATATATACACATACAAATATAGCATGCATATATATATATATATATATATATATATATATATACATATACATATACATACCTTCAAAGGGAAAAAAATAAATGGCATACTAAAGGTTGAATCAATTAAGATGTATCCATAAGGCAGGACAGCATGTGGCTGTTTAAGATAGGTTTTCTCACATTAGTTACAGGAAAAACTATCATGGTTGAATTTAATTGCCATCTTCAGATTACAAACATCAACATGTGATCTCAGTTAAAAGCTATTTGTGTTTGCATATTTAAAAAGAGGGAAATGGTAAGAAATACATATGAATTATATCCGTGGCTGTCTCTAAATGATAAGCTCTTGATGATTTTTACAAATCTTTTCCTTCATAAATTCATAGATTATAAAGTATTTTAAGAACCTCCCATTAAAACTGATAAAGACTGTCAATAAAATACAGGCACGTAACAGATACAGGGCCTTGCTTTCTGATCATCTTGAACTTTTCTTTTTCAATTAATGAGAACTTGCCACCAAATCTAGACTTGATTAGCTTTTTAGCTTTTATTTAGGATTTTATAAGGCCTTTAAGAATATGTATATAAAAATAGTATACACCATTAAAAGAATAATAGGGAAACATTATAGTACTATAATAAAAGAGTTGGTCTGATGATTAGATAGATGAGGAAGAAAACCCACTGTATGACCTCCACTACCTTATTGAAACATTCAGACTCAGTCGCTTCATATTTAAAATTAAGACAATAGCATACACATCATCTCATACAATTTATAAGGTCTAGAAAAATACCTGGTTAAAAAAAGTGTACGTGTGTGTGTATGTATGTATGTGTGTGTATATATATATATACATATCTATGTGAGCTGGTATTTTGTTTCTGTTACAATATTATTTTAGAAAACTTTAATTTTCAAACTGTGGTGCTCTGATTCTATATACTTGGTACAGAACTAGAAAATGAACTTGAAAATAAATACATATGCATGAAACTAAATATAAGTTGTAGGAGTCACCCTAATATTCCTGACATCCAGGACAACTGTAATGTACTAAGGCAGATAAGGGGTTATTGAAACTATTTACAAAATGACAGTCCAGGGTTTCAGAGACAAAAGCATATTTAAATTACAAACAGAATGGAATGTTTTATAACTGCCTCTCTAGTCTTCACAAAATGATTATTGATTGAATTTCATACTTGCAGGGATTCTACATGTGCTTTGTTTTAGAATGGACATGTGACATATATTTATATTTTATTGATGTCAATGATACAATTTAAGTTACAGGAATCTCCTAAAAATACTGCCACTCTTACCATATGAAGTTAAAGCCTAGTAAATATTTCTATTAAAGCTGTCTTTAAAATACAACATACGACATAAAAACTGTTTAACATGACATATTTTCCTTCCCTTGATATGTATGAACAAACTTTTACTTACTATTAAAATTTTTGTTTTAGAGTGTTATTCTTTAAAAAGAAAAAAAACACCTATAGAAGATTTTATCCATTATCCACTAAGGACAATATTGATAGAAGAAAAGCGTTTCTGATACTGTTTTGACAATTTATAATATACGCTAGAAAATTAGGATTTTAGATTAAAGATGGTACTGCAAAATTTTCTTTAACACTTTTCTTCTCAAAAAGAAAAAACAAGGAAAGGGGGAAAGAAACAAACCCTCATCTTTAATGATGTCAGGAACCATGGTGATAAGTGGTATAAAGACTAAACCAAGTCTGGAAATCCTGAGCAAAGTCAGCAGAAATGAGAGCTCTGTAGCCAACACTACCAAAGCTGGTCCCTGTGAAAGGAAACAAAATAAATATGGCCTTTCTGATATGATGGTTAAGAACAGGGATTCAAGAGTCAAAGAGAGAAATAAGAAGATGATTTAAAAAAAAAAAGTGAGAAGGCAGGAAAAAAGACAGTAAGTTCTTGGGAAGAAACTAAAATATCTTAAGTGATTGTTTGGTGATATTAATGTTTGAATATGAATTTATATGCTTGTAATAAACTATTGACAGATTACCACGGCACTGATGAAGGATGTATTTATTTTAAACCATTACATAAGATTCAGCTTAAGGATCATTAATGCCCCTTGCATTGTAACATGATTTTAAGTAGATTGATTTGACAAGCTCTAATTATATTCTTTGTGCTAAAGCAGATCACAATCATCTTTCCGAGTCATTTCAGACTGATCTGAAATATAAAAAAGCTGTTCACATCCTTTAGCTAATTCTTACATCTGTTTCCAAATCAGAAGAAACTTGTATAATATTTACCTTAGTAAATTTGGAAATACAGAGAAAATAATTTAAATCACAACTCATTTTTAAATATCACCTAATGCACCAAGGTGATAACTAATTAAAAATAACAAAGAGAAACATTTTCTTACTCAGAGATTGATTTCTGACCATATAATTTTCTCTCTACAAGTTCACTCTTTCATGAAAAGAACTCTGGCCATTCAAAATAGTCCTCAGCTGACAACAGCTTTCACTTTGAGAGTGAGAGGAAATACTGTGTGTACAGGCATATCTTTTTTTTTTTTCTTTACGGATAGAATTTTATTTTATTTTTTTATGATTTTTTATTCAGGCATATCTCTTAAAAGCAGGAATGGTAATGGCAGGAGACATGAGGATGACAACCTGACAAAGAGATCGGAGATGAAAAATGTTGCAAGTAGTCACCGGAGAAAGCTCACTGCAAATGCAGTGATGAAGGTTCATAATGATGGTTAAAGCATTAAATAAACAGTTCAATTAATCTTTGCTGTACACCTGAAACTACCACAACACTGTAAGTTAACTATACTTCAATAAAGAAAAAAATGGTTAAAGAAAAAATATCTTGAGAATAACATTAAGCATTAAATATGTGATCTATGGTATAATAATTATTTTTAAAATATTTTAGTGTTTGCAGAAATAAATAGTAGTTGTCTGTGGTATTTACTCGTATGAGACTCTTCCTAATTGACTAATATAAAAAAAGATATATTGGATAGGAGATACTGAATCCCAAAGATATAGCTTAATTCCTGATAGATAAAAATGTGCTTTAAAAGACACAGAATGTAAATACTCAGAACAAAAGAAACTTAAAGACAAAAATTATTGTTTTAAACTACTCAAAGAGAAATACTAAGAGATGAATATAGTGAGGACATAGGGCACCTTAAGAATGATACTTTGGATTATGTAAAATGGCAACTTCAATTACACAGTATCTCAGTATCACTGCCCCAAAGTAGTTATTTTACTCTATATTGTTCTACCCTTGCACTGAGTTTTTGTGAGTTTTTATCTTGATCTTTTTCTACTTCTTCACCTCTCTTTTGTGTGTGACTTTCCCTTGTGAATTTTTATATGTATCCACTTTTTGGAATTACCTTTGTCTCATCTCTTTTCTTTTGTTAACAGCTAAGGGATCTTTGGACTCACCCTTTAAAAGAGGAAAAAAACTCCTTACCTTAACTATGTCTAAGTTTATACCTTTAATCAATATTTTCTTGTCCTTGAATCAGGAGGGATGGAAGTCAAAGGCCTTGTTCTGTTACCTGTTCAGTTTTAGTTGACAATACCAGGTCTGCATGAAAAAGAAGCAACTGTGTCCTGAAAAATCAACCTTTGAGCTACCTTAATAATTCACTGGACCTTCTTGACCTAGCCATATATCCTCCCCTACTTTGCCAAATTCCTTAGCTGTTATGAAGTCTCACTTTCATTTCTTTGTTTCCACATAGAAAAGGGAAGGCTATAAGAAAATATAACAAGTTAACACACAAAACTGGCAAGGATGTGGATGTCTTAGAGTCCAGAAAAAAAATTAAAAATAAGGAAAGTTCAAAGTTTACTATAACACCTATACTATTAAATGGTACAAGGATAGTGGGAAAAACTTCCATTTAGAATTTGTATATACTTATATTTAATGATGATAGAAGACATTTGGATTATCTGGTGAAAGAAGAATTTAATGCTACTTTAAACATATAGCAGTGTGTGTGTGTGTGTGTGTGTGTGTGTGTGTGCTATAAAGCAAATAATTATCCACAAAATTGGATGGGTTTCTTGTGTTTTTTTTTTTTGTTTTTGTTTTTGTTTTTGCGTTACGCGGGCCTCTCACTGCTGTGGCCTCTCCCGCTGCAGAGCGCAGGCTCCGGACGCGCAGGCTCAGCGGCCACGGCTCACGGGCCCAGCCGCTCCGCGGCATGTGGGATCCTCCGGGACCGGGGCACGAACCCGCGTCCCCTGCATCGGCAGGCGGACTCCCAACCACTGTGCCACCAGGGAAGCCCCTTGGATGGGTTTCTTGAAGGTAGATAATTCTATCACATAGAGCTTTTCCAGTTATAAATATATAATAATCTATCATATATTGTAAAATGGCATTCCATTTAGGGTTGGAAGCTGTGTAAGGACCTAAGATGTTGCCCTATTCCTGAAATTATATTATCCTATAAAATTCTGGAGACAAAATATATCAGTGCTTGCCAGGATTGGGGAAGGAAGGAGATGAATAGGCAGAGCACAGAGACTTTTTACGGTATTGAAAATACTATGTATAATATTACAATGATGGATGCACGTCATTATTTATCTGTCCAAACCCATAGAGTATAAAACACCAAAAGTGAACCCCAAAGTAAACTATGGACTTCGGTTGATTATGATGTGTCAATGTAGGTGCGTCCTTGTTAAAAATCTTACCTCTGGTGAGTGATGTTGATAATGAGGAGGCTATGCATGTAGGAGAAGACAGTACATGGGAAATCTCTGCACTGCCTTTCCAATTTTGTTTTAAAACTAAAGTTGCTCTAAATGCAAAGTCTTAACAAAAAGACCTATTAATGCTATGCTTCCCATCTGCAAGACTTCATTTTATACTTTGGAACTATCTTATTGCATGCTTGTCCAGAAATCTCCAATGGTAGTAAATGCATGCTTCTACTTCTGTGTTCAAATATTTTAAATTTATTAGTCTATTATGAAATTAAAAATTGTTGTTTTGTAATTTCAAATTGCTTGAATACAGTAATAAATTTAATAACTGTATTTTAAATTAAATGAAAGTTTTAAGAAGTTTTGCTAGTAATATTCTTAGGAATACATTGAAAAGTTTTTCTATATAATTCTTCAGTGTCTTTCATAAAGTGGATTATTACAGACACTTCAGTGGTGTTAGATAATTTATAATTACTATAATATTAGAAAGCATACACTTCCTTGCAATACAATAATATATTTATAGTAATTAGAGACTAAAGAATATTAGATACTATATTTGTGCATGACATTTGTTGTAACTCTAGCACAGCAGATACAGTTGAAAGTTGAGTTGTCCTTTGTAAGTAGATACACTTAGAATTCACCAAGTCACCAATATCATCTATGTTATTGATATTTTAATTGGGAATATCAAATGCAATACTTCTTTAAAATAATTTTTTGAAAAGTATTGGATCCAAAGAATATACATACAACTACTATCTAAAATAAGATTGTCATCCATGTGGAAAGGTAGAAAATTTATATTCAACAGTCATTACACTGCATTTTTATACTCCAGTATATTTTCTTTCATATTTGTTTAACAGATTTTTTTTTTTGTGGTACGCGGGCCTCTCACTGTTGTGGCCTCTCCCATTGCAGAGCACAGGCTCCGGGCCTAGCCGCTCTGCGGCATGTGGGATCTTCCCAGACAGGGGCACGAACCCGTGTCCCCTGCATCGGCAGGCGGACTCGCAACCACTGCGCCACCAGGGAAGCCCTGTTTAACAGATTTTGAGCAAAGTTAAAAGCTTATGTTTATTGACATTATGTTCCCCTTTGAAATTTCTGTTTATATTTTTTGTGGATTTTTATTTGTTTGTCTCCTTCCAGATTGTGGCTTGTCATTTTATTATTTTTAAGTTGTAATATAATTTTATAAGATGCCTTTGATAAAGAAAATTTCTTACTTTACATCAGGTGGCATATCTCTCAATGACTTACCCATCATCTTGTAAAAAAAAAAAAAAGTGCACGCGCACGATAGAGAGAAGACTGACATTATCAAGTTGTAAAAAACATGTTGTAAACTAACGTTCAATATAGCCTGCTGGGAAAGCTATTTGAACAAATATTGAAAATTTTGTCATTCACATACTCTAAAACACTTCATTTCCAAGAAGATACTCACAAAAACTCTTACACGTATGTACCAGGAAATACACACAAGAATGTGTACAGTCTGTTCATAACAATGTTGTATATTCATGTGAGAAAATATATTACAGCTGTGAATATTAAAAAGCAAGAGCTACACATAAAACGGATTCATTTTTGCAAGGTATTATTGAGTGAAAATCATCAGTACAGTATTTTTTTTAAGTGTTAAAGATAACAAAATATTGTTTAGATATTCATGTATATGTAATAAAAATAAAATAAAGAAAGTGCAAGAGAAGGAGAAACCTGAAATTTGGGAGTGTGATTGCCTTTATGTGGGAGGTAGGAGGATGTAATGCAGAAAGAGGAGGTAGGTTACAGGTAAGATTCTAGTTCTTGGGGAGATGGTTCAAGACAGAGGTATTGGAAGAGCCTGGACTTAACTCCTCCCATGGACATGACAATCTACACATATATGGATAAATTTCCTCTGAAAAGAACCTGAGAACTAGCTGAGCACCTGCCCCACAAAGGAATCAAAAGGACTACCCTGGTAGGAGAGGCAGGGAAATGCTCTTGCCAATTCCTACTGGCGTGGCCACACAGAATAGAGAAGGTGCTCACCAGACCAGTCTTCTCCCCGAGGAACAAGGGGTGGGTGCCCACATCAGGCACCCTGGCCCCTGGGATCTACATTGAAGAGATAAGCCCTCAAAATGCCTGACTAAGGAAATCAATGATGCTGACACTTAAGGGTCCCAACATGCTATAGGAAATGGAGAGTACCCTGTTAAAGGGCTTCCATGCAGTCTCATTCACCCTGAGACCCAGAGAAATAACAGCAGTTTGAAAAGTGCTGAGACTATACGTGAATAAGAGAGTCATTTGTGAATCTAAAAGCATAGGCTGGAGGGCTGGTGGGCGGTGGGAATGCTCCCCAGAAACAGGGGGCTGGCAGACACCACTGTTGTGCTCCCCACCTAACCTGCCTGCACAGACAGTGACCTGGGATATGGGGGTGCCACGCTGCCGCAGCTGGAGAGCCCCAGTGGCTGAGCACCAGTCCCACCCCATTCCCTGAAGGGGGTGCTGGGTGTGAAGGGTCACAGCACTCTCCACGTCTCCAGTTACGGTCTGTGAAGCGGGTGGCTGCCACACTTCCCTAACTGCTGGCTGGAGCAGCTGTGGTGGTGTCCCACTCCTAGCCTAAAGCCAGCATGTGTGCACAAAGCACTCTCAGGCTGCATTGCTGAAGCTCACAGGTGCACACAGACAAGTCACTTTCCCACTGCTTTCTTGGAAGCAGGAGATCCAGCCCCATCCCCTTCACATTCCAGCTACTTAGATAAAGCAAGTGGGTGTGGGCCATCCACACAAGGGACACCGCATGATGGCGGGGCACTGGTGGCCAAGGGGCTGGTGTTCTTGAGAGTCACGGGACTGTGACAATCAGAAAGACAGCTCTTGGCAGGCCATCACCATCCCCCAGGCAACACACAGACGGCAGACTGAAACACAACCCTAGACTTTCCACAAAAGGCCTATTTCCTTAGCCTGAAGCTTCACCCTGAGGGACAGACCTCAGGTTTCCTACACATCTAGAGGCTAAGGAGTCAATCTCAAGGGACAAAAGCCGAGAAACATTATACTTGCACACTCCTTGGCTTCACTACCCCTTGACAAGACTCCCCAAAAAAGAGCTTAAATGCTTGTTGAGAGCCTCTATTTTTGCAACTGTCACCAAGGGGATACCTCCAGATCTTCTGTTCTAGAGGCCAGAAGAGTTACAATTGTGACTTTACAGGACTGTATATACCTGTATACTCCAAAAGCTGTTGCCTGAGGGGTTGGTATCCAATCAGACTGAAAATAGCTACTAAATGAGGTTCCTCCGCTTGGAACACTGACAGGTCTTGGCACACCCACAGAAATAGGGGCATATCAAGAATAAATCAGGTGGCTCCCCACATAGAGCTGAGAAGGGAAAGTGCCCTGACCCCCACCTTCCCTGTGCAGAAGATGGGCTACAAATGGGCCAGTGAGCACCCCGAGCCCTGTCCTCTCCACACAGCAGTTGACCCACAATCAGGCTGGGCGAGTGCCCTGATTTCTGCCAACCTCACACAAAGACTGAGCCCGACAGAGATGTGTGAGCACCCTGGCCTGCCCTCATTGCAGGGCAGGAGAGAAGATGTAACCAGGCTAGGCAGGCACACTGAAGGAACCCCCACCCACCACACACAGAGACCAGGTCACAACTGAGACATGCAAGTGATTTGAACCCTGCCCTCGCCACACAGCAGCCAAGCTGCAACCAGGCCACATAAGCATCCCGAGACCTGTCTTCCCTGTGCAGCAGCTGTGACTCTATCACAGTGACAGGCATACCCAGCTCACATAAGGAACAACCATAAAGTGCCTGCCTCTGGTGGCCAGGGGAGATTGCACTTCAGGGCCACAGGGAGCAGCTCTTACACAAGGTCGCTCATTTAAGATGGAGGGAGGTAACAGTTTCAACCAATACATGTAGACAAACACAAAGAGACAGGCAAAATGAGACAGAGGAATATGTTCCAGACAAAAGAACAAGGCAAGACCTAATGCAACAAAGATATGCAACCCGGGCTTCCCTGGTGGCGCAGTGGTTGAGAGTCCGCCTGCCGATGCAGGGGACACGGGTTCGTGCCCCAGTCGGGGAGGGTCCCACATGCCGCAGAGCGGCTGGGCCCGTGCGCCATGGCCGCTGAGCCTGCGCGTCCGGGGCCTGTGCTCCGCAACGGGAGAGGCCACGGCGGTGAGAGGCCCGCGTACCAAAAAAAAAAAACAAAAAAAAAAGATATGCAACCCAACTAACAAAGAATTAAAAGTAATGATCATAACGATGCTAACTGATCTTGGGATAAGAATGGATGAACACACTGAGAACTTCAACAAAGATAAAATATATAACAAAGTACCAAACAAAAGTTATAATTGAACTGAAAAATACATTAGAGGGATTCAACCGCAGAACGAATGAAACAGAAACATGAATCAGCAAGCAGGAAGACAAAGCAATGGAAAGCATCCAGACAGAGTAGCAAAATTTAAATAAATAAATAAAAGAAGTGAGGATGCATTAAGTGTCTTCTGGGACAACATCAAGTGGATTAAGAGTTGCATTATAGGGGGTCCCAGAAGGAGAAGAGAGAGAGAAATGGCCAGAAAATTTGAAGAATAGCTAAAAACTTACCTAATCTGAGGAAAGAAACAGAGAGCCAGGTAGAGAAAGCCCATAGAATTCCAAATAGGATGAAATCAAAGAGATAAAGACCAAGATACAATACAATTGAAATGGTAAGTATTAAGGGTAAATAGAAAATCTTATAATCAGCAAGAGAAAAGAAACATTATATATTAGGGAATACTCATAAGGCTATCAGCAGATTTTTCAGGAGGCCAAAAAGGAGTGGCATGACATATTTAAAGGGCTGCAAGAAAAAAAAGATGAACTAAGAATTCTCTACCTGGAAAAGTTATCATTCAGAATTTAAGGAGAGACTAAGAGTTTTACAGATAAGCAGAAGCTAAAGGAGTTCATCACCAATAAACTGGTCTTAAAAGAAATGATAAGGGACTTCTCCAAGCTAAAAAGAAAAGGCACTGATTAAGAATAAAAATATATATAGGGGCTTCCCTGGTGGCACAGTGGTTGAGAGTCCGCCTGCTGATGCAGGGGACACGGGTTCGTGCCCCGGTCCAGGAAGATCCCACATGCCGCGGGGCAGCTGGGCTCGTGAGCCATGGCTGCTGAGCCTGCGCATCCAAAGCCTGTGCTCCGCAATGGGAGAGGCCACAACAGTGAGAGGCCCGCATACCACGCACACACACGCACACACACACACACTATATATATATATATATATAAATCACACTGGAAAAAGTTAATAAATAATAAAGGTAATAGATTTTAAAAAGATCTTATAAAGCAAAGATGAAGGGTAAAATTTAAAGTTATTAAAAACACAATAATTAGTCAAGGGATACATTAAAAATCTAAAATGTGTCATAACATTATAAAAAATGCCAGGGGAATAAAAATATAACACTTTAGAAGGTGTTTAAAATTAAGTTACTATTGGGACTTCCCTGGCAGTCCAGTGGTTAAGACTCTGTGCTTCCACTGCAGGAAGCATGGGTTCAATCCCTGGTTGGGGAACTAAGATCCCATATGCCACATGGTGTGGCCAAAAAATAAATAAAAGTTTAAAAATAAATAAAATAAAATTAAGTTACTATCAGTTAAAAAGAAACTGTTATATACTTAGGATGTTATATGTAAAACTCATGGTAACCATTTATAAGAAAGAACATATAGTAAATACAAAATCAAACCACAAAGAGAAGAAATAAAGAGAGAACAACTCTAAAATAGCCAGAAAACATTTTACAAAATAGCAGTAAATACATATATCTCAATAGTTAGACTAAACTCTCTAATCAAAAGACATAGGGTAGCTGAATAGATGAAAAGATAAGACCCTTCTATATGCTGCCTACAAGAGAATCACTTCAACCCTAAAGGATTAAAAAAGATATACCCCACAAATTAAAATGAAAAGAAAACTAGGATAGAAATACTCATGTCAGACAAAAGAGGAGCACCTAAATATGTAAAGCAAATATTAATAGAAATGAAGGGAGAAATAGACAGCAATAGAATAATAGGTGGGGACTTTAATAACCCACTTACATCAATGGATAGATCATCCAGACAGAAAATCAATAAGGAAACACTGGCCTTAAATGACACATAATGCCTGATGGATTTAATAGTTATGTATAGAACATTCCATCCCATAAAAAGCAGAATACACATTTTTTTCAAGTGTACATGAAACATTCTCCAAGTTAGATCACATGTTAGGCCACAAAAGTAGTCACAATAAATTTCAGAAGATAGAAATAATATCAAGCATCTTTTCCAACCACAACTAGAAATGAAACTAGAAAATTACAAGAAGAAAACAAAACAAAACAAAAACACGGAGATTAAACAACATGCTATTAAACAATCAACTGGTCAGGTGAATAAGTCAAAGAGGAAATGAAGAAAAAATTTTTGAGACAAATGAGAATGGTAAAACAACTTACAAAATCTATGGGGTGCTGTACAAAGCAATTCTAAGATGTATGTTCATAGTGATACAGGCCTATATCAGGAAACAAAAATCTCTAATAAACAATCTAAACTTATACATAAAGGAACTAAAAGATAAGAAAAAACAAAGCCCAAAGTTAGTAGAAGGAAGAAAATAATAAAGATCAGAGTGGAAATATATGAAATAAAGACTGAAAAATTAAACAGAAAAGGTCAATGAAAATAACTTTGAAAGATAAGCAAAATTGGCAAGGCTTTAGCCAAATTCATCAAGACAGAAGACAGAGTGCAAATAAATAAAACAATAAATGAAAACAGAGAAATTACAACCTACAGTACAGAAATACAAAGGGTCATAAGAGAATACTGTGAACAATTATATGCATACCAATCAGAAACCATAGAAGAAAAGGATAAATCCTTATAAACAAACAATCTTTCAACACAGAAGCCTGAAGAAAGGGAAAATGTGAATAAACTGATTACTAGTAATGGCACTGAATACATAATGGCAGTGAATAGTAATTAACAAACAAAAAAACCCACAAATTTTCAACAAACAAAAGTCTAGGTCCAGACAGCTTCACAGTATAATTCTACCAAATATCTAAAGAAGAGCTAATACTTAGTCTTCTCAAATTATTACAAAAAAAAAAATAGAAAAGGAATAAACACTTCCAAACTCATTCTGCAAGTGCAGAATTACCTTGATATCAACACCAGACAAGGACACTACAACAGAAAAGAATATTGCAGGCCAATATCCTTAATGAGCATAGAGTCAAAAATCCTCAACAAATGTTATCAAATCAAATTCAACTATACATTATAAGGATAATACACCATGTTCAAGTGGGATTTATCCCAGGGATACAAGTATTATTCAATATCAAAAAACCATTCAATGTGATATACCACATTAAGTAATTGCAGAATAAAAATCATATGAGTATCTCAAAAGATGCAGAAAAATCTTTTGACAAAATTCAATACCCATTTACAACAAAAACTCTGAACTAAGTGGGTACAGAGGGAAAATATCTCAATATAATAAAGGCCATATCTGACAAGCCCACAGCTAACATCATACTCAATGGTGAAAAGCTGGAAGCATTTCCTCTCAGATCAGGAAAAAGACAAGGATGTTCATTCTCACCACCTTTTTTCAACATAGTATTAGAAGTCCTAGTCACAGCAGTCACACAAGTAAAAGAAAAGGAATTGAAATTGGAAAGAAAGAAGTAAAACTGTCACTATTTTCAGATGACATGATACTATACATAGAAAATCTGAAGGATGCCACCAAAAGCTATTAGAACTAAGGACTGAATTCAGTAAAGTTGTAGGATACAAAATCAATATACAGAAATCTTTGGCGTTTCTATACACTAGTAACAAACTGTCAGAAATAAAAATTAAGAAAGCCATCCCAGTTACAACTGCATCAAAGAATAAAATACCTAAAAATAAATTTAACCAAGAAGCTGAAAGACATGTATTCTGAAAACCATAAAACAGTGATAAAATAAATTGAAGACCACACAAATAAATTGAAAGCTATACTGCGTTTGTGAATTGAAAGAATCAATACTGTTAAAATGCCCATACTACTCAAAACAATCTACAGATTCAATGAGATCCCTATCAAAATAGCAATGTCATTTTTATAGAAGCAGAATAATCCTAAAATTTGTATAGAATCTCAAAAGTCCTCAAATAGTCAAAGCAAACTTGAGAAAAAAGAGCAAAGCTGGAGATATCATGCTTCCTGACATCAAACTATACTACAAAAGTATAGTGGTCAAAACTGTACGGTAATGTCAAAAAAACAGAAACACAGTTCAATGGGTCAGAATAGAGAGCCCATATATAAACTCACACTTACATGAACAATTAATCTGTGCCAAAGGAAGAAAGAATGCACAACGGGAAAAGACAGTGTCTTCAATAGATGGTATTGGGAAAATTGGACAAGTACATGCAAAAGAATGAAACTAGACACTTTCCTTATAACATATACAAAAATAAACTAAAAATGGATTGAAAACTTAAATGTAACACCTGAACAATAAAGCTTCTAGAAGAAAACATAAGCACTCTGCTCTTTAATGTTGGTCTTAGCAATATTTTTTTTTAAATCTGTCTCTTCAGGTAAGGGCACGAAAAGCAAAAATAATCAAATGGGACTATATCAGACTAAAAACTTTTTTTAACAGTGAAGGAAACTATCAACAAAACAAAAAGTTAACTCCTGAATGTGAGAAAATATTTGAAAATGATATATATGATAAGGGTTTGATGTAAAAAATACATAAAAAACTTATACTCCATATCAGAAAATCACACAACCTGATTAAAAATGAGCAGAGGACCTGAACAGATACTTTTCCAAAAGAGACATACAGATGGTTAACATGCACATGAAAACATGCAAACACTACTAATCAGCAGGGAAATCCAAATGAAATCTACAATGAGATACCACCTCACATCTGTCAGAATGGCCTTTATGAAAAGGACAAGACACAGCAAGTCTTGATGAGGATGCAGAGAAAAGGGAATCCTTGTGCACTGTTGGTAGAAATGTAAATTGATAGAGCCACTATGGAAAACACTATGGAGGTTCCTCGAAAAACTAAAAATAGTACTACCATAAGATCTAGCAATCCACTTTTGGTTGTTTATCCAAAGAAAACAAAAACACTAATTTGAAAAAATATATGTGTACTGCTATGTTATTGCAGCACTATTTACAGTAGCCAAGATATGGAAACAATAAATGTCCACTGACAAGATGAATGGATAAAAAATGTTTTATATATATATATATACACATATATATTATATAACATATCTATATATGTATGTATGTGTATATATATACATATATATATATATATATATATATCCATAAACTATTAGCCATGAAAAGAATTAAAACTTGTGATTTGCTTTAACATGGATGAACCTAGAGGGTTTTATGCTAAGTGAAATCAGTCAGAGGAAGACAAATACTGTATGATTTCACTTATATGTGGAACCTCAAAATACAACAAATGAACAAACAAAACAAAACAGAAACAGACTCACAAATATGGAGAAAAACCTGGTATTTGCCATAGGGGAGTGAGGTTGGGGGTTAGGCTGGGTGTAAGGGATTAAGAGATCCATACTTCCAGCTATGAGGTAAAGAAGTCTTGGGGATAAAATGTACAGCATAGGGAACACAGTCTATCATAATATAATACCTCTGTATGGTAACTAGACTTATTGTGGTGAACATTTTGTAATGTATAAACATATTGCATCACTATGTTATATACAGGAAACTAATACAGTATTGCACATCAATTAAAATTAATAAGAAAAATAAATAAAATTAGGCAGCATTAATGGAAAAATTAAATATAAAAAATGATTCTAGTGCTTGGGACTCTCAAAGAAAAACTGCACCAGATAAATTTAGAAAGGCAAAGAACACCTTATTCAAGACAATTATAATAGAAGTGAAGACTATTGAGATAAGGAAAAGAGATTGAACTCAATTCTGTTGAAAAAAGGGCCTGGAGATATTTTAAGAACTGGGTTGATCTAATGGAAAAGTACTAGGAATGTTAGAGAGGTTAGTCTGTGGGATTGGACCATCTGTGTTTGCTAATTGGTACTTGCTGAAGGGACCCTACCCTCCTAGACTCTTACCTTGCCACAGTCTAGAAGACAGGGGCCCTGTCTTGATGATTACATTTCAAAGGGATCAATACCAGATCCTTGAGAAAGACATTTCTGTGTTGCAAAACTTCAAGAGGCTGAAGAAGATTTACATCACAAAAAGGCAGGGAAAGAATTTACAATCTGATTTTTTAAATTCCCCAAGAAGAGGGAGGTCAAGGGCCTATCGTCAGGAAAAACCTTCTAAAGTTTAGTCAAGCTGAGGGGAATTTTAAGCCCATCTTTGTCAGGAAATTAGTATAACATAACATAATACTATTATATTAATAAGATATGACTAAGTGTAATAAAATATGAGGGCCACATGAACTAAGGATACTAGTAAATCACAAGCCACAGATTATGAGTGAGCTAATTTAATTTTGCACATTTGAATTTCTCAAAAATAAGGACAAGATAATTTTAATACATTTACATAAATTTCATGATTTGATTTGGATATAAAGATTATTGCATTAATATGTGTATTAATTATAACTCATGAACATATATTAGACACATTTTCATAAAGTTAAACCAGAATTTTGGCATAATTGCTTGATTATCTATTAGACATCTGGAGGAAATGTTACATATCCAACAATAATAGAGAAAAATTCACTTTATATATAATTTCATTATAGCAGAAAGAATTATTTGTAGTCCAAGTGGAAATATCTTTGTTTAAATATTTAATGAGTTAGAAATAATCAAAGGTAACTCCTCACTGATTTTAACAAGATTTTCCTACACCAAGTGTAAAGAAGTATTCTTGAATCTAGCTAATTGCATAAAACTTTCCTAATAGCTACCATTTGTGATATCCCTCCTAACACAAATACTGAACCTAGGAATATGTTTTATGTAGCAGTAATATTTCATCTTTGTATCAGAAAAAATACTTGCTCTCCCTTCTACCCTAGTTACCATCCTTTTAGAGGCTAAATATTACTTGGGTGGAGTGAAACCCACCAACTAATAGACATGACAAAAAAGTTTGCAATTTCCTCCAATTTTCAGCCTTTGCTAGAATAACCTCTAGAAAGTGAGACTGTAAACCGTTATTTACAAGTTCAGAAAAACACAAACTAAAAAATGCGCTGCTATTGTTTGATGAAAGATAATAAACTATAGTGAGGCAAATCAGACATTGTTAACTAGACCATATGATCTAAGCAGTTGCAAATCTGTTTTTTCAAATAGATCACATTCTTGTCTTTTCCAGACTCTCAGCCATTTCAGATAGGTAAATTCTCTTGGGAAGATGGGCATTACAACAAAATTGATCACCAAGTTTTATTGGAAATAATTCTGCAGATGTAACCTTTTCCAACAATGCTTAAGAAGCATAACTGATAAAAGGTCACTGAAGACAGCACCCTACTTTCCATGTTAAAGGAGGTGTTTCAAGAGAAGAAAAATATCACTCATCCCTGCCAACGTCATGGCTTTCATGAGTGGTAGTTTCCTAGCTCAAATAACCTAAGAATCACTGGAACCCCATGGATGAGCCTGGAATCCAGGTAGACTTCTCTTAAAGGAAAATAAACACTCTTTTTTTTTTTTTTTAACATCTTTATTAGAGTATAACTGCTTTAAAATGATGTGTTACTTTCTGCTGTAGAACAAAGTGAATCAGCTATACATATACATATATCCCCATATCTCCTCCCTCTTGTGTCTCTCTCTCACATTCCCTATCAAACCCGTCTAGGTGGTCACAAAACACCGAGCTGATTTACCTGTGCTATGTGGCTGCTTCCCACTAGCTATCAGCTTTACATCTGGTAGTGTACAAATGTACACACCACTCTCTCACTTTGTCCCAGCTTACCCTTCCCCCTCCCTGTGTCCTCAAGTTGTTCTCTAGTAGGTCTGTGTCTTTATTCCCATCCTACCCCTAGATTTTTCATGACCATTTTTCTTTTTTTCAATTCTATACATATGTGTTAGCATATGGTATTTGTTTTCCTCTTTCTGACTTACATCACCCTGTATAACAGACTTTAGACGCATCCAACATACTACAAATAACTCAATTTCGTTTCTTTTCATGGCTGAGTAATATTCCATTGTATATATGTGCCACATCTTCTTTATCCATTCATCTGTCGATAGACACTTAGGTTGCTTCCATGTCCTGGTTATTGTAAATAGAGCTGCAACGAACACTGTGGTACATGACTCTTAGAATTATGGTTTTCTCAGGATATATGTGCAGTAGTGGGATTGCTGGTTTGTATGGTAGTTCTATTTTTAGATTTTTAAGGAACCTCCATACTGTTCTCCATAGTAGCTGTATCAATTTACATTCCCACCAACAGTGCAAGAGGGTTCCCTTTTCTCCACACCCTCTCCAGCATTTATTGTTTGTAGACTTTTTGAGGATGGCCATTCTGACTGGTGCGAGATGATATCTCATTGTAGTTTTGATTTGCATTTCTCTAATGAGTAATGATGTTGAGCACCCTTTCATGTGTTTGTTGGCAATCTGTATATCTTCTTTGGAAAAATGTCCATTTAGGTCTTCTGCCCATTTTTGGATTGGGTTGTTTGTTTTTTTGATATTGAGCTGCATGAGCTGCTTGTATATTTTGGAGGTTAATCCTTTGTCAATTGCTTCATTTGCAAATATTTTCTCCCATTCTGAGGGTTATCTTTTTGTTTTCTTTAAGGTTTCCTTTGCTGTGAAAAAGCTTTGAAGTGTCATTAGGTCCCATTGGTTTATTTTTGTTTTTATTTCCATTTCTCTAGGACGTGGGTCAAAAAGGATTTTGCTGTGATTTATATCATAGAGTGTTCTGCCTATGTTTTCCTCTATGAGTTTTATAGTATCTGGCCTTACATTTAGGTCTTTAATCCTTTTTCAGTTTATTTTTGTATATGGTGTTAGGGAGTGTTCTAACATCATTCTTTTATATTTGGTTGTTTTCTCAGCACCAATTATCGAAGAGGTTGTCTTTTCTCCATTTTATATTCTTTCCTTCTTTATCAAAGATAAGGTGACCATATATGTGTGGGTTTATTTCCGAGCTTTCTACCCTGTTCCACTGATCTACATTTCTGATTCTGTTCGAGTACCATACTGTCTTGATTACTGTAGCTTTGTAGTATAGTCCGAAGTCAGGGAGCCTGATTCCACCAGCTCCATTTTTCTTTCTCAAGATTGCTTTGGCTATTTGGGGGTCTTTTGTGTTTCCATACAAATTGTGAAATCTTTTGTTCTAGTTCTGTGAAAAATGCCATTGGTAGTTTGATAGGAAATGTATTGAATCTGTAGATTGCTTTGGGTACTATAGTCATTTTCACAATGATGATTCGTCCAACCCAAGAACATGGTATATCTCTCCATCTGTTTGTATCATTTTTAATTTCTTTCACCAGTGTCTTATAGTTTTGTGCATACAGGTCTTTTGTCTCCTTAGGTAGGTTTATTCCTAGATATTTTATTCTTTTTGTGCAATGATAAATGGGAGTGTTTCCTTTATTCCTCTTTCAGAGTTTTCCTCATTAGTGTATAGGAATGCAAGAGATTTCTGTGCATTAATCTTGTATCCTGCTACGTTACCACATTCATTGATTAGTTCTAGTAGTTTTCTGGTAGCATATTTAGGATTCTCTATGTATAGTATCTTGTCATCTGCAGTGACTGGTTGACTTCTTCTTTTCTAATTTGGATTCCTTTTATTTCTTTTTCATCTCTGATTGCTGTGGCTAAAACTTCCAAAACTACGTTGAATAGTGTTGAGATTGGGCAACCTTTCCTTGTTCCTGATCTTAGTGGAAATGGTTTCAGTTTTTCACCACTGAGAACGATGTTGGCTGTGGGTTTGTCATATATGGCCTTTATTATGTTGAGGTAAGTGCCCTCTATGCCTACCTTCTGGAGAGTTTTTATCATAAATGGGTGTTGAATTTAGTTGAAAGTTTTTCTGCATATATTGAGGTGATCACATGGTTCTTCTCCTTCAATTTGTTAATATGGTGTATCACACTGATTGATTTGTGTATATTGAAGCATCCTTGCATTCCTGGGATAAACCCCACTTGATCATGGTGTATGATCCTTTTAATGTGCTGTTGGATTCTGCTTCCTAATGTTTTGTTGAGTATTTTTGCATCTATGTTCATCAGTGATACTGGCTTGTAATTTTCTTTTGTTGTGACATCTTTGTCTGGTTTTGGTATCATAGGTGATGGTGGCCTTGTAGAATGATTTTGGGAGTGTTCCTCCCTCTGCTATATTTTGGAAGAGTTTAAGAAGGATAGGTGTTAGCTCTTCTCTAAATGTTTGATAGAATTCACCTGTGAAGCCATCTGGTTCTGGGCCTTTGTTTCTTGGAAGATTTTTAATCATGGTTTCAATTTCAGTGCTTGTGATTGGTCTGTTCATATTTTCTCTTTCTTCCTGGTTTAGTCTCGGAAGGTTGTGCTTTTCTAAGAATGCGTCCATTTCTTCCAGGTTGTCTACTTTACTGGCATATAGTAGCTTATACTCATCTCTTGTGATACTTTGTGTTTCTGCACTGTCAGTTGTTACTCTCCTTTTTCATTTCTAATGCTGTTGATTTGAGTCTTTTCCCTTTTTTTTCTTGATGAGTATGGCTAATGGTTTAAGAGTTTGTTTATCTTCTCAAAGAACCAGCTTTTAGTTTAATTGATCTTTGCTATTGTTTCCTTCATTTCTTTTTCATTTATTTCTGATCTAATTTTTTTTTTTTTTGCGGTGTGTGGGCCTCTCACTGCTGTGGCCTCTCCCTTTGCGGAGCACAGGCTCCAGACACACAGGATCAGCGGCCATGGCTCACAGGCCCAGCCACTCTGTGGCATGTGGGATCTTCCCGGACTGGGGCATGAACCCGAGTCCCCTGCATCGGCAGGCGGACTCTCAATCACTGCACCACCAGGTAAGCCCCTGATCTGATCTTTATGATCTCTTTCCTCCTGCTAATTTTGGGGTTTTCTTGTTCCTCTTTCTGTAATTGTTTTAGGTGTAAGGTTAGGTTGTTTATTTGAGATGTTTCTTGTTTCTTGAGGTAGGATTGTATTTCTATAAACTTCCGTGTTAGAACTGCTTTTGCTGCATCCTACAGGTTTTGGGTCATCGTGTTTTCATTGTCATTTGTTTTGTTTTGTTTCCTCTTTGATTTCTTCAGTGATCTCTCCATTATAACGTAGTGTATTCGTTAGCCTCCATGTATTTTTATTTCATACAGATTATTGCCTGTAATTGATATCTAGTCTCATAGCATTGTGGTCAGAAAAGATACTTGATATGATTTCAGTTTTATTAAATTTACAGAGCCTTGAATTTTGACCCAAGATATGATCTATTCTGGAGACTGTTTCATGAGCACATGAGAAGTGTATTCTGTTGTTTTTGGATGGAATGTCTTATAAATAACAATTAAGTCCATCTTGTTTAATGTGTCATTTAAAGCTTGTGTTTCCTAATTTATTTTCATTCTGGATGATCTGTCCATTGGTGAAAGTGGCGTGTTAACGTCCCTTACTATGATTGTGTTACTGTCGATTTCTCCTTATATGGCTGTTAGTATTTGCCTTATGTATTGAGGTGCTCCTATGTTGGGTGCATAAATATTTACAATTGTTATATCTTCTTCTTGGATTGATCCCTAATCATAATGTACTGTCCTTCCTTGTCTCTTGTAGTAGTCTTTGTGTTACAGTCTATTTTGTTTGATATGAGAATTTCTACTCCAGATTTCTTTTGATTTCCATTTGCATGGAATATCTTTTTCCAACTCCTCACTTTCAGTCTGTATGCGTTCCTAGGTCTGAAGTGGGTCTCTTGTAGACAGCATATGTATGGGTCTTGCTTTTGTATTCATTCAGCCAGTGTATGTCTTTTGTTTGGAGCATTTAATCCATTTATATTTAAGGTAGTTATCGATATGTATGTTCACATTATCATTTCTTAAATTGTTTTGGGTTTGATCCTGTAAGTCTTTTCCTTCTCTTGTGTTTCCTGCCGAGAGAGGTTCCTTTAGCGTTTGCTGTAAAGCTGGTTTGGTGGTGCTAAATTCTTTTAGTTTTTGCTTGTCTTTAAAGTTTTAATTTCTCTGTCAAATCTGAATGAGATCCTTACTGGGTATAGAAATCTTGGTTGTAGGTTTTTCTCTTTCATCACTTTAAATATGTCCTGCCACTCCCTTCTAGCTTGCAGAGTTTCTGCTGAAAGATCAGCTGTTTACCTTATGGGATTCCCTTGTATGTTAATTGTTGCTTTTCCCTTGCTGCTTTTAATATTTTTTCTTTGTATTTAATTTTTGATAGCTTGATTAATATGCATCCTGGCCTGTTTCTCCTTGGATTTATCCTGTATGGGACTCTCTGTGCTTCTTGGACTTCACTGACTATTTTTTTACCCATATTAGGGAAATTTTCAACTATAATCTCTTCAAATATTTTCTCAGTCCCTTCTTTTGCTCTTCTTCTTCTGGGACCCCTATAATTCAAAGGTTGGTGTGTTTTATGTTGTCCCAGAGGTCTCTGTGATTGTTCTCTTTTTCTTTTTTCTTTATTCGGTTCTGTGGTAGTTATTTCCACTATTTTATCTTAGAGGTCACTTATATGTTCTTCTGCCTCAGTTACTCTGGTATTGCATCCTTCTAGAGAATTTTTAATTTCATTTATTGTGTTGTTCATCATTGTTTGTTTGCTTTTTATTTCTTCTAGGTCCTTGTTAAACATTTCTTGTATTCTTGTATTTTCTCCATTCTATATCCAAGATTTTGGATCATGTTTCGTATCATTACTCTGAATTCTTTTTCAGGTAGACTGCCTATTTCCTCTTCATTTGTTTGGTCTGGTGGGTTTTTACCTTGCTCCTTCATCTCTTGTGTATTTCTCTGTCTTCTCTTTTTGCTTAACTTACTGTGTTTGGGTTCTCTGTTTCACAGGCTGCAGGTTCATAGTTCCCATTGTTTTTGGTGTCTGCTCCCAGTGCATAAAGTTGGTTCAGTGGGTTGTGTAGGCTTCCTGGTGGAGGGGGCTGGTGCCTGTTTTCTGGTGGATGAGGCTGGATCTTGTCTTTCTGGTGGGCAGGACCATGTCCCGTGGTGTGTTTTGGGGTGTCTGTGAACTTATTATGATTTTAGGCAGCCTCTCTGCTAATGGGTGGGTTTGCATTCCTGTCTTGCTAGTTGTTTGGCTTAGGGTGTCCAGCACTATAGCTTGCTGGTCGTTGAGTGGAGTTGGGTCTTAGCATTGAGATGGAGATCTCTGAGAGAACTTTCGCCATTTGATATTATGTGGGACTGGGAGGTCTCTTGTGGACCAATGTCCTGAGCTCAGCTCTCCCACCTCAGAGGCTCAGGCCTTACACCCGGCCAGAGCACCAATGCCCCGTCAGTCACACAGCTCAGAAGAAAAAGGAGAAAAAAAAGAAAGAAAGAAAATAAATAAATAAAGTTTTTAAAATAGAAAAAAAAATCATTAAAAACGTAGTAAAAAAGGGACAGAAAGAAAGAAATGAGCAACCAAGCCAAAAAACAAATCCACCAATGATAACAAGCACTAAAAATTATATTTAAAAAAAAAGCAAAAACAAAATGGACAGTTAGAACCCTAGAACAAATGGCAAAACAAAGCTATACAGACAAAATCACACAAAGAAGCATACACACTCACAAAAAGAGAAAAAAGAAAAAATATATATAAATAAAAAAAGGAAGAGAGCAACCAAATCAATAAACAAATCTACCAATGATAATAAGCTCTAAATACTAAGCTAAGATAAACATAAAACCAGAAACAAATTAGATGCAGAAAGCAAACCCCAAGTCTACAGTTGCTCCTGAAGTCCACCACCTCAGTTTGGGATGATTCGTTGTCTATTCAGGTATTCCACAGATGCAGGGTACATCAAGTCGATTGTGGACATTTAATCCACTGCTCCTGAGGCTGCTGGGAGAGATTTCCCTTTCTCTTCTTTGTTCTCACAGCTCCTGGGGTTCAGCTTTGGATTTTGCCCTGCCTCTACATGTAGGTGGCCTGAGGCCTTCTGTTCCCCACGCAGACAGGACGGGGTTAAAGGAGCAGCTGATTACGGGACTCTCTTTCACTCAGGCTGGGGGGAGGGAGGGGTACGGAATGCAGGGTGAGCCTGCGGCGGCAGAGGCTGGCAGGAAGTTGCACCAGCCTGAGGCATGCCGTGTGTTCTCCCGGGGAAGTTGTCCCTGGATCACAGGACCCTGGCAGTGGCGGGCTGCACAGCCTCCCAGGAGGGGAGGTGTGGATAGTAACCTGTGCTTGCCCACAGGCTTCTTGGTGGCTGCAGCAGCAGCCTTAGCATCTCCTGCCTGTCTCTGGGGTGCTTCCTGATAGCCCGGCTCATGCCCCTCTCTGGAGCTTCTTTAGGCAGTGCTCTGAATCCCCTCTCCTTGCACACGAGGAAACAATGGTCTCTTGCCTCTTAGGCAGCTCCAGACTTTTCCCCCAGACTCCCTCCCGGCTAGCTGTGGTGCACTAGCCCCCTTCAGGCTGTGTTCATGCAGTCAACCCCAGTCCTCTCCCTGGGATCTGACCTCTGAAGCCTGAGCCTCAGCTCCCGGTCCTTATCCGTCCTGGCAGGTGAGCAGACAAGCCTCTCGGGCTGGTGAGCGCTGGTCGGCACCAATCCTCTGTGCGGGAAACTCTCTGCTTTGCCCTCTGTACCACTGTTGCTGTGTTCTCCTCCACGCCTCTGAAGCTTCCTCCCCCCCACCCCCCCCATCTCTGCCAGTGAAGGGCCTTCCTAGTGTGTGGAAACTTTTCCTCCTTCACAGCTCCCTCCCCTAGGTGCAGGTCCTGTCCATATTCTTTTGTCTCTATTTTTCCTTTTTTCTTTTGCCCTACAGAGGTACATGGGAAGTTTCTTGCCTTTTGGGAAGTCTGAGGTCTTCTGCCAGTGTTCAGTAGGTGTTCTGTAGGAGTTGTTCCCCATGCAGATTTTTTTGATGTATTTGTGGGGAGGAAGGTGATCCCCATGTCTTACTCCTCCACCATCTTGAAGGTGCCCCAACACTATTTTCATAGGAACAGTGTTCAATATATTCAATGATCCTATAGGTTTGGAAAAGCAATTTATATTTCACCTTACTATGTTTTTCCAATTACTTTTAATTTCTAGAAATGGCAAGTTAGTTGAGAAGAAGTTTAAAGAGGAAAAACCTGATATTCAAACCTTTTTCAATAAAATGATGAGGATTATATAAATTTATATAAAATATAATTATAAAATATGTTACTTACAGGTAAGAAATAGTTAAGGAAAAAAAGGCTTTGCGAGAACCACTAATTATTCAATATTACCATTATTCTTTTGCAAACTCTCTGTTTCCATTTCCCTAAAATAAATACTTACAGAAAATCGTTTCAGATTTTGAAATGTTCTTTAAATTTTTAAAAGCAACCAAAAAAAAAAAAAGACAATTTTCTCCCCCTTGGCATACAAGCTCTCAAAGCTTGTAACTGAAAAAATCATAATCTATTGTCAAGAAAAGGGAAGGCATGTTACATTTTTAAAGGTTAGCCCTAATTTAAATACTTGTTGAGAATACAGTGTAAGCAGAAGGAGAAATATTTATCATACATTTTCATATATATTGGAAAGATACATACCTGAAAATTTTTTCTTGAATAAAAGTATTTACTTTGCAAAGTGAACTCAGGAGGAAAGCAGACACATTTAGAAGGAGGATGCGATAAGCATCCAGTTGGACTTACAGAAACAGAAGGAGAAATCAACAACGGAAGGGCAAAATGCATTTTATAGCAATTATCTGCAAAATGGCAGCAGCTGTTCAAGCTTCTGGATGATCGGGATTCTGAGAAGTCCAGATAGAAACATATGGTATAGTGCATCACACGACAATTTAAAGCTATTATTGTTCATGTTATTTCTTTATGTTATTCTCAGTGAAAGTGAATAGGTACATAGATTTTTCTCTGGTATAGCATGAACATGTGATGAGTCTTGGGGTCCACAAACATTCGACTGTGTCAGAAATAGGTTGTTTCATAATAGATCCAGACAAAAGTGATTCTTACTCATATGCAATAAAAATTGGCCTATAATTTATATTAAAAATTTTATAACATTTATATTCTGTATCTATTTTATACAACATAAAAGTCTATTGCAGTTACATTTTTGGTTCTTCGTGTAAAATTCAGTTAATAAGAAGAGAAACCACTAAGCTTTTAAAAAGCTATGCCGCATCTCTTTTCTGATAGATACTCTGCATTCAGAAAAAATAAAATGTCCATTAGCACCTCCCACTTATTTGTGTGGGCCCATTATAATTTTAACACTTATAAGAGAAAGTGTTAATGGCAACATTTCAAAGCACTGGTTTAAAAGGATGAGGTGACTTCATAAAAACAAAAATCAGAACAAACACCGTTTCCTAGTTTATTGGAAAAAATTACATAAGATAAAATTATATTTTATTGAAAGATGAATCATTAAATTCAGAGTGTAAATTCACGAGGTAAGTGAATTAAAGATAAATTGACATGTATAATAAACTCTGACATAAGTATTTCTGCATAATTATAGTATTTAAAATGTCAAAAATTGTCTAATCAATTAAAAGTATTGAGGTACCATTTTACAAAGTAGGTGAAGACTATTAAAACTGTTCTATATATCTACAGTATATGTAATGTTTGTTGGCTTGTTTCATTTTTCAATGCCGAATTTCAAGCCGAATTTTGTTGGCTTGAAACAAAAAGTTGTTTCATCCTTTTGAAGTGAAGTTGAACAACAGAAGTATTTTGAATGGCAAAATAATAATCCACTGTCTCTGGAAATTTTTGTCACTGTTCCACTTTTTATATTTGAGAAAATCCAATTTCTTTATAATTATTTATATTCTTAAATTATAAAAATAATAATTTTATTGCTAAAAATATAAAAATGAATAATATGCAAAATGGCAGACACATGTGGCACATTTATGGTTTGTAAAGACTTAATTCTTCAGCTAGATTGGGGATATAGGTCATATAACAAAAATCAATTAGTAAGAAAAATATTCTAACGATTCACTCCTCATTCAAAAGACTCACAGCATCTAATATTTCAAAATGAATTTCTTAAAGTGATCAAAGCTGTTAAGTTTCAAAACAAGGAAGTAACATGAGATGTGCTAAAAAGAACGCAGATTTTTCAGGAGCAAAAGCCTGAATAGTTGAAATATAAGTTCAATGTTTTACAGGCTGAATAATTTCATTTATCAATGGCTTTATTAATCAATCTCTGTGTCTCATGTTTCTCCAGTACAAGAGAAGGAAAGTAATAATAACCACCTCATTAATTGCTTACAATAATTTAAAAAACAGGTTATTCACAGTTATTTATTAAACTCTAAAACACCTTTAACATAACTGCCTGCAACCCAGAGTCACATAACTAATTAAACCTCAATAAACTAAATAACAGATGGTCAACTGATGGACAATTACATGTATAGCTACTTACCTAAAGTGAAAGGTATTGATGCAATAAGTTTTAGGAAGACATACAAATCTCTTATAACACTCTATTTGCAGCATTTATTGGGTAGGCAGGACTTTCAGATTTAAAATAAGATATGCAGAATTGAAAAAAATATATATAGATACACATCATATATATATATATAAACATTCTCTCATTCACTCACTGTCTACCTCCTTTAATTCTCCTAGATGCATGAAAAAAACAAAAAATTGCCTGGGCTGAATCTGTGAGAGGGTTGAAACCAGAGAGAGAGCCGTCTGACTGCACTTCCTGCCAAGTTACTGGGCATTTTGCTGCAGGAGGTGGTGTCAGAGTCAAATATCACAGCTCTGACTCTAGTTTCAACCCTTGAATCCTTTCTGTTCTGAATTTTCAAGTCTCACAGAAGGTTGTTCTAGTGGTTTTCATGTGTAAGAAATTACTACAGAGAAACAAACAAAAAAACAAAAAAACATTTGTGAAACTTTAGAATTCCTCACTGTTAGAATACCCCCAATGGGGTAGATACCCAATAAATGGGCGATTATCGTATAAACAATGTTGAAATCTCTCACTGACACGGTCAAGCAGAATCTGAGATCACATGAGCCTGTTTAAAAAAACAAAACTTGTACTACCTTTCTAAATTTAAAATACAAAGAAAAAATTTTTGTATTTTATTTTAAATCCCTGATTTGTGTTTTAAATCCCTAGTTTTGTTAATATATAGATTCAAGCATTTATTTCAACATTTCATTTAAATAGTTATTTTGAAAACTAAATTAATATTATATATACAAATTTACAGGATTTCTATGAGAACAACATATCCTTATGCATATACAAAAGCTTCACAATTTGTAAAATGTAATGTTACTAGTGTCAGCATTTCTGTGGAATAATTACTTACTTTCTCAATTCTAAGGACTCTAATAAGTTCTGTAGGAGAATATGGGGATAAAATATCTATTTCCTAAACTCAAACACAAACTTGGGATTTTACTCTATTCTTTCCAGACTCCCGGGCAGCTTTACACAATAACCAAGTGAGTAACAGCATTCCTGAGAAAAGAGCAAAGTAACCAGAACTCCTGGTAAAGGAAGCATACCACGGTCCACATATTTTTTCCCCCTAGTATCGTTAGTATAAAGAAAACAAGAATCACATCAAATACGTGCCCTTTTAATATACAGAGACTCCTCTTACTAACAAAAGTTTCCTTGAAACTTTCCAGGAATCAAACCCCTCAAGTTAGTTATTCCATTTACCTATGGAGGACTAAGAAAGAGAAGAACTAAAAAAAAAAAATAAGAAAAAAGAGACTAAAGATACCATTTTCCCTCCAGAGTTAGTTCTTCAAGCTTCCCCATCAGATTTAAGAGACACACATACAGTCAACAAGAGGTGGAAATCGTTGGGAGGATCCAAAAAAGTCCTACCCTACCTGAGAACAATATTCTCCATTATTTTTTTTAACTGCATTTTGAAGAACACTAGGTAAATGGACATTTAACTGAAGGGATTTCTTATGGGTATTATCCTCAGGAAGTTGTAAAATGAATCCAGTTAGGTCATTAATCAAATTAATTCAAACGTTATACTTCACAAGAATTCACTTAACCTAATTCCCTTCTTGATTTTTGCCCATCCAACTTACATTCCCACACAAGATAATATAACGTAATGAGCAATCCATCTCCTAATGCTAATGATCAGAGCTAGTATCTTATTGAGCACTTCAGAGGCACCCATACTGTATTAAGTACTTCATCTTATTTAATCCCAGCCCATGAAATAAGAAATGTTGGAATAACTGTCCTTGTTAATGGAACTAAAACAACAGGGTAAGCACAACCTTTAAACTACTTTTGGTTAAAAAGGATAGGCACCAAAAAATTTGGCCCCCAAAATTTGTTTCCAAGACATACACCCAGACATTTATTACACGTGCATTCAGTAGTAAGCAGACACCAAGCAGTTCCCAGCTCTCTGTGCTGCCAGGTAATCCAATATATCTTGACCAATAAGTTTGCTCAAATAAGATGCTATCTTATTCCAAGTCAGGATTCCATTATCTTATTTTCAGACAACTATAACCCTCCAATTTTTTCTATATCCCTCCAATACTTGGACACAAGACTAATGATCAAGCTTTGGATTCTATCCATAAAAAGTACAAACTACAGGGCTTATTTTGTATATGGAAGTGTAAGAAGTGATGCTAAAATATACTAGTTAATACACATATCTTGAATATTGCTTATTTTATCCACGAGATGTCATGTTATCCTTCACTATGCAAATAAACTAGTCACAAATTTCATCAATGAAAATTTAAATGGTAATATTTCTTACGTCAAATTGAAAGTCTTCAGATATTGGTTGCCTATGAAGAAATTGAGTTGTTTTAGTAACTGCCTCTAGGGTGTCGTTACTGTGATCAAAGGCTAGCTGAACATTCGTGAAGGATGAAATTCTGACTAGAAATAATAACTTTCCTTAAATTCTGCTACTCAACTGTCACTGCTGACAGAAATCACAACCAAAATGAATTTGTATGTAGGAAATATATAGTAAGTATTTTTGCTGATATAACTGATGAGCCCAGACATATGATAATGCTTCAGGCAACCTTTATTTAAGGTATAAAATTTTATCATCAGGACTGAGTTTCTCTCTTATGATCTCATGACTATTTTCTCCCATTTAGACTATATAGCCAAAATACAAACAGTATATATAAAAGATGTGAATAATGCATGAACTTAAAAATAGTAATGTTAGTAAGTTCAGGAAAACAAAAAAGTATGACAAACATGCATGGAAGTATGGAAAATTTCAAGAGTTTAGAATCTAGAAAAAAAGGATAAAATTGATATCCTAAAACTGAAAAACTCAACAGGTAGCTTCAATAGCATATTAGATATTTCAGAAGCTCAAAGAATCTCAAGCAGCATAAATGCAATAACAAACAAAACCAACAACAATAAAACATTCTACCATGGCACATTTTAATTAAATTAAAAAAAAAAAAAAGACCTATACACTCATAAAAGCAGACAGAGGGAAAAAGGTGTATTGTCTTCAAAACAGCAAAAGTAAGACTGATGGCTGACTTTTCAACAGAAATGACAAAAATCAGAAAGCAATCAAAAATATTTATAAATATAAATGAATATAAAAGGGAAATACAGAAAAAATACTATTTTCTAAAATTCTAAATTAAACAAAAGTATCATTAAATATTGAGAATAAACAAATGTTTTCAGGGGGAAAAAAAACCTTTGTTTTGATTTTCACCATCAGAACCTATACTAGAGTAATACTAAAGAGAATTCTTCTAGGAGACAGAACGGAAACCCTGAGAGAACAGAAATTCAGGAATAAATATGTGCATATTTTTCTGAGCATTAATGGGATTGACAGTACAGAGGAATCAGGTATCACTAACACTGTACCATGAAAACCAGAAAGTCAGAAGTCCCAAATACAGACTTAGTAAAACACAGTCTAGTACTGACATAAAACATATTTTGATTACTTGCCATCTTGCAAAATTAATATTTCTTCCTTATATTGATTTAAAAATCAGAAATTGACCCTCACAGCATTTCTGTAAGGCCAGGAATTATTTTCATGTATAGATGAAAATCTAGGCATAAATCCAGGAAGTGAATAGCCAAAGTTTTACACCAAATTGCTAATTGAACTGAGATGAGAATTAAGATCTCCTTACTTTGTCGCATAGCTGATTGTGAGGTATGGCCAAATTGTGCCCTCATGATATCAGTAAGTATAATACTGATGTGTATATTTTTTCCAAATAACTTTTTGTTCATCCTCTCAATTTATCTCATACTGGTCTTGCATTGTTCTAATACCAGTATTAGAGAGACATTTGGAGGTTTGCCCATGTTTTGCACTGTTAGAAAGTAGAATAATCGGGAATGAAACCTGTTAATACTGATTCCTTGCACCAACATTAGTCTTATTAAAATAGCAGAATATAAAGCAAAAAGAAAATGAGCTGTAAGAGTCAGTTACTTGGATTAAGTGTCTGAGACACTCTGAATCATCTCATTTACTGTGACAATATTTCTCTATACCTACAATTTTATTATCTTCATCTCCTGATTCCATAGTTCTGCATGAGTAGGTCCAGAGAACATTAAGAGCGCATGTCACTACCAGAAGAATTCCAGATATAAGAGAAAATAGGGCACTTTCATTTAGTAAATTGCTCTTAATCGCTGCCTTATTTTGTGTACAATATGATATCTTCCTCTGAATAAATCATATGCATTTCCTTATAAGAACATGCAAACTATCATGACTTACGAAGTCCCAAGTTTTTAATTTCCTGAGGATGACAGTGTAAAAAGTCCTTTCTTGCTGCCACTAGTAGTTGCGAATATATTCATGTTATTATTCTGTTTCAAGGCTTTAAAAATTCCACTATTATTACTGAATTAAAATATATCAGTCATAGCAAGGAAATTATTTTTATTAAGAAGGGACTGTAGTACTTAGAGATATGAAGAGAGAAGAGATGCTGATATTGAGGAGAATCATCTCAGTGACCAGTAATGACTAGTAGCAGGGAAGGTAAATACTGAATTCACAAAGAATGTAATAGCGAGTAAGAATCTGAACTCTTGAGTTTGACTGCTTTGTGATAAAAATGGGGAAGAAATTGTAGAACTTTAAATAGACCTTGCCAGAGATGGGGAGAGAGTTGCAGCAAACTAATACAGAGATAACTAGGTTAGTTTTTACATTTCCTCTGTGTGTTACTTTAATTTCTTTGGCTTGTTTATCAGTCTCTGGTAACGTTGATCTCAGCTTGCTAAATTCCAATTTTAAGCTTTCACATTACTCAAATAGTGACTCATTATTTTTCCTCCAGCAGGTTTTCCCTGATCAGCACATACACACACCCGACCATTAACCTTTCCCACATACATCATACATATGATATCAGACTGGAGTTCTATTTATTTTCACTTTGATATTTGCATATTGCATCACAAACCAGGCATTACCTCCAATTATTGAATCCTGCATTCCTTCCAATATAAGAAATATGTAAATAAAACTTACAAACTCCCTCATATAAATACATTTACACTCTATACATTTGCCATCTATTAGGAGCTAAAAAGCAGATCTGGCATTCTGGAAGTCGGAACCCTAATGTAACTGATATTTCCATCCTAAATTCAAAGATCTGAACTCAAACACTGACTTCCAAAAATCTTCAGGTGATATATAAACATTCAATAATTAATCTGCATAGATTAACTGCATTTAATAAGGTTTACAAGGTAAAGATGAAAATCATTACTTTTAATATAGGCATGGCCACAGAGCAAGTAGAATCTTAGTTCTACTAATAAGGGTAAAGAATAAGGAAACAAAAACCTATTTCTAATATTGTTGCCTATTTTCTTTTGAAACAATATGTAGTTCATGGAATCAGTAGCTTGGATACTGATCCAGGTGGGCAATTTAATTCCAGATTTAAAAACTGTTTTATATATATATATATATATATATATATATATATATATATATATATTCATTTGTTGAGTGATTCAGAGGTAACAGATGAATAAATGAATATATGACAACAGAATAACAGAGATTATTCATGCCCATATTTAGATCTTATAAAGAGATAATAATATTATTCTTATATATCACACCATATATAGCCACTGATAAAAAATTAAGAAAAATTTTGTAACATATTTAGTTAAAACATTTACATATTTAATACCTCACTCATATGATTCCATTCATTTATTCTTTCAACAAACATTAATTGAGCACCTACTGTGTGCTAGCTACTGAATGAAATACTAGACAAAAAGCAATTTTGAATGCAATTATGGCCCCTACACTTATGAAAGAATTGCATTTCTGTGAGGAAGAAGACCAAAAAAAGCAAGAAAGGAGGACAATACAAAATAATTTAATGTTATCAAAATTACTAAGAAAGAGACAAAGAAACAATTGCAAAAAGAATAGCATTGGCTGGCAGCTTATAGCTATCAGGGAGTGTCTCTCTGAATCAGTGCCACTGAAGGTAAGTATTACAGAATGAGAAAAAGCTCATGACAAATGAAACAAAGTGCATATCAAACCTATAGTACAGAATATCCAAAGGCTATGGAATTGGAAAAATCTCATTGTATTCAAGGAATTTAAAACAGTGGCTGGGCAAGGGTGGGTTTAATGATAAAGAGAGAGACACAAATGAATTGCCCAATGTAACTGACAGCCTGTGTCTTATGCCTCATGTGGCTCACGTACAAAAAAATACAGAGAACATAAAATTTGGGATCCAAAAGATTATAAACCGTAATGATGAGGAAACGTAAAGTCCATCATATGATTGAAGGCACTGGAGATGTTTAGCCTATAGAGGTAATATTCAGGAAAGCATGGTGGTTGCCTTTAACTTCTTAAAAGATATAGTAATATAAAATATACATCAGACTGCCATAGGCTTGTATGAAGGTTTTCCAATTGTGATAACTAGGGACAGCATGCACACATTTTAGTCAGAGATTTGGGGATATTACAAGGAGGAGGCTCTGGCTGAAGAGATGCTCCTTTGAGACATTTTCCTCTTCTTATACCAGGTTAGGTTAATAATAATAAAATTGTGTTTGCCCCAACTATGAGTCGCCTCATATTTTGCATGTTTTATATTATTTGTTACTCAGAACAATCCTACCATTATACTTACAAGGAACTGATGCACGTACATGCTAAATTATCATCCAGATGACATATAGAGACAGTCTCTTCTTATAATGAATATATAACTGGAGTAAACACCAAAATCCATAACTTGTGGGTTTATCTCTAAGGGTTCTGCAAATTTCCACATGTACTTTTATTTTTAAGATTTTTTTTTGATGTGGACCATTTTTAAAGTCTTTATTGAATTTGTTACAATATTGCCTTTGTTTCATGTTTTGATTTTTTGGCCATGAGGCATGTGGGATCTCAGCTCCCCGACCAGGGATCAAACCCACACCCCCTGCATTGGAAGGTGAAGTCTTAACCACTGGACCATCACGGAAGCCCCCAACTCGTACTTTCATATGCAACACATTAACTCAGATGTGAAAGATGTGAAATGCAGCCTCCATTTAATTTACATGGATACAACCCAACATCCATATACACAAAGTAAACATAATTGAATATTATAGACTTCATTAAAAATTACAGAAATAAAGGGAAAGAAAAAGGTTTCATTGGTACCAAAAAATTACAGATATAATTTCAATTAGAATAAAGATAACATTACTTTTAAAATATCCTTTGTCCAATGACCAAAGAACCACAAAGCAGTTTTGAGTGTATCTTTAACCCCTACATGTCCCAAGCTTTTTCAAAATTGCTACTCATCTTTTAGTTATTTGGGTGTCTGCCAATCACCCTTCTCTTGAGGTTTCAATATTTCTACCTAACTTCTCAAGGTATTTGAAAATACTCTCTCTCAAGGAACATTTCTAGCCCCATTCCTGTGTTTGTGTTTATAGAAGAATGTATACTACAGATTGTTGTTTGATTTCTGTTTTCTTTGGTTTCTTAACATTGCCTAAATTCACATAACCGATGCATGGCAAAGTGATTTTATTTCCAGATCTATCCAGTAAAAAATAGTTCCAATACTAAATTTCTTAAAAAGGATTGTAACTCATGGGTGTGTTTCTTCATCTCCCACTCATCACTCAACACATTCTGATCATCCTGCCTCCGCAGCTTGAGGGAGTCTGCTTGGATTGTCAATGGCTTCTTTTATTCTAAATCCAACAGAAACTTTTGAGTCCTCAATAGTACTGAGTCTGAGCAGTATTTGACAAAGTGAACCATATCTTCAAAATACTTAAAAATATGACTTTCATAATAAGTTATCTTCCTGGCTTGTACATTTTTTGACCACTCAAATGAATGCTGGACTTAACTGGGGCTCTGTACCTGACAACTCCTTTCTATTATTGCTCTACTCTTCCTGCTCTTATTATATATTATAAGGTTATAGAATATTATATATTATATTATAAGTTTACTCATATATTCTCACAGCATCATCATCATGTTTGCTAATAATCTCCAAACACATATCTTTATCTCAAAATTCTATCTTGGCTTAAGGACAAAGTTTAACATAATATATAAAAATCTTAAGTTTTTTTTTATATTTATCCCTCAAATTCATGCTTTATCCAGTAAGGCCTGTCTGAGCAATTAGACCCACCCTTGATCCAGGCACTCAAGGAAGAACTATAAAGACATCATGAACTCTTCTAAAACTTTTTCCTATCAATGAACATTTAGTTGATTTTATCATTGAAAGATCTTAAAATATATCTACAAATACTTCCATACAGTTCAACACAGGCATTCTTGACAAACTCTACCTTTTGCAAAATCATGCACTGATAAAAACACAGATTATGGGGAAAACAGGATTAATGATAGACCACTCAAAACCTATGCAATTTTGTTTACCAGAGTATTAACAGTACTTCAGAAATAACTTGAATAATTCAGGCTGGCACAGCTTAAAATAACTGGGGGCTGTCTCGTATATTAAAAAGATTGTGCGTGTGTGTGTGTGTGTGTAAAGGTGTGTGTGTGTGCTTGTGCACATGCATATATACATTCACAGTAGAAATACTAGCTTGTAGCCAGTCAACTATCTCTAAGGTGGGTACAGAAAGAAGTGCAACCTTTTTCAGGAACGGTGTATCATATAAGCTGGACATCAGGTTCAGCCACTCATTTTTTTTAAAAAATAAACTTCTTACTTTAAAATAATCATAAATATGCAGTTGTAAGAAATAATATAGAGAGATTCCGTGTACTCTTTGCCCATTTTCCCCAAATGATAATACTTTGCAAAATAACAGTTCAACATCAGAATCACTATATTGGCATTAGTACATTCAAGACACAGTGCATTTCTATCACCACGAAGATCCCTAATTTCATTCATTTTCCTCCTGCCCACACCCCTTCTTTAAACTGTGGCAATTGGTAAGCTGTTTTCTATTTCTATATTTATACATAAAACATAATTATAGTATAATAACATTTCATGCTATTTATGTATGTTAATATAGTATAATAAGATTTCAAAAATGTTATGTAAATGGAATCATAGAATAGTTAATGTTTTGGGATTGGCTTTTTTACACAGGATGATTTTCTGGGAATGTGTTTGTGTAAGTTGTTGCATGTATCAATTTTTTTCCCATTTAGTGTTAAGTATATTCCATGGACTGGATGTATTACAGAACCTGCAAACCCTGAAGGTCCTTTGGGTACTTTCCACTTATGCCTGCTGCAAGTAAAGTTACTACAGACATTCTTGTATAGGGTTTTGTGTGAACATAAGTTTTTATTTCTTTGGGATAAAGACTCAGGACTTTAATTTCTGGATCATATAGTAATTGCATTTTTTTGGAAAGAAACAGACGATGTATATTGCAGAGTTGCTATACTATTTTAAATTATTCCGATGTATATGTGGCTCAGTTTTACTGCATCCTCACCAGCATTTGATGTTGTCACTATATTTTATTTTAGCCGTTCTGATAGGTATGTAGGTTTTAATTTGAATTTCCCTACTGGCTAATTAAATTGAACATCTTTTCATGTGCTTATTTGACACTTGTACATCTTCTTCACTTTATGCCTTTTGCTCATACTCTAATTGGATTGTTTGCTTTTTATTACTGAATTTTCAGAGTGCTTTATAAATTCTAGATATTCGTCCATTGTTGAATATGGGTTTTGGAAACATTTCTCTCACCTTGTAATTTACCTCCTTAACATTTCCTTGTTTCTAAACCTCTCTTACAAAGGAAAAGTTTTTAATTTTGTGCAATCTAATTTATTATTTTTTGCTTTTATATATCATGCTTTTGGTGTCAAGTCTAAGAAGACTTTGCCTAGCCTTAAGTCCTAAAGATTTTCTTCTGTTTTTGTTTTCCCTAAAAGTTTCAGAATTTCACATTTTACATTTATGTCTGTAATCTATTTTGAGTTAATTTTTGTATAAAGTGTGAAAGTTAGGGCACAGCTCACTTTTTTGCCTATAAATATCCAAATGATCCAGCACTATTTGTTGAAAATGCTATATTTTCTCAGTGAATTATTTCTAAAACGTTATCAAAAAAACCAACTGAGCATATTTATATGGTTTTATGTCTGTGTTCTCTACTCTTCTACTTTGATCTATATGTTTATCCCTCTGCCTATAAACCACAGTCTTGTATTTTGCAGCTATATGATAAGTCTTGAAATTTTCATTTTCATTCAGTTCAATGTATTCTTTTATTTCCCTTGAGACTTCTTTGACTCACGGGTTATTCAGAAATGTTTAGTTTCAAGTATTTGGAAATTTTCCTATCTTCCTCTTAGTGATTTTTAGCTTGATTCCATTGTGTTTTTGAGAATGCACTCTGTATGATTTCAGTTCTCCTACACTGTTGAGACTTATTTTATGGCCCTAGATATGGTCTATCTTAGTAAATACTCAATGGGCACTTGAAGAGAAGATATATCCTGCCATTGTTCAGTGGGATGTTCCATCAATGCTGATTAGATTTTGTTGGTTGATGGAGTTGTTGAATTCTTCTGTACCCTTGCTGGTTTTTGGTTCTGTTGTTCTATCAGCTGCTAAGAATTGAGTGCTAAATTTTTCAACCATAATTTTGGATTTGTCTATTTCTATTTTCAGGTCTATCAGTTTTGGTTTCATATATTTTGCAGTTCTGTTGTTAGATGTATATACAGGTAGGATTACTACTCCTGGTGGATTGACTCTTTTATCATAATATAAAATTCTTGTCTCTGAAAAACCAGGGACCTCAAAACATCATTCCTCGGGTTCCAGAGCACCTGCTTGGTCTGCCTATTTCTCTCCACCTTTCAGAGTTTTCTTAAGTTCATTTTATATACAATTGCTGGGGCTTTTCGTTATACTTAGTCAAAAGAATAGGAAAAAGTATGCTACTCTAAATTCCCAGAAATAGAAATATCAGGCACTCATTTTAAATTTCTTAGAGCTGAAAAGTGCCTGTTTATGCAGCAGAGGAATTTCTCTTTCTTGCTTAAAGCTATTTTTCCATTCCCACTATTACGGCTCTATGAATACAGGAAAAAAACTGATATGAAAAAGTACAAACTCTACGTTATACGGACACAATTCTTCTATTTAACTACTTGGATGAGCTAATTTGTGTTATAGAAACACACACTGTAACAGGACAGATTGGGTTTTCTTCTGTCCACTGACTTAACACTTGGTTCAAGTTCTCTTTACTTCTCGTTCCCAGGGAGAACTAAAAGAGAACTTTTACAAATGTAAATATGATTATAGCCCTCCCATGTATTACTCTTAGAATAAATTGCAAAACAGAAGACCCCGAATCATCTTTCTCTACCTATTCTAACATTACATTCTTGGTAAACATGTCTGTCTTTCTATAGCTCAGAAACATGCTAAGCTTTGTTAGTTCCTGGAATATTCAGAGTTCTTTTGCACCTCAGGATCTCTGAATATGACTTTTCCCATATTTGAAATGCTCGCAGATTTACATTGCCTACTTTGATTCACCCTTTAGGTACCAAATTAACAATAAATATCTTAGAAAAACCACCATGGTATCCAAGATTTGATTATTCATCTTTCTATACATTAAGATGCTCTTCTTTGTTTTTCTCAACACATTCACTTGATACCCTGAGGCCTAAGTTCCCCAGCTGACCTTTTTAATGGCCCTTTCTCCCAGAACCATGGGTATAATAATGAGTACACACTACACGGTTGGTCCTAAGGTGCCTTGGGCTCCTTGTCTGACACTGTTTCCAAGAAAAAGCAAGGAGCTCAGTCAGCTTCACTAAGCTCTTCATACAGTAGGTGCAGAAAAAGAAACAATGATGCAGACACATACATACACGCACACACTCATGCATACAAAACACCTAAGCACTCATGCATATCCTTGGGCCAGATTTTCTTCATGGTAGGTGCAGGGTGTCTAGAATTCACCCCAGGAGACTATTGCTGCCTGCTCCTTGAGCCTCAGGGCATGACTCTCTCTTTCTGACCCGCCCATCTGTCACCATGCTAGCTCCTTCAAAGAATCCCTTCCATCAGGAAATACTCTCCTTGTTTGAACACCTTGGGGGACGGCTGAGGGTCATCAAAAAGGCAGAGGTCATGTCTCTGGTTAACTGCTGTAGCACAGTTTTTAGCACAGCTGCTAAATTGTCAAGAAATAATTATTAAATGATGGAATTAAAAAACTAATGAAAGAAATAAAATAGGACTAAATAACTAAACTTTCACACATTCGCTCTTCTTAACTTTCAGGATGTTAATGAAATTGGGAGTGACATAAGATCTTCAAATTAAATATGGAAAATTGAATGTACTTTGTTATTCCAGCTCCATTTCCTTCTGAAACTTCACTAAAATTGCAGTAAGATAAATTTTTTAAAAGGCATGAACCAAAAGGTCAAAAAGAATGATATGAGAGATAACAGAAGGAAATAAGTGTATTTCAAAAAAGAATTTGGAAGCAGGAGAATGGAGTAATGGTGGAAACCATGCTGACAACAGTAGATTTAGGTAAAGCATGCACACCACAAGATCTCCAACCTGCTACTCCCCCTGCTTCACACACACATAGAATGCTCAAAACCAAACAATCATAAGAAAGAAAAGTACAATTCTTTGGGAAAATGGATCTCCAAAAAAAAGAAAAAAGTAGCTATAGTTCTTTAACATTCCTCAATGGCATGTTCAGTGGACAGCAATGGATAAACCACGACTCCAGGGCTTCCCTGGTGGCACAGTGGTTGGGAGTCCGCCTGCCAATGCAGGGGACATGGGTTTGTGCCGCGGTCCGGGAAGATCCCATATGCCGCCGAGTGGCTGGGCCCGTGAGCCATGGCCGCTGGGCCTGCATGTCCGGAGCCTGTGCTCCGCGGCGGGAAAGGCCACAACAGTGGGAGGCCCTCGTACCGCAAAAAAAAACAACAAAAAAAAAACCCAACCACCATTCCATCATGTTATATCCTCATTATTAAATATGAATATGAAAGAATAAAAACTATTTGTGAAAAGTCTCTATCCTGACATATCAAGGACAAAAAAAATCAATCTGAAATATGTTAGGACAAAGAAAAAATACTGTAAAATTTCAAATATATATATATTATATATAGTTTTTTTTCAAAAAAGAGAGAAGATACTGCATTATTAAAACACAGAAGAGTCTACTGAAAAAAGAAAGTCAAATAATTAGAATAATAAAGGGCTTTTCAGAATAAAAATATGAGATCAAAAAAGACAAATTCAAAAAACAGGATGGAAAATAAGATTAAAGAAATATTCTGAGAAATAAGACAAAATTAAAAAGCAATGAACTATCAGTGAAAGAAATAAGAAATTTAGAAAATTATTTTAAGAGATTCAATATCAATAATATAACTTTAAAGAAAAAGAGGAAATTAAATAGATGTAAACTATCAAATAAATTACACCAGATTGTTTTTGAGTACTGAAGTTATCAATGTTGAAACTGAAATAACTTTCCGTGTACTGTACACAATTAATGAAACACACATACACATACATCCATTTGCATGATTATGGATTTTTAGAACATAGGAATCAGAATGATAAATTCTCATTAGTAACAAGATGTAAAAGAAATAGAACACTAACAGTAAACATCTAAGCAGGACTACATATAATAAAGCTATAGAAAACAAAACCTGGGAGGTACCCAAATGTCCAAAGTCAAGTAGGTAAATACAGTGGGATATAGCCACGTATTGGATTACTGTGTAGCAGTAACAGTACATATTATAATTCTATATAATATAATCTGACAAAAATAATTTTGAGATAATGGAGTCAGAAAAAAATAATATATACTCTTTTCAACTCTTTTTGTTTATGAAAAGTACAAAAGACATAAAACTAATCTACTGTGCTAGAAGTTAGGATAAAAGTAATGCTATGAAAAAGTGACTAAGGAATAGCACAAGGGGGTACTTTCAGGGTTCAAGACGTGTCTTTTCTTGATCTAGATGCTTACTGCGTATGATTGTTTAACGTGTGAATATTCATTAAGATATACATTTAGAGTGGGCCACCAGGTCTTTGCACCTAGTCTGCCCACCTGGAGGGCTGCACCCGGTGCCGCCTGGGCCCACGCACACAAGCGGATTCGAATTTCACGCTCCCAGGCCAACCCCATGCGAAACAACCTGGAGGCCCGAAAAAAGAGTTGGAGAGGGGGAAGACAGCAGAAGAGTAAGACGCGGAGATCAACTTCCTCCCCAAAGATACATCAGAAATACATCTAAACGTGGAACAACTCCTACAGAACACCTACTGAACGCTGGCAGAAGACCTCAGACCTCCCAAAAGGCAGGAAAGTCCCCACGTACCTGGGTAGGGCAAAAGAGAAAAGAATAAACTGAGACAAAAGAATAAGGACGTGACCTGCACCAATGGGAGAGAGCCGTGAAGGAGAAAAGGTTTCCACACACTAGAAACCACTTTGCGGGCAGAGACTGCGGGTGGCGGAGGGGGAAGCTTTGGAGCCGCGGAGGACAGCACAGCCACAGGGGTGCGGGGGGCAAAGCGGAGAGATTCCCGCACAGAGGATTGGTGCCGACCAGCACTCACCAGCCCGAGAGGCTTGTCTGCTCACCCGCCGCCAGGGCGGGCGGGGCTGGGAGCTGAGGCTCCGGCTTCGGTGGGAGCGCAGGGAGAGGACTGGGGTTGGTGGCATGAACACAACCTGCAGGGGTTAGTGCACCACGGCTAGCCGGGATGGAGTCTGGGGCAAAGTCTGGACCTGCCGAAGAGGCAAGATAACTTTTCTTCCCTCTGTTTACAGGCACACAAGGAGAGGGGATTAAGAGCACTGCTTAAGGGAGCTCCAGAGACGGGCACGAGCCGCGGTTAACAGCGCGGACCCAGAGACGGGCATGAGATGCTAAGGCTGCTGCTGCTGCCACCAAGAAGCCTGTGTATGAGCACAGGTCACTATCTACACATCCCCTCCCAGAAGCCTGTGCAGCCCGCCACTGCCAGGGTCCCGTGATCCAAGGGCAACTTCCCTGGGAGAACGCACAGCGCGCCTCAGGCTGGTGCAACGTCATACCGACCTCTGCCGCCGCAGGCTCACCCTGCACTCCGTACCCCTTCCTCTCCCCAGCCTGAGTGAGCCAGAGCCCCTGAATCAGTGGCTCCTTTAACCCCGTCCTTTCTGAGTGAGGAACAGATGCCTTCCAGTAACCTACAAGCAGAGGCGGGGCCAAATCGAAAGCTGAGCCCCGGGAGCTGTGAGAACAAAGAAGAGGAAGGGAAATCCCTCACAGCAGCCTCAAGAACAGCTGATTAAATCTCCACAATCAACTTCATGTACCCTGCATCTGTGGAATACCTGAATAGACAACGAATCATCCTAAATTAAGCAGGTGGACTTTGAGAGCAAGATTTATGATTTTTTCCCCTTTTCCTCTTTTTGTATGTATGTGTATGCTTCTGTGTGAGTCTGTATAGCTTTGCTTCCACCATCTGTCCTAGGGTTCTATCCGTCCGTTTTTGTTTTTACTTAAAAATTTTTTTTTCTTAATATTTTTCATTTTACCTTTATTTGATTTTGTTTTATCCTCTTTCCTTCTTTTTTTTTTTCTAATTTTTCTCCCTTTTATTCTGAGCCATGTGGATGACAGGCTCTTGGTGCTGCAGCCGGGAGTCAGTGCTGTGCCTCTGAGGTGGGAGAGTCAACTTCAGGACACTGGTCCACAAGAGACCTCCCAGCTCCATGTAACATCAAACGGTGAAAATCTCCCAGAGATCTCCATCTCAACACCAACACCCAGCTTCACTCAACAACCAGCAAGCTACAGTGCTGGATACCCTATGCCAAACAACTAGCAAGACAGGAACACAACCCCACCCAGTAGCAGACAGGCTGCCTAAAATCATAATAAGTCCACAGACACCCCACACACACCACCAGACATAGACCTGCCCACGAAAAAGACAAGATCCAGCCTCATCCACCAGAACACAGGCACTAGTCCCCTCCACCAGGAAGCAGACACAACCCACTGAACCAACTTTAGCCACTGGGGACAGACGCCAAAAACAATGGGAACTACGAACCTGCAGCCTGGAAAAAGGAGACCCCAAACACAGTAAGATACGCAAAATGAGAAGACAGAAAAACACACAGCAGATGAAGGAGCAAGATAAAAACACACCAGACCTAACAAATGAAGAGGAAATAGGCAGTTTAACTGAAAAAGATTTCAGAATAATGAAAGTAAAGATGATCCAAAATCTTGGAAATAGAATAGACAAAATGCAAGAAACAATTAACAAGGACCTAGAAGAACTAAAGATGAAACAAGCAACAATGAAAAACACAATAAATGAAATGAAAAATACTCTAGAAGGGATCAATAGCAGAATACCTGAGGCAGAAGAACAGATAAGTGACCTGGAAGATAAAATAGTGTAAATAACTACTGCAGAGCAGAATAAAGAAAAAAGAATGAAAAGAACTGAGGACAGTCTCAGAGACGTCTGGGAAACATTAAACACACCAACATTCGAATTACAGGGGTTCCAGAAGAAGAAGAGAAAAAGAAAGGGACTGAGAAAATATTTGAAGAGATTATAGTTGAAAACTTCCCTAATATGGGAAGGGAAATAGTTAATCAAGTCCAGGAAGCACAGAGAGTCCCATACAGGATAAATCCAAGGAGAAAAACGCCAAGACACATATTAATCAAACTGTCAAAAATTAAATACAAAGGAAACATATTAACAGCAGCAAGGGAAAAACAACAAATAACATACAAGGGAATCCCCATAAGGTTAACAGCTGATCTTTCAGCAGAAACTCTGCAAGCCAGGAGGGACTGGCAGGACATATTTAAAGTGATGAAAGAGAAAAACCTACAACCAAGATTACTCTACCCAGCAAATATCTCATTCAGATTTGATGGAGAAATTAAAAGCTTTACAGAAAAGCAAAAGCTAAGAGAGTTCAGCACCACCAAACCAGCTTTACAACAAATGCTAAAGGATCTTCTCTAGGCAAGAAACACAAGAGAAGGAAAAGACCTAAAATAACAAACCCAAAACAATTAAGAAAATGGGAATACGAACATACATATCAATACTTACCTTAAATGTAAATGGATTAAATGCTCCCACCAAAAGACACAGACTGGCTGAATGGATACAAAAACAAGACCCGTATATATGCTGTCTACAAGAGACCCACTTCAGACCTAGAGACACATACAGACTGAAAGTGAGGGGATGGAAAAAGATATTCCATGCAAATGGAAATTAAAAGAAAGCTGGAGTAGCAATTCTCATATCAGACAAAATAGGCTTGAAAATAAAGACTATTGGAAGAGACAAAGAAGAACACAACATAATGATCAAGGGATCGATCCAAGAAGAAGATATAACAATTGTAAATATATATGCACCCAACACAGGAGCACCTCAATATATAAGGCAAATACTAACAGCCATAAAAGGGCAAATCGACAGTAACACATTCATAGAAGGGGATATTAACACCTCACTTTCACCAATGGACAGATCATCAAAATGAAAATAAATAAGGAAACACATGCCTTGAAATGACACATTAAACAAGATGGACTTAATTGATATTTATAGGATATTCCATCCAAAAACAACAGAATACACATTTTTCTCAAGTGCTCATAGAACATTCTCCAGGATAGATCATATCTTGGGTCACAAATCAAGCCTTGGTAAATTTAAGAATATTGAAATTGTATCAAGTATCTTTTCCGACCACAACGCTATGAGACTAGATATCATTTACAGGAAAAGATCTACAAAAAATACAAACACATGGAGGCTAAACAATACACTACTTAATAACGAAGTGATCACTGAAGAAATCAAAGAGGAAATCAAAAACTACCTAGAAACAAATGACAGTGGAGACACGATGACCCAAAGCCTATGGGATGCAGCAAGAGCAGTTCTAAGAGGGAAGTTTATAGCAATCCAATCCTACCTTAAGAAACAGGAAACATCTCAAGTAAACAACCTAACCTTGAACCTAAAGCAATTAGAGAAAGAAGTACAAAAAACCCCCAAACTTAACAGAAGGAAAGAAATCATAAAGATCAGATCAGAAATAAATGAAAAAGAAATGAAGGAAATGATAGCAAAGATCAATAAAACTAAAAGCTGGTTCTTTCAGAAGATAAACAAAATTAATAAACCATTAGCCAGACTCATCAAGAAAAGAAGGGAGAAGACTCAAATCAATAGAATTAGAAATGAAAAAGGAGAAGGAACAACTGACACTGCAGAAAGACAAAAGATCATAAGCGATTACTACAAGCAACTGTACGCCAATAAAATGGACAACCTGGAAGAAAAGGACAAATTCTTAGAAATTCACAACCCACCAAGACTGAATCAGGAAGAAATAGAAAATATGAACAGACTGATCACAAGCACTGAAATTGAAACTGTGATTAAAAATCTTCCAACAAACAAAAGCCCAGGACCAGATGGCTTCACAGGCGAACTCTATCAAACATTTAGAGAAGAGCTAACACCTATCCTTCTCAAACTCTTCCAAAATATAGCAGAGGGAGGAACACTCCCAAATTCATTCTATGAGGCCACCATCACCCTGATACCAAAACCAGACAAGGATGTCACAAAGAAAGAAAACTTCAGGCCAATATCACTGATGAACACAGATGCAAAAATCCTCAACAAAATACTAGCAAACAGAATCCAACAGCACATTAAAAGGATCATACACCATGATCAAATAGGGTTTACTTCAGGAATGCAAGGATTCTTTAATATATGCAAATAAATCAATGTGATTCACCATATTAACAAATTGAAGGAGAAAAAACATACGGTCATCTCAATAGATGCAGAGAAAGCTTTCGAAAAAATTCAACACCCATTTATGATAAAAACCCTACATAAAGTAGGCATAGAGGGAACTTTCCTCGACGTAATAAAGACCATATATGACAAACCCACAGCCAACATCGTCCTCAATGGTGAAAAACTGAAAGCATTTCCACTAAGATCAGGAACAAGAAAAGGTTGCCCACTCTCAACACTCTTATTCAACATAGTTTTGGAAGTTTTAGCCACAGCAATCACAGAAGAAAAGGAAATAAAAGAAATCCAAATCAGAAAAGAAGTAAAGCTGTCACTGTTTGCAGATGTCATGATACTAAACAGAGAATCCTAAAGATGCTAACAGAAAACTACTAGAGGTAACCAATGAATTTGATAAAATAGCAGGATACAAAATTAATGAACAGAAATCTCTGGCATTCCTATACACTAATAATGAAAAACCTGAAAGTGAAATCAAGAAAACACTCCCATTACGACTGCAACAGAAAGAATAAAATAACTAGGAACAAACCTACCTATGGAGACAAAAGACCTGTATGCAGAAAAGTATAAGACACTGATAAAATACATTAAAGATGATACAAATAAATGGAGAGATATACCATGTTCTTGGATTGGAAGAATCAACATTGTGAAGATGACTCTACTACCCAAAGCAATCTACAGATTCAGTGCAATCCCCATCAAACTACCACTGGCATTTTTCACAAAACTACAACATAAAATTTCACAATTTGTAAGGAAACACAAAAGACCCCAAATAGCCAAAGCAATCTTGAGAACGAAAAACAGAGCTGGAAATCAGACTCCTTGACTTCAGATTATACGACAAAGCTACAGTAATGAAGACAGTATGCTACTGGTACAGAAACAGAAATATAGATGAATAGAACAGGATAGAAAGCCCAGAGATAAACCCACACACATATGGTCACCTTATCTTTGATAAAGGAGGCAGGAATGTACAGTGGAGAAAGGACAGCCTCTTCAATAAGTGGTGCTGGGAAAACATGACAGGTACATGTAAAAGTATGAGATTAGATCACTCCCTAACACCATACACAAAAATAAGCTCAAAATGGATTAAAGACCTAAATGTAAGGCCAGAAACTATCAAACTCTTAGAGGAAAACATAGGCAGAACACTCTATGACATAAATCATAGCAAGATCCTTTTTGACCCACCTTCTAGAGAAATGGAAATAAAAACAAAAATAATCAAATGGGATCTAATGAAACTTCAAAGCTTTTGCACAGCAGAGGAAACCATAAACAAGACCAAAAGACATCCCTCAGAGTGAGAGAAAATATTTGCAAATGATGCAACTGACAAAGGATTAATCTCCAAAATTTACAACCAGCTCATGCAGTTCAATAACAAAAAAACAAACAACTCAAACCAAAAATGGGTAGAAGACCTAAATAGACATTTCTCCAAAGAAGATATACAGACTGCCAACGAACACATGAAAGAATGCTCAACATCATTAATCATTAGAGAAATGCAAATCAAAACTACAATGAGATATCATCTCACACCAGTCAGAATGGCTATCATCAAAAAATCTAAAAACAATAAATGCTGGAGAGGGTGTGGAGAAAAGGGAACACTCCTGCACTGCTGGTGAGAATGTGAATTGGTACAGCCACTATGGAGAACAGTATGGAGGTTCCTTAAAAAACTAAAAATAGAGCTACCATATGACCCAGCAATCCCTCTACTGGGCATATACCCTGAGAAAACCATAATTCAAAAGGAGTCATGTACCAAAATGTTCATTGCAGCTCTATTTACAATAGCCAGGAGATGGAAACAACCTAAGTGTCCATCATTGGATGAATGGATAAAGAAGATGTGGCACATATATACAATGGAATATTACTCAGCCATAAAAAGAAACGAAATTGAGCTATTTGTAATGAGGTGGATGGACCTAGAGTCTGTCATACAGAGTGAATAAGTGAGAAAGAGAAAGACAAATACCGTATGCTAACACATATATATGGAATTTAAAAAAAAAAATGTCATGAAGAACCTAGAGGCTAGACAGGAATAAAGACACAGACCTACTAGGGAATGGACTTGAGGATATGGGGAGGGGGAAGGGTAAGCTGTGACAAAGTGAGAGAGTGGCATGGACATATATACACTACCAAACGTAAAATAGATAGCTAGTGGGAAGCAGCCGCATAGCACAGGGAGATCAGCTCAGTGCTTTGTGACCACCTAGAGGGGTGGGATAGGGAGGGTGGGAGAGAGGGGGACGCAAGAGAGAAGAGATATGGGAACATATGTATATATATGTATAACTGATTCACTTTGTTATAAAGCAGAAACTAACACAGCATTGTAAAGCAATTTTACTCCAACAAAGATGTAAAAAAACAAACACACACACACACACACAAAATGATATACATTTATGTCTTTGCACATTTCTATAAAGTTTATACTTCATAGAAGTTTTTTTTTTTTTAAAGGAACTACCAGAGTAGAGCAAATGGATATCCCTGAGGAATAGATGTGTAGTGAGCATGCAGGATTATCAGATAAATGAGAGTAGGGTAGAAAATGTTAATTCTGTTGTCAAATGAAAAAATGAGGCAATCATTAACTTCAATTTAAAAACAAATATCATATAAGAAATGTAACTGAATCACAGTGTTCTATGATTATAATATTTATATAATCATAATAAAAAAACAGAATATTTCTTGATGAAAATGGTGATAATATTATAATTGGAGGATTGCTGATAGAAGCCCAGTGTGGAATTAGACATGAAAGACAGGAGATTATCATTTAAAATAAGAAACTAACACATAATTTCTAAAACAGAAATATCAAAAAATAATGATATAATATGGAAGAAAACTCTCAAAAAACAAACATATTAAGAATTATGTAATCTAAGCAGCTGGAATTTATATTTAGGAATGATTAGACAAAGATCTGATATTTTTATTAGCCTAATAATTATTAATTTTTAAATGATGTGTATGTATTACCTTTATAAATAAATAATAATTTTAAAGATCATATCTAAAGAGAAGTCTAGTTGGATACTTAGAGCTACTCAATCTAAAATTTATGATTATTTTTAGAAAAAATTCTGTTGTTAACATATTTTCTATTTTTTGTTTCATCATCCCAATTTGGTCTTAATATGAGCCATTTTGAGGGCTAGTGCAAAGATGTACAAGTATTTTGAGAGTCAACAAAAGTTGATGTTTACATTGACTTGAGCTTTTTGAAAAAACAATGCTTGGCTAATGTTTGTTTTTAAAACATTAGTAACATTTTAATTTGTTACCATAATTGTCCTGCCCCCAAATAGGGTTAGAAATCTGGTTGAAATCTAGATGGCAGTTTCAGACATTCTCATGTAGAAACATACTTTTTGGCGTCTAAAAATGAAAGAAGGTGTCATAAATAGTCATTTCTAGAAGGTAGAATCCTGTGGTTTGGCTTTGAAGAAGTGATAAATATCAGTTACCTATTAGAAATAATGTATATGTGTTACAATAATGTCTGAAAGTGCAAAATATATTTTATTACTAATATGTATGTATTTTTCATTGTACATGTTCAATAGTGGGCATGTTTTAAATTATTAAGTAATATTCAGTCAAAAAAGCAAAGAAGAACACATAAATTGTTCCTTGTATAACTGGTGCTCAGGAGATAAGAGTTATGTTGTATTATTCTTAATGCAGAACCCACATTCGCTTAGGAGGAAACAATTAAGGCAGGACTGGCTTAAAAAAATATTCTAGCTGTTAAAATAAATGACTTGGAAATGAGTATGAAGTAGCTTCATACAGGCTCTTGAACCAGTATGCTAAATATAAACACTTAATTCTGCTGCTTCTGCTAAAGGGCGATCCAGAGATGGCTTTGGTATCATTTAATAAATACTGCTTCAGAACAGCCAAAATGGCTTAGTCAATTTTCAGTCATAGAAGAGCAGATCTTATAAGTAATCGATGAGCCTTCACCAGTCACTGTATTTGACAAAAACAAACAAAACAAAACAAAAAAGATGAAAAAGACATGTTTCCTGACTTCACCTCACCTTAAAGAAGTCACCAACTTAGAAGCATAGAAAGACAAACAGTTGATCAAAAATCACTGTATAGTTTTAGTAAAAGGAATTCACAACACACTATGAGAGTACCAAAACTAAGTAATTTAATACCAAATAATAGACCCAGTGAATTATTAGGAGCAAAGGAATTTTCTGAAAAAGTGAAGCTAGTCCTAATTCTCAAAGGAAAAATTGTCTTTTCTGGACACATAGTAAAGATGGAATTATTCCAGGCATGTGAGTATTCCAGGGGACATCACAAGTATGATCTTGGAGTTGAGAGAGTGTTTGTATGTTTGCAGGACTGGAGTAGAAATTCCTAGTTTACTATTGCTTGACCACAGACTTCAATACAAGAAGTGGCAGAAAACAAAATTGAAAAGGAGGCAGGAAACAGTTTGCAGAGGTACTTGAATCCAGAGCTAAGTTTCGCTTTATCTTATGGGCATCAACCAGGAGATAAATTTCTGGCAGCAGCAGAGAAGTTAACTTTGAGTACCACAATACAAGTACAGAAAACAACAGATGAAAGCTACACTAAGGGCCACAGTGATGAAGATGGAGAAAACAGGGACAACATAAGAAAGCTCAGCAGGACCAGGTAGTTGGTAAGATATAGAATATAAAAGAGAATGCGAGTTAAAGATAGCTTTCAGGCACCTGACTGGCTGATGCTGCCAGCTAATGAGAAAAAAATATGGTTAAAATGCAGGGATTGAGAGTTCAGTTTTAAACATACTGAGTTTTCTGAAAGAACTATCCAGCAGGAAGTTAGGACTGAGGGAATGGTACATATGGAAAGAGAGAGATACCAGTGTAAGAGTGAAAAGCAAATACCCGATAAATTAAATCACTAAGGAGTAGATAAACTTTCACATTGGCAAATCCTGTGGAAATAGTAATCTTTTAGAAGATAAGATCGGATACCCTATTGAGAAGGAATAAATAATCAGAAAGTATAAGAAGAATGGGAAGATGAGATGTTGTAGACACCAAGGGAAAATTTTGAGTAGAATGGAGTGATTGAAACGTCCAGTGTAACAGAGACGTCCAGTAAACTAGGAATTGGACACTGTTTAACTTATTTAATAATTAGCAGCTCATCATTAGCAAAAATGAGAGCTGTTTAAGTAGAGATGTGATAGCTAAGGACAGGCTTCACGTTATCCCTAGAAAATTTTACATTCCCTCTCCTAAAATCTAGTGTTCACCTGATATTATGCATTATCTATTAACATTTGCTCTTGACTACTAATATATCCATTTATAGTAAACATGCTTTTCTCTTTTGCTTCATAAGAAACAGTAGTTTATAGTGGGTGTCAACAATTGTGAAGGATCTGAGCTTTTAGCATACAGGTAAAAACAAGTTACCCTGCCATAATTATAAAGATAATCAAAGAACAGATATCATTCCTTCATCAGAGTGACCTATAATAGGACTGTATTACACTCAGACCAGTAGCAGTGGCCAGAGTGTCAGGATTTGCATTCAACACTATCCACTTCTACCTACACTATCTTGGGCTTTGGTGAATTTTCACAGAAATATGCCACCCCATTGACCAGTCTAATTAATCTGACCAAGAGAATCTAGAACCAAATTTATTTTCCTCTATACAGTATTTAGTTAGGAACCTATCAATAGGACTTCAAGAAGCAACAAGAAGTCAACTTGAAGTATTGACCTCAACCAGGCTTCCCAATTTAACACAAATGTTAAATTGTGAACAAATCTTTTAAACCTTCAGGATCTAACTTAGAGAGTCAGGTCGATTTCTCCCTAAGGTTTAGTATTGACCTCGACACTGATTTGAGATATTTATCTAGGTACTGCAGGATATGTTAGAGATTTATAGACTGTGTGCCATAAGGAGGAAGCTAAGGTAACTCTATCACCCAGAACTACCCTGGACAGTGAGTTGAGACTGACCTGAATGCCTTCCACAGCTGAGGTGGAGCCACTGACAATTTTGGCTGAATTCAGGTTGCATTTTCTTGCCATGTCTCCTTAGCCTCCTGGAATATGTGATGGTTCCTCAGTCTTTCCTTGATTTTCATGACCTTGAAACTTTTGCTGTCATTTTTTTAGAACGACTCTCAATTTGAGCTTGATGGTATTTTTTATAACTATTAAAGTTATGCATTATTGGAAAGAAAACCACAGAACTGATGCATTTTTCTCAGTGCCTAAATGATGCTAAATCTTCTTTCTGACAATGCTAACTCAGAGAACTTGGTTAAGATACTGTCAGTTTTCTCTACTGAATAGTTACTATTCTTTTTGTAATTAATACATATTTAGTTGAGGGGAGATACTTTGAGAAGATGCATGTATTCCATTTTTTCTTTAATTTTTGTTCACTGACCTAATAAACATTTTCAGATCTTGCCTGTGGGAAGTATTGTTGTGGAGTTTTAATGGTGACTTTATTCTTCCTTTATTTTTATATATTTATCATTATTTCTTTTCTGAGAAAGAGCTATGCATTATCCCTATTTATATTACTTGATTATTTATTATCCAGTTATGGAATCATGAATGTGTATTTTGTTCTTTGACTTATAATCCAATACTATTTATCATTAATTCTAAAGTTGCTCCAACTACTTTCAAGTGTTAATCACGAGCAAATTATTTTACTCCATCTATCCACCTAAAGAGCACACATTTTTGTTGTTGTTCTTACTTCCCTATACCATCATTTACTACCATGCTGCGGTTGATCAATATTTAGAGGACCTTCAGCATAATCTCTAGAAGTATGGGTTATATGTTGCTTTTATCAAGGAGCAGAATAATGTACGTAGAAACAGATAATGGACAACAAGAGATAAACATGAAGTGAAGCTACCGTCTGGTTTACCTTCCTCTACATTTCCACGATACTCCTCATTTCTACCCACAGCCAGGCCTGCAGTTAACCAAACAAGACAGTAAGCAGTACGTGACGTAAAGCATTACTTCTCAATCTGCTTAATTATATAGCAGGTAGCAAGGCCATGGCTCTGAGTTACTGTAACCTAAATGACTTCTCACTCTTAGCAAGCTGCCTTACCATCTCTGTGCTGGCTACAGGAGCTGTATGCATTCAATCACTGTAGCCTTGTCCAGCTGATAACTTGACACTGCTTATTTGCCTTGAAACTGACTGAAAAGTCCCAAGTCTTCATTCTTGCTAACTTCTGAATCCATCTGAGACTTAGGCATCTTACCAATCGTGGCTTTAATAAACAAGAAGTAACCAAGCACACAACATTCTGACTCCTATGGCCACCATCTTTGCAGATCTACCTCGTCTTCATCGAGGTTTCCTGTCATTGTGATATGGCAAATGGCAAACACAGTAGGAAAGAACTGCAATCCATCACAGTGGGACTAAAACTGCTTACAAAGAGAACGGGAAGAATGGAAAAGCATTTGTGGAAACATAACTCTACCCTCAAAAATAATCCAGAACATATCTTGACTTTCTACCAGGAGAGCCTGGGAAACTAGGTACGTGAAGGGTGGCCTGAGAAAGGTCAGTGTTTCTTTGTACCTTTTCTCAGCAGTGTTCCCTCAATGGCTTTCCCATCTGCTCACCTCATAAAAATAAACTTCAAATAGCATTTTCTGTTTGAATCAATACCTCAGGACAACGTTCACCTTGCTCCTTTCATAGTGTTTAGCTTTGATTCAATCTTCAGTAGGCCTAGATTCTTGACACTGATGACCTCGAATTCAGAGGTTCTTAGGTCTTCTCTCCAAGATAAGTGATTGAAAAACCAATTCAGCAATACAAAGTTGATCTATCTTTTATTTTGTAATAAAACAATTTTTCCTGGCACTTCAGGGTATGAGAAACATCATACTCTTAGATAATGCTAATGTTTTATGTGCCTGCAAATCAAGAATAACACTAAATTTCACAGAACATTTTCACACAGATTTTCATCAAGTGACACAACTCCATTTCCTCCTAAAAATCAGGAGGATTACAAATGAATCTTGGTTTTCTAAGGTAATTATGACAGCTAGGAGATGATGGAATGGTAGTTTTTGTTTGTTCTATCCTAAAAACATTTCAAAATAATGTAAGTAAAGCAGTATGTGTGTCCAGAATGATTTGATATGCTTCCTAGCTTTAATGGGTGTAGATTCTATTTCAGCAAAATTACATTTAGCACAGGTTCTTACTAACTATAATCCTTTTTCAAGTGTGCCTATGGAAAGTATGACTCAATTTTCTCTATAGTGATTTATAAGAAGTAGAAACAGTCCTTTAATTATTAATGCCCCACTGATTCAGCGTATCATTCCCAACAACGGTGATTTGATTATAGCAGGTACCTCATGATCCACACACTTAGGGAACTACATAAATATCTAGTTAGTCAGGGCATGACAACTTCTTTAAATTCAAATAATGCTACAGAAACCACAATATATGTTGTTGTTATTTTTAAATTTTAGTTTTATAACAGCTAAGGTGATACCCTATTTTAAGCAATGGATGAAGAGCTATGAAATAAATAACTCTACAAAAATGTGATTTATTTTTATGATAATACATACTTTTAGCCTCAGCAAGTTTAAACACCTAATTTTTAGTGAGTAGCAACAAATATCAACCTGTTTTCATTTATATTTGCCAGAGGAATGACTGCAGCGTGTACAAGACTGATGTTTGTGAGGAAGTCATGACTATGGCCACACATCTTTATCTTGGCATACATTTGTAGTTATTTTCAGTGTATTTTAAAAGGAAAGTGATGGAAAGCCTAACTTACTAAAACTGGATTTCCCATAGGAGTTAGAAAAGTGAACTTAAAGGTGTATCCTCATTGCTTCTTGAAAGGGCATGTTCTATGACTTTCTCTGTGATCTATGCTGATCAGTCCGGTAAAAGACTGTGAGTAGGAAAACTTGCGCTATTGCTTGGAATGTGAAGAAATGCCTACTTATTATCTACTTTTAGGGCAAAGAAGTTTCTTAAAATGTAAGATAATTATAACTCCTCCCTATAATACATGACTTTATATTGGACCTATACTCATATAGAGTCTAAGATCTTGTTCTTTTCTTCTGGTTTCTTAATTAAGATTCATTTAACTTTGTATAACTTTTTAGGATCAGCACTTGCTCTGTGAGCATATTTAAGACAGCTGCTTTAAATCACTATCAAATCCAATATCTAGATTTGCTCAGGGATAGTTTCTGTCCATTTCTTTCTGTCCTATGAATAGATCATACTTTCCTGTTTCCTTGCATGCCTTTAATTTTTTGTTGAAAATTGGATATTTTGTATATTATAATGTGATAATATTGGAAATCAGATTCTCCCCCTCCCCAGAGTTTGTTCTTATGGATTGTTCAGAATTTCAGGTGTCCACATATTTAGTGACTTTTTGAAATTATCTTTTCAAAGACTGTATTTCTTTTCATGTGTGGTCAGTGAAGTCTGTATCCCATTATTTCACTGGTCAGCTAGTGGTTTGATAGAGATTTCCTTAAATGCCTATGGCCACAAAGAAACTATACTGTTCCGGTCTTTTCAGAATGGCTTTGTGCAGGGCACTTCTTCAATGCTAAGCCCAGTCATCTACAACTCTGCTTTAGTTTTCATGGAGCACAAAGATCAGCCATTGGTGTAAACCTAAGATCCTTGGATATTTTCTGAGTATGTATCCAGCCCTGGGCATGTGTGTGGCACTCCAGATTCCCTAGTATACCTTGGAGCCCTTCCAAGCCTTTATTCCTCCAAGAATTTCCTCCTCAGTCTCTTCCTTTCCATGCTTTTGAGTTTGACTACTACTTGCTCTGCCTGTCTCCCTTGCTCCAGGAAGCTTTGGGTGGAACACGTCTTTACATGCTTTCTAATCTGCTGCTAGGAAAGCTTCTGCAACCCAAGAGGGTACTGAAACAAAGGTCAGCCTCTACACTGATCAAAATGAATAAAAACATTTTATTTTTAGAACAAGATCTATATTGTTTTCCTCCCTACACCTTCTCACCACCAAAACCAGCAAGCTTCCCCAGGAACACTGGCAATGACTGGTGCTAACCTGGGGAGTGGGAAATGGTAGGCAGGCTAATTCATCAAAATGTAGTAGCCTCATTCTTCATTAAGCACCCTCCTGGTTATCTAAGTTTTTTATTTGGTTACAGACTTCTGAAAACTTTGATTCTGTCAGTTTTTGCCAGCCTAATGCTCCAGTGGAGGGATCAATTTTTGGAACTCTCTACTGTGTTATTTCCATGACATCAATACACACAAAGATCTTTCAACAACTCATGCCAAAGTGGTGGACAAATATCAATTGTCAAATATCTAGAAATAAATTATAGTCAAATTGTTACACGTCATAACCAATGAAGGTGCCTTTTATAAAAGGATTTGGAAAAATTGTCATAAATATTTCAAAACAAGAAAGAGTAAAGATAATAATTAACATTCAACTAAAAGTTTTGTAATACAATGATCAAATAAAAAAGAAATGATAGAAAAGGAAATTATAATGATTACAGAATATCAGATTTTTAAAATAGCATGACATCTGAAAAATATATCAAAGATTAAGTCACAGGAAAGGGAACTAATAGATTCATGGAAAACTAACTCAAGAAACTGAAGATAAATTTTACAAAATTAGATATGAAATTGAATAAATGATGACTGGTACAGAGATCATCAAAGAATGAAAAAGTATAATATGGCACTTATAAAAATATATTTGAAAACTTGCAGGATATGACTTATTTTTAGGAAAATATCAATTAACAAAAAACAACATTAGAAGAAATATAAAAGAAAATGTAACCAAATAATTCATATGTAAAATGTTGATGATTAATTCATCTAAAAATTTACCCATCTCAAAACAAAGCATTAATTACAGAAGGAATCACAGAAGAATATTATCAGTTAATCAAAAGACAGACTACACCAAATCTATGTCTATATTTCCAGAATTGAATAAAAATAAGAAGGCACTCAGATATGAAATCAGCAGAACACTGATTTCCTAACTCGATAAAGGCATACAAAATAATGACAGCTGCACACCAATCCACTTTGACTATAAATGCAGAACTATTACTTAAAATCACAGCAAACAGATTTCAGTTGTACTATGTAAGATCAATATACCAATAAATAGCATTCAAAGGAGTTTTGTATTCATAATCATGATTAAATATATTGATAGGCCAAAGAATTTAAGCCCTATGACAAATTCCAGAGAAACAGAAATAGCCTTCGATAAAGGCCAGTTGCAATCATTTAAAACACGTTTTGAAAAGACACTAAAGTGATATATGAATATATGTGTATATATATATATGTATGTATTTATATTATTTATATAATATTATATATAATCAATCTATTCTCTTTTAAAGTTTCATTCAAATATAATCAACACAATTCAGCACCAATTACTTTAAAAACTTTAACAGCAATAGTGTTAATTATACATATGTGGACATATATTTAAATAAAATACATTTATAGGATGCATGTGTATATTATTATATTATCCTACCTATTTCGATAAAAGCTTTTAATGAAATAGTAATTGATTTATTATTTCTTGTTATATTCAGATGATAGAAATAGTGGGAATTTATTATGCCAGTTGGTTAAAAATTAATCTACAAAACTCAGTAGGTTACTTACATACATGTTACAATGAAAACAAAGCTCAAAAATATACTTAATAAATATGCAGATGAATTCTCTATGAGTAGATTGTTAAAAGTTTATATCAAGCGTAAAAATATGAAAAAACATACCTTGTCTTAGAAATGTTCAATAATGTGAAGGTGTAAATTTGATTGAAATTCCTTTATAAATTAGATGCACCTGTAATAAAAAAAAACATAGTTTTAAATTTGTTTTGTTTTTTGGAATTCCATAACCTGATTCTGAATTTTAAAAGAAAACAACACTAAACATGAAAAAATACTAGATAATATGTTTAAAGAAAATAGTTACAGTAAAGAGTAGGGCCTGTTTTTTACAAAATGCATTATTAAACTACAGTAAAATGAGTTATTTAGTATTGGAATATAAACAAATAGAACAGTTTAGTATAGATATAGATCAAAATGCATATACAAATTTATGATATGTGAAGGTGGCTTTTCTTGTTAGAGACAAATGATGCTTTGACAAGTTAATGGTCATTTGGAAGAAAAGAAGGAAGGAAGGAAGGGAGAAGGGAGGAAGGGAAGAAAGAAGATTTATCAATAATCAGCCCTTAAAACAAAATAAATATCAAATATACCAGTATACACAGGAAAGTTGTATAAGTACTAGGAAAAAAGTCTAACCTTTATTTATTTTTTTGGCTTTACTTAATTTTATATTTGTAATATGTAGTAGGCAATGTTTTATGGAATATTAAAAAAAATTAGATAAATCCATGATAACTAGAAGTTCAAAATGTCCCCAAACAAAAAATAAACTGATAATTCCAAGATATAAAAAAAGCAGTTAGCATCATTTATGAGAAAAGAACAATAACCTAACAAAATGGACAATAGGCATGACATACACAGAAAAACACATAAATGAACAGTATATAAAAGGAGCTTTAGGTTCATAATGAAAGAGATACAGAGCAAAATAACAATGGCAAACCGTTTTTCAGCTGTTGGATTAAAGAAGATATTTTATAATGCCTACAATAGAGTCCCCCCTCATTAAATCCTGATGTGATTTCAAAAATGAGTTCAAACTCTTGTCAAGTCAATTTAATAACATCCACCCACACGTAAAATAAATGTACTCTTTTAACCAATTCTACTGCTAGACCTCTGGCACATACTAGCAAAAACATTCAAAGATTAGATATTCTTAACTGTAGTGTCCTCAAAATGGAAGTATCCTCAAAATAGTACGGCATAAAGGAGCTAAATGACCACAGAGCTGTTAATAAGAAACAAAACTCAATCATGCCTGCCTACTCTCTGTCCACAGTGCACAAGAATGCACAGTCAGTCCTGTGGATACCAGCTCATCACCTGAAGGGGACCACTCCTCTCCATTCCCCCAGCACTGTTCAAGTCACACCTACTGTACATTCTGCCTCCACCGGCCTTTCTATATTTCCATTTTCTATGCATCGATCAGAGTGACTTCTTTTTTTAAAGATATATCAAATCATATCAATCTCCTGATTAAAAAGCTCTAATCATAACAATAAAATTCAGTCCTCCTACTGTGCCCAAGGCCTCAGATGACGTGGTTTCTGCTTCTCTTTCCCACTAAAATATCCACTAGACTCTATAAGAGCATGACACGTCTTGTTTTCTGTTCCATGCACAATTCCTGACAGAGTTGTTGCTCCATAAAAATTTACAGAATTAGTAAACTTTAGTCTCCTCTATGCCATTTGGGACAAGATATACACACTTAACATGTTTCTCAGTCACACTAAAGGAAGTTCCATTTATTGTGACTTCTGCCTGGAGTGAAACTTGAAAGAGTGACTTCTCTTGTACTATTGGTATAATTTTAAATGTATCTCCTTAAAGAGCCCTTCCTTGGCAACTTAATTAAAATGGCCCTATGCCTGACTAGATCACATCAATAAAACTTTACATCATTTGCCAACATATTTGAAAGCTTTTGGTGGTTAACGGTTTTAGGATGTTGCCTTTGTGGTATGCTGATTTAAAACCCTTAAACTGTCTGCTTGAGGTAACTTTTTATTAATGCAAGCATACATTCAGTCATTCAAGCAAAACTATCAATATTTATTGAGCAACTTTAATATGACAGTTATTCTGGTTCTTAGAATAAAGCAGGTCAGAAACAGAAATGTCTTTGCTTTCTTGGAGCTTATGTTCTGGAGGATGGAGACGGACCATAAACACATTTTAAAAAGTAAAATATAATCTGTTTTAAATTGCAATAAGTACCAAGCTGGGGAAAGCAATTTAAAATAGAGGGTCAAAGTAAGTCTCACTGACAAGAGTACATTATAGTTAAAATCAACATTATTCCTCAAGAATTTTGGAATTAAATTTGTAGATGTTTTTGATTCTTCAAAGAGAAGAGCCAGGGTTCAAGGCAGAACAGCCATATTCATATTTCAAAACATCAAATGGAATATACCCAAACTATTAAGAAACCAGGCTACTAAGAAGTGCAATGTAATATACATTTAAATTATTCATAAATTATCCATGCAGTTCTGAAAAGGAGCACACCACAGAAATTTGTAAGAGTCTTAATGGCAACTCTAATAATATTTTCACTGACTCTTGGTTTCTGAAGGACCCTCCACTAAGTGTAACCTAACCAAGTAGGACCCTCTGGGGCCCTCCTTGGACAGACGGCTCCCCCATACCTCTGCTTTAGCTCCTTTCTGAAGTATTTAGATAACGTATCTGATGCACATTTCCTGAGTTGTTTTAAAGATGCTAAAACCCCACCAAATGGAAGACATTAACTACTTGATTACCCTAAGCACATAGTCCCTGGGCTTCCTGGAACCTACGGATTGATGTTAACCCCTGTGACACCACCCTGCTACCTCACCCTCAACCAATCAGAGAACTGTGCATGAGACGATCACATACCGTAGGACACCTGTTCCTCACCTGGCCTTTTAAAAATGCTTTCCTGAAACCATTGGGGAGTTCAGGCTTTTTTGAGGACTAGCTGCCCTGGACTCCTTGTATGTACTTTCCTTCACCACAACCCACTGGCTTTATTGTGCGTGGGCAAGCAGACCCAAGTCTGGTTTGGTAACATAAGGTCACAAAAGAATAAATATGGTGGAATAATTATGACTTTATGGTTAAATTATACTGTGTTAATCTTTAATTTTATGAATCCTGGAGTGAAATTGGATTTGGCCTCTTCATTCACAGAGGCATGGTAGATTTTTAAAACAATAGCCCCCCAGGACTTCCCTGGCGGTCCAGTGGTAAAGACTCCGCCTTCCAATGCAAGGGGGGTGTGGGTTCGATCCCTGGTCAGGGAGCTAAGATCCCACATGCCTTGTAGCCAAAAAACCAAAACATAAAACAGAAGCCATATTATAACAAATTCAATAAAGACTTTAACAATGGTTCACATAAAAAAAATCTTTAATACAACAGCCCCCAATGAATCACCCCTCCACAGGGATTCACCATAACTTACATAGCCCCTCTCCTTACAGTCAATCTGTGCCTGGTCATGTGACTTACTTTGGCCAATGGGGCATTAGCAAAGACAATGTAATCAAGAGCTTGAAAGTAAATGGCACACTGGGCCTTATTATCTTGAAATGCTGCTATGAAACCCAACCTAACTCACTGAGAGTAGTTGATGCAGCAAACAGCCATCATGAACTACTAGACATGGGAATGAAGCCTCTTAGATTATGCATTCTCAGTGGAGCTGCCAGATGATTACAGTCCATAAGTGACTCCAGGTGAGACTAATAGAAAACAACCCAGCAGAGCCCAGCACAAATTGCTGACCCCTACAATCATAAGTAAAGCACTTGTGAGTTAAGCCACTAAATTTGAAGTAATTTGTTATGCAGCAATAGATAACTCATGCAACAAGACACTGGGAGATATAAGGATCTGTACATTTTAAAGTTTGATTAATCTCTCATATAGTCTACAGTTGCTTCCATTAGGCTAATGATGCTATGGGTAGATAGAACCAGGCTCATATATTTTCAAATGTCTTACCTTCCTCGTCAATGTATGACCCAAGGTATCAACTTTCTGGAGGAGGATCTTTATGCCAACATTTCCTCCTGAACTAATGGTCTCTAAGAAAACATCCATTGCATCATCATCTTGAAATACAGAATGACGCTCATTTTTTTTTAACAAAGAGAGAAAAAGAGTTGAGGTGGGAGAGAGATAAATGTATTGAATAGAAAAGAAGATCCTCAAGTGAGTTCCACATTTCCTAGCAATGTGAACTTTGACGTATCTCCCAAAATGGTAAATGACATAACTGCCTCATTCTCCCTTAAATTCTTTCTATAAATGCAGAGAAAGACTGAGTGTGCTCTTGTAGAAGAACTATTTAATTCTCAAATACAAGGGGGAAAGGAACGAGATTCACAGCAAATTAAACTCTTCCTTGTTGCTTTCCCCAATGACAACCTTAATTTTCTTATTATCTTGAGACAGAAAAACACTAGTTTTACTATGGCCAGGTGTTTGGATTTTATTGAAAACCTCATTTAAACTAATTTTTTTCTCTCATTGAAGTTTCTAGATGTTCTGGATTCACACTTAGCCAGCCCCACAAAGCAGGTGTTGAGATTCTGTGGCAGTAGCAGGACATTTCCTGGGCTCATTATTATTGGGCCTTAATTCTAATAGTTAATTGTACTTATGGCTCCTCAAGAGGAAAGTCTGTTGCTCTCTCCTTTTGGGTAACTGATGAGTGTATCCTAGCACACTGATTACAGAGAGCAAAGCCAGCTACTGTTACCTTCCTCATCCAGGTAACTGGAAGAAAGGCTTATCTCAGCTGTCAAGCTCCTTCCAAAAAAGTCCCTAATTGGCTTAGATTGGTCAGTCCATTAATAAATGTAGAGGTAAGAGGTCTTCAAAAATTTGAAGCAAATATGGTTTTGAATAGGTTAATTCTGAAAAACCTATTCTTAAAACTCAATTTTTTAAATAAAATAGTGAAACTAGGTAAGTAGCTGTTAATGCCATCCATAACAATGGGCAAATTGATATATTTTCTTCTAACAAGTTGACACTCAAAATGTGGTATCTGGACCAGGAGTATCAGTAACACCTGGGAGCTTTTAGAAATGTGGAATCTCAGGCAGGAATCTAGATGCCCTAAACTGGAATCTGTATCTTAAGAAGATCACCAAGCTATTCTACACACACTGGAATTTGAGAAGCAAAGTTCTAACATATGCCTCTCATCATTTCCATAAAAGCTAATTTGCTAAAAATTCATAAGAGAAGGCATTTATACTTTTGCATTATGTAGGGTTACATGTTAAGCATAAGTATTAGAAAAAAATCCTCAAAAATAAAATAGCTAAAAGTAGATAAAAGTTTGCTTTTTACATAATAGTCCTTAGGTGAGTAGCCCAGGAATGACAGAGCCATTTCCGCCATATTGAACGTGCAATTCGGGAAACAAGTGCTGATGACATGGACAAGATTTGTAAAGGAAAGATTGTCAGAAAGCAGTCATAACCTGGATATATCTTGAAGGAGTTAGAGATGGCATCCCCTGAAGAACTAGATATAAGGTGTAAAAGAGAGAAAAAAAGTCAAAGATGATTGAAAAACTGGAGGAATGAAGTTTCCATTTATGACATAGAAAAAAAATTAAATGGAAAAATTTATTTTGGAAGGAGGGTGAATAAATCAAAATTCGTTTTCGGACGGGTTAGGTTTGAGATGCTTATTAAGCATCTGAGTGGAGATGTCATGCAAGATACATGCATCTGAAATTCAGGAGAAAAGTGAGAGTTGAAGGTAAACATTGATAAGTCTTCAGGGATAAACAGTTTTTCAGTCCAAGAGTTAGGATTAAACCACCAAAGATGTGAATATACATAAAGAACAGAAGAGTCAATGACTGGGTCCGGGGTCACTCCAATGTTGAAACTCAGAGACATGAACTAATAAAAAGACTGATGGCAAGAAGATACTGATGTGGGAGGAACTGAAGTGTTGTGAAGCCCAAGGGACAAAGGTGTTTTAAGTAGGGAAGAGTAATCAGGATCCTATGGCTATTCTACTCCTAAAATAATATGTCTAAGGCAGAATATACAAGGTAGATAATTCAAAACGAAGATTAGAAACTATACAAAGAAAGAGATGAAAATTATAATATTGGTAAACCTGAAGCACACAGGTCAATGTCAGGCACTGAGTTGTGGTCCCTTTGCCAGTGACCCTAGGCATCTGGTAGAAACAAACACAACTATTTTCAGATTTCAGAAGGAAAATAATATAATCTCGGGCCTCGACATTTATACAGACAATTTTTCAAATGCAGTATCTATCAAACAATAAAAATAATCAGGAATGTGTGGATAACAGGAATGATAAAAAAGAAAAAATATGAATAAACTTACAAGAACTCTAGATAGTAAATTTATCAAATATAAACCAAATAATATGTATAAGGTAGCAGACACAAGGCAGAACACACAAAATAAAAAGTCAAAGTATAGAAATAAAATTATAATATATGAAGTTAATGACTAAATAGGATAAGAACAAGAAACTGAATTATAATAAGAAACATATTAGAAATTTAAGATGAAATTAAAGCCATGTTTAGAGAGAAATTTAGAGTGTTAAACTCATATTTTTTAAGTTATGAAAAAACTTAAATGTATAATTGAAATCTTAGATGAAAGTAGTAGTACTGCATCAGAAGCAATATTTGAAAAACAATAATGCCTGAGGATTTTTCAAAACTTACAGAATACCTAAAATCGGAAATTTAAATGTATCCATGAACCCCAAAGGGCTTCAAAGCAATCAGCTCCAACAAATCCATATGGCAAAGACACATAGACCTAGAGAAAAATGACCAAGAGACCTGGACTAATACTTTCTAAAGAACATATCCTAATTAGAAGCATATGAGAAAACTTCTGACCTTCACTGATAATCAGGACAATGAAACATAAATCCACAGTAAAATAATCACTCTGCATGTACCAGATTGTCTAAAATTTACAAGACAGATAAAACAAAAAATCTGTTGGAAAGGATGTGGAACAATGGGCAGGCTCACGTACTGTTAATGAGAGTACAACTCCTCTACCAATCTCAAAGAATGGTCCTGAGATCACTGGGGGTTCCTGAGACCTTTTTTAAGGTCTGTGAGGTAAAGAATGTTTTCATAAAGCTAAGACATGATTTTCTTTTCCACTTTCTGTACTCAGGGATATACAGTAAAGTTTTCCAGAATCTCCATAATGTGTGATATTTCAACGGACTAAATGTAGAAGCAGATGTGAGAATCCACTTGTCTTCATCAGACATAAGAGCAGGACATTAATGGGATTTGCAAAAATGTAAAACCATGCCATTTGCTCAGTATTTTATTTATTTAGAAAATATATAAAATTTTCATTGTAATATATTATTTCTGTTTACCTATAGTTTAGTGTTATTGTTTTTAAAGGAATAAATAAAATATACATATTCTCATTTTAATTTCTAATACAGTAACTATCAATATCAAATTCAATACCAAAAACAATAGAAATAATCCACATAAATAGAAGGTCTTTGGTATTTTGATAATTTTTGAGAATGTAAAGGAGTTCTGAGATGGAAAGTCTAATTTCTGCTGAACTATCAAAACTGAACTACCTGTCTAAGAGCAATGCATATGCAACAAGAGACATTTTTGCAGTGGCCAAAATATGGATGTAGGTTATTTCCAATGAGAAATGAATGAATAACTAAATTGTGCTGTATTCACAAAGTCAAGTACTATGAAAGCATATTACAGACACAGGCAACAACACAGGTGAATCACACACAAAAAAAGTTGAATAAAACTACAGACTTTTACATAGTATTTACCCTATATTTCCATTTATACACAATTCAAAGTTACTCCAAACTAAATGATAGTGTTTAGGAATTCATACTTAAATGAAAAAAAAAACTATAGAGAAAACTGAGTAAAGAATTTCCATACAGGGGGAAAAAAATAAAAGGCCTGGTAGGAATAAAGAGATGAGTAATTGGACTGTGGGTCAGGAATAAGGAGATGAGTAACTGGACTGTGAGGTGTGTGTAATGTTCCATTTACTGATGTGGGTGGCCAACACAGATGTTTTCTTAGAAATAAGCAAAATACACATTTCTGTACAGTTAAAATAGTATTGGGGAGTTTATCCTAATTTAAAATGGCAAGGTTGAAACTTTTAAAAAAAATAACAATTTAAAAAGAAGCAAAGAGTTATGTTATATTCTCAAAAACAGAACAACTCTCATGGCTGTTTTGATGCTTAGAAATTTGAAATATATGATGTGACATGTCACAATATCAGAAAGTAAGAAATGTTTTAAAAGAGTGAGAATATAGTAGGAAGAGTGGCAAATGTTAGAAGAAGTTTTCTACTCTCCAGCTGAGCTTTCAGTAAAAGCTTTCTAACCTCAGGACTATAGTATTTGCATGAAAAAAGTATCTTTAACATTTTAGCAAATACACATTGTCAAATACATATAATTTTCTCTCATGAAGAAAGACTCTCCAAGCCAATTAACAGATCAGAATGTGGACTTCAGTCTCCACATATCACATCATTAATCAATGAAATGTGTTAACATTTAGACCATACGGCAGTACTTATAATAAACTCTAACATGTCAAAAATATTGTACATCAAAACATTCTAAGACATATAAATACGTGTTATTCCTATTAGATGTTGAGAGAAAAAAATGGCTTTAATTCTTTAACTTTCTCATTGATAAAGTAGTTTTGATTAAATAAAATCTTTTCATTCCCAGTGGCTAACCATTTAATAAGATTATATTTCTCTTTTAGAAAAAATAAACAAGTCAAGGGCGTCAGAATGAAATATGCTGTGAGGATAGCAATAACACTTGTGGGACAGAGGATGGTTTCTGGGATTTTAAGGTAACATTTAGGTTTTGAAAGAAACAATATTTCAAATGATGGTATGGGACCCTAAAAGACAATAAATAGTCTATCCCAGTTTTCATTTAATTTATCCAGAGTAGGCATGGAATTACATCATCTGAGCTCCAACGCTGTAAAAAATAATACAGTTAAGATGTTTATCAAATCAGTGTAAATGATTGTCTTACACTGTAACTGTCTCAACCGTTAAGGCAGAATATGTAATTATTCTGACAAACTAATGAAACTGATGTCCACCACCTTCTTTTTTTTAGAACCTCCTCTCAAATTTACTTATCTTTACTGTTATTTGTATTTCTTTGTCTTCTCATTTCTTAAAATCAAGGTTTTATATTTTTATTCTTTAATAGTTAAAGCATTTAAGACTACACCTTTTCCAAAGAGTAGAACTTTCACTGAGTCCCATAGGTTTTGATGAGAAATATTTGTTCTTTTAGTTGCTTTCTAGATTGTTTGAATTTTTTTTATTTCCCCTTTAACACAAAAATTATCTATAAATATTGTTTTTAAATTTCAAAATAAATAAGATTTTGGTCACTTAAATTATTTATTCCTATTTTCATTGGATTTTATTCAGAGAATGTCTTATAAAATCTCTGTTTAAAATTTATTAAGGTTCATTTGGTGGCTAATTATAAAGCCAGTTTATATAAATATTCCACAGACATAAAGGAAAAAATCTCCTATTCAATTAGGATAAGGTGTGTATGTATACATATATATATGAATATGTGTGTATGTATGTGCATATATACATACACACATTTTTTGAACTAATCAATACTATGACTTTATTTATTGTTTATTTATGGACTTATTTATTGTTCACTACCTTCTTGAGCAACAGATTTGCTCTCCTAAAGCCAGGCTTTTTACTTCTAAAAAACTATTTTTATCAATTTATGTAAGTTACTACCCTTAACAAGTTCCAATTCTAGATAGCTCATCCATACTAACTTTCTAAGTCGTAACTCTGAGAGTTTCTAGCACCAAGTCTTCCTAGAATTCTTCAAGGTGATCAGTTTCACCACTATTTATTGACATAGAATTTTAAAAGTGGAAGGAGAATTAGAAGCACTCAATCCCAGTTTTTAAAGAGGACTCTGAACCTAATAAACTAAGATATTGGCCCTAAGTCATACAACTAAAGCAGCAGGTCTTGGATCAGACAATTATGTCTGGATGAATTAGAGTTTTATGCGTTGGCTACCTTGAGCCAACTAAGATAATACAATTATCTCACTCTATCTGAAAGCGTCTATGTAACTGTAGTTCCAGCTTCATAATGACACTTGAATATCATCAGAATGAGAATAAGAATTACTGAGAAATCTGGAAGAGATTTAAAATATTTACAAATCAATTATTATTGAATAGAAAAATATTATTTCTTTAAATCAAACTTATCTAAGAACTAAGAACTTTACATAAAACACACAAAATCAAGTATTTAAAAGCAGATCTTATTTAAGCCCTAATTCAGTTAGGGAAGCCACGTCTACAGCTGCCATTTCAGGACAGGAATTATTTTATATACTGACTAAAACTGCTGTGAAAGGAAGGAAAAACTCTCTGATTTCAGCTTACATTTTAATTGATGAATCAACTATTTTTGCAGGATACACAGCCTTTGGCTGTGTTCAGGAATGAACCTCACAAACAAAATGTGACTGGACAGTCAGGCTATTAAAACTTCTCCAGCCCCATTTAGAGCACACTCCATGTAAAGGGTAGAAGGATATCCTGCTTAAAGCATCACCTTTTATTTATTTGTTTTATATGTTTTAACAGCTTTTAATTTTATAATACCAGGATAATCATGTATTCTAGTTAGGTTAAGGAAAATATTGTTTTTATTTTCTTTCTTCTTTTTTAAGTTAAATTATGTTTTATATTAAGCACTGCTAGTTTTTTAAGGCTGTGTCAATTCTAAATAGCCTGATTATCTATGTCTTATTAAGCAGGGTCCTATCAATCAGAGAAGATAAAAAGATTTTACTGAAATTAGAAAGAGTACTACAATATTGATTAGTATAAAAATTCTTAGCAGGAAGTGGTTGATGTAATTTAGAGACCGATAGAATATTTCAGAGTTTGTCACAGTACAAATTCAATTAACTAGACAAGTTTAATTTCTTAGAATGAGATTTTTAAAATGAAACCTCTTTAATTCATGGTGCACAATAAAAAAGTAACTTCACTTTATTGCCACAAATACTAAACATTTTTTACCAACACTCATTTTGTTAGAAAGTAATTTTTTTAAAGAAATAATTTCTTCCCTGGCCTTAAATTAGTAGTTTCAAACTTGATTTTGAATCATAAGAATGTGTTTCTAATTATTGGTCTGATTCTCAAATTATAGTTACAAATAGTGTGTATAGGTGTAATTTTTTCAAAAGGATTTTTGTAATCCTTTTGAAAAAAGGATTGGCCAACCCAGTATATACAACCATGAACACTAGTGAGATATACATACAGAACACAGAAAGGAAACAGACACATACACACTATAAAACACATACATACTCATTTCACAACCTGCAAATACCAACGGTCACTGAACAAACACGAACACCTACTCTAATTTTAGAGCAAATGTAGAAACACCAGAAATAAGATGACTAGCTCAGCCAACAGGTGTTTCCTTGAAATACTCTATTTAAATTTCTGAGCTTGGTAATTCCTTGTCTTGGGTGACTGCAAGGCAAAAGAGTAGATCTTCCCATCTGCCCACCAGAATCGTAAACACTTATAGAGGCCTAAACTAGGTTCTGTCTCGAATACCATGCAGATGGTCTCAACAACACACTGCTCTCTCAAGGCTGTGTCCTTGAAAAAGGCTCCCACCATGGGAACAGTGGGTAGAATGTACATTCCAAGGACAGGGGCAGACGAGGACTCTCCGACGGCCCAAGGTCAGCTCTCAGGTCAACCATCAGTTATGTTCTCTCAAAGACCTCCCCCAACACTCCACCCTTCAGGGCCGACTCTGCCAACTCTGTCTCACACGCCCCCCTCTTCTGCAATGTGCTGGAGAGGTCAGCAAGGGGTTTCATTAGCATGGGGGTTGATCATTTGGTGGCTATCTGTCTGTCTTGGAACAGATGTCACAGCAATAATAGCGGCTTGTGCAAGAAAAAACACAGATTAAGACAATAATTCCCAAAATAAGTAATATATTTTTTTTTCCATTAAGAGCCCCATGATCCAAATAATTGATTTGTTAATTCCCCTAAACTGGAGGTCAGATCACTCAAAGGTGTTCATTTGTGCCCTGATGTGATTTGATAAAGACGACCCATTAGCAGACTTATCAGGTATGAACACACAACATTCTGTTTGGATAACGGCTCAGGAGCCTCCTCGCAAAGCAGTAAAAATGTCCAAGGCCATCCTATTTTGCGGGGCAGCTTTCTCAGTAGAGATATTTCAGTGTTCAGTGAAGATAGGCTTGGCCAGCTATCATTTAAGGCTTGGTGGGTGAATTTAGTCAGGGCTTCTATGTTTGCTAATGTCCTCCAGGCCAATGGGGGTAAGAATGAGGGCAGGAAAATGATGGTACCAATGGAAAACAGAACGTGCCATCTGGCCTTGCGGAGAGGGAGGTTGGCAATTTTTCTTACTATGGGGTAGATTCTCCCTGTACCCAGGAAAAAAACAGAATGCAGCAGCCTAACCTCCCAGCTGGAAGCTATAGCCAAAGATTTGTGCCACACAGCCTTTGGGTCCCATTCAGGTCAATCCAATGAATACCTGAGTGGCACAACGAATCACTGCAAAACCAGTTGCTATCTTTTAGGGTGATAGTTCCAGTGATATCCTTCTCATATTCCCAGTACAACTGAATTAGCTCTGTTTAGAATAATTTTTCTGTTCCCAAAGAAGAGGTGCCTGGTTGCTCAAATGTCCATAAACTTGTGTGAGCTACATAAAGCATCCCAAATCTGAGCACAGCCTTCCAAGGCTCTAATAGTTGCATTTTTAGGATCCTTCTGGTCAGCAGTTTGATGGTTGCCTGTGCCGTTTGATTGACAGGAAAAGAATACCCATGCCTAGTGTTACTAAGAGTGTGGCCACAGGCCAGATATCTGGACCAGGGTTGGTGATATCAGATGAATTAAGTGCACTAGTTCTAGCTTCTTCTTCCTTAACGTACTGCATTTGGGCCTTCCAATCTCCTCCCTAGAGTGGTGATACCTATCATGGCAATCCTAGAGAGCAACAACTGCCCACCTACTCAACAGCTGGATTGATTTCTTTGTCAGGCATACAAATGGGCCCACTGTAGGAAGGTACTTCCATCGGGTGCCCATTCCCAGATGCGACATCCCAGGAGGAGTAGAAGTCTAAAGTCTATTACCCTTCAAGCCAAAAGAAAATCCCTATTTAAAAGAAGTGTTTTTTTAGAGTTTCCATAATCTTCAAGACAAAAACAACACCAATGACTTAAAACCAATAGAAAAAAGAAGACATTAGAAACAAAGTCACAGATGGTTCATATTTTGCATCTAGTAGACAAGGACCTTAAAATAATAATTATTTGTATGTATTATATAAATATTAAAAAATGTATATAAATCCATAAAAAATGTAAAATTTGACATATATAAAATAGTAAAAATATGATTAATATAAACATATGACTAATCCAAAGACAGCAGAAAAATAAAGAAGAAACAAATAGAAATCAAAGAGCAAAATTGATTTAAATAGATATGTATCTATAGTTCTGTTAAGTATAAACAGTATAATCCAGAAATTTTAACAAAATTTATGATACTATGAAAAATACAATACAGAAAGTTTTAAAATAAATGGACAAAAATGTATATAAAATGTGAATGCTTACAAAAATAAGACCCTGGAAGCTATGTTAATGACAAATTATATTTTAAGGTAATAATTATTATTAGATTCAAAGAAAGAGAATTATTACATAATCGATTTGAAAGGAACAAACATACTATCCTAAACTTGCATGCAATAAATAACATAGTTTTGATGTATATTAAGAAAATTTGACATGATGAAAAGGAGAAATAGATCCACTTACAAAAATACTTGAAGATTTTAACATACTCAGCCACTAACTTTAAGAACAAGCAAATAAAAATCAGTAATATGATACAAGAATTGAACATACTAAGATACCTGACTTAAATAATATAGACTTGACTTAAATAATAGACACTATTGCACCCAAAGACAACAGAATACATATTCTTTTAAAGTACACCTCAAACATTTACCAAACTTTGCTATATGCTACTGTGTAAATCAAGTCCAAGAAGTTCAAATATTTGAAATCATACAGAGTATTTTCTGACCACAGTAGAACTGAACAAAAAATCAATTAGAGAAAGATAAATAGAAAATTCTCAAAATTTTAGAAATTAAATAATACAGTTTGGAAATTAAGTAATACATTTTAAATATCAAATAAGAAATCAAAATCAAAATATATTTTGGACCGACAACAAATAAAAATACATTTGTGAGATGCAGTTAAAGAGGATAGAAAAGGAAATAACTATGAATGCATATTTAAAAGGAAGAAAGCTTGAAATACAGCTATTTTTCCAGTTATCTATGACTGTATAGAAAATTACTCCAAACACAGAGGCTTACAACAAAAATGATTTAATTATTCTCATAAAATCTTGTTTAGAGATTTGAGAGATTTGGCTCAGCTGTGAGATACTTCTGCTTCACTTGCCATCAACTGGGGTTATTCAGTGGAATTCAGCTAGTGGCTGGTCTAGTGTTGAAAGTCTAAGACAATTTCAGTCACTTATCTATTGACTTGGTAAGGATGATTGTAGGACTGGGCTCAACTAAGCTGTTCTCCTTCTCATGTAGTCTCAGGTCTATCCCATTTAGCCTCTCTAGCAGGGTAGTAGGATGTCTTATGCGGCAGCTCAAACATCCAAGAGTGAGCATTCTAGAGGCACAAAGTAAGAGGTCCAGTTTCCTAATGCCTGGGTCCCCCAAATGGCACAGTGCTACCACTTCTGTATTCTATTAGCCAAAAACGCACTGATTCAAAGAGAGATGAAAATAGATATCACCTCTTGATGGGTAGAGCAGCAAAATCACATTTCAAAGGGGCATGGCAGTAGTCATTGTGGCCATCTTTGCCAACAACCTACTATACCTACATCCTCATCCTCCTTATGGCAGACTTCCTCTGCCATAAGAATGATCTTAGAACCTTATCCACTGTGACAGACCACGTGGAGCAGATAGGCATCATCCCAACTGAAACCATCACAGACCAACCAGCTTCTTCACTTATCCACCAGGTGGCCATCCATATATGTATGCACAAGCCTAGTCAAGGTCAGCCTAGAACATCAGAACCACCAAGCTGCACTGTATATTCATAGTAATAATAAATTGTTATTGTTTTAAAGCTTTGTTTTAGAATTATTGATAAGCAACATTGTTGGAGCAATAGATATCCAATTAAAATGTATTCAGAGGAAATTTATACCAATGACGATGAGCTTAAAAATAGAGTAGAGATGCACACTTTTATTAAAATAAAACTGCCGGCCAAGGTAAGGCTACTCCATTCCTTCCTACTCCTTTCTATTACAATTGAAAATCACTGACATAATGCAACAAACAAGCATAGAAAGATTCTGAAAGGTGGGAAGAAGAAATAGAACTGCCTAGGGACATTGGGCTGGAGGGATGATACAGCAGTGGGTTCCCTGAGATTTCTTTTTGCCTTCCACACATTCTATACAGGGCACTGGAGAAGACAGCAAACTGGGACCCATGTTAGATACATACAAAAAGAACCCAAAGGAGAGCCTTCTCCTTTAGACAAAGGGTCAGGAACAAGTTGGCCTAACAGAACAAAATACTGTGACAATACCTGACTTGCTCCAGCTAAATGTTAATAAAAAATTACCTCTCCCTTGCCCTGAGGTGTCAGCAGATCTAAGAAGGAAGCTGAACTTCCACCCCGACTTGAACCTGCACAACGTATCTAAACAAATGACTGACTGATAAAACAGAAGACCAAATGGGACTCAGAGTCTCATAATATAACACAGTTGAAAACCTTTTGCCTTGCCAAGAAGAACAATCACAACTTGAACAAGAAAAGACAACCAACAGACTGTAACACTGAGATGACTCAGATGTTATAATTACCTGAAAAGGATGTTAAGCATTAATCATAAAAATGCCTCAATGAGTAAATACAAATATTCTTAAAACAAATAAAAAATTGAAAACCTTAGCAAATAAATAGAAGACATAATAAAAAAGAGCCAGAGGAAAATTACAGAACCGAAAAATACGATAACCCAAATAAAAGATTCACTGGATTAGCTCAACATTAGATGAGACATGAGAAAGGATATAATCAGTGAACTAGAAGACAGATCAATTGAAATTATCCAATCTAAACAATTGAGAGAAAATACTGAAAAGATATTGAACACAGAAAATAAAATAAATCAAGTAGTAGTCCAATGTTCTCAGAGAAAAGCACAGTCATTTGAATGAAGATTCAGTAATTTGAATGAAGTCAAAAGTACTAAGTGTTAGGTTCACTGATGCCTATTACAGCTACTTTTGATACAAATCAAAATATTTGTGGTTGTTGCTGCATTTTGTTATTGATGGTCCTGTTTGTGATGATTCAGTTGGTGTAGGGTTCTGTGGTGATATTTCCTGTATGACTTCAGTGTACTCTCTCTGTAAACTATGTTTCCATGAAGAGATGTATACATTTTTTTATAAGCAGTTGCTTATAGGAGACGAATTTCCCCAAAAGAAAAGATCATTATCATTAAGTTTATCTTAACCTGCTTTACAGAAGGTCAAGCAACACTTAAATTTGCTTCAAAAAACAATGGAATTGAATGCCTAGTATTTGGGGATGTGTAGATGGAAGTGGGGAAAAGAAGTAGAAATGGATGGAAGAGATTGCCTCATATCCCTCAAAAAAATAAATTAAAAAACTTCAGGACTGGGAGAATTCTGCTCTTTGCACTGAGTGCAACCTTCTCAGGTGCCAAGGTTGCTCCTGGAAGGCAAGGAAGAGCTTGAATTCAGGGCAAAGAGAGTTCCGAGAAATCAAGGAGGAAGATATGACCTTAAATACATATACAATCCCTTGAAGTTACTTATTTAAAAATGCTATACTCCTGAGTTTCAAGTCAAACCTACTGTTCTCTCCAGTTACAGGTTTGGAACAAATACAGGAAAAATGTGTAGTTATAAACTTCACCTCACTTTGGAGGACCCTGTCAATATACAAAAAGACTGGGCTTTACATAGCTCAGCCTAGACAAGAATAACGTGGCATTTTTGATACTTTGTTTGAAAACTTTGAAAAATAAGCTAATAGTGGACCACTGTGCTCCAGGATTTCCCCAGAGGAGTTTAGAAAGATCAATCTGGTGAATATTACGGGCTCAGAAGAATTCTCTCAAGTCCAAACCCACCTCTGCAAAACATGATGATCACCAATTCTAGGAAGGAATAATACCTAGACTTAACCAACTTGTAAAATCTGAACTAGTGAGACAGGCTTTTGCTAGATAACAGCTAAGTAAGGGGCTTATATGCAGAAGAAAAAGTAGAAGCCATCTTTGACTGACTTCCCTCAAGGTTTCATAATCTTGTTTTGAAAGGCTTGCACTTGAATTTTTATTTTCATACGCTTAAAGACCATCATATCCATGTGTGACCCTAAAAGCACCACTTAGAAAGTATATGTCAGGCCCAGGGCTTACTGTCACTCATGCTGCATTTGCCTTCCCATCCTCAGCTATGTTTCAGGCTCCAGGGATAGATGTTTTGTTCCAAAATGGTGTATAGAGGTAACTGTCAGCATCTTTGGAAATTATAGCAAATTGAACTATGGAATATCTAGGCATGCTCTGCTCACTTCTGATGATGCAGGATATCTGTGACCTGTTATATGCAGGGAGGTCAGAAACAAGAATGTAATGTATTCTCAGAGTTCCTGAGTACAGGTCTGGACCAGCAGGCTGTACAATATTCACATCTAGTAGTAGGTTTAAGTTACTCTGTGTTATGTAATTAATTTAGATCTGTTCTTCCTAAGGGTTCCATTAAATCCTATAAAATTTTACAACTTTATCTCAGGAGTACTACGAGTAATTAAAAGTCTGCTATACACTTTAGAAAGCAAGAATGCATAGACAGAAAGGACGCTTTCCTCACCTGTGGCAAAGGAAAGCTGTGATCAGTGGTCCAGAGCCAGACAATAATTAGAAATGAAGGCAGAAGACACAGTGGCAGGGAAGTCTGATACACTTTTCATGGGGCAAAATTACGGGTGACTCTCAAAGAAATACTACGAAATCCTTTTATTTTCTGCAAAAAGAAAGGTTAGTACTTAATGTTTTATTAAAGACTCATGAAACCTAAGAATGACAACTTAATTACTGAAGAGATAGCTGGTGGTAGGATATTTGCAAAAGTTAAAAGGCTAGTCAGAATAAATAGATTTTATAAAATGAAGAAAAATAATTCTAAAGCAGGATTGCTTCTTTTAAAAAAAATTGGAGAAGATAAAGAAAAAATAATGAGCAAACTGACAAGAGTAATAAGCCTATTAAAAATACTAACTCTAATTGGGAAAATCATTGCTTTTTAATATTCAGTGCTCAGATTACTTATATTATCACAGTTTGATTATTTCTAAGGAAGATAAAAAGAAACAACATTTTTATAATATTGTTTTTAATTTGTGAATATGGAAATTTTCAGAAACACAGAGAAAATGATATGTCTAATTACTCATCACTCAAATTCAAATATAAGCAGTTTTTCATCGATCTAATTCATCTATCCATCGACAACTTTATATCACAATTATTTTGAAAAAAATCCTAGACATCGTATCACCCATAGATACTTCATCGTGGATAATATAAAACTCCTATATATTACTGTATATATAGTAATGACCATAATACATTATTATCTACCAAAATTAAAGTAATTCCTCAATGTCATTTAATAAAATCTTTAAAAAAATCTTAATAGTTATATTTCCGCAAGTACCTTAAAATAATTTTCATAGTGCATTTAAGTCAGGTTCCAAAGAAAGTCATTTTTTTAAATTTTTATTTCTCTTAGGTATCTTTTTTTAAAAAATAATAGTCTCCTCTTCCTGCTATTTTATCTCATACCATCAATGTGCTGGAGAAACTAGGACATTTTTACTGTGAAATTCCTATAATACTGTTTGGGCTTACTGATTCTTAATGGGGTCCTTTTTCACTTTTTCTCTATTCACTTTTTTGGAAGATAGTTAAATGTAGTCATGACAGCATTACCCTGATACCAAAACCAGAGAGTTATACTACAAAAAAAAAAAAAAAAAAATTACAAGATAATATCCCTAATGTACATAGATGAAAGAATCCTCAACAGAATACTAGCAAATAAAATTCAACAAGCACATTAAAAGGATCATACAGCATAGTCAAATAAGATGTATCCCTGGGATACGAGAACACACACAAATCAATAAATGTGATTACCACATTCACAGAATGAAGAACAAAAATCATATGATCATCTCAATAGATGGAAAAAATATTTGACAAAATTCTACATCCATTTATGATGACAAACTTTCAAAGAATTAGGTATAGAAGGAACACTCCTCAACATAATAAAGAAAATATATCACAAGACCATAGCTAACATCATACTCAATGGTGAATAGCTAAAAGCTTTTCCTCTAAGATCAGGTACAAGACAAAGTCAATCACTCTCACCACTTCTATTCAACAAAGTAGTGGAGGTCTTAACCAAAGCAATTAGCCAAGAAAATTTTAAAAAGCATCAGATTGGAAAAGAAGAAGTAAAATTATCTCTGTTTGCAAGTGTATGATATTACTGTATATAAAACCCAAGAGACACCACCAAAAAAATAGTTAGAACTAGTAAATGCATTCAGTAAGGTTACAGGATACAAAATCAACATACAAAAATCAGTTGTTTTTCTGTAAGCTAGCAATGACATATTTGGAAAAGAAATTAAGAAAGCAATCCAATTCACAAAAGCAACAAAAACAATAAAATACTTAGGAATAAATTTAATTAAGGAGGTTAAATTTAACCAAGGAGGTATACTGAAAAGTATAAAACGCTGCTGAAAGAACTTGAAGAAGATACAAATAAATGTAAACATATCCCATGCTCAAACACTGGAAGAATATTGTAAAAATATCCATATTACCCAAAGTAATCTACAAATTTAAAGTAATACCTATCAAAATTCCAATGGAATTCTTTACAGAAATAGAAAAAACACTCCTAAAATTCATAGGTAAACAAAAAGAATCCTAATAGCCCAAAACCTATTGACAAAGAAAAACAAAACCGGAGGCATCACTCTTCTTAAAATGTATTATAGTAATTAAAACAGTATGGTACTCACACACACACACACACACACACACACACACAAACACACAAAACCAGACACATAGACCGATAGAACAGAATAAAGAGCTCTGAATTACATCCAGATATATATGGTCAACTGATCTTCAAAAGAGTAACAAGCGTAAATAATGGGCAAAGGATAGTCTCTCCAATAAATGGTGCTCTGAAAACTGGATAGCCACATGTGAAAGAATGAAACTGGGTTCATATCTCACATCACATGCAAAAATAAACTCAAAATGAATTGAAAATGTAAAAATAAGATTGAAACCATAAATATTCTAGGAGGAAACATAGGGGAAAAGCTCCTTGACATTGGTGTTGGCAATGATTTTTTGGATACTACATCAAAAATACCAGAAACAAAAGCAAAAATAATAAAGTGTGAGTACTTCCAACTAAAAAGCTTCTGCATAGCAAAGGACACAATCAATAAAAGGCAACTAATGGAATGAGAGAAAATAGTTGCAAACATATCTGATAGGTTAATATTCAAAATACATAATTCAATAGCAAAAAAATAATAATTCAATTTCACAATAGGCATAGTATCAAACAGACATTTCTCTGAAGATGACATACAAATGGCCAACAGATATATGAAAATGTGCTCAGCATCACTAATCATTAGAGAAATAAAACTCAAAACCACAGTGAGAAATCAACTCAAACCTGTTAGGATTTTTATTACCATCAAAAAAGCCAAAAGGTAAGAAGTGTTGGCAAGAATGTGTAGAAAAGGGAACACTGGTTCACTATTGGTGGGAACGTAATTTACGGAATAATTTACAGCCATTATAAAATACACTATGGAGGTTCCTCAAAAATTAAATATAGAACTACCACATGATTCAGCAATTCCACTTCTGAGTATTTATCCAAAGGAAATCAAATCAGAATCTCTAGATTCCTGCACTCCCATGTTCACTGTAGATTATTCACTACAGCCAAGATACTGAAACATATCGATGGATAAATGGATAAAGAAAATGTGGGGGCTTCCCTGGTGGTGCAGTGGTTGTGAGTCCGCCTGCCGATGCAGGGGACACGGGTTCATGCCCCGGTCTGGGAGGATCCCACATGTCGCGGAGCGGCTGGGCTCGTGAGCCATGGCCGCTGAGCCTGCGCGTCCGGAGCCTGTGCTCCGCAATGGGAGAGGCCACGACAGTGAGAGGCCCGCATACCACAAAAAAACAAAAAAAAATGTGGTATATACATGCAATGGAATATTATTCGGCCTTAAAAAAGAAGGAAATCCTGCCAGATATAACAATATAAGTGGATCTGGAGAACATTATGTTAAGTGAAATAAGCTAGATGAAGACAGAAATACTATGTGATCTCAAATATTTATAATCTAAAATATGCAAACATATAGAAACAGAGAGTAGAATGGTGATTGTCAGGGGATGGGGGGGCAGGGAGAGAAGGGTAGATGATGGTGAAAGATACAAAGGTTCAGTTATACAAGATAAGTAAGTTCTGGAGTTCTACTATATAGCATAGTGCCTGTAGCTCCCAAAACTATTATATATTGGATACTTAAAATTTACTAAGAGGGTGGATCTCGTGTTAAATGTTCTTGCCACAAGATACCAAAAATAATTACAACAATAACAACAGTAATAATAGTAAAGTGGATGAGAGGAAACTTTACAAGGCGATGGATATATCTCTGGCCTTGATGGTAGCAATGGCTTCACAGGTGTATACTTATCCCCAAACTCATCAAGTTGTATACCTTAAATATGTACAACTTTTTTTTTGTGTGTGGTACGTGGGCCTCTCACTGCTGAGGCCTCTTCCGCTACGGAGCACAGGCCCCGGACGCGCAGGCCCAGCGGCCATGGCCCACGGGCCCAGCCGCTCTGTGGCACGTGGGATCCTCCTGGACTGGGCCACGAACCCGCGCCCCCTGCCTCGGCAGGTGGACTCCCAACCACTGCGCCACCAGGGAAGCCCCCTATGTACAACTTTTTACATGTCAATTTTGCTTCAATAAAGTGGTTTAAAAATAATAAAGGCAAAATAAATTTTAAAATTCAGAGCCTTGAATATATTAAAATTCAGGTTTGGGGCTAAGAATACCTTATAGGTGATATTGTACCATTCCTATTACATTCTCATTAGGAAACATATAAAGTATTATGTTATCAGTCTCACAACTGGTGATGCTACAACTAATTAATAAAGCCAGATGCTTTGACTTGATTCCTATAACAAAAATTAATCATTAACCACTCACCTACTTGAAGGAATATTAAATAGATGTATGAATTCCAATAGGGATGTTAAATTTGTGACTAAAAGAGAAGCTACCACTTCTCCTGCAATTATTAGGTAGAACTGTTGTACAAAGAAGAATTTCTCCACTTTTCCCCATCAGCTGTTTTGTTACACTATCTGACACAATTTATGTAAAACTACAGTTTGTATTGGCCTTACTTACTTATCCTCTACCCAAACCTGAACTGTAGATGCTACTTCTCTTATTTTGAAATTAACTTTTCTTTTTTCTCTTTTTAAAAATATATAATCCCAAAAGACAAAAATGAATTATTCTCTCCAATTAATTACTCAATAGGAAGAACTTCACTATAGAATATTTTGTGACAAGAAACTGGATTATTCCATTTAGCTATAAAAAATGTGTGACAATGTTCTCTCATCTCTCATTGTGTTTGTACATCAAACTTCACTTGCTATGGTTCATAAATTAAAAACAAAATGTGAAGGAAGATTCATATAGAAAGACTAGATGAATGTATATTACACAGAAATGAAACTACTCATTGAATTGATCATCTTAATTGATATTTAGAAACCTAAAAATAAAGAGTTTTAAAATTATGGAGCGAACCATATTTCTGCATAAGGCACTTCACAGGTTTCCTGCACTTAGGAACACTAGGCAGCACTTCAACACTACAAGTGTGGACCGTTTTAAACAGTGAAGTCACCAACAAAAAGCACAAAACTGTGAACATATGGAAGTAACAGGCTGCAAAAGGACCCTTGTTTACAGTATGAGAGCTGAAAGAAAGCAGAGCATCACCTGGTTTGACCCCAGCTGGGAATATGTGTCTAGGAGCTCAAATTTTCGGCCACTCTGCATTTGTCATCAAATGACCACAAAAGCACTGTTTTGATTCTGAGGTTGCAAATATATGTTAAGGAGTAGATGAATTCACAGATAAAGACTCTGTGAATAAAGAGGATCTACTCTGTTTGTTTCATTCTACAACCAATATAACATATGCCTACAATATACCTATAACATTTTCCAAATAATAGTAAAAATATTACTACCAATATTATGGTACTAAAGGCATGATGGAATTTCTCTGAGGTTCTTTTTGCCCTGAGGATATATAATACTGACTACATATAGACAAAATAGTGTGTTTTAAAGTCACTTGATGGACTTCCCTGGTGGTTCAGTGCCTAAGACTCTGCGCTCCCAATGCAAGGGGGCCCGGGTTCAATCCCTGGTTGGGGAACTAGATTCTGCATGCATGTTTCAACTAAGAGTCCACATGACACAATTAAAAAGTCCACATACCACAACTAAGAAGTCCACATGCCACAGCTAAGAAGTCTGCATGCCACAACTAAATTATCCTGCATGCCACAACAAAGATCCTGCATGCTGCAACTGAGACCTGGTGCAGCCTAAATAAATAAATAAAGAATAAATAAAGAAGTTAAAAAACAAAACAATAAAGTCACTTGAAGTTCATCATTTCCCTGGGTCATTATACCACTGGTTTGACACACTGAGATTCCTCTGCTTGTTTGCAGTTATGGGGGATTAATTTTTATTCCTCCTTTGGGATAGTATTTTACCACTTTCATTTAAAATAGTTATACGGCTTCAAGGTACACTTTATTTTTTATTTTATTATACTTATAAGGTACATTTCATTTTTCTCCCCAATACCATACATCCTTTTCTCCTATAGGTAACTTTTTATTAATTCAAGCTTTATATTAGTATTTTTTTCACTTTATAAATATATAACATATATGCACATGCATATCACATATATATCTATATAAACATACACATATGTATATATTTATGTCTGCCTCCTTAGGTAGGTTCATTCTAGGTATTTTATTCTTTTTGTTGCAATGGTGAATTAGATTGTTTCCTTAATTTCTCTTTCTGATCTTTCATATACAGATATCTTGCCCATAGGTTCTTTATGACCTTTTTTTTTCTTTTTTCTTTTTTCTTAGATTCCATATATATGTGTTAATTACGGTATCTGTTTTTCTCTTTCTGATTTAACTTCACTCTATATGACACACTCTAGGTCCATCCACCTCACTACAAATAACAATTTTGTTTCTTTTTATGGCTGAGTAATATTCCATCGTATATATATTCCATTGTATATATATAGGCACAATATATATATATTGTGCCTATATAAATATAGGCACATATTCTTTATCCATTCATCTGTTCTTTTTTTTTTTTTTTTTTTTTTTTGCAGTATGCAGGCCTCTCACTGTTGTGGTCTGTCCTGCTGTGGAGCACTGGCTCTGGAGACGCAGGCTCAGAGGCCATGGCTCACGGGCCTAGCAGCTCCATGTAATGAACATTTTGGTACATGACTCTTTTTGAATTATCGTTTTCTCAGGGTATATGCCCACTTGTGGGTTTGCTGGGTCATATGGTAGTTCTATTTGTAGTTTTTAAGGAACCTCCACACTGCTCTCCATAGTGGTTGTACCAATTCACATTCCCACCAACAGTGCAAGAGAGTTCCATTTTCTCCACACCCTCTCCAGCATTTATGGTTTGTAGATATTTTGATGATGGCCATTCTGACTGGTGTGAGACATCTCACTGTAGTTTTGATTTGCATTTCTCTAATGATTAAAGATGTTGAGCATTCTTTCATGGGTTTGTTGGCAATCTGTATATCTTCTTTGGAGAAATGTCTATTTAGGTCTTCTGCCCATTTTTGGATTGGGTTGTTTTTTTGATATTGAGCTGCATGAGCTGCTTGTAAATTTTGGAGATTAATCCTTTGTCAGTTGCTTCATTTGCAAATATTTTCTCTCATTCTGAGGGTTGCATTTTGTTTTTGTTTATGGTTTCCTTTGCTGTGCAAAAGCTTTGAAATTTCATAAGGTCCCATTTGTTTATTTTTGTTTTTATTTCCATTTCTCTAGGACGTGGGTCAAAAAGGATCTTGCTGTGATTTATGTCATAGAGTGTTCTGCCTATGTTTTCCACTAAGAGTTTGATAGTGTCTGGCCTTACATTTAGGTCTTTAATCCATTTTGAGTTTATTTTTGTGTATGGTGTTAGGCAGTGTTCTATTTTCATAGTTTTATGTGTACCTGTCCAGTTTTCCTAGCACCACTTATAGAAGAGGCGGTCTTTTCTCCATTGTATATTCTTGCCTCTTTATCAAAGATAAGGTGACCATATGTGCATGGGCTTATATCTGGGCTTTCTATCCTGTTCCATTGATCTATCTTTCTGTATCTGTGCCAGTACCATACTGTCTTGATTACTGTAGCTTTGTAGTATAGTCTGAAGTCAGGGAGCCTGATTCCTCCAGCTCCATTTTTCATTCTCAACATTGCTTTGGCTATTCGGGGTCTTTTGTGTTTCCATACAAATTGTGAAATTTTTTGTTCTACTTCTGTGAAAAATGACAGTGGTAGTTTGATAGAGATTGCATTAAATCTGTAGATTGCTTTGGGTTGTAGAGTCATTTTAACAATTTGATTCTTCCAATCCAAGAAAAGGGTATATCTCTCCATCTTTTTGTATCATCTTTAATTTCTTTCATCAGTGTCTTATAATTTTCTGCATACAGGTCTTTTGTCTCCTTAGGTAGGTTTATTCCTAAATATTTTATTTTTTTTATTACAGTGGTAAATGGGACTGTTTTCTTCATTTCACTTTCATATTTTTCATCATTAGTGTATAGGAATGCTAGAGATTTCTGTGCATTAATTTTGTATCCTGCTACTTTACCAGATTCATTGATTAGCTCTAGTAGTTTTCTGGTAGCATCTTTAGGATTCTCTATGTATAGTATCATGTCATCTACAAACAGTGACAGCTTAACTTCTTCTCTGCCAGTTTGGATTCCTTTTATTTCTTTTTCTTCTCTCATCGTTGTGGCTAAAACTTTCAATACTATGTTGAATAACAGTGCTGAGAGTGAGCAGCCTTGTCTTGTTCCTGATCTTAGTGGAAATGGTTTCAGTTTTTCACCATTGAGGAAGATGTGGGCTGTGAGTTTGTCATATATGGCCTTTATTATGTTGAGGAAAGTTCCCTCTATGCCTACTTTCTGCAGGGTTTTTATCATAAACAGGTGTTGAATTTTGTCAGAAACTTTCTCTGCATCAATTGAGAGAATCATATGGTTTTTCTCCTTCAATTTGTTAATATGATATATCACATTGATTGATTTGTGTATATTGAAGAATCCTTGCATTTATGGGAAAAACCCCACTTGATCATGGTGCATGATCCTTTTAATGTGATGTTGGATTCTGTTTGCTAGTATTTTGTTGAGGATTTTTGCATCTATGTTCATCGGTGACATTGGCCTGTAGTTTTCTCTCTTTGTGACATCTTTGTTTGCTTTTGGTATCAGGGTGATGGTGGCCTCGTAGAATGAGTTTGGGAGTGTTCCTCCCTCTGCTATATTTTGGAAGAATTTAAGAAGGATAGGTGTTACTTCTTCTCTAAATGTTTGACAGAACTCGCCTGTGAAACCATGTGGTTCTGGGCTTTTGTTTGTTGGAAGATTTTTAATCACAGTTTCAATTTCAGTGCTTGTGATTGGTCTGTTCATATTTTCTATTTCTTCCTGGTTCAGTCTCGGCAGGTTGTGCATCTCTAAGAATTTGTCCATTTCTTCCAGGTTGTCCATTTTACTGGCATAGAGTTGCTTGTTGTAATCTCTCATGATCCTTTGTATTTCGGCAGTGTCACTTGTTACTTCTCCTTTTTCATTTCTAATTCTATTGATTTGAGTCTTCTCCTTTTTTTCTTGATGAGTCTGGCTAACAGTTTATCAATTTTGTTTATCTTCTCAAAGAATCAGCTTTTAGTTTTATTGATCTTTGCTATCATTTCCTTCCTTTTTCATTTATTTCTGATCTGATCTTTATGATTTCTTTCCTTCTGCTAACTTTGGGTTTTTTTTGTTCTTCTTTCTCTAATTGCTTTAGGTGCAAGGTTAGGTTTTTTATTTGAAATGTTTCCTGTTTCTTAAGGTAGGATTGTATTGCTATAAACTTCCCTCTTAGAACTGCTTTTGCTGTATCCCATAGGTTTTGGGTCATCGTGTCTCCATTCTCATTTGTTTCTAGGTATTTTTTGATTTCCTCTTTGGTTTTTTCAGTGATCACTTGGTTATTAAGTAGTGTATTGTTTAGCCTCCATGTGTTTGTATTTTTTACAGATCTTTTCCTGTGACTGATATCTAGTCTCACAGCGCTGTGGCCGGAAAAGATACTTGATATGATTTCAATTTTCTTAAATTTACCAAGGCTTGATTTGTGACCCAAGATATGATCTATCCTGGAGAATGTTCCATGAGCACTTGAGAAGAATGTGTATTCTGTTGTTTTTGGATGGAATGTCCTATAAATATCAATTAAGTCCATCTTGTTTAATGTATCATTTGAAGCTTGTTTTTCCTTATTTTCATTTTGGATGATCTGTCCATTGGTGAAAGTGGAGTGTTAAAGTCTCCTACTATGATTGTGTTACTGTCGATTTCCCCTTTTATGGCTGTTAGTATTTGCCTTATGTATTGTGGTTCTCCTATGTTGGGTGCATAAATATTTACAATTGCTATATCTTCTTCTTGGATCGATCCCTTGATCATTATGTAGTGTCCTTCTTTGTCTCTTCTAATATTCTTTATTTTAATGTCTATTTTGTCTGATATGAGAATTGCTACTTCAGCTTTCTTTTGATTTCCATTTGCATGGAATATCTTTTTCCGTCCCCTCATTTTCAGTCTGTAGGTGTCCCTAGGTCTGAAGTGCGTCTTTTGTAGACAGCATATATACGGGTCTTGTTTTTGTATCCATTCAGCCAGTCTGTGTCTTTTGGTGGCAACACTTAATCCATTTACTTGTAAGGTAATTATCGATATGTATGTTCCTATTCCCATTTTCTTAATTGTTTTGGGTTTGTTTTTGTAGGTCCTTTTCTTCCTTTGTGCTTCCTGCCTAAAGAAGTTCCTTTAGCATTTGTTGTAAAGCTGGTTTGGTGGTGCTGAACTCTCTCAGCTTTTGCTTGTCTAATCACAGACATTTAATTTGAACTTTGTTAATCAGTATTATATCATCCTTTTGTTTTTACTTACTGTCTACTATAATATAAATCTTTTGTAAGCTGGAAACCGTTTGTACACTCAACAAGTATTTATTGAGGGTTTAGTAAATGCCTGGAACTGTACTTAATGTTCCAAACAAAAATAACTTTTAATCTCAATCTCACAATGTTTTTATCTAAGTGGTGAGTTGAAAATGTTTATATATTTTTATATAACTTGTATGATTCTGTTTTTATCTTCTTGTTTTATGCATTTAGATTTATTTGAACTCTTCATTCTGTAATGTGTGTTCTTTTTTATTTTCTGCTGATTTGAAACTCATGACCCCATTTTGGAATTGCACTGGCATATATACACACTAAAAAACGTAAGGTAGATAGCTAGTGGGAAGCAGCCGCACGGCACAGAGACATTGGCCCGGTGCTTTGTGACCACCTGGAGGAGTGGGATAGGAAGGGTGGGAGGGAGGGAGATGCAAGAGGGAAGAGATATGGGAACATATGTATATGTATAACTGATTCACTTTGTTATAAAGCAGAAACTAACACACCATTGTAAAGCAATTATACCCCAATAAAAATGTTAAAAAAAACATTAAACATGTATTTTCTAAGTGACAAAGTGAAGAATGAAAGAAAATGATTTTCTTTTCACTAAGTAAAAGTATTCCTCCTACATTTTTCAGTGTGAAAACCAAGGAACTAGGTAATGATGAGAGATGTTATAATGTTATTTAAGTTGAGGGCACCCAATGGTTATGTATAAAAGGAGCTTCCATTCTTTAGAGATTGCTCTTCCCAAATAAAGTGAAATATAGGCACATACTGAAAACTGAGTCAGAAGTAGATAAAAAAGGTGGGTGGAGATAGAGTCCTCCCCAGAGGAGACAGTGCACCAATGCCTTACTCTACTCAGAGTCTCTGGAAATCCTACAGAGTATCATCTCCCTATTTTCCAAACTGGCTAGTGAACAATTTTCATTTTGGCTGACCAGTATCCAAACTCCCAACTTGAGGGGAATCCATAGATACCTGGGAAGCAGAGTGCTAATTCCCAGTAATGAAAGCAAGGTGGTCAGAATTTCCCTCTCCCTGTCCATGTCCTAGACCTCAGACATCAGTCAGATGGGGCAACATAGAATAGCAGGAGGCTGTGCCATTTTCTGGCTGTGACCTTAGGAAAGTCTTTTATCCTTCCACCTGAGCTTCCTCAAATGGAAAATGAGGATAAAATAGACACAATAACACTCTCCAGTTCCTTGGACTACGATGAGTTTTTAAGTGAGTTGAAATATATGAAGAGTTTAGAACAATAAGTAGCCCATGATGGGCATTATATTTGGTGATTAAAAAATTTCTGCTGCAGAAATTCGAACCCTGATGGAGTAATTCAGTGTTGTAGGATCCTTTAGGTAACTCAGAATGGCACCCTCAGAGTCAAGACAATGTGGACATCCTGGGCGACAGTACCTGTGGCAGGACAGTGTCCATGTCCTCTCTCCCTTGGTTTGTATCTGAACCTGGTCCTTCTTCCAGCTTTCCCTTCCATTCTCTGAGTTACTAGGTATCTTCTGAGAAGATTCCTTTGCTGCTTAAGTTAAAATTTATTAATTGGAATTAATATATAATTGCAATTAATAACTTGAAAACAAGTACCCTGATTTATCATAAACACCTTGTTAAGTGCTTCACAATACATTCTGCACACAATCTCAACTATAATCTCATTTAAACTTTATTAGCTAGATTGTAAACTCCATGAAATGATGAGCTTCCATGAGTTAGACTCCCTGGGCTGTTCCCAATATTTAACAGAATGACTGAGACACATTCTTTAGAAATGCATGTTGGAATACATGGGAGAAAAGGGTAGGAGAAAGAACAAATACAAGATTTGATAGACAAAATAAAAGGAAAACTATCTAAGCCAGTTACCCCCAATATGAAATATTGAGCTAAAATGATTATTTTACCACCTACTGTAATGGTAAAGAGGTGGAATTAGTGAGAGGCTTGAAAAAGGGTTTTTATTTTTAAAAGATCATAGAAGCATTTCAAAATGCTCACCAGCATACAAAAGAGCCTGGAAGTACAAATGCAAATTAGATGTCACTTAAGGTTACAATAAGAATCTCAAAGTCCTTTGTGAATTGTGAGAGCTTCTCACAACTTTGCTATTCTAAGAGGACAAACTCCACCCTTTTTGTAGATATCATGAGGGAATAGTAGCTACAGCTTGAACACACAGTTGTATGTGGTGCATTGGGAGATTAATAATTGTCACAAACATATAGAAAGTAAACATAATAATACTACATGACCCATGGGATTTCTATTGATTTTAGTTTAATTTTTCAAAATTCAGAAACCCAATCTGAATATAATACCAGAAAGATAAGTTGGGCTGATGAGTTTGATCTCTGGAGATTTAGGAGTTCTGAAATTCTTAAGGAAATAAGAATAAGGAAATTGAATAGTCCAATGCACTTGAACTATTTGCATCAACTCTGGGGTAAAGAGAATGACTTTTATTTTTTCTTTTTTCCAAATCCTTTATCCTTCAAAGGAACTGCAAGGTAAGAAAAATAGTGGGCTTTTTCCAAAAAGTAAGGGTTTTACTACATCTCTAAAATAACATATGCATTACAACTTCATTTTCAATCCATGGATAAAGTTGAATCCCCCATTTTTTTTCTTATCCTTGTGGCCTAAGAGGAAAAAGAGGCTCATTCAGGAACTAATTACTAATTCCCCTTTTCCCGCTCTTCCCCACTCCTTTTTTCTTCAAAAATACCCTCTTATTGATAAATCTTCAGTTTTCATCCTCAACCTCTTTATCCTTTTATATGCACAGATCTCCTCTGATTTATTTAGGCCTTTTGCCACTTTTGCCATTATTTATTAGGCAGGATTTTTTTTCATATTACCTTCACAAATATCTTGAATAAATTATCTTAATCCAATACATTTCTACAACACCTATGCAAGTTCCATAAATCCATATTCCTTTGATAATCAGACCCCTGAAATCTTTGACTGTCTTCAATGACTTACTAAAGGCTAAATCTAAATATCATCCTTCATGACTTCTCAGTAGTATTTATATTTTCATCCTCACCTTTTAAAAATATTCCCTCCCTTGAATAGCAAGGTTGTATACTATTCTGAACTGGCTATCACTGACAATTTTTTCTCTCTGTCTCATTATTACTTTTCTCCTCCTGCAACAAAAAAATGTGATTCTCAATGAGTCTATCTTATCAGAATCACATGGGAAACTTTTTCCCATTATATGTATTCTTAACTTAGATATTCTGAGATAACTGGCTTAAACTTTAGGGCTCATGCATAAATAGGTTAAAAAAATAACCACTGCTATAATCAGCTGGTGTTACTGATGAGAGTGTGCCATTTACCTTAGGTATATTAGGCAATTAAAAAAAAAAAGCCTGAGAATTATTGTAGAGTTAAAGAAACATGGGACTAGCATATTGAAAACCTCAACTCACCAATGTATAAAGTCCTTTCATTTTTCTCCAGTTCATCCAACTGTACTAAGTTAAATCTTCTGTTTCCCCAGTTGCACATATATTATCACATCTTGGGAAGATTGCATAACTCCCTTGTACATTTCAGTTATTAACTATTCATCCACCTTAAAACCATATTCTTCTATCTGATTTAAAGCATCCTCTCCCTCCACTGTTAATCATACTAGTGACTCAAAGATCCTGAAGTACAAGTGGAGTAATTTTTTTTCCTTTTATTTATCTTTTCTCTCACCTCTGGTATGCTGAAATACTAAGAGTAAGGATATGTGAATATGCGACACATTTTTAATTAACATTTTTATTTAGTTCTAAGTTGATTATCATTTTTCTCTGACTCACAATGAATGAGAATAACCTTTTTTTTAGCAGATGTCCAAATGCTGGTATTCTCACAAGGCACAGGTGTGAGCTCTCCCAAGTGCCCTGAGGGGGTAATACTTTATTGCAGAGCCACTTGAATTAGAAAAACCAGTTTTAGTTCCAACTTTTTCAATCATTTACATCTCCTGCTCCGAGTGGTGTGCCCCAACACTAAGGCATCTATTAAATCATATTAAATACAAGCAATAAGCCAAAAAGGTAGATAACATGGAATGATTTTTAAAAAACACGAAAACTACTGAATGAGTCAAAAGCATAGAGAAAGAGAAAAAAAAGATGGACAAAAAAAAGAAAAAACATAGCAAAATGGTAAACTTTGAATCAGGATATTTTTCTTTTTTTTTTTTAATTCTTTGGGCGCACCACGCAACATGCAGGATCTTAGTTACCCAACCAGGGATCTAACTCTTGCCTCCTGCATTGGAAGTGTGGAGTCTTAAACACTGGACTGCCAGGGAAGTTCCACAAAATGGTATACTTTAACATCTTAATCATGTTAAATACAGATGCTCTAGAACACCGCAATAGAAAGAGAATGTCATCAAATGTGTAATTAGATATACACACGAAGACATGAATAGGTTAAGAGAAAAGAATGGAAAATATAGTATTTAACTACTAAGTAAAAGAACACTTGAGTGACTAAAATATTAGAAGAAATAGACTTCAGAACAAGGAATAGTACCAGAGATAAGAGGAACATTTACATCATGAAAAAGTGGTCAGCTTTTCACAAAGACATACTAATCTTAAATATGTATGTATTTAACAACAGAATCTCAAAATGCATGAAAAAAGTGATAGAACTAAAAGGATAAATAAATCCAAAATTATAGTTGTGTTCTTTAAACTTCTCTTATTAAGCAGTACAAGGTTAAAAATTCAGTAGAAGTCTGAAATATCTGAACACTTATTAACTTGAACTAATGGGCAATTACAGAAAAGGTAGAAAATTCTAGAATGCTCCATCCAAAATCAGCAGAACACATGCTCTTTTCAAGAGCATAAGGAACATTTACCAAAGTACAGTAGACAATATTCTGGACCATAAATAAGTCTAAGCATATTTAAAAGAATTTAAACCATATGAAGCACACAGTTGACCCTTGAACAATAAGGAGAATGGAGCACTGACCCTCCACATAGTCAAAAAACCCCTATAACTTTATAGTTGGTACTCCGTATAAGTGGTCCCTCAGTACTCACCATTCCTCCATATTCATGGTTCTGCATCAGCAATTCAACTAACTGTGGGTCATGTAGTACCATAGTGTTTACTATTGAAAAATATGCATGTGTAAGTGGACCTGTGTAGTTCAAACCCATGCTGTTCAAGGTTAACTGTATTTTATAATCATAATGGAATTAAAATAAAAATTAACAACAGAAAGATCCAACCAAATAAACTGCAAAAGAAACAATACATTGATAAATGAAGTCACCTGAGATATTATAAAACGTTTTGAATTGAATTAATATGAAAATTCAATATACCATAACTTGCAGGCTATAGCTAAAGCATTATTTAGTGTATAATTTATATATCTTTAATAACCAAACATATCAGTGAAGAAATGTCTCAAATGAAAGATCTAGCTTCTAAAAATACTAGATAAACAAGAGTAAATTAAAATCAAAACAAGCAAAATAAAGATGACAATAAAGATAAGAAAGGAAATCAGTGAAACTAAAAAGTAAAAAAAAAATTTTTTTTAAATGAACAAAATCCATTAGTTCTCTGAAAATCCAACAAAACTGATAAACTTCCCAACAGATTGTTACAGTAAAAAGAAGAGGAGACACAAAGTTTTCATACCAGAAATCAAAACGGGGACATTACTACAGATGCTACTGATCTTACAATGATAAAATGGACATATGAAAAACTTTATGCCAATATATTCCACAACTAAATAAACTGGGAAAATTCTTTGAAAGACACAAACTAAAAAAGCTATTTTAAGGAAAGAAAAAATGATAGCCTGAGTGGTCTTTGTATCTATTAAAGAAATTTCTTCATTATGAAATATCTCACTACATAGAAAACTCAGCGTGGGTTAACTGGTAAATTCTTGCAGACTTTTAATGAATAAATAATTCCAATTTTAGACAAACTCTCTCAGAAAATAGTAAAAGAAGGAATACTCAACTCACTGTGAGGGCAGTATTGACCTGACACCAAAATCAAAGTGTTCACTGGATCTAAATACTGAAAATCTATTTTTATTGTTCTACTTTGTAATTCTAATATAAATGATAAAAAAGGAAAGTGAATTTCAATAAATGAATACATATCTCATGATGTAAGTAGTTCTTGGGTACTACCCAAGATATAATGAAGGGCAAACAGAATCACTATGATGACAATTACTACACAGGAGTGAGACATCGGCTTCCCAAATCCCAAAATTCTTTTGTCATCATTGTAACATTTTGAAGGACTCTCATATTTTCGTTGTTTAACAATATCACACTTTTTGTATGACCTCCAACACACCAGTCCATGTAAGTAACACGGAAGGTCCACAACCAGGACAACAAAAATACCTCCCCAAATTCCCAAAATGGCCCTTCTGGAGAAATAATGACCATACATCCCCTTTAAGAATCACTTCCAGATGCATTTGTAAAAGAAAAGGAACAATTTAGGCAATTTTAATATACACTTCTAAGCAGTAAGCTTTAAAAATAACTGTTCAAACTCAGTTTAAGAACTCCTTTATGAAGGTAATTATTTTATCTTCAAATCTGTAGAACTGAAAAGCTTCTTCTACTCAAAAGGTTTACTTATCATGGAAAATATTAATTTTTGACCAAAAGCAAATAATTATTTCTGCAATGTATTTATCTACTTGAGGAAGATGATTTATTTAGGCATAAACATTCCCTAAATGTATATGTTTTACAATTGAAAAAAGAGAATACAGTGTGATTTCATATTTAATCAAAATAATTTTAATTGAAAATAAATCATAGGGTATATGTATGGTCAGGCCACTAAAGATGGCTGCTCTGTAGCTTTCTGTCCATCCCCTGCAGGACCAGTGCCTGCTTTACCTACACCCTATGCACATGACTGACCTTCCTAAGTACTGATAACTTGCCCCAGGCTCCAGCTGGTGATTGTTCTTATCAAAGGGGTGGTGAGAGGTGTGCCCCTCTGCTGTTTTCCCTGATAATTAATGAGCCCACCTGAGCCTTGCTTCAGATGTGTAAGCTGCCCCATCCATTAGACCACTGATGTCTCTGTTGCTGACTCCAGTATCTTTCTTTTGTCTTAAAACTGGGCAAGTACAGGTCTTATAGGCCTGTGGGGTTCAGCTCAACTGTATATCACAAGTGCATATCTTCAAAATCTCTCCCCAAATGCAATGAGATATTCCCTAAACAAATGCAGTGTTTACAAAGGTTCAGGAGGTACATTCAGGGAAGAAAATGACATAGAGTATATACTCTTCTTGTATTCTAATCACTACCAGTTCAAGAGTTAGAAAATATCACAAAACACAAAATACTCAAACATTAGTATATGATTATGAAGGCGGGCTTCCGCAAAATCTAATGTGGAGAATTTAAAGTATATAAATTCTAATATAAATTGTAGGGGTTGGAAATCTATTATTTTAAATACTTCCTTGGTAATTATTAAATATTACATATATACATATGCGTGTATATATATATATATGTACACACACATATATCTATAAATTTCCTGAAAGTATGTTCAGAATATTCCTGTTTTTCATAGCATTCTATGACCAAAACATTTTAAGAAACACACCATTTTTTTGAAATATATGAGCAAGTAGTGTAAGTGCCTGACAATAAGCTTTTTTGATTTCAAAGACATCCGTCTCAAACAAACATATTGCCAGCTGTATGACACAGCTACTAACAAAACAACTAGATAAGGAACAAGGCTGCCCTACCCATGAAGTTCCCTTTATAAAAGCCCCGGGTGACCTAGATCAGGGGACCCCAACCCCTGGGCCACGGACAGGTACCGGACCGTGGCCTGTTAGGAAGCGGGACACACAGCAGGAGGTGAGCGGCGGGAGAGCCAGCGAAGCTTCATCTGTATTTACAGCCGCTCCCCATCGCTTGCACTACCGCCTGAGCTCTGCCTCCTGTCAGATCAGCAGCGGCATTAGATTCTCAAAGAACAAAAACCCTACTGTGAACTGCACACGTGAGGGATCCAGGTTGCACGCTTCTTATGGGACTCTAATGCCTGATGATCTGAGGTGGAGCTGAGGCAGTGATGCTAGCACTGGGGACTGGCTGCAAATACAGATTATCATTAGCAGAGAGGTTTGACTGAACAGAGACCATAATAAATCAATTGCTTGCAGACATATCAAAACTCTATCACTGAGTGGCAAGTGACAATTAAGCTGCATCTGGTGGCAGGCTTTATAGTGGCAAGTGAGTTGATGTACTTCAATTGTACAGCTGCATCTGGTGTCAGGCTTTAAGTCAGAATCTGACACTTATTTCTGTCTGTGCATGACCTGCCCGTTATTTTATTTATGACTTCCATCCAAACCTCTTTCCCGCACTGCGTACTTGTCTCAGTCACAGTTTTGGTAAGCCCGCAAACTAACCCTAGCCAAAATAAGTAAAAAACAAACGTCTCTGGAGAGCTTTTTTGAAGGGGGGAAAGACCCAATGGTGAGACAGCAGAAGACTCTAAGACTGGCCACAAAAAGCAAACTGCATTTAAAAGAAAATACCAAGAGTCTTACTTAAATTATGGGTTCATTGCAACAGGCGAGTCACATTCTCCAAGCCCACTTTGTATAATATGTGGTGACCGGCTATCCAACGAAGACATGAAGACTCCAAAACTGCTTTGCCACATGGAGACCAAGCACCAGGCATTCAAAGACAAGCCTTTGGAGTTTTTCAAAAGAAAAAGACGTGAACACAAAGAACAGAAGATATTACTGAAGGTCACCACTTCATCAAATGTGTCTGTTCTGAGAACATCATTCTTAGTGGCTAACCGCATTGCTAAAGCTAAGAAGCCCTTTACTATGGATGAAGAGTTGATTCTGCCTGCCGCTAAGGACATGTGTCATGAAATTTTAGGAGAGGCTGCGGTTGAGAAGGTGGCGCATGTTCCTCTTTCGGCTAGCATCATAACTAGACGAACTGATGAAACAGCAGAGGATACTGAGGCACAACTGTTAGAGAGGATTAGTGAGTCCGCATGGTACACAATCCAGGTTAACAAGTCTACCGATGGTGACAAGGCAACAATGCTTGTTTCTGTGCTAAATATTTTTCAGGAGGATGTCCGTAAGGATATGTTATGTGCACTTTTGTCGCCAACGAACACCACAACTGCGGAACTAGTCAAGTCTTGGAATGATTACGTATCAGGAAAACTGGTCATTTTGTGTCGGGATATGCATGGACAGAGTGGCTGCCATGACTGGACGGCTTTCTGGTTTCACCACTCAGGTCAAAGAGGTTGCTTCTGAATGTGAGTCTACACACTGTGTCATCCATAGAGAAATGCTGGCTCGCTGAAAAATGTCACCTGAACTTAGCAACGTTTTGCAGGATGTGATTAAAATCATCAGCCACATTAAAGTACATGCCCTTAACCCACATCTGTTCACGCAGCTCTGTGAGGAGATGGACACAGAACACACATGTCTGCTCTTACACACAGAGGTGAGATGGCTTTCCAAAGGGAGATCACTGGCCAGAGGTTTTGAGTTACGAGAGCCGCTCCTGAGATTTCCTTTAGAAAAACAGTCACCACTGGCAGCACATTTCAGTGACACAGAAACCGTCCCCAAACTCGCTTATTTGTGTGAAATATTCAACCTACTCAACGAACTCAATCTGTCACTTCAGGGGAGAACGACAACTGTGTTCAAGTTGGCAGATAAACTGGCTGCATTCAAAGCCAGACTGGAATTACGGGGGCGACAAGTGAACATTGGGATTTTTGACATGTTTCAAACATTAGCAGAGATTTTGAGAGACTGAGCCAGGGCCCGTCTTTCTCCCAGCTGGTGCATGATCACCTATCTCAGCTTTCAAAAGAGTTTGAGCATTACTTCCCAACAAAAGACCCCTGAACTGGGAAGGAATGCATCTGCAAACCGTTTGTGAATAAGCCAGGTGAATCGGCTTTGTCTGTGCTAGAGAGGATCAACTGCTTGAGATCACAAATGATGGTGGCCTTAAAAGTATGTTTGAAACAACTTCAAATCTCCATACGTTCTGGATTAAAGTCAAGGCGGAATATCCTGAGACTGCCACAAAAGCACTGAAAAGCCTGCTTCCATTTCCAACGTCCTGTCTTTGTGAAGCAGGGTTTTCCGCAGTGACAGCAACCAAAATGAGATTATGCAGAAGACTGGACATAAGCAAAACACTTCGGGTGTCACTGTCTCCCATCACCCCCAGATGGGACCATCTAGTTGCAGGAAAACAAGCTCAGGGCTCCCACTGATTCTGCATTATGGTGAGTCGTGTAATTATTTCATCATATATTACAATGTAATAATAAAAGAAATAAAGTGCACAATGAATGCACTTGAATCATCCCGAAACCATCCCCCCCACGCCCCTCCCCGTCCCTGGGAAAATTGGCTTCCACGAAACTGGTCCCTGGTGCCAAAAATGTTGGGGACCACTGACCTAGATAACAGTTTTTCCCTTCCCTCACCCTAATTCTTACTCTTATGCTTTAAATTCAACAACAGTGAGCCCATAAAATCCTAGACACCACACCCTCAGACCCCAATAAAGGCAGAATTCCAGGTCCAAATGCACACACACACACACACACACACACACACACACACACACACGCTTGGAACCAAGCAGGACCTAGTGGGGCTCCTGGGCACAGAAGCATTTCTGTTCCCTGTTTCTTGACTCCAGCCTCCTGTGACCTTCCCTGAGTTCCCAAGGGCAGATGCAGACAGTTGGTTATCTGGGAAGGGAAGGATGCAGAGACAAAGGAAGAGCAGCATGAAACAACAGTGAAGCCTTGGGGCAGGTCCTGGTTCCACCTCAAGGAACACACATAACAAGGTCTTTAAGTTATTTAAGATGTCAGCATTCTTCACACCAGAGAAAGATGACCTGAGGCTACATTAAAGGAACCAGAGAAGCTCATCAAGAAGAGTGCATGAGACCAGATTAAAGGAGTAGAAGTCCTGCACACGCCCTAATTTTATCAGCGACCCCACCCTTGCTATAAGACTCCTTATCAAATCTTACTGGATTGGGACCATAGTTTTTCAGGGCAAAAGTCTGTTGTGCCCCCTTTGCCTGGCAAAGCAATAACGCTATTCTTTTCTACTTCACCCAAAACTCTGTTTCTAAGATTTGATTCAGCACTGGCGCAGAGAGGCCGAGCTTTCAGAATCAATCTCTCTCTCTCTCTCTCTCTCTCTCTCTCTCCCCCTCCCTCCCTCCCTCCCTCCCTGATCTCCCTAAGCGGCTCTCAGGGCTGCCATGTAGCCTCCAGAACATGTGATAACAAACCTTGTTTTTTCAGTTACCTGCTGGTTGTCAGTGAGGTGCATCTTGCAATAATAAGAAGAACCACAAGCCTGGCTCTTACTGTCTAAATGTCTGTGGGGGATCCACACAAGCAACATGGCCCAGTGAGTGTCTCAAGCATCCCCAGACAATAGCATCACTATCCATACATAGTCTGAGACCAACATGCAACAGAACATCTCATTTGTAGTTAAATCTTTAAGCTGCATTCTGGGAAAAATTATCTATTGGGTGGAAATGGTAGAGTTTACATGATAACAAAGGCTAATCATAATTATTCCCTGCTTGATTACATACTGCAGCACCAACATCATTCTGTTGCTTGAATGGAAAAACATATTTACTTTCTCATATTTTTATTAACTTTATTTTGAATAACATAAGGATTAAGCCCATATATTTAACTTTCTCATATCCATATCAGCTATTGTTTGCACAGTTGATTCATCCTTATAACATGGTGTGTCAATCAGTTACTGCCACCACAATACTATACAACAAAGCATCAGAAAACACCCTCATGTGCCGCTGGGGCAGAGAGCTGAAAGATTCTGAGCCACACTGGGCTCAGCCTGGCTCAGGCTTCAGTTTGGGTCCGGGTCAGCTCCATCTTTCTAACTTCTTTGACTAATGGACTAGCTGAGGTAACATTTCATGGCAGTGAGAAGAGAAGTCAGAAGTGGAAGACAGTCATCATGACCACACAAAGGTATTCAATCCTCTGCTGCTATCACATCTACTCACTGCCTGGGGGTTCAAGCAAGTCACGTGGTTGGTAGTTCTAGGGCAGTGTGGGCCATCCATCCCGTGATGGGGCAGATTTTTAATAGTAAAAGGAGAGTCAAGGCTTGTGACCTTGTGACAATTTAGTTTACATTTAAGATACTAATGGCATCACTGGGTTTAGAGTACTAAGACCCAAATTTATGTAATGATACTACACATTTCGATGAGGCAATATAGGAAAATATTTATCATCTGTAACATAATACTAATGTCTATTTTTAAAAGCTTCATATGACATGATATATGAGGTATACAGGTTTTATAAGCTGTAAACAATAACACAAACCGGACAAGGACCGACAAGTTGACGAAGGAGTAAGATGTGGAGATCACCTTCCTACCCACAAATACATCAAAAATACATCTAAATGTGGAACAGCTCCTACAGAACACCTACTGAACACTGGCAGAAGACCTCAGACTTCCCAAAAGATAAGAAACTCCTCATCATACCTGGCCATGTGGCTGATAGGATCTTGGTGCTCTGGCCGGGTGTCAGGCCTGAACCTTGGAGGTGGAAGAGCCGAGTTCAGCACATTGGACCACCAGAGACCTCCAGGACCCACATAATATCAATTGGCAACAGCTCTCCCAGAGACCTCCATCTCAACGCTAAGACCCAGCTCCACTCAACAACCAACAAGCTACAGTGCTGGACACCCCCGTGACAAACAACTAGCAAGACAGGAACACAACACCACACCACCCATTAGCAGAGAGGCTGCCTAAAATCATAATAAGTTCACAGACGTGCCAAAACACACCACCAGACGTGGTCCTGCCCACCAGAAAGACAAGATCCAGGCTCATCCACCAGAACACAGGCAACAGTCCCCTCCACCAGGAAGCCTACACAACCCACTGAACCAGCCTTACCCACTGGAGGCAGACACCAAAAACAATGGGAACTACGAACGAGCAGCCTGCAAAAGGAGACCCGAAACACAGTAAGTTAAGCAAAATAAGAAGACAGAGAAATACACAGCAGATGAGCGAGCAAGGTAAAAACCCACCAGACCTAACAAATGAAGAGGAAATAGGCAGTCTACCTGAAAAAGAATTCAGAGTAATGATAGTAAAGATGATACAAAATCTTGGAAAGAGAATGGAGAACATACAAGAAACATTTAACAAGGACCTAGAAAAACTAAAGAACAAACAAACAATGATGAACATAATAAACGAAATTAAAAATACTCTAGAAGGAATCAATAGCAGAGTAATTGAGGGAGAAGAATAGATAAGTGACCTGGAAGATAAAATAGTGGAAATAATTACCATAGAGCAGAATAAAGAAAAAAGAATGAAAAGAATTGAGGAGAGTCTCAGTGACCTCTGGGACAACATTAAACACACCAACATTTGAATTATAGGGGTCCCAGAAGAAGAAGAGAAAAAGAAAGGGACTGAGAAAATATTTTAAGAGATTATAGATGAAAACTTCCCTAATATGGGAAAGGAAAGAGTCAATCAAGTCCAGGAAGCACAGACAGTCCCCTACAGGATAAATCCAAAGAGAAATATGCCAAGACACATATTAATCAAACTATCAAAATGAAACACAAAGAAAAAATATTAAAAGCAGCAATGGAAAAGCAACAAATAACATACAAGGGAATCCCCATAAAGTTAATAGCTGATCTTTCAGCAGAAACTCTGCAAGCCAGAAGGGACTGGCAGGACATATTTAAAGTGATGAAGGAGGAAAAACCTACAACCAAGATTACTCTACCCAGCAATGATCTTACTCAGATTTGATGGAGAAATTAAACGTTTACAGACAAGCAAAAGGTTAAGAGAATTCATCACCACCAAACCAGTTTTACAACAAATGCCACAGAAACTTCTCTAGGCAGAAAACACAAGAAAAGGAAAAGACCTACAATAACAAACCCTAAAAAATTAGGAAAATGGTAATAAGAACATACATATCATAATTAACTTCAATGTAAACAGATTAAATCCCCCAACCAAATACATGGAACTGGCTGGCTGGATACAAAAACAAGACCCATATATATGCTGTCTACAAGAGACCCACTTCAAACCTAGGGACACATACAGACTGAAAGTGAGGGGATGGAAAAAGATATTCCCATGCAATGGAAATCAAAAGAAAGCTGGAGTAGCAATACTCATATCAGACAAAATAGACTTTAAAATAATGACTATTACAAGAGTCAAAGAAGGACACTACATATTGATCAAGGGATCAAGACAAGAAGAATAATTATATAACTATAAATATTTATGCACCCAACATAGGAGCACCTCAATATATAAGGCAAATGTTAACAGCCATAAAAGGGGAAATCAACAGTAACACATTAATACTAGGGAACTTAAACACCCCAATGGACAGTTTCACCAATGGACAGATCAACCAAAATGAAAATAAATAAGAAAACACAAGCTTTAAATGACACATTAAACAAGACGGACTTAATTGATATTATAGGACATTCCATCAAAAAACAACAGAATACACTTTCTTCTCAAGTGCTCATGGAACATTCTCTAGGACAGATCATATCTTGAGTCACAAATCCAGCCTTGCTAAGTTTAAGAAAACTGAAATCATATCAAGTATCTTTTCCGACCACAATGCTATGAGACTAGATATCAATTACAGGAAAAAAACTACAAAACATACAAACACACGGAGGCTAAATAATACGCTACTAAATAACCAAGAGATCACTGAAGAAATCAAAGAGGAAAGCAAAAAATACCTAGAAAGAAGTGGCAATGAAAACATGATGGCGCAAAACCTATGGGATGCAGCAAAAGCAGTTCTAAAAGGGAAGTTTACAGCAATACAATCCTACCTCAAGAAACAAGAAAACTCTCAAATAAACAACCTAACCTTACACCTAAAGCAATTATAGAAAGACAAACAAAGAAACCCCACAAAGTTAGCAGAAGGAAAGAAATCATAAAGATCAGATCAGAAATAAATGAAAAAGAAATGAAGGAAATGATAGCAAAGATCAATAAAACTAAAAGCTGGTTCTTTGAGAAGATAAACAAAATTGATAAACCATTAGCCAGACCCATCAATAAAAAAAAGGGAGTAGACTCAAATCAATAGAATTCGAAATGAAAAAGGAGAAGTAACAACTGAAACTGCAGAAATATAGAGGATCATGAGAGATTGCTACAAGCAACTATATGCCAATAAAATGGACAACCTGGGAGAAATGGACAAATTCTTAGAAAAGCATAACGGTCTGAGACTGAACCTGGAAGAAACAGAAATTATGAACAGACCAATCACAAGCACTGAAATTGAAAATTGAAACTGTGATAAAATATCTTACAACAAACAAAAGCACAGGACCAGATGGCTTCACAGGCGAATTCTATCAAACATTTAGAGAAGAGCAAACACCTATGCTTCTCAAACTCTTACAAAATATAGCAGAGGGAGGAACACTCCCAAACTTCTACAAGGCCAATGTCACCCTAATACCCAAACGAGACAAAGACGCCACAAATAAAGAAAACTTCAGGGAATATCACGGATGAACACAGATGCAAAAATCCTCAACAAAATACTAGGAAACAGAATCCAACAGCACATTAAAATGATCATACTCCATGATCAAGTGAGGTTTAACCCAGAAATGCAAGGATTCTTCAATATATGCAAATTAATCAATGTGATACACCATATTAACAAATTGAAGGAGAAAAACCATATGATCATCTCAACAGAGGCAGGAAAAGCTCTTAACAAAATTCAACACCATTTATGATAAAAACTCTCCAGAAAATAGGCCTAGAGGGAACTTACCTCAATATAATAAAGGCTATATATGACAAAACTACAGCAAACATAGTTCTCAGTGGTGAAATACTGAAACAATTTCCACTAAGATCAAGAACAAGACAAGGTTGCCCACTCTCACCACTATTATTCAACATAGTTTTGGAAATTTTAGATACAGCAATGAGAGACAAAAAAATAAAATGAATCCAAATTGGAAAAGAAGTAAAAATGTCACTGTTTGCAGATGATGTGATACTAAACACAGAGAATCCTAAAGATGCTAACAGAAAACTATTAGAGCTAATCAATGAATTTGGTAAAGTAGCAGGACACAAAATTAATGCACAAAATCTCTTGCATTCCTATTCATTAATGATGAAAAATCTGAAACAGAAATTAAGGAAACGCTCCCTTTTACCATTGCAACAAAGAATAAAATACCTAGGAATAAACGTACCTAAGGAAACAAATGACCTGTATGCAGAAAAGTATAAGACACTGATGAAAGAAAGAAAAGATGATACAAACAAATGGAGAGATATACCATGTTCTTGGATTAGAAGAATCAACACTGTGAAAATGACTATACCAACCAAAGCAATCTACGGATTCAATGCAATCACTATCAAACAACCAATGGCATTTTTCACAGAACTAGAACAAATAATTTCACAATTTGTACTGAATAGCCAAAGCAATCTTGAGAAAGAAAAACAGAGCTGGAGGAATCAGGCTCCCTGACTTCAGACTATACTACAAAGCTACAGTAATCAAGCCAGTATGGTACTGGCACAAAAACAGAAATATAGATCAATGGAACCGGATGGAATGCCCAGAGATAAACCCACGCACATATGGTCAACTAATCTTTGATAAAGGAGGCAAGAATATACAATGGAGAAAAGACAGCCTCTTCAATAACTGGTGGTGAGAAAACTGGACAGCTACATGTAAAAGAATTAAATTAGAACACTCCCTAACACCATACACAAAAATAAACCCAAAATGGATTAAAGACCTAAATGTAAGGCCAGACACTATCAAACTCTTTGAGGAAATCTTAGGCAGAACACTCTATGAAATAAATCACAGCAAGATCCTTTTTGACCCACCCCCTAGAGAAATGGAAATAAAAACAAAAATAAACAGATGTGACCTAATGAAACTTAAAAGCTTTTGCACAGTAAAGGAAACCATAAACAAGATGAAAAGACAACCCTCAGATTGGGAGAAAATATTTGCAAATGAAGCAACTGACAAAGGATTAACCTCCAAAATATACAAGCAGCTCATGCAGCTCAATATCAAAAAAAACAAACAACCCAATCCCAAAATGGGCAGAAGACCTAAACAGACATTTCTCCAAAGAAGCTATACAGACTGCCAACAACCAAGTGAAAGAATGCTCAACATCACTAATCATTAGAGAAATGCAAATCAAAACTACAATGATATCACCTCACACCAGTCAGAATGGCCATCATCAAAAAATCTACAAACAATAAATGCTGGAGAGGGTGTGGAGAAAAGGGAACCCTCTTGCACTGTTGATGGGAATGTAAATTGATACAGCCACTATGGAGAACAGTATGGAGGTTCCTCAAAAAACTAAAAATAGAACTACCATATGACCCAGCAATCCCACTACTGGCATACACCCTGAGAAAACCATAATTCGAAAAGAAGCATGTACCACAATTTTCATTGCAGCACTATTTCCAATAGCCAGAACTTGGAACCAACCTAAGTGTCTACTGACAGATGAATAGATAAAGAAGATGTGGCACATATATACAATGGAATATTACTCAGCCATAAAAAGAAATGAAATTGAGTTATTTGCAGTGAGGTGGATGGACCTAGAGACTGTCATGTAGAGTGAAGTAAATCAGAATGAGAAAAACAAATACTGTATGCTAACACATATATATGGAATCAAATAATAAACAGTTGTTCTGAACAACCTAGTGGCCGGACAGGAATAAAGACGCAGATGTAGAGAACAGAGTTCAGGACATGGGGAGGGAGAAAGGCAAGCTGAGACGAAGTGAGAGAGTGGCATTGACATATATACACTACCAAATGTAAAATAGATAGCTAGTTGGAAGCAGCATAGCACAGGGAGATCAGCTTGGTGCTTTGTGACCACCTAGAGGGTTGGGATAGGGAGGGTGGGAAGAAGACGCAAGATGCAGGGGATATGGGGATATATGTATACGTATTGCTGATTCACTTTGTTATACAACAAAAACTAATGCACAATTGTAAAGCAATTATACTCCAATAAAGATGTTAAAAAAAAGAAAGAATAACACAAACCTAAGACAAATACTTTAAATACTACTTAATTCAATGCAGATGATAATGGTTATTAAAATAAGGTGGATCATGGTTCAAAACAAACCCACAAAAATGTATGTGAAAATACCCATACTCTCCAATAAATATAGCATATTCCAAATCACAAAATGTGTGATTTCGAAGTCAGAGAGGCATAGCAAATTTTAAATACCTCAGCAAGTAGGAGGAATTACTTCCCATTAACCTAAGACATTTATATAATACAGTATTTAAACAAAGTGAGTTCCCCAAGGATTCTATTTTTTTCATAGCACAGAGGGAAAACAGAATCTGAAGAAAGGCATCCTTCAGTATAAGAGGACTAAGGAAACACATTGTGTTAAGGTTACTGTTGATGTTTTGATTTTCCTCTAAAGTAAATATGTAAGTAATAATAAAGACCACAAATTAATATCCTTGTTACAGTGTAAAAACCAACAAAAATATTATGAAAATAATATTTTAAAATTATATTTGATATGCTAGAAAGAGAAAATAAACCTTCAGTTTGAGACTGTATGGCCTAAAGGGAAAGGAAAGTGCCCAGAGCAGCCTTTGGAAATATAAAATTCTAAGTCACTAACAGAAGTCTTAGGAGAAATGTAATATGGATGGATTCTGTCACTAGTATGAGGTCAATATGGATATTTTGTGCTGTTTTTAATCATTTCTAACATTATTGAATACCTAATTGTGCCAGGTACCATTCTAAATACTAACATTTAGCATTATTAATTGTAACAGAAAATTATGAATAACAAATTTTGCAAAGAAGATGACATGATATGACATTCATCAGTTAGAAATTGTGACCATTAATGTACAAGAGAAAATTCAGTGGCTTAAGAAAGATATAGAATATCTGGAAATTAAGATAGAGTGAATTGAAGTAACTTGTCCAGGATGTCATATATAGTAAATGGTAGAGTTAGGTTTCAAACCCACTAGCTATGTCAACTAAACCCATCTGCTTATCTACTGGACTACAGTAGGTAAGCCCTATATAGATTTTATATCCCTGAAAAACATACTACATTTATATGTCCCACCTTTGGCCCCTCCTGGAAAAACAGAAAGACAATAACTTTCAATATCATTTATGTTATTTTCAAGGCTTATAACCTTCTTTAGGATGCAGAATTCAAATTTCATTCATGTACGTTTCTTTTACAAAACTTAGATCCATTTTTTTGTAGTTAAATATGATGCTGTTTCTAAGTTTCAAAATAAGTCCTCCAGAGCAGTGACTTTTTAATGTGATTAAACTTAATTCATTATAATAAGGAATTCAATATTAAGTAGTTATTGTTATTTTCAAAGAAATAGTATTGCTCAAAAAAACCACTATGTTTTAGAGAATCTATAATTATTCTGCTATCAAATAACGAGCACTACCAAAATTGTCCCCAAAACCCCAATAAGACTCTTTTCGTCAGTTTCTAAACATTCCACTGAAATGCAAAAGTAACATACAGTGAAAAGAAAGCATCTACAAACCAAAACAGAAAGTGGATGAAGATGTAAGTGTGCTCCTTCACTGTGTTATGTTCAAAATAATACTTATCCTTAATACAATAAAGAGAAGCTGGTCTGACACTGTGATTCATTCTCAGTTCCTTCTTATAATGAAACTCTTAATCAGAAATAAATGATGTACTTCTAATGGGTTAATCATTTATTTTAGAATGTTTTCCTTAATACAAATAGTTATTTTTGATAATTTACTTAAAATTATCATACCACAAATACACACTTTAATATTCCAATATAACTTGACTCAGATAGATACTTTTTATTCATGGCAATATAGTCAGCTCATATCCATTTCTTTCATCTTCACATGTCGTATATTAGAAAGCATTCCAAAAAGATGCCTTGGAGAGAATATTATTTTTAAATCAAAGGCCCAGCACTGAGTCACCTGCTGTGTGACTCTGAGAACATAATATTTAAAAGCACTGAGTCTTTTTCTTTTTTCTTCATAAAGTAGGAAAATATGATCAATGCACCTCTCAGCATTATTTAAGATTTAAACATAGTAATATGTGTTAAAGTGTTTATATACTCTAAATAATACGCAAATATAAAATTAAATTTCGTTATTACCACAGCTTTAAAATCTAGGGTGTTTGCAGATACTTAAACACAAAAAGTTAGGATATTAGAAGAGCTAATTGATGGATGTGATTTAAATGTAATAATCTAATAGAATCTATTCCCACAGTGAAAATAATTATATCAAAAGAAAAGCAAATATGTGCAAAAGTCATTAACTATAGTATACTAGCTATCAATTGTTACATGACAAATGGCCACAAAATTTAGCATCTTAAAATTACAAACTTTTAATCTCGTTGTTCTGTGGGTCAGATTTCTGCGATTGGTTCTCCCAGAGCTTGAATTCGGTGGTTCTCACATGGAATTCTCACCAGGGTGCAATCAACATACTGGCAGAGGCTGCAATAATTTGAAGGTCTGACTGGAGCTTGAGGATCTATTGCCAAGATGATTCACTCACATGGCTGTTGGCAGGTGGCCTCAGCTCCTTGCCATGTGAGCCTTTGTAAAGGACTTCTTGAGTGTTCTCACATGACAGCTGTCTTTCCCCAATGCCAGGGATCCAAAAGAGAGACTAAGGGGGAGGCTGAGAGACTTTTAATGACTGACTCACAAATTATACAGTGTCACTTTTGCCATATCCTATTTGTTAGAAATAACTCACTAAATCCTGCCCACACTTAAGGGCAGGAGAATTAAGCTCTACTTCCTGAACGGAGAAGTATCAAAAACTCTGTGCACATATTTTATAAGCACTTCAAAGTTCAGTCCCACTATTCTAATTCAATAATTAAGTAGGTCTCATTCAGTCAGCATCAACTCATTTATTTTTATTATCATGAAGTTCCTACTAATGCTACTCTACAAATGATTATTTATAACACACATTCTCATGAGAGACATCACCCCAAGGGTGCTGAAACTGATGGTGCAGATAGTGAAAATTATTTATCTTACTTTTGCATAAAGCAGATATACATAAAGTATATAAACAAATATACAGTATACATGTGGTAAAAAATTTCACATGAAGGTAATTAGAAAAATAATGTCTAAAAAAGCTCCTTGGTGGGGGGTAATAATAGAAAAAAAAGTTGAGCAGAACTGATTTAACTTCTTTCTGTTTTAACAAGATAGAGATTTAAGTTGTCTAATTATTGAAATATTTTTACATATGTGAGGTATAGTTGCTCAACAGTGAAATACTTTAAGAAGCAACTATCTGCTTATCTGGCTAATTCAACCAACACCTTTTTCACACATTCACCAAAAAAAATTACATCAATTCACACACACAAACATACATACATATAATTAAAATGGTATTTAGACCATGAGTTTAATCAAGCTCTTCCATATCCATTATCACAATAGATCATCAGAGTCAGTATGTAGAATTAGAAAAGGCACAGAATAAGTGCACTTCTGAGTTACTATTATTATTACTACAACTTTTATATTTAGATAAAATCAATAAATCTTATATTAAATTATAAGCCTAGTATTTGAGAAAAGTTTTGGTCTTAATGATATGTAGCTATGAGTCATACTCCTGACAAAGAAATAAACTAGAGCCAAGGGAGAAACACAAGTTTCAAAGTTAATGTCCACACTTATATCTTTAAATGAGTTGACAACAATAACAGAAATAACTATATATAAATAGAAATAATTTGCTTCATATTAACTTGGCCTTAAAGTTCCTGGTTTTCTCCTAATCATCAAGGGTTCTTCCCAAAAAGCAACATCTAAGCATGATAATTATCTACTTTACAGGCATCTATTTATTTTTAAACTGTTGTCTCTTTGCAATTCTACTGTCAGAACAGAATTCTCAACTTCTTTCCAAATTAAACACTGCTGAATAGTGGTATAAAGTTGCATTGTGGAGTTAAACATGGAGTGTTAAAACCAGCTCCATCCCTCCCAGATGTGTGATTTTTATTCCAAACCATTATTAGTACCTATAATACTATATGATAGGCACTGTTTTAGGAGAAACAATACAATATGAAACAAATATTGTTTATATGCTCACCCAGTCTGCATATGAATGTTCCAAATTACCTAATATTCCTTTAGCTCTCCATCTCCCTATAAAATTGGGAAAGTATTGTACCCTAGACATAATGTTATTGCTTGAATTAAATATGATAATCCCTGTACCGAGCTTCGCATACATACAGCAAATAGAGTTTAGTCCATAAATAATTGATATTTCTGCGATTTTAGGACCCATCTTAGTAATTTCTAGAATTTTTACTCTTTATTAAGGTAATATCATTTTTCTTTATTTCTGATCCTGAGATTGAATTTCACTTTTATTTTGATCCTTAGACTATTAATGATAACCTACTGGGAGAAGAAACTTTCTTCTACAGAGTATTTGTTTAACATCCACTCCTATCCTTGAAGCAAAATGTTTAAAACAAACAACAAAAATATTTGTTAAATCAGGTAATTAAAGAATAAGCTGTTGAGAAAATCTGCAAACTATTGTGACCTCATTAACCAGGTTTATAGATATTCCCCTTTAACAACAAAATATTCTTTCAGACTCAATTTAGGGCCCTATTCCAAACGCAGACCTACAGCTTTCTAGAGGGCATATAAAGAAAGTTAGTTAAGAAAGTTAAGGAAGTTAGTTAAGAAAGTTAAGAAAGTTCCCCTGGGGCAGGCTGGGTGGATTCAAATGTCAACAGAACTCAGAAGCCATGTGACCTTGGTAAACATCCGTACCCCAGTCTCATGTTGAGGTTCTCTCATCCAAACAATGGAGATAATAATAAATACTTCATAGAGTCATTGTGAAGGTCAAATGAAAGGTTCAAAGTAGCTCATACAGAATAAACATAAAGTAAACCTCAGAGAGAATGATTAATATTAGCAGATCTGGAATATCAAAGCATGCAGACATAACAGCTGGCTTCATTATATAAGGTGCATGAGTTAGGCAGTACATTTGGGAGACCATAATAGAAGACCTAGCAACTTAACCAATGTATAAAGTTTCATTTTTTTTATGTAACATGAAATCCAGTGGTACAGGGCTGTTATAAAAGCTCCAGAATGACATAAGAAGCTCGTCGTTTTTTGTTTTTTTTAACTTTCTCCCTGTCCATTCTTAGCTCAAGGTTCCTATGCTCAGACTACTTCTTCATGGCCCAATATGGCCTCTGAAGCAATAGGTCATCATCTATAGAAAGCATGCAAGAAGAAAGGAGGATAACAAAAAAGTGTACATCACAGTTGAGTTAGAACCTTTCATAAAGGTTTCCCAGAATTCAGCCCAACTGACATCCTTTTATAGCTCGTTAGCAATCCTTACCAGCTAGAAAAGCTGGAAAATCGCCAACTTAAAATAAAATCAGGTTACACTGTTTTAAGGGGAAAATAGATATCAGTCAAGTAGCAGATCGCTCCTATACTAGGTTTTCTAAAAAGAGGGGATTTGAAGTTTAGCTAAAATTAGCTTAAACAGGCAGTTGATTCAAATAAAAAAAGTCTTCCATCAGGACACCTGCTTTAAACTTTAGACTTGCAAACACAACACATCACACAGCTCAAATCTTAAATGTACTGAGTATTCTAGCAGGAGTTTCACTTTTGCTTGAAGCTTTGCCAAGAATTTATATAACTGCTCGTTATGTAGTATGATTCAAGGTAACTGCTTGTTATGTAGTACGATTCAAGGTCTCTAATTTACACAGACAGTCAATTTTCACACCACAAAACTATAATAGTAGGATAACTATTGCTTAAGTGGTAAAATTAGGTAGCCATTTAGTATTTACATTACAGCAACATGAAGCAAAGAAAACTAAGACATGCTACAAACCCCACAGCAAGTTGGCATTATACAGTCAGAATTTTTAAATTATCATTACGCTCTGTCATCATAATGATAAAGAGAAAAAGATAGGGAGAGATCGGGAAACCACATTTCATATTATTTCTGTCTAAAATGACATGGCTCCTTTTTTGAGGTGAAATATCAAGAAACAGCTATGGTTACCATAGTAACAACATTAAAAATAAAAAGAAAATGTGGAGTGTTTTCAAATGATAAGTTCATGTAAAATACTTACTGAGAAATCAAATATATCTTGAAGCTGAATACTGCAAGACGTGTTATGAGACCATAAATTGTAAATTCTAAATATTCTCAACTTTATTAAGAAATATAAATTAATTTCATTAAAGGATGAGTATTGAAAAGTATTGTTTTAGTAACAAAAAAAGAGTCCTAGTATTCTAAGAGTGGGATATCTTTTACTGAAAATTTAAAAAATATCTCCAAGATGTGAAAGCAATCATCATAAATTACTACTTGTGTAAACATGCCAAAAAATAAGCAGAGGCTCATATGAGCATACATGAAACTGCACTCTTTCTTTTCCACTGATGTGTATTTGCTTCTATGGGATGACTGTGAATGTAATTGCTATGGACAAGTCTGACTTGACGCTTCCAACAACATCACTTTCGATGCCTCCAATTCCAGTTTTCCTGTCTCACTTCGTGACACTGCCCTTCCCCTAGATAAATAGGGACAAATCACTGAGTGACAGCCTGAGTCATTCCCCAACAAGTCTCTTCCACCAAAGTATGTCCTGATTTCCACCTGTTTGCTCTCTTTATTTCTACCATACTAGTGCGAGCTAACTCTGCATCCTCTCTGGAGTCAGGTATCATACTCCTAACTGATCTTCCTGCTTCTGTTCTTGCCCTCTCAGTTGATTATCCACAAAGTAGCTGGAGTAATCTTCATAACTTTATATCGCTCCACTTTAAACTTCTCCATGTCTTATCACTGTGCTCAGAATACAATATAAATTTCTTATTTTGGTCTGCAAGGCTCGGTATGATCTAGCTCTCATCTAACTATTGACTTCATCCTTACTCTAGCTATTGTGACCTGGCAAGCTTAGCTTCCATCTGCCTTTGAGCACCTAAGTTAGCTCTGCATATGGACGTTTGCACTGTGGTCCACTCTGACCAGGAAGTTTTCCTCCCTTTCAACTGGCTTCTTCATGTTATTTACTTTTCAGTTCAAATTCCTTAGAAGACTTCTCTGTCCTGCCCATAAATAAAAACTTACTGTCATTTGGCCCACAACCCTTCTCTGTTTTTTTCTCATAATAATCCTTATTACTATCTGCAATAACTTTGTTTCATTAATTTAATTAACTAGCTATTTTGTCTACATGATTTACAGTGATTATTATAATGTCATCTAAAACTGATATTCATCTCAGAAATACGCATTACCTAAAATGTGCATTAAAACACATATATCTGCGGGAAGCAGAAATCATTACATTATTGCTTTTGATTAATGGCACATTATGAATCCTCAAAATAAGAGAGAAGAATATCAAGACAGTGGAACAAATTTTTAGTCATCAGGAAAAAAAAATTATGCTGATAGGTGGAGTTAGGAGAAGAAATTTGAAAAATTTCAGACATCTGCTGATGTGAGCCCTCAAAAAGAAATTAGAGGGCTTCCCTGGTGGCGCAGTGGTTGAGAGTCCGCCTGCCGATGCAGGGGACACGGGTTCATGGCTCAGTCTGGGAAGATCCCACATGCCGCGGAGTGGCTGGGCCCGTGAGCCCTGGCGGCTGAGCCTGCGCGTCCGGACCCCGTGCTCTGCAACGGGAGAGGCCACAACAGTGAGTGGCCCGCGTAGAGGAAAAAAAAAAAAAAAAAAGAAATTAGAGCACTGTGTGCCAGTGCTTAAAGGGAAGAAAAATTAATGGAAGAGAGAAAATATTAGACTAACAGTAAGGAAAAAGTCCTTTACAAGCTCCAAACATTACTAGCTACAAACAAATGATTATTATATCTAAGCCTAAATTCTCTCAATAAAGTGTTGAAGGCAAAACCTAAAAATAACATGAAATAAAATAAAAATGGAGAATTCTAAAATCAACAATCAAAATCAAACAATAACAATAAAATCTTCCAGAAATTTCAGCAGAATAAGTATAGTATTAGAAAGTACAGTTACTGAGCGTACATTAGACTCCCAGGACAGGGTCTAATAGCATGAAATTCATAATCCCCTCTTCTCCCTCATGATCAGATTTCAACTGTTCCTTTCTTTTCCCTTTTTAATCTATTTTTCCTTTTTCTTCATTCTTCATATTTTCCATTATTCTCCAGATCCATTCCCTAAATCAGAGCCTGGGTCAAAACCCAGCTCTACCATATTTGATTTATTTTTTTTAAACATCTTTATTGGAGTATAATTGCTTTACAATGGTGTGTTAGTTTCTGCTTTATAACAAAGTAAATCAGCTATACATATACATATATCCCCATATCTCCTCCCTCTTGCATCGCCCTCCCATCCTCCCTATCCC